>NC_087374.1:8004842-8652758 GCF_031761385.1 Necator americanus
CTCGAGGGCGTTTCGTAAGCTCCTGCTATGTTCAGGTCTCATGACTATGCTCAAGTATTTCTGGGTGTCTCTTTCCCCGCTGCTCATGCACAGGTCCCTAAAAGAGGCGATTTTGGGCAGGGTTTAACAACGATGCAGAAGGACAGAGGTTTGTAAGAGATTAATTGCACTTGTCTCTTACGAGAGAATTTTAATCGGCTGGGGAGAAATGAATCAGCGTTAAATCGAGCTGTGAATGACCATGCGCTTCAATTCTTACTCTGGTTTCTTAGTAAGAAAAGTATGAGCAGTTAGTCATCGCTTATGACTAGCTCTTTTCTCGTGATATGTCCTACATCCTGCAGCAAAGTAACCTAAGGCCAATAACTATGTACTTCCATACATTCTTCTTTCTATTGAAGAAAAAAGCGTTTTTTTTTTCTTGTAAAAAAAAACGCATCAATTGCTAAAATCACTGCATGTCTTCGCTCGCACTAAAAGCGCTGTACATAAAAATTGTAATTTACAAAATTGAAAAATTTAACTGGTATCTCTCCACGATTTGATATAGGTGGGGGTGTAGGTCACCAGTATGAGCGTGACCGCGATCACTTCCACCCTACTAATCCAGTAAAATGTGTGGGAAACTGGCATGGTTACACCCGTTTCAACAACGATACAACTTATTAGATGTAAAAAAAAAACCTAGGAAAACCCAAGGTTCTGGAGGGGCTTCTGCTGCTGATTTGATCACACAAAGCTGTTTCACACCCACTATACTGGATTAATAGGGGGAATTGAATTGAGAGTGGATGTGCTCGTACTCGTGAACCACATCTCAACTCATTTCTACCCACGGAGAGCTGTGGAGATCGTCTATTTCGTGATACGATACCTAAAAAGAGCTATTTTCACTTTGGAACGTGTCATCTCCCAACCTTTGGATCACTCCAAGAGAAAAAGCAGTAGACAATTCTCGCATGCAATCGAGGCAAATCTTTTCGAAAGGACAGATCGTTTCAAAAAAGAATGCAATGCTCAATTCAATGAAATCAATTCAATTCAGTTCGTTGTTTTTTTTTTAAATTTTCAGTCGACTATCAGATAGTCTACTTCCATCTCAGATGAATCATTTGCAAGCTAAAGCTTTAACTATAAAAGTCCACAAAACATATTCTTGTGACAGTTGTTGAAGATGCCACAACATAAAATGCAAATGAGAAGAAAAAACTCCTAGGAAAAACTTTGAGATGATTCGGATGGGAATCAACTAATAGGAACAGCAACGAGTCCAAGTGTTTGTACATACTTACATGAAATTCAGAGATCAAAAAGAATAGAAAACTAGAAAAAACTAAAGAATTAGTGGTCGATCGTAGGAAGTAAAATGAAAAAGAGTGAACATTAATTATTAAAATTTACAAGAGTGATAGAGAAATCTGCGACCACTCTTTGGAACGTGAACTTCTTACAAAGAAAAAAAAGAAGAATGAAGGGAAGAAGAAGAAGAGAGGAGGAAAGAAAAAAAGGAAGAAAAAGAAGGAGTAAATGTGCGACGTTTTGCGTCATTACCAGCGTATGCGTAGGAGCTGCGGCGAGCTGCGTGAACACGAGCGATCGCGATTAGTGGGGGCGATTGTAGAACGGAAAATGGGGACGTCGCGTGTGTTCGGCCAACGAACGATTGAGATATCAATCTGTCGTGGTGTTAGCATCGCGGTCGGGCCAACGTCAAGGACACATACTACGTTTCTTTTTTTTTTCCAAAAACGCTACGGTTTAGTCAAACTGCAGCATATTTTTCTTACTTTTACTCTCCCACGAAAAATAAGAAATGACGTTCTTAGTGTTGATCCGAAATCCCTTATGTATGTCCTCCAACACATTCGTAACCTCAACTCGGAATCGTTTGGGACTTCGTACACGACATATACAGTGGCTTCAGAAGCAGAACAGCTACATCAAACCTCTGACATCGCTAGAATTATCCTTCTAAACAATTCTGAAATCATTTTTTTCCACGCCGGAGAGAAGAAATGTTTGATTCGACCATAGGGATTCAAACCATCTAACGTACCTAAGTAACCGTGACCATCTACTACTGTGCTTTACTCCTCAAAGTTCCATGTTACGGTTAAAATTTCTTCCTGAAATTCTTATGCTTGCATAAAGACTTATCGTAGCGGATCAGGACCCCTGTAAATACAGTAATCGAGTACATGTGCCTAAAAAGAAGGAGTCGGGTCCGTTCATCACTCATTTGCCCCTCAGAAAATGATGAAAACCTGACTGATACAATCAAAACTGATTGGTAGCGAAATAGACGAAATTCTATGGAAATCGGTTCTTCCTCACTAACACTTTCCATGGATTTTTTTTTCTGTCGTCGACAATTCAACGAAACGCTGTGCAATCGCAGCGTAAAAGAAATTAGCAATCCATGATTGGATTAGTTGTGATGGTGATGTCGTTGCTCAAAAAACCGTAGAACAAAGGAAATTGCAGTGAACGTAACCTTTAAGAAATTTCTAGAAAATCTGTCAGTGCGCTCGAGGATTCCTAGCAGAATTTTATCAGTTCGTAAAAATAGATTTTAAAGCAAGTTTCTTCAAATATCTGAATTCTCAAATGCATCAAATTACATATGAAAATGCAATAAATAAATAAATAAAAATAAAAAATAATATACATGAAGTACAACAAACAAAAACACAATTTATATGCAAAAAATAAAGGTATATACAAAAAATAGGATATGTACACAACTTTTTTCCAGCTCTATAGATAAATTATTCAGATTGTGACACGCGGGACCTTTTTCTTTTGTAAGCGTCAGCATAGCGTAAGTGTAAATGAAGCCGTAAAAGTAGCGAAAAATCACCCGGAAGGTTAGCTCTTCGAATAGCCTATTGAAGAGAGCGCATACATTTAGAAACAATTTCTTTTTTCATCCTTCTGCTTCTGATCGTAATGCCGTTGTCAGACCATTTCGCTTGTAAGTTTCTTACGAGAAGTGTTGATGAAAGAGTCGAAGATTTCGGGAACGCTGAAGCGCTGAGCTATGTGCTCTATCGGGCAGGTTTTAATCTTTGGAATTTCTCCAGTGTGGGTCATCTCACTTTTCTCTTTACTTTTTACTTTCTTCTCATACATATTTCATATCTGAGAGGAACTATACCTAGCTAATTATTTTTCATTACCTATGGAGGCGGGTGCCTCTTAAAGGCATCACCCCACGAATCTGGTGAGGTGGTACGGATTTCAGGTGGAGTATACGGGATCGTAGATTATGGAGAGGTGGTGATTCCGTTCATTTCTTCCTAATTGGCTTAAAAACGGAAGACGCGGCGAGTGCACACGGCTGGCGCGCTCCAATCGAACTCGTTGTAGAAAATAGTGCGCCAGTACGCCTGAAGCCGTATCTTCCGGGCCGTTTTTTACGGCAATTAGGAAGAAATGGACGGAATCACCCTCCTTTCCATAGTCTCCCATACCGTATACGAATACTCCACCTGAAATCAGTACCACCTCAGATTCGTGGAATGATGCTTTTAAGTAGTAAGAGATTCCGCCGTGTCGGTATGGTTGATGGTTCGAAACTGCCAATCAGACCTTTCATCCCTTCGGAGTCAATAAATTAGTAGAGTTGTGTCGGAGGACGAAATTTTGATTCGTCGGTTGGACATTATATCGAAAGGCTGGCAATTTTTTCTTTTTTTTTCATATCCTCTCGATTTGATTTTCATCATCATACGTGAAAATCAGCAGATTTGTGAACACAAAATTTATTGACACAGTTTAACCAAATCCTCTAAAACCTAACGCCAAAATATTTCCTTAAAAAAATTACCTGTGAGATTAGCGTTATTAGCAGAACTGAGTCTAAAATAATTGTACATTAAAGATATATTTCCTTTTTAACGTAAATCGATGGTTGAAAACTAAAATGATAGTTACGTTTTCGTAAGTTACGGTTCACCCAAGCATTTTTGTTACTTTTTACAACTGTAGTTCCATTTGGTAATGTTTCAAATGTTGAAATCTTGGATAAACTTATGTAAATAACATGTTCCAATTGCGGAAACAGCCGCAGTTGAACCAGGTCGACACTAGCTAGCCAGAAAAAAAATCTCTAGGCGGGCAAAGTCCCACCTTCATGATCTTCTTGATCTTGATCTTCAACTCCGAGACCCTGGATACCAATTTCTAAGAAAAAAAACTAAAAAAATAACTAGGAAACTAAAAAACAGAAAAAATAATTAATAGAGGAGAATGTTAAACTTGTAGAATATTTTTCTTCATGTTTAACATTCTTCTCTATTAGTTATTTTTATTATTTTCAAACGCAATCAGTGTGGTACCACAGAAACAACTTGGTCCGTGGCTTAATGTACATATCTGGCGGGGCGACATACTCAAATAATAGTACCTTTCCACAAAGGTTGAAGGGACCTTTGAAAATTTGAATAATACAGATTTTTAAAATAAATACTACGCAACAGATCCCAATCTGCGAAAGAAACGTATTTACGTACATAACAACGTATTTATGCAATATATCTATAATATATCTTATATCCATACACTGACATCTGAAAAGATTTCCGACAACTCACAGAAAATAAACTCACTGTAAAACTAAGAAAATCTTTTCATCTTCACAGATTCAAAACTGACCACGACTATAACATATCATAAAGAACAATCCCAACAATTTATAGATCGGAAACTGTTCGATGAAGTGATCCGCCGGCATGACCTACCAATATATGTGACCTACCAATTCGGATATTATCCAGACTACCTAGTTGTTAAGCGATGATAACAAGATATCTTACCGCTCCAGGGCAAGATACCTTAGCACTCCAAAGCAGAAGTATTTCCCAGATCTCAACTGGCATTATTCCCTACATAATGAGAAGTCACGCATATCTCTTTTGTTAACGATTTATGAACGTCCGAAATCACAATAAATCGTGCAAAACGTTGAAGTTGTGAGCAAAAAACAGAAAATCCTTGTCAGCGAAGGAAGCAAGAAACAAAGGCATCCCACAACGAATAGTTTTGTTGTAGATTTTGTGGAAAAAAAAATCTCTCAGCTACTAATGTTGGTCGTTCATGTCACTTTAGTCAAATTTTTTGGGGAACGGTAAAGAGGGTCCCGGCGAATTTTCCTCCGAGACATTAAGTATCCACCGGATATGCCGCTGGATACGCGAGCATACCTCGATGAGCTCACGCTTTAGTCGTTCATGGAGACCCAAACAACCGTCTTAAATGCTCTTCTGGCCATAGAGGTGCAAAGGGCTGCACAGTTCTAAGGAAACATCTAAAGAAAAATGCTGTGAGTTGTTGAAATTACAGAAAAAATTAAAAAGAATGTAGTTAAAGCACATATTATTTCGTGTGGTTTGAAGTAAGAGGACGGGAGCTACTTTTGTCTAGATTTTACCTTCAGGAACTTTAGAAATCTTATCAAATTAACACTTTTTCATATAAGAGGTCGGAGATACAGAGGCTTCATCTGTCCGGGAATAAATTAGGGTACAAAAAAAAAACCGTGGGACTTGCACGATAACGATAGTCCTCATTCCCATTACTCTTGAAAGTTGGAATGTTCGGTTTTTAAAGGAAAACTTTTTATACGTAATTTGGAACTATTAGATGTACTCTTCTCTCTTATTTTACGCGAGGATTTCTCCTGCTTACGGTATGGTTATATTGTTGAGGTCACCTCATATCACAAAATTCCAGTGAATGTTTCTGATTCTCCACAACAATTTTGTAGCGTGTGAATCATAACCGAGCCGGTGATGCAGAGTATGTTGTTTAGCGTTAACCGCGCAGAATCAGGTATATAGGTAGTAACGAAGGGAAATCTCTTTCTCGCACCACTGGTAACTGCTCTGGCGAGGCATGATCAGGGCATGGCTCGAAAATCTGCCGGGACTCTCTTTACACGCACCCTTTGCACTCGCCGTGTGTGCGACATTGAAAATATGTACTTTAAATCCACTGTTGCCGTAGCAGCGACAGGCTTGTTTGACTTATTGCAGCACACACAGATAAAGAAAAAAATTCTTTCGCTTCTGAGGTTTTCTACACTACATTTTTACTTTTTTACTTCTATTTTTTACTTCGTATATTATGGGAAGGAAAGAAAAGAGACTGTGTCGTATGTTCAAACAGACAAGAAAAGGAAAAACGGCGCGAGACTAGCGAGTTTTGTGATAGTTGTCCTGGGAAACTTCGAATGCAGACGTGTGACTACTTCCAAAAACATAATACTTTGAGGAATTTCGAAATGTAAACAATTTATTTTGGTTCTTTTTTATGAACTAAAATTAGTTAGTAATGGTGTTTACAACAAATAAATAGTTTTGCAATAATTGTATTTTCTGCTTTATAAAGTTTGTGCCTTAAGATTACAATAGCAATTGTAACTAAAAGTTGGAGTTGCTGGTGTTCCATGTCCCTGACTATACTCGAGTGCAAAGGATTAACATCTCTGAACATCTATGAAACCATAGCTGTAAAAGGTACCAAAATGATTGCAGTGACCTCTGCAAGTACGTAACTCTCATTTTAGTTTCCAAACAATTGATTCACGTCAGGATCGAGATATCTTTAGGGTGCAATTATCTGGGACATCACCCTCTAATATGTATTCTTAGGTGATTTTAAGAAAGTGTCTTGGCTAGTAAGTTCTTGTTGGTGTTGTGTCTTAGTTATTCTAGTGGTAAGTTTTATTTTTAGTCAGATTCAGCCGGTTCATATTGTGTGAAATCCATAGACGTCCAGATATTATGGAGGAGGTCAAATTGAGACGAGTCACGGAGGGAAAATTGGAGAAGATGGGATTCACTTTATCACTTTAGCACTAATCCACAACACATCGACGTAATAACCACACTAGGAACAGGAATGACAGGAATCAAAGCTAATGGTCGGCAGTATGACTTTGCTTAAATGTCTTCAAAAAAGCTGATTACCAGTTTTCTACTACTACTGCGTGCATCCTTTTTTTCTCCAATGTTCCAGTGTGAGCACAGCTTCCGAGAGCTGAAGTGGCCGCAATTCTTTTGTTCCTGATGCACAAATCATAGAGATTGATGCGCTGTAGTCACAAAGTGGGAACGGAGCCCGGAAAAACCACAATAGACAATAAGAGAAAGGTTCAGCGCCGTCGGATTGATAAGCCGGCTTAAAAATTGAGGTCATAAATTTGGGAGGGATTACATGCAGTGAAACGAATCCACGATCTTAAGATTGGATCAACTACAAATGTGAGGTCAGTGAAAGTAGAACGCTATCAAATAACTCGAAAATAAGTTGTTAGTTGAAAGTTGTCTACTCTATTGATTTTATCTGTGAATCTGCATTAATCCGTGCGATCCTAACTTTGCACCTCTATCATTCTACTTTCCTTGTTTGCCAAACAGTGTTCCCTGAGCTGAAGACGAACGCGTAGGTGCATCCGGAACGGACTAATACGCCAACGACTTTTATCCTTTGTAGAATCTCTACGTAAACTATTTAAGTTATATTCATTTGTTTCATTTCATTTCATCTTCCGTCCTTCAAATACTGATCGACACTTCCTCACTTCCAGTGGTCACTTTGCATCAGTCGTCTGGGCAACCTAATTCTGCCAGTCCATCATGCTAAATCTTCGGATTGGCACGACCAACGCTCCCGACGAAAAATGTCGTCGTGATCTTAATTAATAGTGCTGATGTTCTAAATTGCGCTTGGGCTGTGAATTTGCTACATGAATCATTTGTATTCAGTAACACATGTTCAGTGCTGATAGGAGTCATCTCTTGGCAAGAAGCAGGTACAACGGTTTTCAAAGGTTTTTTTCGAAGGCTAACCAGATGCATTCCATTGCATATATATTCGATACGAGTAAGTCACATCTGTTAGATGGTAATTTTCAGGTCCTCAATCTTCTTTGGCTTCGCTGGTCTTGTTCGTCTGAAGCACGCGAATCCTTCTGCCTGATTTGCTTCCTTTGTATTGACATATTATTCACATAATGTTCGTCGCTTATTCTTGACTAATCTCGCTTATTTCCAGTTGTTCTTTAGATCACTCATGATAATCCTAGCTCAATCGCCTTGAATCAGTCATTCACTTCATTCATTCGGTTCTTCCATAAATCATGTTTTTGACCTTAAACTTATACCTTTAACTTTATTCGTGCCTTATATTTGTAGTAATTAAGTTTACATATGAGACGTAAATTACCTTATATTAGTATATATAAGCTTAATTACCCAGGTTTAAGGACTCTTTCTGTTGCCCAAACCGCGTGCAACAATTTTTGGTTTGGGTGAGCAAATAGCACATAAAAGAGTTCCGTCGGTTGTTGTGACTCCACAAAACAGCTGCTGCATTGAAAGAAACCAAATCAGAAAGTCCGTCGCTAATGACCTATCCAGGCGCAGAAGCATGCAAAGGCACAGTTCAACATTGTGACATCGTCGAAAAAAAAAGAAAATAAAATAAAGTTCCTGGTATAATATTTATCCGAGGAAAGTCACATAAACTCCCTATACTGGTGGGTTTCCCAGTGGCACAATAATTATCCAGACAGCAGTGTTTGCATGTGTCTCCTAATGGAAATAACAACTCATCGTAATGACACAGATTCAAAATAATTTTTATGCGAAAATACCTCTATACAATAAAAGGATCATTTACATATCTCGACATATTTTATATGTGTACCCGGGGAAACATTCTCAGATCCCCAAGTGAACAGGAGAATGAAAAAGTCTGAATACCATTGCGACCCGCTGTGAATAAGCAAAGCGACAACTTTTTCAGGATTGCGATACATCTCAACCTATTGAACAGCAGTCACGGCTTACGAAACAACATTGCAAAAAACAAAGGAACATATCAGCGAAATCACACGTAATCGAATTTCTCGTAAACTGAGTTGAATGGAATTGGAGTGGTGGATCCGTTTGGTGACGGCAGTTGAGAGGATGGAGTAAAATTCTGCATCGGTGGTTGTGGGGAGACGACCGCACGGGAAGCTGCTTCATGAAACGCCGAACCGTTCATTTTGCGAGTGAAACATTCGTCGGACAATGAGTCAACAATGTCCAGAACTTCCTAAATTTTCATTTTTCATAAATTGTGAGCGGTAGATCAGCTAGATTATTCATGTTCATGTAATTGCGCCACTCATTAGTTCCTCAATAATGAAATTTCAGAAACGAACAAAAAATCAAGGCCTTGAATTCGTGTTATAAAACTTCGCAAAGAAACAAAATTAACTATTCAAATAGTATTTTAAGAGAAGCCATTCAAACTGATCAAACTGAAAATAAGGAATTTTGTTGGAAGTGTGGAAAGCATACCTTACATACAACATAAGGGTAAAAAGTAAAAGTAATGAGGACTTCCCCTGAGAAAAGAAAATATGCATGAAAACACAATCAATCCATTTCAATCCTCAAACCACATGTTACAGTCCCTAAGCAAGTCTCGGTCTAGATTCAGACTGTTACCAAGGTAGTAGTAATTGAACTTCTAATGCTGTGCCGTGCTCTAACACTTCTTCCACTTTTTTCATTTAGATTCCTCTTCAGGTTTTGGACGTTTAGACGTTTTGCAATGTCCTCCACACACCCTCTTTGGAAAGAGGAGAACAAAGCAAAGAATGCATCACCACTGGAAAAGAAAAGACAACGGATGGTCATTCTCAGAATAACAAAAACCCTCAATTGTCAGAAATAATTGGTTGGAAAATAAAGGATAAACTGAAGTATTAATTTATTCCTAGAAGGATACATTTACGCGTTCGACTTCAATTAAGAATATTGACGTTTATGAACGCATTTGCAGCCTTAAAATGACTTGCGAGGTAAGCGCATGTGTTACATCACTCTTTTAATATTCCCAGAGAAATGAAGTACCATTTTATCGCCCCCGGCAATATAAAGAGCTTGGCACTGAAGAGATTTCGTACACTCAATAGTACACTCACAGCCGAACCTATCACCGATTGCGCTAAAGCTCGCCTTGATTGAAAGATGGTAATTAAAACAGGAGATTGTGAATAAGGCATGAGTGTAGTTTGAAATTTCTTGCACTGCCTCATTACAGAAAGTAGAAGAAGTAAAATATCTAGAATTACATGTAATTTGAATGTCAGAGTAATGCGTTTATTTGTACAAAGGTGTGTTTTTTGAGCGAAACAAAATTAATAAATTCCACCTATTATACTTCTGTTTTTAAAACTTAACCATTTATTTTCGAATATACGAAGTAGATAAGTCTAACCTGTCTTGATTTGCCATGAAAAGCTGCTAGCTGAACCAGTTCACGCACAAAATCATCGTGTGGTGTCGGCACAACGGATGGTACACGACGAGAACTAAAGGGAGTACATATGTCATCGGAAACTAGTGAAAAAAAAAACTAAAGCGAAAGAAAAAACTAGTGAAATTATGTACTTCTCCACATCCACCTCCAGCTGGTCAGCCGATGGAGGCTTCACCTTGCATGTCACGACAGCAATCCGCATGGCCGTAAACCTTGACAAGTGGCTTGTTATTTATTTGCGGTAAATGTAGGTGAAAGGAAATCACCACCTTATGTGTTGCATGGCAGCAATGTCTCCGGAGTGAGTAACATTGCTGGAGATGTCACGACTTGCCTCAACGCCGCCACCTTTCTCGCCTTCACCGAGTTGCGCAAGCACCTCGGTGATGCGAACTACTTGATGAGAAGCACTAACTATGTACTTCACCTAAAAATTTTCATCAATTTGGACTTTTTTGTCAAGTAGTAGCACTTGGAAGTGAGTAAGAAAACTAACTCAAGGTAGTAATTTACCATCACAATAAGTGTTGGGATCATCTGTGTTTTTAGCTCACAATTTTATTAGAGTGTTCGGAAAGTATCTGCCGAAAATTTCGCAGTAGTGCAGATTTTTTTTGAGATGTTCTGGAAGTTCTCGTTTTAAATGTATTATATAAGGACACTACCGCTTGTATACAATTGACATATCTGGCTCCCTCTTTCTTGCCTATTTCATTCTATATTAGCCGAACATTCCACCCATAATCGACACGTACTTCTTAACGAGTTCGAATCTGGCCACTCCACTGCTGAAGCCCATCGAAACTTAAGTCAAGTATTCAACACTGAAGCCCCTTCTGAGCGGCCTGTGCGCGCCTAGTTCCAGCGCTTCAAAGCCGGAAACAAGAAGCTCGAAGATGAGTCTCGCTCTGGTCGATCGACTGCAATATCGTTCGAGGAACTGAAGAATCTGGCGGAGCAGTATCCATACAAAGGTGTGCGGTATTTTGCTGCCAGTATTAGCTGTTCGCTGTCCACCGTGAACAATGGACTGTGATCTCTCAGAATGGTGAAAAAGCTTGGTCAGTGGGTCCCACATGCATTGAGCGACGGCAACCGCCAAAGACGCCTGGACACCTGCACTCAGCTGCTTTCCAGAAACCGCAGATTCGACTGGCTGGACGCCATTGTCACTGGAGATGAAAAATGAGTCCTCTACGTCAACCACACCCACAAACGTGCGTGGTGCGCTGGCGATGAAATGCCGGATTCCTTCGTGAAAGGTGAAATCCATGAGGAGAAGGTCATGCTCGTTCATGGAACGCTGAGCGTCTAGTTCATGGAATGGAGTTCATGGAGTGGGGACTTCATGGAATGTACCGTTTCGAATTGCTGCCGGACAACACGACAGTTACTGCCGCGGTCTACTGCGCTCAACTGCAAAGACTGGCCGACAAGATCCGCAAGGAGCACCCGAAGCTCGACAACGTTCGCCTGCTGCACGATGACGCGCGCCCTCACATAGTGAAGAAGACTTCCCAGAAAATTCTGCAGCTCGGATGGGAAGTTCTACCGCACCCACCGTGCAGCCCGGATCTGGCCCTGAGCGACTGCCACCTCTTCCGATCGTTTCAGCATCACCTGGAAGAGAAGCGCTAAGATGATCGTGACCACCTCGAAAATGACCTTCAGGCTTTCTTCGCCTCCAAGTCGCCGAAGTTCTTCGCCAAAGGAATCTGTGATCTTGTGAGACGTTGGCAGAAAGTTTTCGATGTTGATGGAGATTATTTTATCGAGTAATAAAATGTTGTTAAAAAGTTGTGTTGTTTTAAAATTTTGCCATATTTCGGCAGATAATTCCCGAACACTCTAATAGGTCTTTTCTTTCTGTTACTGTGTTATGACATTAGCTAGCTTGAATTCGACTTGATATGATATTTTTCAAAGTTTGTCACTATAATTGTTCCTTATTATCTCCTAGTGGTGCTTAGCCAGAAGTTCAAGAATAACAAGGTTAGTGAGCCCTTCCGCTTGAGGTCCCTCTACCCCTTTAACCATAGCCCCGACGGATTTGTGCGTTCTGGGTTACGTTGGTCACCCAAACCCTTGTAACCGTTGTTCTACTGCTGCGTTCTTCTTAACCCACCACACAATGCGCTAAAAAAAGACAAATTTGCGTACAAAACTTAGGAGAAATTCTAGTGGTTCCTGTTCTTTCCTTTTTCTGTTTTATGGCAGACCTACAGGAGTTTCCAAATAAGTAAACAAATAATCTGCTTCAACCCACCTTCTCAGCATCCGCAATATCTCTTAGGTAATCCTTCAGGCATTTGGTCTGAAGGCGTTTTAAGTCAAGAGGCTCCAGGTGTATTGGTCGAGTCGCGCGGTGATCTAGCGTGTGAGCCGTGGATTTCACAGTGAAACAAATTGTGCCTCCAGTGACAAATGACAACCTCATGATCAGAGCCGATTTGTGATGCTCGAGAAGTTTGTCGACCTAAAGTATGGTGCTCTACCTTGGAAACAAGAAAATGAAGGGAAGTGAATTTCTCTTACCTCGTCAAACTCAAGGAATCCTAGCAACAAGCCCATTTCCCAAAGTTTTCTCACATTATTCCGGGTGTCGTGGAAAATCTGCAGTAGTTCCAACATTCCACGCCAAACCTGTAAACAAATGAAGACTGGTCATAAAATTTATGTCTCATTTTTTTGAAATGGTTGGAAGACGCACAGAGAAGCGCACATTCGTGCTCCCGCATTCGTACCGCAGATGAGGGCACAAAACATTCTTGAACGTGACGATTTCTGAAGAAATTCACTTCATTTTATTTGCTACATCCTTAAAACGCCCACCGCAGTCTCACGCTGAATTCCATCAATGTTTGCTCCATTTTCGCCAGACTGGCAATCGGGACACTGCAGCTTATACTTCAGTAGTTCAAAGTCGCCGTCAATCAAACCTCTTTGTACTCCCGCATTCACTTTGAAATGCTGCTTATAAAGATGTTTGAACTGCTCCCAGTGCATTCCTGTAATGAAAATACGACTGATAAGACTTCTGAGCTATTTTGAGACATACCTGTGTCAAGCCATTGAAGAAGGAGTCCCTCCTGATGATTGCAACCGTAAAGCCAGAAAATGGTGGCAGTGTAAGATGACATCATTCTCTGGACCTGACAATCCTGCAACCGTAAAATTTAGCAAGAGGAGAAGAGAGGAGAAGAACTACGCACCAATGCCGTCCGCTCAACTTTGGATGGAACCAGTAACATGCTTTCACTAGTTCCACTAAAACAAATTCAAACCTGGTTTCTTCTTGTTGCAATCGTAAACGGAAGCGATAGGTTGTGAGCAGTTGCGAAACTTCCAGAAGGACTGAAACAAGCAGAAGTTCAAGTGAAGAACCACTACCAATGGATTCGTAGGAGGCACTTATAAATTTAAATAAAGTCCCTCGTGTTAAACTTACACGCGTCGTCTCTCATTATGTTCGTTTGTTATAGTTACGCAAGTCCTCTCTCATGATGTTTTCCATGTCGTACTTATGCATTCTTATGCAGATTACTTCTTGTAATCAAGATGTAAATTACCCAAGTTTAAGGTGTGTGGTCATTGCCCGAGTGGTACTGTGGTTGTGCTCGTGCTAAGGCGGGGTGAATCTCGCGTGGGGACTAATCTAAGGAGCAACTAATACCAAGCCACAATGAAATATTCTGGAAAGCCTCAATTCGTACATAAAAGGATTGTTTTTTCTAATCATTGTCAAATAAAGCTTTCGCCAACGCTCGGCTAAACAAGTCGGATGTTGATGTAATTTCATCTTAATGCAGCAGCTAGCAAGAGCAATTCGTTTGTCCTTACCTGAACATGGTCGCCTTGATATGGAAGTAGAAGATTGGTCGTTTTCCGTTAGACTTATCGCTTGAGGCATTCGAAGGTGAAAGATCCTAGCAAGATGCTATTTAAAAAGCGAAAAGTATGCTTGTTGTGAGTTGACTCACTTGGAAAGAATTGTGCGTCGACTGTCTGCCCTTCTGCCGAGTTGTGCACAGCAAGTGCGGATAAGTGGCTTGCCAGTACCTAAACATGCTTTTCTCGGCAGTGTTCACCGCAGTTGGCCATAGAAGACTTAGAGTAGATGGACCGACCTGTACTTAGCATTGTACACAGGATAGATAATGACGTGTTCTTTGCTATTCACGTCGCTCTTCTTATGAGCCGTGCTACCGGCCGAATCAACGAAGCCACGCTCTGAATGGTGGTTTTCGAGCAAACAAAATGCATGTCTATCAAAAGTGCTGTGATTCCGGAATAGAGCAGAGCTCTCATTGTCTTTAAAACTTCCTTCTGATTTTTCTTCTTTCGCTCCAAACTAGGAAAGTGATATTAAAATTGCCACGAATAAGAGCAAGCTTTTGATTGGGCCAACGTAGAAAGAAGATTCAGTGCCTAGGGGACATAACGACAACGGCTCGGTTACACATGTCTGACGTCGATTATTCGAAAAAGGTTCTCTGGCCATATGAATGAACATGCACAGAAAATTATCCTTCAATGATTTTTTAGGTCAAGAAATAAAAGTTGAAGTAAAACTAGTATGAACCATAAAAAGTCCGATTTTTAAGAAAGGAAATGCAAATTCCTGGCTTTGATTTATGTTTTTAGAAATTGCTGTTTATAACAGGTAATATGTTGGGTGTCACCGATTTCACTATCAAGCTCTTATCTTCTTAACTCTTTTTTCTGGGAAATTCTGCGTCCTGACTAATGACATTTTATTGGTTTTGAGATGCGGCTATTAATTCATTGTTTCCTTTGTAGAGTGAGGGATGAAACAATTCACTCAAGTCCAAATTATCATGTTCCGCATATACATATAACATATCTCGAATGTAGAAATCTTACAGCGGCAAAGAAGATGAATGCTCAGTTTATTTTAAAAAGCTTTCATGTGATTAGACGTAGGCTTACAAGTTGAAGAGAATTGTGAGTAAACAAACAATATAGTAGAGGTGTCTCAAGATGATATGAGGATTCAAAATATAGGTTACTAAAAGTTAATCATAGATTTCATGCGTATAGCTGCGGAAATATGAAAAACCGCAGTTATCAGAGTGTTATCGTACTAGTGGAAAGAACGCTTTGAATTGTTAGAAGCATAGCCAACAATAAAAGTAGCTAATAGCTGTAAAATAAAACGAAGAAGCCAGCGCAGCTAACAAGAAGAGGAAATCCAAAAATCCCAAAAACAAGACAACATACAATGCACTAAAAGGGATGTCCTGATTGAAAACATCAATACTGCATCCATTTGACTTACATTGCTTTAGACATCTGCTTTACTTACATACGCAGCTATCGAATATACAGAGATGGTAAGTTCGTGGTCTACTCCAATGGTAGCACCATTTCAAATAAGTCATATTGAGCATTCACGTATGATAATTATATGATCTATCAAGAACCAAATTTTCTCTTCTCGAAATCTTGGCATGACTAACTGTATTTACGTATTCTTGTTTTGCCAACGAGGTTTTGGTGAAAGTGAACATATGGCCTGACGCTTCTACAACTTCGTCTTCATAAAAGTCCTGAAAATGGAGGATTTTGATGCCACACATAACTCATCAAACTTCTCCTCGCTCCTTATCAAGCTTCGAAATCATACAAAGTACACCACGCAAGAACTTTGAACAGAAAAACAAAGTGACAAGTCTCGCCGACTAGCGCGGCTGGTGAACCGCTGCGTCATTATAGATTGTCATCCTAGGTGAATGAGAAATACACTATGTGCAGTTTGCTGAAGTAGTGGTGTGTGGATAGTGTTGTGGAACTGCAGGACAATCTTAAAGCTCACAGAGTGTTACGAACGTCGCGAAGCCATTAGTGATAGGTAAGCACTCTTTTCGTCATCATCACATACGTCACAAATGCAAAAAGAAAAGGACATCAAAAATGAGTGCTTCTAGATTACAAATGAATTAGTGCCCTTCGTAACACTCTATTGCTATAAGATTGTCCCACATGCAGTACCTTAACAGTATCCAGACATCAGTACTTAAAAAAGAAGCAAAGCGTGTAAGTCTCATTCGCCTACGGTGAGAATCCGTAAGGACGTGGTGGTTCATTAACCCCGCTATCGGTGGGACTAGTCAGTTTGTTTTTTTTTTGGAGTTCTTGCGTAGTCTGCTTAGAACTATATCGACTTGTATAGCGAAACCACTCGCTATTTCATGTCAAACCTTCCTACTCCCGTCGTCAGACGCACTTGCACACCCCGCACTATTTAGTACGGGCGATATACCGCAGTTTCCAATTAGCTCACCAAAGCCCAAACTACTTCACTTCGCATTCCTACTTCTATGCACATTCAAGGACTCCTTTTCCCCGACGTAAAGGAAAGGATTGTTGCAGCGTTACTACACCATCACGTTGAGTTTACTTTATTCCATCACTCTGTTTTCCCTATTCCGTGGTTTTCTTTCCCTTCCGCGGTTTTCTTTCCCTTCCGCGGTTTTCTTTCCCTTCCGGCACAGCTTTCTGCCACACCCTTATCATCGTTACATTGGGTGCAGTATTTCATTACTTTGTCTTCCTTATCCTGTGATGAGCATTTCAACTCTGTTGAATTTATCTTTCTGATACAACGTCACTACACCGTTGCATAAGAGAAGGATTCCATCAATCTTTCTTTCTTATTCCATGATGGGATCATTTTACCTCCATTGAACCTAGCCTCCTCCAACACTGTTATCACAACATTACGTTGAGTGAAGTATCTCATTGCTTTGGTCTATTTATTCCGCGATGGGCTTTTTACCTCTATGGAATCTTCCCTTCGGCCATCGATTGCTTCGTTGTTTCCCTTCATTGCCTCTTCATACTCCGCTGCCGTGTGAGCCCATCACCCTTTATTGTGTGCAGTTCTGCGATAGTTGTGGATAAGCTGTTCGTATCGCCACTCTACTCGGCTCTGAGTGGCTATTATGGGTACGTCTCCTATTCATCGAATACATTGTCCAACCAGACGCAAATAACAAGCTCGCACCCTATCTCAATTTACGGTAACCTAACTTTACTTTTATAGTGTATTGCTCACGTGATCGTTCATATTTATAATGTAAATGTGTTGTAATATAATGTTTTTGATTGTAAAGTTTAATTATCCAAGTTTGAGGTGTCTCAAGTGCGAGCAGTAAGTTCCGCGTGGCAGCATATTAGAAAGGGGACGATCCGCGACAGCTTGACAAATACAAAGGAGGAGTTTGATAGATTATGCAGCGGGATCAAAAGTACAAAAGTAGCATCAAAATCTCGAACCATTTTCGGGCTTTCAATGAAGCTGAAATTGTCGACACATCAGGTCATAAATAAAGTTTCACCAAAACGGCTGGCAAAACAAAAAAACATAAATATGCGATGTGCCATTTCTTGAGCACTAACTCATGTTAGATTTATAACTTCCCATCTAAAATTGGAACAGTAAGAATACGGCATCCAAAAAGGTGTTGATCCAAGAAAGATGAAACATGAAGCTTGTAATTAATTCGCACATACATACTAGCCTATGAGCCACTCTCTATAGCGCAAAATGTCGTGAAATTCTGACGTTCTTACTGCTGCCCGCGAAGTGCTCCCTTCCATGCTATTAAACCAACCCATAACTGTTACCACCTCAAAGTGGCCGTATGACCTAAAGAGGTGCGAAAACTTCATATAGAGTGTTCTCCCTGTGAAGCAAGTGACTCCGCAAGAATGTTGTTTGCTTCCAAAGTCGAGCATTTGGCCGTGAACTTTGTCAAGTTTTCCACTACAGACCAGGACTAGTTACAAAACGCCTTTAGTTAAGCGAAAGAAAATGTGGGTCATGTGTGTTTGTCTATCTATTCACAAAAAGCTTCGGTTAAAAGGAATAATAACAACAGATCCATTGTCCACAAATCCTTTCACCGCAGTATTCACATTTCTCCCCTACCCAGCTTAGAACCGATAACTCTCCTCCCCGTAAACCCCTGTTGAACATCAGAAGCATCACACCCCACCCCATTCTTGGTGTCAATTCGGCTCACCAATCTTTGAACGACTGTCCTCCTCGTGGTCGCTGCTGGAAAAACTTATTCCGATCTTCCTTGTCATTTAACATTAATCGTAAGAAGCATGTTTTCTTCTCTTTTTGAGCTGTGTGTATCTACAGCTGAAAGAGTTTTATTCGTTGAAAAACTCACCACCATTGCTGACGGCATTACTTCGTTTTGTCCCGGATGTGGGTTTCATGGCAAGGAGAGCTGCTGACGGTGGCTGCGAGATCTGATTAGGTTGTTGTAATAGACGAGCGCGGTTCATTTCAGACTGAACATCATCTTTTTAATTAGTTATTTATAAGCCTGAACTGAACGAAAATTAGGATTGCTTTTTTCATCTACGCTTTCTCCAATTTTTTACCCGAAAATTTAAGCACAGATGAAAGATTTTATGGTTTTTCCCTAAACGCTCAGTTCTACATTTGAAGAGCAATCCAGCTTGATTTTACATCTATGTTCTTCTCAAACCTCCAGAATTTGAAAAATTATTGGAAGTATGAGTTTCCTTCGTTCTCAACTATAAGCAAAGAATGGTGTATTAACATGGCGACGTGAATATCACCATCGTAGTGATAAAAATAACGTTCTACGTCAGATCGCTTAACTTGTTGGTTACCATATATTGCACTTAATCAGCCGTTCGCACGTGTGCTTCCTCCCTTTGAAAAAAAAAGATGATAGCAGCATTAGGGAGACATGCTGGGAAATAGATATGTGAAGGAACCACAGAAACCCATTCTACTGTCTTGGGGCTACAGCGCACCAATCCAACGCAGTGGAACCCGTCTCTCCAGTTTATAGCTTTCTGGTACTAATGCACCATTTCAACCATGTGGGAACCCTCCCACCCTATTTTACACCTATCTGGCCCTGTGGCACGAATTGGACGCTGTAGGACCTGTTTCACCCAATTTTACCAAGTTGAGGTACCAGCGCACCAAACTAACGCCATGATTTCCGTCTTCCTCTCTTTTCGGAATTTCTTGAGTAAGACACACACATACACAGACGCACACACGTGAAAGAATAAGCTCGTTATTATACAGCATGGAAGTTTGCAAATTTGGAACTATACATTCACATAAAAGTTTACTTACCCTCACCAACATATGAGAGGAACTAATTTGCCTTATCAAAGCCAACATACATGGTTACATAGGTTTGGACAATGGATAAAAGGTAGAGTGCTCGCCCATCAGGTCTATGGCGATGGTTCGGCGTCTCACCGGTGCAGGGTTTTGCATCATTATGGAGTATTTTCGTGACACACACACATACACACATATACACACACGGACTAAGCGCGTTATTATAAAGCATGACTTTCGAAATGTATTTGGTCATTTACTCGATGCATTATTATTATGGAAATCTGTGCTTTTTTTGGAAAAAAAACATTTCTCACTTCAGACTCACCTGGATGTGCTCGGCAGTCTCTTCCGATACCACCTGTATCTCGAAGTCCTTAAAAGCGACTCCTCTTGCCAAAGCACCACAATTCATGCTACAACAATCAGCTTCATATCGTATAGATCATGCCAAAGATTTCTCGGAACAGACCTGAACAAGTTGTTAGTGACGAGAATTGCAGTTGTAGACGGTTCTGTGGCCAGAACGCAGTCACTCATCAACAGCTCCAGCGCTCCGAACACCGCTTGTGACAATGCCTTTACGTGCTCATCAAGAGCGTAAACTTTCTTCACAATCGTAATCTCATAGCGAAGACCCTAAATCCGTTGAATGGTTCGGAGTGTGTTTAAAAATTGTCTCAGAGTTTGGGTTGTTTTTGTCCCAGAGTCCCAAGTTTGGGGAACTTTTCGGTTCGGGTTCTCTACAGTGCTAGATATGATTCGGGAAGCCGTTCGGAATTATCATAGCGAAAACACAGCAGCCCCACCACAAGAGCAAGAGACGGATGCTTAAATCCAAACGACGAGAGAACTCTTTACACCTGTGGGAGTTATTAAAGGCAGCAGTATCATGAGACTGTCGTGGTACGAAAAATTTAGGGAAACCGTAGAGTTCGGGTTGTAAATTACGGACGCGAGTGTGAATCTGCCCATTCTCCCCCAATTGCCGTAAAAAAGACCGCGTAGAGGACGGTGTTTCCGCCACGAAATCAGTTGCCACGTACTACCTTTGTGCACGCACCGCATCCACGCGCGGGAGGTCAAAACCTAATTGAGGTCTCCTTGTCTGCCTGTTGAAGTGAACCCAATGAATAGGCCGCTAAGGGAATCGCAGCGTATACAAAGGTGCGATCTAACGTACTTCGTAGGGACTGAAACGGTTCCCACGTTGTTTCTTTAGGATGACTGGGGGAATTGAGCGCGGCTACACTTGTTTCCGTAATCTACCACCCAAACTGCATGTTCTCCAATTCGCATTGCGGGGCCTCATTTCGTCCCCTCTACGAGTGTAAAAAGGTGCCTCGTTGGGTGGACTGTGGCTCACTGTACAGTTGACGTTAACTTATTTTATAGGGCATGTTTCTGTTCCCGAATTTAAAAAAAAAATTAAAGAGGACGTTCCGAATAATATTTGTTAGTGAGAAGAATCCAGTGCTGAATTCTGAACGCTGCTCTTAGGAAAATAGTCACCTGCAATCGTGCCGCTAGAACAGCCAAAATGTACATCATAATCGAGTAGAAAGCGACGAGGTTCGTAACTGCATCATCCAGCTGAGTGCTCTGATCCCTCATACGAGCGATTTGAGCCGCTCTCACATCACGCCACCTCGCTACGCTGTATGTGTTGCAAAACACCTGAAAAAATCCAGAAATTTATTTCCCTAAAAACGAACGAACGACCTAAGTTTAGTTGACCTTCAAATGATCGATACACGGCACTAGAAACTGTTCTCCGAATTGAAGGCATGCGATACGGAAACCTTCCACTTCGGCTTGGTTTAGGAACGAAGTCAAAGCAAGTCGCCTGGAAGTGACGTCATTAATATCAGGATCTTTACAAAAAAAATACAGTCTCTACCTTGTCAACATGTACAACTCTTGTAGAGTTCGTTCTGTGTTTTGTCGTAAAACCTCGAAATCGGTGTCTTGGTAGTATCCCATAAAGGGCATATTCACACTAGAAATACACTCATTTTCCCTGTGTTGGACTCAAATAAACAAGCAAAACCAAATAACCAAACAATAACAACAATAAACGCACTTGGAATAGTTGACAAGCTCCACAAGAGCCTGATTCAGGCGTTGATAGATCACTTTATCGTCATTAGAGACAACATTCTGCGCGCTGAGATTATTTTGCAGTCGACTGGTGATACATAGCACATTCCACGTTAACATCGTCCATTCTTCGTAAAAATCCTGTACATATAAAATAGATCTAGCAGTAAAGAACAGCAATGTACACTAATTTTCTGATGATAAGCTCCTTCCATCCGATATTCTCGGGCTTCCGGATATAGAGCTCGTAAACCTTTCCCTGGTCTATGTATTCTTTTTGATTAAAGATTTGTTCTTGTCTATTTTTTAAGTCATTTCTTCACGTGCATTTCTGCGAAATTTTTAAAATCAAAAAAATTAATTTGAAAATAGTTAAATTTATTTGTTTTTAAAGATAATTTCAAGTGAGAAATAAATTTTTAATAAACCATTTTCCGCTCATACGCCTACTTTGTTTATAAATTCAGGATTCATAGTCAGGAGACAACATTGCCCTTTACCATTCTATAACAAAATTACAAACATCTGATCTGTATAAATCCTTGAATTCTAAGATGTGTCCTTTGTCATTAGGACACGCTTCTTATGGTAGTAATCTTAGGCGAACCCCCATCGATGCCAAAATTTTTACGTTGAGCCTCACTTAAAACATGTTGAAATCAGCGAAAAATTTTCAAACCATGTTTCTGTTGATAATCGATCAATAGATTTCTCCCTTCCATGATGCTACTTCTATTCTGGATTGACGAAATAAACCACGGAAATCGAGCTGATTACGGTAATCCGTAAAAGTTTAGGTATCAAGCTCATCGTGCATCGTTTTCAGTATTATATACATACTCTGGACAAAGGTCAACGATTATTCGATCAATCAAGGTAGGATAAATTAATTGTGAACTCGATCGAAAAGATGAATATTCGAAAATGTTCCAGGATGACACAAATTATTAAAGACAACAATTCCATGTTCTATCATGCACGGAAGTGCGTCACTGCATTTTTTCATTAACAATCGATCTTTCAATTTCTCGGTCATAAGATGCTGAACGAAAAAAAAAACGAATCGTCTAAATTTCAAAGGCTCCAGATTAGTCGTTTTGAAAGGAAACACGAAGGATTTCCAGCTCACGATGAAAGGAATAAGAAGATGAGTTTGTATTTTTCGGAATGCATCAAGCGAGCAGGTAAAAACGATTCCTTCCTACGAATCAAACTGCGAATGTAAAAAAAAAATTAATTTTAACCTACAGTTTGAGGCAAAACCTTCCAACTAAACTTCAATAACTTCCTTCTCCGAAAAAAATCTTAGGATTGAAAGGGGTCCTCACCCCCAAAATTTTTAAACAATCGAGTTTTCGAATGATTTCGCAGTTAATTGGTGTTTACGACTGGCAAATTCATCACTCTGTGGTTTATTTTTGATTTCTGACTAGTAGTGAAAAGAAGAACCGCAAATTTCATACCTGATCTTTTCCAACTAGATAAAATTTGCTTTATTTTCCATTCTTTTTCTAACAGAGCAAAAAATGATACGGTTCTGAGTCATTCGCAGATTAAAAACAGTGAATTGAAGAATTAACCTCCCATTTCGGGGATTTTTTGTCGGATAGCGATTACACTATCCTCAGACGATCCAGTTCGTTCCAATTTGACACGCATGGGGACACTGTTTTCTTTCCAGAACAGGAAAAAACGATCGCGTGATCGATTTAGCACGAAGACCGCATGTTTAGCGTATTGATGCGATTAGTGGCGATGTAAACGAAAATTCTAGAGCTAATTTTTGCAAGTTCTCGAAATTCTTGTGTCCATGAAATTATCCGATAGGTTCGTCGCATCTCCTGTGAAAAACTAAATGATCGTTTTTCTTATCGGCGTTGAGGATGCAGAATTACTCACGTGATATTCAGTAAAAATCTCTGGTGTCTATTAGCTTTCTACCAAGAACTTCTTATTATTCTTTCTTATTACTTTCTATTATTATTTCCTATTCCTACTATTAATTCTATTCTATTTCAATTTCCTATTCTACATTTTTCACACATTTTATTTCCCCAGCTACGTCTTTTTCGTGATATTATGCCTTTAATCCTTTTTCAGGAGCGTTTCCAGTTTTATCTTGCTAATGGTACCACATGTGCGGATGTAGCGCAGTCGGTAAGAGGTTGTCTGCACGGTCAATCGGAGGTTCGAATCCGCCCCAGTGCTCACCAAGCTTTCATCCCTCCAGGGTCGATAAATTGACACCAGACTTGTCTGGGAGGATAAAAGCACTGACTTGACACATCGGCTAGCCACCGCAAGTCATTGTATAGGCCAGATACACGTTCGTAAACCTCAAACGATTCTGAATTGAAGTGGACGTGGTGGAGCATCCCAAGCGAATTGATTAACGCCAGAGACCTTATCCTATTAATCTAATTACATCGAAAAATAAATCGCTTCAAACGTCGCTACTTATTCTTATGCACTATAGAATCCAAAAGACAATTTTAATGTATGTCTGTCGTTGGACGTTGAACCTCGCAAAGCTCTTTATCGCACCTGTCAATCGGTCGAAAGCAACCTTTTCTTTTTCATTGAGCACAATTCTTCCACAGATAGCGCATTCCGCAATAATTTGATAACTCAGTTAAGTGACAATGACAATGACATAAGGAATCATATGTACATATCAATACAGCTACGAATACTCTTTTAAACGACGGACAAGTTCATCAGATAATACGTTGCATTGACTTGAAAACTAAAACAAATAATTTACAAGTAAAAATAACAAATAAAATGCAATATAATAATAATAATAATAATAATGGTAAGTAATGGGAATAAATAAATAAATAAATAAATGGCATGTGTCAGAAGTGTTGTAGTTGTACGTTGTAGGGCTAATACATCAGATCCAAGCTAAATATCGGATGTATATCAAGACGAACCTATATCGTCCGTCCCAGTACATCCTTAAGGATTGTGGACATCGATAATCCCGAAACGCTGCAGTGATTAGCAAAAGCGTTATCGTTCGACTACAATTCAGACTTCGTTAGAGGTTTATGAGCGCGAGTACAAGCCTACAATGACTTGCGGGGGCCGAGGACGTCTCAGGTCAGTGTTCTTGTTCTTCCAGACAAGTCTGGCACCAATTTATCGAACACGGAGGGATGAAAGGGTTGATTGGCACTGGGGCGGTTTCGAACCATCGATCGATCGCTCAGGTACAGCTATTATTATTATTATTATTGTTATTGTTATTATTATTATTGTTATTATTATTATTATTATTATTATTATTATTTTTTTTTATTTTATTATTTTTTTTATTTTTTTTTTTTTTATTATTATTTTTTTTTATTTTTATTTTATTTTTTATTATTATTATTATTATTATTATTATTATTATTATTATTATTATTATTATTATTATTATTATTATTATTATTATTAGCTATTAGCTACTATTATTCACTACTTTCTTTACTACTTTTAAGTAAGATAAAGTTTAAAAAAATTGAAAAATAAATTATATACAGTTAAATATCAAGATTTTTGTTGTTGTAAAACTATCCCTACCTGTCCCTTCATTCCACCAGTCTGATTCTGTTGTATACGTAACACACGTCCATCGATTTCCGTGAGCAATTTGCAGATCATGGTTTTCACCTGACAACAAAGCACAATGATCAGCTGATCCAGCAGCGTAGCTAGCCCTCCCTAACGCCCCAAAATACCTTAGCCAAGCGTTGCTCTTCAGTGTCCGTAAACGGCGGATCATAATGACGTTGTACGCCATGCCATAAACAGAACAAATCATAGAGCAACTTTTGGAAGTGCTCGTTTGGTAGCATTGTTCGGTGATTTGTGCTGATCTCCTCCCTGTGTTTGTGTTCGCTTCACAGAAACTAATCACACATACACACACACGTCAAATGGCCATTTTCAGTAGTGATTTTGGCCAAGGATCTACTTAGGAACCTGAGGCGTGTAGCGAATCCTGGACCGCCTATGGGCTGGTGACCCGGAGAGGATAGGGTGCGGTAAGAAAACGGCCGTGCACGTACTCGTCGCAGATGCACCTGGAACGACGTGGTTTAGGAACTGTTTGGACGTTTCGAAGAGTAGAGAAAGAAGAAAAAAAAACGGAAGAAAATGATAGGAAGGAAATTATTCCCTTTAAAAGCAATCAGAGTTAATAGAGTTGAGAGTTAACTGTTTTGAGAGCTATCATGGAGATTTTTGAGCAAGTCTATCCGAGAAATTTTCTACATCATCAAAAATTTATTTCATTAAATATTACCGAGTATTCAGATCGAATTAAAATGTAAACGAACAAAGTAAACACTAAAATATTCTCCTTCAATAGAGGCACAGGATAGAGAGTGAAACAAATCAAATAGCAACCAGTCAGAAAGAGTTATCCCAAAAGTTTATGGATAGATATTTATCCGAAAAATATATACCAAAGATATATATCTGAAAAATTATGGAGACATGCAGGAAAATGAAGAATGAACGCAATATTTAATCAGAAATAAAGAAAAAAAGAGAAATAACCGAGAAAAGGACACAACAATGGGTTATGAATGTTTTACCACACGTGTTCATGCAATCATCGTCAACAAAGATGACCCACACCACAAAAAGTGGAAGCAATAAGGAAGTTTTAATGCGCATTAATCAAATAAACTGTCCGAATTAATATAAAATGATGGAATTACTTGAACAACGATATTTTCTTGTATTCGCTATCGTTTCCCACAAGTCAAGAATCTATAAGTCACAAATTCAGTTCTTCTTTCTCACTCTTTCGAAGTTACAATAAATATTTGTTAAACTCATACGAACTGGTTAGTGATGAGATCAGAAAAAGGAAAAACAAACGCGGAAAGTGTAGCCAATTCTAATTAATCTCGATAGAGACAAATATTTCCTCTTCATTCTTATGAAGATTGCAGAAAAATGTTAATGTTAGCAGAAATTTTCACCATGGATTGAGTAGCGAGAGGGAAAGCGATCGATAACAGATCGTAGTAGATCAAATCTGATCACTCTGTACAATTGTGGATCATTAGCGATGAGAAGTTAGTTTTTCAAATGCAAATCTCGATGTTTTCCTGCAGGATATTTGAGAGAGTTGCAAAAATAAAAAAAAAGAAAAATTAAAACATCACATTGATTCTACGCATCTCTTCGAAATATACAAACTTTTACATGTAATATAAAACAAAAAAATGTTCCCTTAACCTTCACGAAGTCATTTTAAAACATTTTTTGCTTTTAATACGAGTTAAATGAGTTAATTTCTGAATAAATAAGGAATAAATACGAAATATAATAGAAGGAGAAATAATAATATGAAAGAAGTAATCTGTACCAGATAAGACAACTTAAATGACCCAACCTGACAGTAAATAAAAAATATCACTAAGTAAGTGAGGAAAAAACTTCTTACTAAGTAGTAAGCAAGGAAAAATCAGGGATAGGTCAACGAAATAGAGAAAGTAGGTAGATGGATTGAAGAAAAAATCATACTGTAGATGTCGAAGCAGGAATGAGAGCCAATTCCAGAAGTTTTGAAAGAAATAGTATTCACGGAGATATTTACGCAGCTACGGTGATTGATTAATTGATTAATCGATGATAGTTTTCCAGCTTAGCGCGGTGGGAACTCATCTGGAAGCCGGAAAGAAACATATAGAAGGGGTGGTGGTGTGTGTGTGTGGCGGTGGCGCAGCGCCAAAGAACCAGCACACGTTGTTGTCGATGTTTGCATTGCGATGAGCTGATATCAGCAGTGATATCCTTGAGAAACGGGAGAATGGGAGATAGATAAAAAGGTTATTCGGCCATTGATTAATTGATTATGGAAGTAGCAACGAAAGAGATCAGCACGAGAAAAAGTCGGTTATCGCTAGATAAAACTCGCAATCATTAGCTAAGAATCAGAATAGGAGAGGAGTTTTCCAGAAAATTAATTACAGTGGAAAAATTAGAGCAACGACTTAGGTGACCCCGAATCGAGGAACACTACCTCGACTGATAGGCCCACTGTAACATCGACGACACCACTAGAGTGGACCTAGCCACAGGCGCAGAAGACCGACCGCATATTTACGAGCGGCAAGAGAGAACGCTAACGGAAGAGAGTGGCGAGAAAAAGCATCTCGATACCATAACTGCAGTTAGCCTCAGAGGATCCCATATCTGATGATGAGAGGGAGGGCATGAGGTAATAGGAAGACTCTTGACATCAGCATCGATAGTCACCACAATCTTTGTGAAGAGAGGAATGATGCGACTGTAATAATCGATCGAACGCAGCTGATAGTGCATGTCGTCACCTGGTCACGATCCTTCCGATGGTCTCGTGATTCACCGCGACCGCTACGGAACGGTCGTCGTCGTCGTCGTTTTTTTACAGTTTATTCCCAGGCGATTGTGAAATCAACAATCAACTCCGGGAGGTCAAACTCCGCGTAGCCACCCACCTTCGACGTAGTCGTGGAGGCCGAGTGGAGTCGAAAAGGTGGTGGTGTCGGTTCGTGGAAACATGGCAAGGATCAATCGGGGAATTCGCATATCAATCAGAGACGAAATAGAGTCGAGCAGTGTCGTCGTCCCTACCTGCACCTGTCCAGTTCACCTGTCCTTTCTGGCTTCTGCTCCTGGTGCTGTGATCGTTTCCTTCAAAACACCCATATCCATTACTTTTCCACGGTTGCATCATTCACGTAATGACGTCATTGCTGACCCGAGAAGGTTGACTGATAAGCGAAGCAGTGATGGCCGTCCATGCACGCATAAGAACCAAATTCAAGGTTCTGTACATAATTCTGGTCTTGACTGGATTCTTCCGCCTGGAAATGGTAGATCAAGTTAGTGTCTGGGGTTTTAGCATACTTTAAGACGGATAAAGTGGTCTCTGTTCTCTGTGCGCAGTCAGAGCGGCGGCTAATTGATTTACTCTTGGTTCTTTAATCAATAAGTGGTTTGTAATTGATTTCTTATGGACACTAAACACCACAGGGATACATTTTTGGATGTTGATCAACTCACGAAGTTCATGGTTCACAGAATGTAATTTTTCATAAGGGTAGAACCATTTTATCTTTGGATTATGGGATTTTGAGATCATTTTCTGGTATTGATCAACTCTTATCTTAGTTTTTTTTTCCAGAAATTCTCAGCTGTGCTGCTTTGTGAATTTGCGCACTTTTTGTGGACCTAATGTGACAGATAGTCAATACTACAGTTCTCTTGAATGTAGTCTTGTCATAGGAGTCGGTCCAGACCAAATATGCGCGATTCCGACAAATATAAGGCGTATTTTCCAATACTTTCGCATAGTGGTGGTGGTGGGATCCTAGAAAGTAGCATAAATTTTCAGCTATTATTAATTTAAAACACATCTAATATATACTTAATAAACCTATGTATTGAACAATTTGACAACAACAACTCGATCTCCTGACGAAGAGAATTTAATAGACTGTTATAGCGATGAAAAGAACATCGAGGTTATGTCTGGATTAAGCAAAAATATTTAATTAATGCATCATGGAATTTGAAATTTCCGCTAGCCAGACCCCAACAACATAGAACATTATTTTTTTCCACAGATTTCTACTTCTTTCTGGAAATTCTTTCTTTTAATTTGAATTTTTATGAATTCTAGCTTATTTACATTCACAATGTGTCTGATAAATTTGGAAGCTTGAAAGTTTGTTATTGTTGTGTTGGATTTTTTTTTTGTAAATTTTTAGACCATAGATAAGGATAGATGAGGTGATTGCTTCAACATCAGATGTTTCGTTCAAGGTATCACTCCACGAATCTGAGGTGGTAGGGATTTCAGGTGGAGTATTCTTATAAGGGATAGTAGATTATGGAGAAGGAGGTAATTCCGTCCATTTCTTTCCAATTGCCGTAAAAAACGGCCCGCAGATACGATTTCAATCGTTCTGGCGCACTATTTTCTACAAGGAGTTCAACTGGAGCGCGTCAGCCTTGTGTGGCGCCCCATCTCCTGGTCCGTTTTTTACGGCAATTAAAAAGAAATAAACGGAACCACCCACCTCTCCATAATCTACGATGCCGTATACGAATACTCTACTTGAAATCCGTACCATCTCAGATTCGTGGAGTGATGCCTTTAGGGGCATTTCCCGGATTTTCGTGATAGAGAACCAATGATTTTGTTATAAATCACGAAAATGGCTGGTTGGACTCGGATTCGTTCAAACAGATGATCGCGCGATTCAACTATGGCATGGTAGAGAGAAGAGAGAGTACGTCAAGGAAAGAGGAAGAGTACGTTGCGTTGCGACAGACGCGTTGCGGTTAAACGGTTGAACGCAATTGGTGCCAAATGTATATATAAAGAAGTTTTGTGTGGTAATCTAACTTTTTTATTTTACTACGGCGTGGCGCAGTCGGTAAAACGTTCTGCTGCGTGTGTGTACGATCGATCGGCGGATCGAACCCGCCTAGTGCTAACCAAACCGTTCATCCTTAAACGATTCTGAATTGAAGCGAACGTGGTGGCGCGTCCCAATCGGATTGATTAACGCCTGAGATTTGATCCTTTATCCACTTTATGTGGGAATTTCACTAATCCAGATCTATGCCACTGGAAGAAAAGAAAAACAGAAGGCTCTTTCTGCACTCTCTCTGCTTCTCAGCTCGACAATCCTTAACAATCTCAGAGTTTTTTATTCACTGAATATAATACTGTTGACTTAATTCAATCGGATTATTCAGAATTAGGACTGTATAAGGAATGGTATGGTTCTGAATATGGTTTTTTTTATTCTGAACAATTATTTCTCAAAATTCCTCATTTATTTTTAAATAAATTATATTACTAATTAATTATTAATTAATACGTAAATTATTTATATAAATTCCTGATCATATCATTTTTTTACATCACTTATCTGTAAAGTCTGTTCATAATTTTGCGTTGCCGTGAACTTTTCTACATAGCCCTTACCTCTTCAGATCAGTTCTTAAAACCCAGGTTAAGAGCATCATCGGAGGAGCTACACACCCTTCTGCCTTCACATAGATTAGAGGATCCCAACCCTATTGGGGTTTTTTCTTGGATTTTTTTCTCAATTTTTTTTCATGTTTCTAAGGTGATACTAGTTGGTGATCTCTGATTAGGCCCATTGTTAATGATTTGATGAGAGATTGTGGACCACAAAGATAGAAGACGTGGTAAACGAACCCGTGGAGAATTTCATAAGACGGAAGAAAATTATTTATATAAATTCCTGATCATATCGTTTTTAGAAGAAAATAGAAAAGTTTGAAATTGTTTGTTTCACTACACTGTTTCCAAGTCATTGTAACATGGTTTTTTATGTGTACTGTCGAGCTAACTATGGCCCTGATACTTCATGTTTAGCCATTTCTCCGGTTAGAATAAGTAATAAGAATAATAAAGCGGTCTAGGTTTCACGTGGCGAAATAATAGGCTTCTTGTTGTACCGTAGGAGTCGAGATGGTACAGCGTACAGTTCGCTAAACTATTTGCAGCGGTGCCGACAGAAATACATCACTGGACAATAAGTACAGAGTTATGAGACGATTAAAAGTGGATCACTTTCTTAAAAGTATCACCCCATGAATTTGGTGTGGCACAGGTTTCAGGTAGGCTATTCCTATAAGGTTTGTCCATACGGGTTCGTAAATTGTGAGGAAGAGGGTGATTTCGTTCATATCTTCCTGTATCAGTGTAAGCGGGCGACCCCAGAACGTTGTTTCTTACGACGGCTTCTATTGCAATGCGCAACGTTTGCGCTCCGCCCCCGCCTGCGATTCGTCCGGATGGGTTTTAGACGAATCGTAGGCGGGAGGGCGCAAATATGGCGCGCTGCAATAGAGGACGTCGTAGAAAACTGTTCCGGGGTCGGCCGTTTACGCGGATACAGGGAGATATGAACGGAATCATCCTCTTCCTCACAATCTACGAACCCGTATAAGCATTACCCGCCTGGAACCCATACCACTCCTGATTTGTGGGGTGATACCTTTAAAGTGTACTAGGTAACTGCCTTAGTACCTTTAGATACGGCAAGTTTAGCAAACTCTCCGGGTCGAATGAGCGGTCAGAGTTTCAAATGGGGAAATAATAGACCTCTTATTGTACTGTACGAGATGTCGAGTTGATTCAACAGCAATACCTCTAAATACATTGTTGATGAAAAAATTCATAGTAGACATAGGATTCATAATAAACATGTGAAAAAAACGCACCAGTATCGGTTCAGATTTACCTCAGCACACGACAAATATAAACAGAATAACTTTCCTTACGACCATGCTTCTTCTTCTTTTCGCTACCACGGCCAGCCTTAGAGGCTTCTTGCAGCTCTTTTGGCACCTTAAGCGGATGGCTTTGGAGGCATAATGAACTAGAACAAAGCGTCGATTTTTTTTGTTGTATTTAAATACTTCAGTAGATTGAACATGGAAATTTTTTAAAGAGATTTTCTTAATCCAATGGTGGTAAATAGAATTTGATTCCCCTTTATATTTTAATAGCCCCTAAATAGATTCAACACTACAAATTTCGGGATTATTGTCATCCTACATGTTCATTTACACTTTTGTTTCTGAGCCTCTTTATTTCTCAAATATTTTCGTGGTTCAAACATATTACAAGGATTATTTTCTTTTCTTCTTTCTCTCATTTTTTCCTCTTACAGCTCTGTTTTTCCTCCTTATCAATGAATTCGAATAAATTTCTAGACTAGTGCATACGACCGTTTGTTTTATGCATATGAGAATCGGAGTTTATGGGAGAGGGCAGAGGATCTGTCCCCGTGTTCGCATATTCTACGCTGTTTATTAGCTGTCATTTGACTCACTGCCTTCATGTATGGTCTCTATTTCCATTATTTTCATGGGAATTTTCACCATTTGTCTGACTGTCCGAATATCTTCATTTTGATTTCCTGTCCTTGTGACAACAATAATTTTGTAGAACAACTATGTATTTCATAATGATGCCAGTTATGTTTGTATTCTAATAATTGGTTATGAGGTAGGACTAGATGTATCTATTAGGTATTTATTTATTTATTTATTTATTTTAAAACACTCATAGATGTGTCACAATACAGAAACAAAAAGGAGCAGATGTCACTACAATTTCAAATAGGTTCTATAGAACAAGGCTAGCCATTTTTGAACATTTTGTGATAGGTAGGGAGCTCATTCTTCTGTTCCAGAAGGTGAGAAATCCTCACGCGAGATCCTTCTCCTAGACCTAGAACGCTACAGCAGAACAACGGCTGCCAGGATTTGGGTGACCAACTCAACTGAGTGCGAACGAGTCCGACAGGAGGCCTTGGGCGAAGGGATGGAAGGACCTCAGGCGGAACGACTCACTAACCTTGTTATCCTTGAGCGGCTGATCAGCCCTAGGAGGGGATTAGGACCAATTAGAGGGAGGAACTTTGAAAAAGATCATATCAGGGCAGAATTCCTGCCAGCTAATGTCATAGCAGAGCAGGTGAATGTAAAAGGAAACTTAGATTTTGGGCTACAAACACGGATCAACTCACAGGAATCACCCTATTGGTAAGATGTTATGCAAGTTCCAATGTTGGTGACTAGCGCCCTTTGTTAAAGGCATCACCCTAGGAATTTGAGGTGGTACGGATTTTAGGTGGTGTATTCGTAAACGGAACGTAGATCAAGGAGAGGGGGTGATTCCGTAAATTTCTTCCTAATTGCAGTAAAAAACCGCCCGGAAGATACGGCTTCGAGCGTTCCGGCGCGCTATTTTCTAAAATGACTTCGATTGGAGCACGCCAGCTGTGTGCACACGACGCATTTTCCGAGCCGTTTTTTACGGCAATTAGCAAGAAATGGACCGAATCACCCATCTCTCCATAATCTACGATCCCGTATACGAATACTCCACCTGAAATCCGTACCACCTCAGATTCGTGGGGTGATGCCTTTAAAAAGTAATCGCTTCTCTCTTCCTTTTATCTTCAGGATAGCGGGAATCGATTATAGTGATATTGATCACCTATAAATATACGTCATTTCCAAAAAAGGGCGGTAATAAACATAACGATAAATATGATTGGTGTATGTAGCGCAATGGTAAATATACTTGAGCGATTTCTAAGCACGACCTACATTGTCTCCGTGGGTCGTGGTTCGAAGCCGCTCAAGTGCCAACCAATCCTTTCACCTGTTCTCAGTCGAAAAATGACGAAAGACATTGACTTCATATGCGCACGTTTACAAAACGTTATGATTTACAACTAATGGGTCAAATGCGTCTGCGCTACGCAGAGAAATTGACGTCAACCCGTACGCCGTACTCTTTATCCTTACATTTATAATCACCGAATAAGTATAATTTTTTAGAATATTTTTTGAGCCATTCTCAGGCCTTTGAAAAAGAAGAGATTGTTGAAACGTCAGACAATAAGTGGAGTTTCACCAAAACCTCGTTGGTAAAACAAAAGAACATAGATCTAATTATTTTTCTATTTTTTTTTTCAGTTTTCACTGACATTATAGCTGCTATTTTAGTGAAAAAGTGATATATCTTGCTTAGCTCCTCCGTGATCCGATTGAGGATGATCATTCCTCCTTCTCTTTTTCTCTTTCAGGTGAAAATTTTTGGGAATTTTTGGGGAAAAATTTAACGTTTTCTTTCAGATTATTTGGCATCGGAAATGTGTCCCATAAAAAATTAGATAAAAACAGAAAACTCATTTTTCAAAAAGTATCCGTTAGCGAATCCAAGCCGGCAGTTTTGTTATTGATGAAAGACGTTGTGAAAGCAGCCAGCAAAAGGATGAACTACACAAACAAAACCTGACCTGTGCCTGGTAGACAAACAACGATCACCAGTGTCCTCCCAGGTACCACCTACATTGCGAACGATCCATTTCCCTCCTGCAAATCTTACGCATTCGCTTCCATTTTTATAATTTGAATAATTAAATCACATTTGAATTTTAATTATGATTTTGAAAAACTCGATCGTTTGTTCGCTGTTTCATTTGTTTGTCTATTTCTTTACTGCTCTCAAATTTGCGTCAAAACTTAAATAATCGGCTCCCGACCACCTAAATTTACTGGTTTTGGAATTTTTCAAGGATATTCCACATTGGATTGTGCTGTGCCGGGTCATATTCTTATATCATATTCTTATATTTTTTGAATTTATTCATTTATTTTCAGATCTCCCCGCTTGGGTGGTGATGGTCAAAGGAATTCCGCACGATCGCAATGAGAAGAAGAGTCTGCCGAAAGAGGTTCGCTTTAATTTTCTTCAAGAAACCAGTGTGGACATAATTCAGTGTCCAAACTTAACATTATGCATAATTTATTGGTTTAATTTTACCCAAACCGGACAGAAAAAAACGCAATCTGTAGAGATGCGGGCTCGCTTAAGGTAAAATAAGCCTAAGCAAGCCTAAGGTGGCCGGTGGACCATCCTGATGGATGTAGAGGAGGAGTTAGAGGGTTTTCTGAAATAAATGGGTGTAGTGCAGTCGGTAAGAGGTTTGCCTGTTACTGCAGGATCGATGGTTCGAAACCGCACTAGTGCCAGCCAAGATTTTCATCCGCCTGAGGTCAATAAAATGGGGCCAGGCTCATTCCAGCAAGTCATCGCTAAAGCGCGTTCAGAAAACCTCAATTGAATCGTAGGTACCATAGTGATTTATCAATGTCGCACACTTCATCCTTTATCGTTTATAGTCGATTAGAGCTAGACGACTCTTGAGGATGTTCCAGAAGTTAAAGGCATCACCCCACGAATCTGAGGGGCACGAGTTCGGTTCATCCTTTATCGTTTATAAGTCGACTGGAAAAAAAGGCTCGGAAGATACGGCGCGGCACAAAGCTGGGCCTCCAGTCGAACTACTTGTGGAAAATGTTCCACGAACGTTCGAAGCCATATCTTCCGACTTTTGTACAGCTGTTAGAATCACCCTATTTTATTAATTTCTGACCCCGTTTAAAAATACTCCACCGGAAATCACCTTTGGGGATGCCTTTAAAAAAAACTGCTAGATCAGGTTTTATTGATTTCTCCCCTTTCAAAAAAATAACCTTTGAAAAAGATAAATTTTTATCATCTTCATTTCTGTTCAAAGCATGGTCACTCCTCATTTGGATGAAGGATTTTACATAACCGCCATCCTGGAGATATGAATGAAGATGTGTTTTTCTCACTGACGCGTTCAGCTGCTTCAGCGACTCTCGTTATTCTTACTCTAGTCTTATTCCACCAAGTTTTTTTTTGAGAAATATCAATTCAGCAACGTCTTGCCATAATCAAATGATTACTTCAAAACCCGCATTAGGACAGGATATAGTATGGATAACCTCAATAAGCGCCTGAAGAGTTCCTGGATGTGGCGATGGGATGACAGGATGATGATATTTGTTACCAGATTAGCAACATTGTTTTTTCAGAGCTTCGGCTTCAGTTGTGGTCTTCACATCGGATCAGATCTCAAATTTGTTTTTATTTATTCCCCCATACTCCTGTGGTGCATTAAAAAATACAAAAGAAATCCCACTTTTTCTCACTCAGAACATTTTTTCTTAAATTGGCACCCTAATTATTGTAAGTAAGAACCTGGCGCAATCTTTTTCGTGGCAGGTAAAACATCGAAGTGTCGAAATTATTATCATCGCTAGAATTACTTTATTAACTCGTTTACCTCTCTTTGCGATCTAATAATTAAGAGGTAGTTTAAATGTGCAAAGTGCACATAAAATAGCAACTTTTGCCATGTTTTTTTGAATCAATATATGTCGTCTTCTCAAAAATAATTTTTTTTTCAAATGTGAAATCCATTCATAAGTTCAACCTAAGAAAAAAAGCAGGTGATCACTTGATTCCTCCTTTTTACCAACCGAATTACTCTACTAAGAAGAGGAGAAAAAGAAAGGGAAAGAAAAATAATAAAGGTGAAAGTATCAAATTGAAGTGAAAAGGTAAAAGCGAAGCATAGCAAAAATCGCTAAGAACTAGAGAAATTTTTTTTCTAAAAATTTATTTTCTTTTTAGTTGATATTTGTGTCACACGAGCAGCAGTGCGGATTTTGTGATTATAATCTATAATTGTAAATATAATTAATTGTAAATAAATGTAAGCATTCGTACGGGTTCCTCCCACAGGGTCAGCACTGCCGCGTCTATGCCCTACAATGTCCTGTTATCGATCGCACAACAGGCGATGGTAGGGACCAGCGCGAATCGGACATCTCGTCCACAAAAGAATCACAAAAATCTCCTCATAATTTTATCCCATGAAAACTAGTTTTCTAACGATCCTAAGGAATCTATCAATCATCAGTGCATTCAGATTCTTGAAAAAACACTTTTTTTTTCAAAAATCTCAGAAAAAAATTGATAGGACTCTCGCTCTATGTATCTTCTGGGAAGCTCACTTTTACGGAGTCACAATTGTTTGTGATAAAAAATCTACTTTTTTTTCATACACTGTGATTCTTCGGTGAAAATCCGATTCCACCTAAGAAGAGCTACCTACGATTACCGTAATATTCCTTGAAGTATTTGAAGATCCTTGAGTCCTGCTGCTATTTACCACTCCAAAATATTTTGTAAATAGGTATAACCATTGTTTTTGAGTTTTTCCAATTTTTACATTGAAAATTCTGAATTTTATTAACTATAAATTCTATAAATTATATAAATATGAATATTTGTTTTAGTGAACATTTGCTTCTTTTCTTTAAAAAGAAGTGTAGAGCTTAATAGCGCTGTTTCATGAGCCTATCCGAAACAAACCGGTCCTTGTGGTTTCTGCAGTCGTCGCCTCTCTGGCCATCGCTGTAACCAGCACTCATCTCTTCGTGGCCAGTCCCATAGATCCAGTCGAGTATCAGTCAGTTACTTAACCACATCATTCTCTAAAACCACGAGCAAAATTCTTTTTTTTTTTTGCAGACTGCCGTCACCACCTCATTTCGAAGAGGAGCTTGCCACGAACACACGGTTAGCTAAGGCGGAACTACTACTTGAGGATCAAGTTTATGGTCCAGAATGCATCGCGGTGGATCAGAAAAGCGGCCGGGCATATACTGGGTTGAAAACTGGGCTCATTTGCGAGATTGATTATAGTGGAAAGGAGGTATTTTGACGGGAGTAATAAAATATTCCTAATTCTTGAAAAATAATTTCCAGGCAAAAATTCTTCGAGCCGTACGACTCACTTCGCTCGAAGGATGTGATGGATCCTATCAATCCATGATTAAGTGTGGTCGTCCGCTGGGAATGAGGTAAGTTGTGTGAAAAATAACTAAGGCTGACATAGCCTCCACTACTCTGACTCCATTTCTTCAGTCATCTAATCTTTGTAGGAAAAAAATTGTCCCCTCAAAATCTTATCGAAGATAAATCCGACTTTAGAGAAGTCTTATTGTAGTCGTAATCAACACAAGTGAAAAATTCGAAGGGTTCCAGTTATAATCCTCTAATTCTACATTTGAAGAGATACTCGCATGTTATAGTCGAGTCAAAACGACCTCGAGGGCGGTGCAGCTGCGTCAGCGTTAAGCTCGCTATTGAGCGCAACGGTTGGGATCGAGGATAACCGTCGCTAGTGCCACTCGTGCCACGAGTGAAGTTAATGATGGTCCCACCTCTACTCCAACCCGCTAGCCTAAACCGCGCTGCTTCGGGCGCGCAGCCGCCTGCGCAAGTAGGTCGTTTTGACCGAGCTATATCATATTATCTTCACGTCGGACTATCCTAGAGAGATGTATATTAGCCTATATTTATTCATGCTCTTCGTCAGTGCACCAGTGACAATTCCTATGATTCTAGGATTCATCCACAGTCCAAGGAGTTGTACGTGCTGGATGCTTATCTAGGATTATTTGCGATTAACTGGGATACAGGTAGATTATTATTTTTCTGTTTGATGATTTTTCGAGTCAATGGTCGTTGCTGAATCAGAGCTGGGGGAAAATGGAAGGGGAAGGAAGGGCACTCAGTGGCTCCCTTATTTCTAGTAATTGAATTAAATAATTAAATAGTTACGAATTAAATCAGTCGGGGCCTAAGATCTAAGCATTAACCTTTGAGGATCTATGACATGTAAGCTAAGATTCGTAGGAGAAAAAAGTAAGTTAGAGTGTCCAAAAATAAGGGCGCCACTGAGTGCCCCCGCCCTTTCGGACTTCATTTTTTCTCAGAGCTGTTTATCTGAGGGCAGTGTTTTGGGCACTTCCCTAAACTATTTTTCCCTATGATAGGTAGGGTTAAACTCCATACACTTTTACCGTCTCGTTGATGGATTCACTTCATTCTTTCTTTTTCTATCCGTGCTCTTTACAAGGCAAATCCCGAACTCTGTTCACTGCTCGTAAGATTTCAATAATGATTTTTATCTTTTTGTCCTCTCTTTTGTCTCACTAGTATGGGAATTTTTCAAAATAAAAAAAAGAACGCTGTCACCGATATTCAACAGTCATCAGATTATGCACAACTTTTTCATTTTGTTGTTTTTCTATAGAAGTGAAATAAACCAATAATAGAGATGTTAAGAGAAAGTGCGGCAGTTTTTCACGAGTGGAACATCCATATCTGACGACGACAGCGCAGCTCCTACAAGGTATACGATAGAAAGAATCTGTCTAACTCTAATGAGTCTACCTTTACTTACAGGTATCTCAATGATTTTGATTTTTTGCCCGATGGACGGCTGGTGATCTCCGAGTCGAGTACAAAATTCGATGATAGGGATTTTATCTATGATCTGCTGGAGCACAGACCGAATGGGAGGTACTGTAGCAAAACACTTCTGATACTTTTAAAAATAGATAAGTAATAAAGAAACGTTTATTTTAGTGTCATATTATATTCTTTATTTTATTTTTTTCAAATTTAATATGGGTTGGTTTGTGAAATCTATACGACTTTCTCCAGGTTAGTACATATTTGTGCAACGTTTATTATAGCTAAAAAAATCTTACAGTTGTTCTACTCTCTGGTGTTTTCTATATTTAAATCACAGAGGCTTCAAATCTCATAAGAATAGAGCCATCTTCACTGCTATATTTTAAGAGAAAATGGAAAATGAAAAGAGAAAAAAATTGAAAAGTCTGTGTGAAAAGAGAAAAAAGTGAAAAATCTGTAGGTATTTTTCCGGGCGAAAATTAACCAGCAGTCCTTTGTCTACTATACGAAGGCTAAGAACTTTTGGACTGTTAAAAGTTGTTTAAAATTCTTTTGTACGGTATTCCTTTACAAAAACCGAAAGTTCCTGCTAGTGGGTCACCTTTGTCCAAAAACCTACTGTCCACAAATTTGTATCGATAAGCCAACATTTTTAACTTCAAATATTCTTCTTTTTCTTGGATACGAAATCGGATCCAGGCAGTTTTATGTCTGTTTTAAAAGGCATTTTTTTGAGCAAGTTTTGAGTAGAAAACTTTGTAAAGTTTTGATATTTGCATTCTCTTCCCGAAATAGCCTCCATTTCTTTGATTCTCAATATTATAGTCCCAGTGACTCCAACGACCTGGGTCCCATAAACACGCATTCACTCGACAACATTTTGCGCACGCAGAATGCTCCATCTGTCGTTGATTGCATTTTTTTTTTTTTGAGAATTTCGAAGGGAAGCCTATTTTATTACTCAACAAATGAACGCGGCACCTGTCTCATGAAAAATATGGGATTCAGGGTGTAGGTTACTCGTATGAATGTGACCACGCTCAATTTTTCCTAGTCGTCTGAAAAAGCGTGGGACAGATTGAGTAGGTTTCTTCATTCGAGGTACGTTAGAAGGCCCCTTCACCTCCTTGTATACGTAATCCAGGTCACCTCAGCAACTTATTCTTTAGTTTTACTCGAATCGGATGGTGAGGAGACGTCAGCCGCTCGCTCGTGGACGCGGCGCGTGCATAAGGGAGCCGCGTTCTAACGTACTTCGTGGGAAAACACCGTATCCCTAGCTGTTTTTTCAGGAGATTTAGAGAGAATTGAGTAGTGGCGCGCCCGCACTCCTTATCTACACCCCGAACTCTAATTTCTCCATTAGGTTTTTCAGTACGACGTCTTTTTCGTGATACGCCCCCCTTAAGTAAAGCACGATCACAGTCGATGGCAATAGGGTCAAAAATCTTTTTTTTTAATGTTTGATTTTTGATCCTATTGTCATGATCACAGTTTTTTTCTTGATTTTACTGAAAAACTAGTCCACAATCTAAAATCCCCTCTGCAAGAGGTTGAAAGTTTCTTTAAGAAAAACAAAAAAAAACAACTAAAGTCTATGATGTCCGTTTCTGCCTCATTACGTGCCATCATTTCTCCAGGTTGCTAGCGTACGATCTTGAAAAAGAAGAGCTTTCCGTGATGATCGATAACTTATACTTCCCAAACGGGGTCGAAGTGGTGCGAGGAAAAGTTTTTATAGCGGAAATGGGAAAAGCCAGAATACTCAAGTGAGTTCGCATTGTGTAATTCCTTACTCATATCCTCCCAAGTTTATTTTTTGAGGATTTTCTATATTTCAGGTATTCTCCTTCTTCAAATACAATCAATGTGCTCAATGATAACCTTCCTGGTTATCCGGACAACATCAGACAAACGAGTAACGGTGAACTTTGGGTACCCATAGCAGCGATGAGGTCGGACGGAGATAACTGGTTGGCTGCAAGACCTACATTGAGAGCTCTGCTCACAAAGGTTGGTTTTTCAAATAACTACTATTGGAGTAGAGTAAATATTAATAAAATAATTGTAGGATTCATATTGAGAAAGTGTGGCAGTGGTGTAAAAGATACATTAGAATGGAAAAAAGGCTTAAAATAGCATTGACGGAAAAATAAAATAATAAAATCAAGAATATTAAAAAAAACCAACAAAACCAAGTATTTCTAGTTTTTTCCGGCGAGCATGTGCATTCAAACAATAAAGTAATAATTTGCCACAACTTTCCTTCCATCCCCAGTACTGCGGTACTTCTACATCTCTTATTTTTTCTTATTATTTGTTTTATTTATTCAATTATTTCAACTAATTATATCATTTTGTATTTATTTCGCACTTTTTTTTCGTTATGCTTCCAATTCGGTTCGAATAGTCGAACTTACACTCAAGTTCTCTCATTTGATTAGGTTCAATGCGGTTTGGATATGATTCTAAAAGTAGCAGAAATTTAAGGCACCTTCTTGCAAAAAACATATGCCGAAATATATAGTAAATATAGATAATACAAGGATTTCTGAAAAAGTGAAGCTTCCAACCACGTGATTTCACACACCTGGTACTTAGTCGCTTTCTTCACCAGCAGTCTTAATTAATATTCTGTCGATATACGAAATGAAAAGTGTTCTTATGGAGGAATTTTCATCCTGGAGTAAAGGATAAGAGTACGCAACGATTCCCTCTTTGTCTGGAAATTCCATTGAAAGACAAAGGATAAAATCCACGACATTTTTCAATCCCTAAGGAGATGCACCAACGACGCTGGACTTCGATTCAGAATCATTTGAGGGTTATGAACGCGTGCTGTCTTATGGCTGGTACCATTTCTTGAGCCGAGATGGAAGAATTGGTTGGCCCTAAGCTGGTTTCAAAACTCTGATCGATCGTGTAGTCAAAACCGAACTTCTTACCGACTGCGCTGCAGCAGGCAAAATCTCATAATAGGGAGAAGGGTTCAAACTAGGATTCCTCAGAATTCTAGCCGTCCATCACTCTTCAAATTAGAATTAATTTTTGTACATTACTTTTGATGCTTCTTGTATTCCATACTGAGTTTTTTGCTTCTACCGTGCATTTCTCCCTCGATATTACAACAATCTAAGAATGTTGGGCGTACTAAACGAATTTCGTGTTTTTTCCCGAATTCTATTGGCCAAAAGGCAGCACACCACGAAATTAGCGAAGCTACAATCTTTCATTGAGAATATATAATTACACTTGTCCATATACATTCCGTAAGATTATGTTACAGACTTTTCCCAACTTTTTTCCTTATTAAGCGGTAATTCAGCAGTTTTTCGTATTACAGTTGCTCTCATCTCAAGGTGTGCAGGCGGTCGCCGAATGGATGACTCGCAAATATGGATTAGTACTCAAGGTATCTTCTACTTAGTACTCTATGTCCTACTTCACTTTCTAGTATTATTATTATTTGACTTAAAGGCGGGTGCACACGGCTGGCGCGCTCCAATCGAAATCGTTGTGGAAAATAGCGTCCCAGAAGGGTCGAAGCCGTATCGTCCGGGCAGTTTTTTTACAGCAATTAGGAAGACATGGACGGAATTACCCCCTCTCCTTAATCTACTATCTCGTATACGAATACTCCACCTAAAATTCGTACCACCTCAGATTCGTGGGGTGATGCGTTTAAGGGTTCACATCTCACGCAAACTGCCCGTCGGCGCCGTCAAGTGTTCTCAGTCACTGTCACTCGGCAGTGACAAGCAGTTCAACAGGACGATGAGAAGTGACGTTGACAAAAATTCCTTGTTTCCCGCTTGCATTTGACCTACCTGCTTCGGTTTTAAGTATTTTTTCCTTGGTTTTTGGCAGTTTTTTTCGGGGTTTTTGGCAGTTTTTTTTGCAATATGCTTTACCGAATACTACTTCGCAAAATTTGGATATTTCCGCCATATATCTGAAAAAGCTATATAGGTATATAGTTTAGTACAAAAAATCCACTCCTACAAACAATACAGCAATCATAGATGCGGTCCCAATTTCACTACTATCGTTGTACTGTCTATTAGCTTTATGTAGGCCTCTGAAGACGGCGAAATGGTCGAAACGTCAGGTTAGATAGGGTTCCATCCAAAAACCATGTAAGCGCTCCAATAGAAAACATCGACCGAAAGAAGTATGTCGAGGTCCCAAGACACGTAAACTACTGCTATGATTAGGTCCCAGTTCGATTTTCTTTGAATCTTGGCATCGTAGAAATGAATTTGTGTACTATATTTTGAGCAGAACCAAGATTGATATCGTTCTTTATTTTGGCTAATGTTTCGGACGCCATCGTCTTCTTCAGAGCCTAAAAAATCAAAGACACGTGTACCCTACCCCTTCCATGCATCGCCTTTCCACAGAGGGGACCACAGGCCACGATAGCACTCATCTTGATAGCACTAGAACAGTAATGTTAGCGGACCATCGGCAGTTAGAGTTCCGCCGCTTATGGGAACTAATTAATAACTATGGCCCTTGCATCTTACCCCGGAGGTCAAAACCCGCAGAGGTGTCGATTCTGCGCTAGCTCCTTGTCTTCTTCACTATTATTGTTATTATTATGGTTTTTATTATTATTATTATTATTATTATTATTATTATTATTATTATTATTATTATTATTATTATTATTATTATTATTATTATTATTATTTCAGACCTTTTCTTTTCAAAAAAGGTATTGCAGATGGATGTGGAGTCTGGAAAAATACTGGAGTCGCTCCATGACAGTACTGGTCGTGTTTCCGATATCACAACGGCTGTAGAAGACGGGCACGGACATTTGCTTATAGGAAGCGATGCAAATTACTATTTAGCCAAACTCAAACTGTGATCTGTTCTTCGTCGATCTTTTTTTTCTTTGAAAATGATCTGGATATTAATATGTTTGTATGTATATGCAAGTAATAAACTGTCGTTTTGAAGATAGCCCCCGATTTTTCGCTTCGATAATGATCCTCATGACCCTCACGTCAAACAGTTTTGTTTGTATAGTCTAGTATGTCTATGTGTAGAGTCTACGAGGTGTTGAGTTCAAGGTTAGATAAACCGCGTATTTCACTAACATACTTAAGTTCACTCCTCCGAAAAAAAAGGCCAAACCCTCCGTATTCGAAGTCGTAGGAGTTAATTCAGAATGATCTTTGATTTTTTCCATCAATTTTTGCCAGTGATTGAGGAGTAATATGAGCAAGAAGTGAAAATTTGGACATCCTACTCAAAAAAAAAAAAACTCTCAAAAGGACATGGAGAGCATTGAAGATCTACTTCTTTGACCTTAAGCAATTTAGTCCTAGTCACTCGTAGTCTCTTCACTGCGCTTAGCCATATTTAGGGCTACAATTTAATCACGAGGTCATAAATAATGTTTGTTGCGATTATTGCAATAATGTTACGATTAAAGTTATAATTGGTCTTTTGATGCTTGAAATGTGGTTATTTTTATTCGATAATCCGAAATTTCAACCAATTCCAAAATTTCAATTCATTGTCCACCACAAATGTAAATCTCATTCTGCAAATGCCCAACAAATTTTCAGTATTTTCCTTTAAAGGCATCACTCCACGAATCTGAGGTGGTACGGATTTCAGGTTGAGTATTCGTATAGGGGATCGTAGGTTATGGAGAGAAGGATGATTCTGTCCATTTCTTCCTAATCGCCGTAAAAAACGGACCGGAAGATACGGATTCGGGCGTTCTGGCGCGCAATTTTCTACAAAAGTCCGATTGGAGCGTGCCAACCCTGTGCACGCGCCGCATCTTCCGGACCGTTTTTAACGGCAGCTGAGAAGAAATCACCCCCCTCTCCAAAATCTACTATCCCGTATACGAATACTCCATCTGAAATCCGTACCACCTCAGATTCGTAGGGTGGTGCCTTTAAATGAACTTCATATGAATATGAAAAAAAAAGCAGACCATCGGTCCGGCATTCTTCCTGTAATAAATTTGGTAAAATATCAATCAAATTAGTGTTTTTATCCTTGCAGACAAATCTGGTATCGATTTATGGATCCGGAAAGGATGAAAGGTTTGGTTGGCTTTAGGGCGGTTCCGAACCATCCATCGATCGTGCAGTCACAGCCGAATTTCCTAGCAACTGCACTACACCAGCCCGTATTCTTTGATATCACAACAATGTCATAGAAATAATGAGCGTATTAAACACATTTCTTCGTTTCTCCTTTCTTTTTTTTCTGCTGGCTTTAAGACACCACAAAATTGACGATCTCTCATGGAACAATATAAGATGACACTCGCCGGTATACATTAAATAGCACGATTTTACGCATCTTTCCTGACTACTGACCTCATTATTTCTAACTCATACTGTTCCTTATTACTCTCGTTGTTTCCGTCCAACGCTATGCAGTTGATCACGGAATGGATAACTTTCAATTTTTCAATATTAACGGATTACTTCTCATGGTATGATTAGGTTACCTTCTACTTCAGTTTCCAGTACTATTATTTGAGTAAATTCCCCTGACTGATATTATTGCCTGATGCGATTGATCGCATCCCGAAGCGAGTGGCTGATGGAGCAGTTTCGAACCATCGAAAGTGCTGTTTCAGCCGAACCTCTTACAGACTGCGCTACATTCGCCCATGGAAATCATAACGTCAAACGTTGAAACTGCGGCCAATTCCAGTGACTGGACAATATCTGCGTAGAAAATGTGAAACACCAACACCAGTAAAACAATATATTTTGTTCTGAACTTGAAATGACTCCGGATCATTCCTTTGGCTTCCTGTCTACTCCGAAATATCCTTCTCAGCATTCTTTTCCGTTCTCTACTGTTTGTGACAAGTAAATCTCAGCGCAGCGACAATTTCATGTGTACACATGAAACAGGTAAAAGGAGAAGAAAGACAAATGTCACCTGGCACAAACGCTGCAAACTTGAAACCGCTTCAAATCCTTAAAAAAAACTGCAGTGATAAGAATGGCTTCGTATAAGCTAAGATCTCCCCAGTTTCCATCTCCTCAGCGATGCGATAGCACAAATTTAATTGTAAATATCCTTGTCTTCCCGCAGTTTTCTGACCTCTAGTCCGACAACTTGTAATCATACACAAACTCCAATTAACAGACTTCGGACTGTTGAGAACAATGTTAACTAGAATGTATACCTCAAGACAACTTCAAATTTTTACTTTTCATTTATGACCGTTTCATGACGGTACATAAAGGAAAATAGAGAATTGAATTAAAATCAAACAAGAGTGACCGTAACCACAAAGTTCGAAATAGAAGGAGGCTATAACATATCAAATATTAACCTCTGCTTGGCGGGATATGAGTCTCATTTTCAGAAAGGTGGAGAAAAAAAAAACAATAATTAAACATCAATCGCATCGCAATAATTGGGCAAATAATTTACGAGTGACGGGATTGAATGCGAGACAGCTGGGACCGAGGTGGGAAGTATGCGGAGATAAGGATGAGGCGAGGCGGCGGGTCTCAGCCTGATCCGAACAAAATGCAAGTGAGAACAGTACACCCAGGTTACGTACGGAGAACTAGAGTCAAATTAGGGGCGGAGGGGGAACCGAATACCGTAAAGGGCGAGTGCAAAGGAGCGAAGTAGTACAAAGATAGAGGTGCTGCGGTGTTACCCATAACCGCCACTGACAAGTACAAGTTGAAGACATATCGCAAAAAAAAAAACAATCAAATGAACGAAGAGCTGTGGTAATGTACAACGTATGAACGAAGAAAGCAAAAACGCGACGCATGCACGATGCAGCCTGTACAGCACTTGGACTGAGATCCGGCTTAGGTCAATGCTGCATCAACCGACGCATGATCACAGGATGAATTAAGCTAAAACTGACAGAGATTCTGCAAGACAGACGGACTCCAAAACACAACACACACACACACACACACACGGATGGATACGCTATGAATATGATGCGAAACACAAGAAATATGTATACAATCATGCGAAACTAGATGGAGAACACTTTGAAAGGACGATAATCAATCACACTTAAAAATAATCCTATCTACTCTTCTAATTGAACACAACATTGAGGAGACTGGAACGCTCTTGAAAACACATAAAATAATGCACCACCCTGATCAACTACCAAACTACCAACACCCGGCAAAGAATGATATTCGGCGAGCCAGTCAAGGACAACCTGGACGGCGTCCTAATAGCTCCTACCCCTATCGAGGAAAGCTGGTCAGTGCATGTGGAGGTGGTGGCGCACGCTGGTGACTCGTCGGTATTACAGCATATTGCGCCATTATCGGAATGTGGTCGGATGGGACGTGGGGATGTGGAAAACCTGAACTTTTCGATTATCGCTAGAACGTTCTCCAGAAATGTACCCGAAACTCACCAATTATCTTGTTTTGAGCAACCCAGTTCGAGTCGAAAGCGCCCAGGAAACCGAGCCTGGCGAGCGACTGGGGCGTCGAAAAAATGTAGTCGATCATGCCTTTGAAATCCAACCTGAACATACCCTCAGGATGGACAACAAAAACATACCGACGGATCACACAAAAAAAGAAAAAGAAATTCTTCTGGGAAGGTGAAAAAGAAAGAAAAACTGAAACTAACGTGTAATTCGTGAATGGTATATTGCACAATTCCACGGCAGAATCAAGGCGTAATGAGTGATTGTAACTGGTCGGATCGCGAGTGCTCGAAGAAAACCGCTCCAAGCAGGTGTCCTCCCGGAACCCTTTCAGGTCCGGATGAGACCTCGATATTTGGCCACGCGAAAGAAACTCGAACACGCCTGAAAGAATTTTTAGTGGTGGAATCATCAATCCTGAAGCGATCATTTTCTTATATCCGTCAATTTCTTCTCATTGTTTCGCTTCGCTTCACATTTCTCTCAATTACAAATGCCGCCATGCATTTATAATGGTATAGTAAAAAAAAAGATTTGGCGGTTACTGACTTAAACTCAAAGATTAATATCTCAATATTTCGGTACATACCTGTTGTATAGCAATAGAACTGGGAACAATGCAAAGCTAACCAAACACAGTTAATTCACTGTTAACACAACTTATTATTAATTATCCATTTGGTAAAAATGGGCCAGTTTTCCACTTTCTCTCCTTTTATTTTATCCGTGCCATCGGGCAAAACACAGATAGCGTTTTGCGTATCTAAAGAGCCATCTGATTCGAGATTGAGGGAACTCTCACTTCAGGATATTAGGGGACTGACTTTCTCTCTCTTTATAATCCCTAGAGAATATATGCGCTTTTCTCTTTTCGTCTCTTTTCGTCAAGAATTATTTTACAATTGAAGAAACTATCCTGAGATCAAAAACCGCAGAACATAAGCTATGTTAGAAACTAATTCATCAACAGAAATTTTTGAATCATCATCATTTGAAGAAGCAATCCAAATATTAGTGTTACAACGTTAATGAGGAAAATTCTTGCAGCAAAATTTTGATGAAATGTTGCAGAAGACACGAATGATTTCGATCGACGCTAGAATTGAATGACATGTGAACACTCTCTCAGAGATAGTACTGAATTGTAAAAAAATTAGAAATTTCTCACGGATTAATTTTATAGTTGAGAAACAAGAAGCTATCTGCTGTCTACAAAAATGTTCTCTGCTGCAGTTGTAATCATGTGGGAGGTATTTTAAGAAAGAATATGTTACTGTCGTAGTTAAAATCAGCTATTGGCTAACATTTGCGATAAAAGACTATTTTCATCTGGAAAAATCCCTTATTTAGCAGCAGAGCATTATTCTGGGCAGTGCTTATTCATAAAACGTTAGCGAATCACATTCTGAATCCTGAGGTTGCATGAACCATCTCGGGATAGTTTATGTGAAGTATGTGCGCTTTTTGTGAGTACACTGAGGGTGAAAATCGATAAGCTCATCTCCAAAGATATGGTTTTATTACTTTTAGGCAAAATAGCTCTTGATTAGGTCGCTACAGCTGGCTCTCATGTCACCTATACGACGAAACTAGAAGAAGCAAAGGAAGCAGCACTAGTTTTCCAGGGGAAACTCCAACAAAGACGATCCGAAAATAAAGATCTACAAAACTTTTGAAGCAGGAAAGCTTAGTTTGCACAAAAGAAGTATTATCGTTGCAGTGATGGATGATTTCAGTTTTTTTTTTCTGTTATTTGTCAGTACATTTCTCAAAGACTACCTACTTTGAGGATCTGGTTGCGATGGATGTCGTTTTTGCAAACGGTTCATGGAATATACTGAGAATTTTGGTCTAACATAATTTCAAGTGGATCCCCTTAGAATGATTGTGAACTTCCATTCAGAGAGCTTCGTGATTATAATAGCGATGCGCGCAAGGATAGGCTTCGCAAAAACTGGACCATTCAAGTTCTCCCAATAACAACTGACGAGAGAACTTCTGTTGTTCTTTAAAGCACAGCAATGCGTTGCAAACGTATGGACGACGCAAATTTACAACTATTGTAAAATGCAGTAATTGCAACTGTGCACTTAATATGATCAATGACGAAATGTGCAAAGAAGTGAAATAATCAGAAGTCCTACTTTTGAGCTCTGAGATGCTTTTGTGAGCGTATCGACGACAATATCATTCCATAAATAATTGACAAAATATATTTCTTACGAAATTTTAAAATTTTTTGATTTGTGGGCAGCTTAGCATGTAACACTCATCTTAGAGAATGACCTTGCAAAATCCGACTGAGTGCAGCTTGATGGTTAGCGAAGATAAAGGTATGCAAATCAGCATTCGCCCCATATATTTGTGTTGAAAATTATTAGCACGTCAAAAGGAGGTTGGTCTCTGTGCGACCTTCAAAACGTTTCCAATTTCACAAACGTTTCCCGAAAACGCCTAATTGTCATCATTCAAACGCCTAATTATCATCATTCGCCACAATCTCCACGTGGTTCATCGTTATGTCTTTCCCCTAGTCATGAGGCCTGGCCTTTTCCATATTTTTGAAATGTGTCATCAATATTAATTCACTTACTTTTCTGTTCTTTACCTTATTCATGAAAAAGGATGATGATGTATATCCGCACTCCGCAAGAACCACATACTTGTCAAGTGGAAAATGTTTCAGGATACTTTCATTACACTTGAACCTATTAATCATTAACAGAGCCGATACATCTATAGTCGTCATCACGTTTATCTATCCATACGTCCTCCTATCGCGGATAGTCTGACAGCATAAGAAAAACATGTAGAGTGAAAAAGAAAAAAAAGAAAAGAAAAGAAAGCTCGCCACCATGTTAAAGCTTAATAAAAAAAAAGTAGTAGCTAATATTTCCGATTTCTATGCACAAGTTTGTGTTCTAGCTCTAAAAGTGTAGGTAAGAAATTAGAATTCTTCTCCTGTCATAGCAGAACTCGACGAAAAACTAACTGATTTACTACAATTGTGTGCTAATTTTTTAGTAATAAAAGCTACTAATGGTACAAATTCCCTATTCCTTAAAAGCAGAGAGCGGATAGGACTGCTTTTTTTTAGCATTATGATAAAGCAGTTTCCTGCGCAATCGTACAAATTGTTTACGAAGGAACTCGTTGACATTTCAGTTTACACGTTCTAGTAATCGTTCATGCAACAATGCTACCGCAATTATCGTAAAAGCTGGAAGCAAGTTCCACAGAAAGTGGCGAATCAAAAACTCACGTACGCGAGCCTCCCTTTTCAAATCTTGATGAAAAAATTTAAATTGGACAGTGTGTGCGACAAATAGAGAAAAACCGTGCGCAATGACAAACATGTGGGACTCATCTGCCTGAGCACATCGCCAACAATTATATCAAGACTATGCTCTTGCTGACTAAGTGACTATTACTAAGTTACCCTACTACAATAAGGAGAATGAGAAAATAGTTAAGTGACTATTACTAAGTTAACCTATCACAATAAGGAAAAATGTGAAAATAGTTACGTCATAACACTAGATACATATAAATACGCAGTCGTTAGTGTTCGTTAGTTCGTTATCGTCTTTTTTTTTTGCTTACGTTATTTATTCAGCTGGATTATAGCCCGGTCAAAACGACATGAAGCACGGTGCAGTTGCATAAGAGGCTAAGCAACGCGGTGGAGATGGTGGTTGGAATCGAAGTGGGACCATCGCGAACTGCAGCAATGGATGGGGCTAGTAAGGGTCCTTTGAAGCCTAATCGCTATGCTCTTCTGCGCCGCTTCGAGTGCAGCTGCTTATGAAACTGCACCGTGCCTCATGTCATTGTAGAAGAGCATGAATATTGAAAGGGTTTCTAAAAATAGTTAAATAGTATAACCAGTAAAATAAGTATTAGGTCACTTAAAAAACCATCCTTTATTTGAACAATTACACCATTACTTAGCTTGGAATTGAACCCATATCTTCTAAAATAATCGTACCGACTAATACAGCATGAATGCAAACGTACAGATAGAATGTGATCCTTAGCTAGTTAAAGTAGTACTTCAGTGCGAACACGAGATGATTTTACATGTTTGGGTGAGCAAAACGATGTTCAAGTCCTACTAGCACACATTTCTCTAGTTCGTTTTCGCATTTTTCCTTCATATGCGGTGCGTGAGAAGCCACAAAGAATACCGCTTCACGTCCTTTGCCGCAAAGGTTCTACCATCCTTCATCAAAAATCGCTGCGCAATGCGGACGGCGCAGCAAAAATATGAGAACCACTTCAATTGCTCACAATTGAAGATGAAACAAAGCGACTCTGCGTAAGTTCACAATAAAAGTAAAAATAACGTTACTAGCGTATCAATCCACTTGCGATGCGCGAACGCGTTTCACTACTATTCGTAATCGCTGAGGTTTTGCAACGCGTGTTAGTCTACACAATGACTTTCGGGGATCAACTGATGATCAGATCAGTGTTTTTACCCTCCCAGACAGGTCCGGTGTCAGTTTATCGACCACGGAGGCAAGAAATGGTCGGTTGGCTCAAAGGCGGTTGCGAACCTTTGACCGCGCGGCCACAGCGGGCCTCTTACCGCTGCGCCACGCACGCCGCAAGTTCATCAATGTATAGAACCAATTTCATCATTTTTTCCATTATCTCACTCAGTGCTCTCTCTCAAGCAGCACTGCTACTTCTTATCAGATTGGCATAGGTGGAAAATGTGGCCTGTGTATCACAAGGTCGACATTAAATAAAAAAAATTCCAAATAGAAAATAGCAATAAAAACTGCAATGATAGAGGAGAGAACTAATAATGCAAATAATATTAGAGCGATAAGCAGTAAAAGTCTGTAGAATACCAGCTAGAAAAGTAGAAGAAACCAGGTTATTTCGATATGTTCATGTTAATTACGTCAATGGAAACCAGATACGGAGATGGATTATCAATTTTGCGTGGTGTTCATTGTAATGTTCCTAATGCGCTTATTTCCTGATAACCAAAAAAGCAAACAAATTCGGAGAAGTACTAGTAAAATTGAAAAAAAGACTACTAAATACTTTACACTATTCAAGTAGTATGCTTCAGTTTTTGTTTTATTAATTTATCTCATTCTATGTTTTATTTTACTTTACTGTACTCTTATATTAAATTTATCACAAACTCGCCAACCAACACTTATACTTCATAATAAAGTTCAGATTATAATCATTATAGCACAAAAATTCCTGTTACCTGAATCTGGTAGTGAATTCAAATCACCACATATGAGAACGGGAGTTTGCTGCGGTGTTATTCGAAATTGGTCAGCCACCTGAACAAGAGAAAAATATACAAAAGTTCTTGAACTATCTCAGATACTAGTTTACTAGCATTAATCAAACCTCCTCAAGAAGTCTGTACAGCTCATGCGCAAGCATCATCGTTTGAACTAATTTAACATCACACAATTCGGGATCCCAGTGTATATGTGCAGTGCAAACAACGAGTGGTGAACCCACTACGTTGTCCGCAGCAGCCATCGTTAGCCGTCCTGAACACGATTTTAGCCGTGATGGAACTCAAAGATATTTGAATCGAAATAGAATTATTAGAAGTAGAATTCAGCTAGCAACACCAAACCGTTTGAGATAGATGGATTGTGGTAAGCAAAAACGAATGAGTGAAAATCAACGCATTAAAGGAATGGATGCGTTCCAACGAATAACTCCAGAGTGTAAACTTACGATTGTTATAGACGTTGTCCTTGATGCGAAGGACAGCACACAAAGCGATGTTATCTCGAGGCATCACCCTATTAAGCATGTGCTCAGATGTAGAAGCCTTTTTCACCACAACTTGCGTAAACTCTATCAGATGTTCTCGTTCCATTTCGAATCTAAATAATGGAAAATGAAGCTACAGGCGAGCCTAAAAGCACCGGCTAAAACAATCTGACAAGGACTGTGGAAATTGAAGTTTTTCTTTTAAGAAAAAAAGGATGAAGCTACATGTCGATAAAAACGAAATGTTTCACACTAACTTCTCTGATTTCCAGAAAATGGCACATCCATCTACGTATTTTCGGTCCTCCTCATTCATCGTTTTCGCACGAGATTTTGGCGAGAAAATACCGGTGTAACCGAGTATCTTCAGCTCTGGTTGAAATAATAGGCGAAATTGCTCGGTTTCAACTTCCTGCAACATCAAAATAAAATCATTATTGACTATAGAAAAGTGGTTAGAAGCGGCATACGGATGCTTCCAAGATTAGCGATATACTATTTTTCCAGCATAAACTGGAACGTAATTTGCAATTTTTGCAGCAAAAACGCGAAACCACTAATAGAGCTGAATCAAAAGCTGAAGACACTGATCAGCAAAAGCTACTCTTCACACTCGAAGCATTAATAAAATGAATGCGGTTAAAGTGGGTTCCCTCACTTATGGAAGTATGAAGAGTTGTTAGTTTAGATGAACAGTGAATGTGGTTCTCCTAACTCAGTCAATTACTGTATTTGTATGAGATTTCTCGCATTTTCGCTGTGATATTTGCCAATAATTCCAAGTGCTGAATTTTACTCTTTTTGGAGAAAACCCAACATAGAGAATTTCTCCAAATACTGCCTTCGAGCACGAACTGCGCTTTTATAAAAACAGAAACCCGGTGTGATAAAAAGTGTCGAACCGTGTCCGCAATGCGGGCAAAAGATGAAGTTCCTCTGAATTTTGATCAAAAATGAATATAAGTAGTTTTCTGCTACATTTACTCCATCAACAGTTACAACATAATAAATATTCAAAATACAAGGACAAAAACAGAACCATCCCTAGTTAAACGCTTTTTTGCTGAGTACATCACTTTCTGGAGATCACGCACCTGTAATGTGATGATATCCGCTTCATAGTTACGAATCTCCTTCATAATAGACATCTTCCGGTATTCCCAGTTGAGTGCCCAAGACGGACAATATGAGTATTGGTTAACGGTAGCATATTTGTCACAAAGTACATTGTAGCACAATACAGTGAAAGTAGCTGAAATGAGTTCGAATTCGGTAAGACCTTTTTAAAATTAAAAACAGAAATTATAGCTTTTTTTAAAAATCATTTCCCTTTTGAATGAAACCTAGGATTATGTCAAAAGAAAGTACGATGTGCAGCCATATGTATCAGCTATTTTGTTACGCGCACGCTACGCACACATCGTTTCAAAGCTTGTGAATGCATTAAATATAACATTTATCGAACGTGCAAAAACTAAAGCAAGAAACGGTGAAACACCCGTTCATAGGGAGTATTTGAAAATAGGAAAATTTCAAAGGGAGAAAACTAGTTCAAGGGATAGAGTAAAACTCTACTCTTCAAACAGCCGCCCACGCGCAAGCTAGTTATATTCTTTTTGTATCTGTTGCGAATACATCGATCAAAGAACGTACATGGTTACTTTCAAACAGTACTTGAAAGCAGCGCATCATTAAAATGAAGATATTTAAGTCTTTGTGAGACAATGTACAGTTATAGGGGTGTAGATTACGGGTATGAACGTGGCCACGCTCAATCCCCTCTCCGCACCCCAAAGGCCTTGAAAAACGGCGTGGGAAACATCATTAGCTCCAAGGAGGTACGTTAGAACGCGACGCGCTTGTACTCGTTCCGATTCCCTTAGCAGCATGTTCATTAGTTTTACTTGAATAGGCCGCTGAAAAGACCTCTTCATTTTCGACAGCTCACTCGGAGACGCGGTGCGTGTAAGGGGCGGCATATTTTAACGTACTTTAAAAGAACTAAGGCTGTTTCCCACGCCTTTTTTCATAATAGTTGAGTGTGGCCACGCACGTACTCGTAACCGAAAACCTGAACTCTATATTATCCCACAGAGACCCCAACATCGTCAATGTCGTAATATGCTACCTTTAACCACATTTTCGTTCTGAGCCTTCAATGTTGATAGAACGTGCTAACAATAACAACGAAGTTCAAGCATTGTGCTGGGAAATACTCCCTTCTCCATGATTCCGAGTGTAACCATCCAATGAGAATAACAGAAAGACAGAGGCCACAATGACTAAATCGTGATCTTCACAGCAGACGGTAATGATTGTTAACAAGGCAGACTAAATGCTGCACTACTACGTGCTTGTCTTTTCATGTTGTGTCGCAATCGCTCTTCTTACATTTAGCAGTCAGCTGTGCGCGCAGAACCGGCTCTCTAAAGAGCGAACGACGTACCATTCGGGTGCTTATCGCGCAACCACCAACTATGTATGAAAAAGATGTGAAGAGAATGGAAGTTAACAACTTGTTAATAAAACGAAATATTTGAGGACGAAAATTTATACCTATTGGTCGATCTGGGTCTGCGTGTCGAATCATCACCCATTCCCGCTCTGGAGGTGGAGCAGTATTAACTGAAAACATTGCCTATTAAAACAACACCAAATTACAGAGAAAAAAACATTTTGTTCAAAGAAAAACAAGATTATTTCTTCTTTCAAATAATTTAAAAAAATCATTGAAACAGTAAACAAATTAAATGAAGCGATGCAAACTACTTATAATAATAACGAAAGAAAACACTGTTCAAGTGCTAATAGTAAGGTTTGAAGAAAATATTTTCTATGTTCGCATTTAATGAGTGCGATAAACAGGTTCTGTTGATATCTCAAGCTGTACCGTAATTTCACATGACATATTCTATGCGTTCGACCACTACTATAATTTCAATTCGAAAACTATTTACTTTAAAATTCCTGGGCACATATGTCCTGCGTTAAATTGGTAGGTGGAGCGAAGAGAGTAAGATTTTCAAGAAAAAAATGAAGAAGAAAATCACGACATCCCAGTGACGAAATCACGAAACTTTATCTTTCAGTCACGGTTCGTTCAAACCAGCCTGTGATCGCGTAAGCACAAGAGTGACCTGCATAGTGCGACCACATTGCGGAATCCTCCCAAATGTTTTAATGGGGATAAAAAAGAAAACAGGTTTAGCGTGGCCGAAAAATGTCAACTCGAAGATGAATCTTCAAGAGATGCAGAATTGTCGATGGCTTCACTTACATGTTCCTTTCTGTCACGCCAAAAGAATTGTATAGATGAGAGGTTGGAATCAAAAAAGGTGTACAAAAGGAAGAAAAAAAAACAAGAAAAAAAAAGACGAGTGATGAACTTTAGTTTATGCTCTCATAGCTAACTAAAGGTTGCAATATCATTTCAGGAAATACGAGCAAAAAAATACATCTGAAACTACGATAGAAAAAGGTTTTTCGTTAAGAGATATGAAAGCAGATGGATATTCTGATGCGTTACTTCAACAAAAGTTAAAATGATAGTAGATAAAATGTTGGCGTTAATCAATCTGTTTGGGATATAACAGCGCGTTGTACTTTATCCGGAATCGTTCCAGGATTTATGGACGTGTATGCGCACTATACCATGATTTGCTAGCCAGTCAATAAACCAAGTCAGCGTTTTTATCCTCGCAAATATGCCTAGTACCAGTTTAGCGACTCGGAGGAAAGAAATGCTTAGTTGATCTGGTGCAGTTATGAACTATGACCGTGAAGTCGCAATAAAACCTCTGACCAGTGCGCTATACTCACCCAACAAAAAAAAGAGAAAAACATGTAAAATGAGGAAAACACAAATGTTGACACAGACTTTCAATAAGGTAATGTGCTAAATAAAGGATAAAGGATAAAGTCCAGGGCGTTGATTAAGGATCCCTAGGGATGTGATGCGCCTATACGTTCGACTTCAACCCAGACTTCGCTTGAGGTTTATGAACAGGAGTGCAGCCCTACAATGATTTGCTGGGATAGCCGATGTGGCACGTCAGTGTTTTTATCCTCCCAGACAAGTCTGGTACCAATTTATCGACCCCGGAGGGTTGGAAGGCTTAGTTTGCACTGGGGCGGATTCGAACCTCCAATCGATTGTAGTCACTGCAGAACCTCTCGCTAACCGCGCAACACCGCCTCATATGCTATGTAGAAGATATTCAAAGTTGGTTTGGTCCAAAAAAATCCAAAAAGATAATGAGTGTTCACTGGTAAGATCATTCTAGACCTTACAGCCACTAGATGAAAGCGGTGTGCTTTCCCTCTAAAACATGCATCAGTACCATCGAAAGCGATAGAAGTAAAACAGAACAAAAAATAATTGGAAAAAGAATGAATGCGAAAAAAGGTGAAAGGAAAGCACCGAAATTCAATTATCTGGAAGAACGAGATTTGGAGATGATGATGTGTTGCCTGGAGAAAAACATTTGCACGTGGTTCACAAAGTATGGGATGATGCTTCCTGGGTTGAATAATTGCTATAGTTTCTTAATCATGTTCACTGTGATGGATGTGAGAAGTCTCAGGTATATTCTGATGATTTCTATCACTTCAACTCAACTTCTATCCTTACGACTTCATTTGCCTTTTGTTCTGCTTAGATGCAGAACAGAATTGTAGTGGAAGTGAGTCACTCATTGCGCACGATTGTTTCTTTGTGGTTGTTGTTTTTTTTTCTCCTCACTGCTTTCCATAATTGTGACTGAGCCTAGGCCGTGTTGTGGTGCTTCAGTGATTATAATTAGCGATGACCTCAATGACCCACGAATAAAAAAACGAGCGCCCTCACTAATGGTCGATCATATAAAAAAAACGCCCCTATTTTCTTCATGATAATTTTCTTAAATAACATTTTAGATAACAACTTAAGCATATCTTGTTGGTCTTGTTGGATCCCAATTCGAAAATAGGGATGAAACTACGTTTCCAGAAGAGTTTGGAACAGCCGCGATTCGTTTCGGGGCTGATTGTTGATGATGCATTCTCAAAGCTGTCCTCTAATTCGCAGGAGCTCCGTGAAGTGGCACTGATTGAAAAAAAGATGAACAGCTAGAAAAAAATGCGCTGGAGCGAACTATGATTCTTGATTCACACACTTCCACAAGAAACACCACAGTGAACCTATGTACTCCTAAACTAACAGAACAGCAGTACAATAGATTATGGGATAGATCATACTGCTTCCGGTGGCAGGAATTACCGCACAAAAAACGGTCACAAACAAAAGCGTACAAGGTCTCATTTCCCGTTTACAGTTCCGAGTATGCTATCACGAACAAAGTGTTACATTATTTCCATCGCAGAAACGGAGAACACTGCGAAAACGCTCTAGTGGAAGGAGAAATATCCAATTTAAGAAAAGTCCAATAAAAACGCTCTTCATGCGTTATTGTCAATCTCTACAATAAAGGTATTACGCCGAAAATCGAGTCCAGAAAAACTATCCGTAGAAATAGAATTGTATTCAATGTGAACAAGGATCAAGAAAGCAAGGCGAGAGCTCCAGAACGTTAAAACCAGATAAGCCTACTAGCAGACCAATAGTTCAAATTGTAGACAGCCACAAAAGGGCAAAGAAACAAAAACTGCGGCGACACAGGGGAGCACTACAACTCGTGCGAACTCACACCTTTATGTATTAAACATCCACTGAAAAAATTGGTAAAGATTATGTTGTTGAAAAAATCAAGGGCATAGAAAACCAAACGGATGAAAGTTCTTGGGCCAGGATTTCTAGGAGCTCCTCTCGTGTGTTTCATAAGAAGTTCTGATACTATTAATAGAACAGAGACTTCAATGAGCTGCAGAAGACGATAGTCAGGTATTCTACGTGTTAAACCAAATGTTATCAATGGCAAATATCGAAAACTTCCCATTATCATGGTATCTCTTTAGTTTACGACAAAAACAATATTTTAATGCGCCATCAAATATTTGCGACTATGCGATATAATCGGCGTAGAAAGTTCAAGCAAAAGCAAAATTAAAAAAAAACATACCAAAACGTCCATCCAGTGGTTTTGAGCAGGAGCTCAAAGGTAAATGCAATGAAAATTTGTCGAGGTTGGTAGCTGAATCGTTTCCATTTGAGGTGGATGTGGATGTAACGCACAAATCAGTAGTAACGAGGGAAAGTAGATCAATGATTTCAGCGTTCGATGCAAAAGGAGTGCAGTGGGTCCTGTCATGATTCGAATCTATTAAACTCGACGTTGGCGAATGTGTTGAATTAGGCACAACCTGGTATGACGAGAAATTTTTACGCGCAGCATACTCTATGGATGCTGCTGTTAGAAACAGTGAAGTCTCGAAGGATGAAATCGAGCCATGAGCAGACATCTCCCGGCAACATGGACACGGTGAGAACCAGCATGAAATCGATTGACGAACATTCTCCACATTGGTGTTAGGATCTGGAGCATTATCAAGCTTTACCACTCGAATTGCCGCGTTCTGCAGATCCAGTGAGCTATAGAAGCAGGACTGGGGTTCGGAAGAATCAAGGAATCCAGTGCGAAACGCGATAAGTCGTTGATTGTATCGTCTCTGTTGTAGCTCAGCCCATCTTTTGGCACGGCGCGCAAAACGCTTACCAGTTCCTCGACCCACACAGATGCTCCTGCTTGGCCCATTTGAATGTTGGCCTGTGAGTGAATTATTTCTCTCTGGACACGTGTTAGGGAATCCATCCGACATAATATGTCTTACGGAAAGTATCACCACATCGTAAGGCGGCAGTTACAAGAGAACAATCCCGTTGAATGAGATAGGATTAGGCTAGTGAAGAATAAAGAAGCTAGGGACAACGAATTGCTGGTGTAGCCATAGGTGGCGCACCGACTAGATCGAGAGGGGGGCGTGTTCCAGAGTGCGTGCGCAGAGAATGATATATTAGATGCGGAGATGTTTGAGAGGATGGAAACACAACAGTAAAGGAACGGCAACATCTACAAATGAAGAAAAAAGTGATAAGAAAGTGAGATTCGGTCACGGTTCAAGTTTCAGCTAGTCGTTGTCGGTAACTCTATTTTGTTCTTTCCACTATCTAATAGTTCAAAAGAAAAGAATAATCTGCTAAAATAATTGAAGAACAAACAGCAAAATGGAACGAACGTCCCTTCAGGACACAGTGTAGCATGTAGCATAAATGTACCAATAGAGCTGGCTGTAGAATGCAACAAGTTTCGTAATGCTGGCACATATGTCACTACTAGGTTCTAACGCGAAGGTAAAGCTTAGCAGTGAGAAATACAGACAAAAGTAATCGTAAGGTCGTAATCATAAGATAAGGCATCATAATAGCAAAAGAGAAAATGAAACAAAAACTTGGATAAATCTGAAGCTTTACAAGACATTTGTGAACTTTGGTCATAGGGAAAGGTAGGTGAGAAGAACGGAAATTCTGACTGTTTTACTTGAAATTGCAATAACACTCTTCTGGTAGGTAACACGCACATACATATCGGATCAACTCAATTTCCAACGAAGGGTAGGTTCTCGCATCGATATATAAATAAATAACTAAATTAGTGGATGAACAGTTTTATAAAGCAAGAAAGTCACATGTAAATGTCCCTGCCTTGGGATATCTTTTCTATGTAGAAAATCCGGACATTGTCCAAAGGAATCACAATATGTAAATAAATCCAAAGATAGAACAAAAAAAAACCACTGAAGGCAAGGTTACTGCAGAAATTATAGCGACCGATTCTGCAGATTAGAAAACTTCAAGACACAAAAGGGCATAAAGGGAAAAAGATCGAAATTTAGTTGTGGAAAAGAAATAGAAAAAAGCTAGTAGAAAAAAGAAGGAAACATAGTTTACAGTAATTCCTGATCTCAGATGGTAATAGTGTAATATGCATGGGTCCTCACAGATGTTGGAATAGGCTATACGAGGCAAAGAAAAGATGACCCATCAAAGGGATTAGGAGCAGTAAAATGACGAACAGTATGAACGAAGAATTGAAATTCGTCTCATCCACAAGATGGAACTGTCGTAATTTATGTCAGAGATCTGTTGGGATTTAGACATTTAAAGAATGCATCCTGCTACCTCTATAAAACTTGGATTATATAGGTAAAGCTACATGCATCAACCAACTTTGCGAGTTTTCATTCACCTGTTGATAATTCCCTAATTAACGTCTTTATTGTCATTTCCGAAATTATATTACACCAAAATAAAAAAGCTACGCATATTTGGGTCAAAACGCCATGAAGCTCGGTGCAGTTGGGTAAGGCTGCCCGCAGAGTTCACAGCCGCGCGGGCCGTGGATAAAGCGGTTGGTATCGAGTTGGGACCATCACGAACTGCAGCATTGAACGGTGGTAGCAAGCGTCTCGCGTCGATCCTAACCGCTGCGCTCCACCGCACCGCTTTAAGCGCAACCGCTTACGCAACTGCACCGTCCTTCATGTTGTTCGGACTCTACTGGGTCCGCGCTTAATCTCTTCTTAAGTGACGAATATTTCTAAACTGTACTAAGCTAGTATAAAAAGAATGAAAAACGAGAAGTTACAGTCCGCAATTCTGGAACATAGTTTACCTCTCGAATGCATAAGCTAATTCAGCATCGATTAAAGAAAGACGGATGAGCGCACGTTTTTTGAAAGCCCTTTTCACTTAGTAAAAAAAAGCTTGGAAATGTCCAGCTGGTGAAGGAAAAACATGCAGCGATTCAAGATAGCCTTTGATTTCAACCTAAGAAAAGAAAAAAAGAACCTGAAAGAACCCCTACCTCCTCTATTTTAATTCAACAGCAACATGATGGGGAAGTAGGGTCACGTTGAAATTGTTCTTTTAATCGGCTGATAATTTATCTTGGAGAAACACCTCTTCAGCTCGTTAAGAAAATCACGTTTTCCTCAAATGAAGTGTTGTGTAATACTAGCGATGTGACAACAGAAATCAAAAAAGGATAGTTTAAATGGGACTGGTATGTTACTACATAGTTCAACACATGAAGTTGGAGGTAAAGATGTGTATTGAGCTCGGCAAAAGCGTTGTGATACTGAATCACCTACAGTCTAGTGAAACAGGACTTGTTAGTTTTTAACACATGCAAAAACATCTTCCTGGCTATGACGGAAGTTAATCAAGGCTTCTCATTTACTAATTCAATCAAAAGATTTGCGCTTGTTGCTATTGTAGTGATTCGATAAGAAACGCAGCTGCATTGTGCACGCTATAAAACTAACTCTTAAATTTTCTTATAAACATGCCTTAGACAAGCAGTTATGAATGAAATTGAATTTTTTTACGAACGTTCAGTACAAATTCCGTAAATATTTCGTGAGAATCGTGTAAAAAACGTCGTCATCTTATCGAATCACTACAATAGCAACAAGCACAAATTTTTTGATTTCACTGCGGATATTGTGCACAAAAGCAATGTTTGAAGACGGAAGTGAAAAGCTACACCAGGATAAAAAGAACGCGGAGAATTTTCTAAACGAAATAATACCACGTAACAAGAATAATATGACTGGGACTTATTTTTCACGCTGATGCGAAAGTAAAAGTTGTCAAATCAAAAATCCACGGTGAAACGTTTTATAGTGAATTTTATAGTTTTATAGTGAATCTTTCAAAGTTAGACCCATCTTTGTCCATCAAGAAATTACACCTTGGCCGGCTCAGCAAAAACAATGAAAATATTTTAGGGTAAAAGTTCGAGGGAGCACTGCACTTGCATGATGACGATCACAATACGGAAGAAAATAACGATGATCATAAGTAATATAAACAAAATAATTATTATCTCACGAATCCTCTTTCGTTACCGAACATTGTTCAAAACACAACCATTTTTAACAAACAAAAAAAAAACTTTTTTGGACATTTTCATGAAGCACAGAAACAAAGGTGTGGATTTTCCACTACTGCTAGGCATGATTCAGGATCATAAGATTGAGAATAAAAGAGAACAGATACCAAAACAAGCGATATCATGAATATTCATGATATTCATTCATTAATTTATTTTACCTGACACACTCCAAGGTATACTACTCAAAAATTATAAAACTGTATGCATTGATGTGGTGCAACAAAATTAAGTACTCAATCATATTTAAAAATATGTATATAGGTATGTTTCAAAAAGTGTAGAGTGAAAGGACAACTAATCAGGTTCAAATATCGAAAAGAAAATATAACGAACGCAGGTGGAGGATCAAGGTGGTACTAAATAATTTCAATACTCCTCTTCATATATTGAAGTTGAACTAGGAAGCAGTTAAACTTGACAAGAAAAGTGCTAGCTCACGTCAAATTCGTCGATAAGCGCCGCACGCTGCTATCAGTAGAAGGAGAAGATAATTACGACGCAAGAACGCAATTGGAACGTTCCTTTCGAGGTGGAAGGTTCGACGACGTATTAGCGTCTCTATTATGAACTGGTACAAGGCCTACGTTAAGTTCAGTTGGATGTTTGATGGGCAGCACACTAATTGGGAAGGGTTCATTGATGAAATAGACGGAAACCATCATTTTCCGGTCTTGCTCTGTCATTTCGAAATTTTGAGACAATGTGCTCACTTCAAAATGCCTTTATCTTTGCAGAACTCGTATAAGCTATTTCCTTTATCCCACTCACGCAAATCACTGAACTATAACTTACGTCTGCATTTCGTGTTAGAAAAAAATAGTACCAATACGTGCTATTCATGCACCATTGTGATTTTAAAACTGGAACAGCGCATTTAACTACGAATCTAGCACAACCGGCACAATAATGATAAAATAAGTGGCCGATAATAAATAATCTGCTTGCTCCTATGAGCTTAACAGCGTAAAATAAGAAAAAAAGTGTTTTGAGAAGAGATTTTAGGAGAGGGATTTGTGCGTTGAAATAGCTATGACACGTGTATATCACCGTACATTCAAAATACTTCGTAAACAGATAAAAGCTAATCTGCAAGAAGAAGAACCAACTAAAATATGTATAACTTACTCGCTAAATGATCGTGAAGGAAATGCAACAGTTTATGAGATCCGTTGCTTTCATGGTAAATTTTGTTGATCTCTGGAGATAAAGGATTCCCTTGAAGGCCTGAAACAATACAAACATGCAATTTCCATTTGATTAGAAGAATTAGAAGAAAAGGAAATTAAGCAATACGAAAACATTTTAAAAAAAACTATCTTACTAAACAAAAATTTAGAATGAAGGTATTAGAACTTCTACGATATGAAGAAAAGGTGGTAAGTCAGACAGAAAAGATGTTTTATAGTTGCAAAATTCGCAAAACAAATCAAACGAAAGACTTTGGAAACGAACTTACGTATTCAACTTCAATACATAAACACTTCTAATTAGGTAGCGCATTAAAGGGAAATGTGGAGGGTATTCAGGAAAAATAAAAAAATCACTTAAAGAATAAAATACGAACCCAACGTTTGTATCCTGAAAAGCTTTCCCAATTCATACGGCAGTACTCGAAGCTGGTTATGATTAAGATAGAGGTGACATAGCGATATCATATCACCCAGTTCGGCCGGGAGGCTTCTAAGTTTGTTGTGGGACAAGTCCAACATCGTCAAATTCGTCAACTGAAATTCAGCTTAATCAAACGGGTATATAGGAAACGCATTAAAGTAGGAAATTGATAGATAATGTCGCTGATTACCGAATTGATAATGACTAACAGCAAAGAGGTTAAGCAAGCTGAGGTAGAAGAACTCACCTGAGATATTTCTGGCGGAACACGAGTCAACTGATTTCCGTTTAAAAATAACGCTGACAGATGACTGACCTGCCACAATGCATTTGAGAGGTTTCGTACCCGCCCTGAAGATGGCGAATTGATTTTGGTAGTGCAAGTCAGATTTTAATGGTAAATCACAACGTACCATGAATTTCTAACTCAGTCCAGCGCGTCGTTTTGCCCTGATTAATTTCATCTTCAGAAAGAATTCGATGAACTCTGCTCATACCGTTTGTTAACACTTTCTTCCCTTCGTTGTTTTCAACTTTTGTCAGGGGAAGACCTGCACCTCCCCCTTGTTTATCTTTATATTCTCCACTTCCGTTTAATTCCCCGTTTTGCATGGTATCTGGAAGCATCACTTTCTGTGGGAAAAAAAAATCCAATATGACAGACCGAAGAAGACACGGAGAAGGTTGACGCGAGCACAATGAGCCTGTGCATGATGATGCTTTAATTTGAATATATTGAGAAGATCAAAGTAGTAAGAAATTCTTCATAATGCTTTTGGTATCATAAATACTACATCTAAGCATATCTACTGATTTCAACTATTCATTTATTATGATAACAGGTCACTCATACAAGCAATAAATGAGCATAACTTATCATTTACAAAAATTTATGCATAATATTGATGTAGATTCATAATCTGCTCCATTACAAGCTAATCAACATCTTTAGGGTCTATGCAATTTGCTAACCACGTTCTTCAAAGTTTATATAAAAGATATTGTTTTCAAATCACATCCCTAGAAGGAACCATTTTCCAGGTAAAATTCACAAAATAGTCATCATCAAACTGAAAGAGCATATTGCAAAAAATAAGTCCCTAAAAAGAACTACTGTTGGCCATTGCTACTAGAGGAAAGAGGACAAAAAATAGGAAAATTCGACATCAAGGATTACGTACATTTTAGGAACTAGGCGTGAGGGAAATATGCTTTGAACGAACAAAAGTAACGATAGTGTATGAATGACAACAACGAAAATAACACGACAAAAGAGCGACGAAGGGGATCGTGAACGTGAGCAGAAGCCGAATGAACGACCGTGGAACCTTCTCCGTAACAAATGATCAAAACGCTGACGCCAACATTATATTGATAAAAAACGTGACGACAAACAAAACAAGCATGCTTTAGTTTAAAAAGGTGACCGATAATATTCGGGAGCGACAGGGGCTTGCGCGCGGTCGCGCGGCGACGCTGCGAATCTAAGCACACATACGGTAGCATGGTTTCTGTCGCAACGGTGTTCGAGACTCCTGCAATCGTCGGCGAATCCGTCGTCTGTTTGATTACCGGTAGGGTCGGCCAGACCGTAATTGCTGGCGTAGACTCGGACTGGGACCTGAACACGGTATGGGCTACATCCCTGGCCGTGCAACCACGGATAATCCCTGATTCATGTCGTGTACGTTTCATGCGTGGAAGTTAGCGCTCATCCGCTCGGATGAAATAAAAAAGCGCTCAGAGCATTAGTACTTTGGGTGAATCGCATTTTTTTTTCCTTCTGGTCCTCTCCAGTCCTTTTCTTTTTTCCCCTCTGGAGCTCCTATCCCCTTATTATCGTCCAATTTCTTAACAAATAGAAAAGTAAGAAAAAGAACTTTTCATTTTGTGGCTTGTTGGCGCAGTTGTTGAAAGCCTATGAAATCAGCTGTATAGGAAGAAGAGGATCCCGGTAGCTTTTGCCAAGATATAGGTTCCGGACGCTTCTTTATACATGAGATCTCCTATTTGCTCGACTTACTCTACCAGATGTCTTTGAGAAATAAATTTTCATAGTTGTATGGCGATGTTGTAGTCTTTTGTAGCATTGTAGACGTCATTTTTCTCGAATCCACAATTTGCTTCCGAATCTCGTTTCGATCTTGTTCGTACAGCTTTTTCTATTACACTTTAACATAGCGGTAAAACCTTCTGTTGAGTCCATGACCTACTCGATTTGACATCTGCTCTACGTCCCTTAATTCTGTTGATTATACTTCGTTTTAATACTTTTTTCCTTGGAATAAAATAATGATCTAATGTGTGAAGTGACTGTTTCGTAATATTTTCTTTCTATTTGTCATCTTCATTTCGTTAATTTCAGGTGGAATTTCCACTGTTGGATGGCTAACCCGTCCAGTGCTATCCCGCAGAAGGTGGGATTTCCCCAAGCGTTCAGTAGCACGCCTTACCAACATGCATCTCAGTTCCCACAATATGCACAGCCAACATCCTCCGTCCAACCTCAAATGTGAGTTCATTCTTTTAGACACATAAATTTACTTTTCCGATATGAATTGATACAAACTGCAACTGAATTATATTATATTTTATTATTTGAATAGTGGTGTTACAAGAGGAAATCCATTCCAACCTTTTCCTGGAGTTCAACAATTCCCGAGCGTCCCGAATATGCCACATCATGCGCCGACAATTAATGGTCTGCCACAGGATGGGAATGTGAGTGTTGACAAACTTTCGTTTGTTCTTTTTTGTGTGTTCATTTTCGATCTGACTGATCGAGCTGGCAGTTCAAATTTCAGCCCACGCTTGTTCACCTTTGTCCAAAATGAAACTGCCTCTATGAGCGATCAAATCAGATCCATGTGATTCAATCATTTAAAAATCAGATTCATGTGCTCAGTCATTAAAAAAAAGTGTGCGGTTCATATGAATCACTTTTTTAAATCTTTTAAACTTTAAACTTTTTTCTTTCTTTTTCTTTTTTTTTGTCGTTATTTTTCAACCTACCGATTATCATAGTGATAAAATAACTTTTAAAAGAAAAATAAAAATCACTTTCCATTGTTGTTGAGGCTTATGTGATCAAAGTGATTATCAATTATCGGCCAAACGGTCTTGATATCCTTTCATTTTTTTTTCAAACTCACGAATAAGTGCCATGTCAATGCTCAAATGAAAGAACAAACAAGCGACAACACTCCCTCGTATGGTACATTATAACGGCACTAGTGCACGAAAATTAATGGTAGTAAGATTTGAATTTTGATTACTGCGGTAGCGTCGTTGAGGTAGTATTTGTTTCCAACAGCCAGAATCGCATCAAGAATTAATAACAAAGAATTAATTAGGGCCTCTTGTTAATGAATTTCTTTAGAACATGCATCGCTCCCGTCAAAAAGGATTCATAGTTCGGAAAATGATCATTGCAACTGACATTCCAACGAAAATTGTTTTTTTTATCGTACATCATCATGAAACATTGCATACAATGAAATTATGGGCAGTATTCCTGCACGTCGAAATATCTTACTTCATCTATCTCTGAAAGTTGTCCACGAGTATGCGATTCTGAACTCGGAAGAGCTAGGCTGGTAGAATATACAGATAGTGCTGGTGCTAGTTCAGCGCACGAAGCTCGCAATCTTTCTATCAAAATATCAAGTTATTTACAATTTGGTGTGCTTGTAACTCTAGTTAAACATGTATACTGTAAGAATGATGGTGCTGTTTTTGTAAAGGACAACACTCTGTGCAGTTTACTAGTCTACACGTCGTTGACTCTTTTTGCGTAGAGTAGTTTTTTTTTTGTTTTCCTGATCTAAGCTTAGACTACAAGTCCGAAGCATTGCGGCACTAGCACTTTCTTTCTTTTTCTGAAGAAGTATGACGCACACTTGTATCCTATTTATCTACACTTTGAGTTTAACGCGTACCTTTTTTTTGTCTTCTTTGACCTCATTCACGGTCGTATATCAACGATACCGTGACAACTCCTGGCCGGCGGCTTACGGTTACAAGATAAGTTCCTTCACTTATGCTCGAAGAAATGAAATCATATACATTATTTTTTCAAGTTAGAGGGATCGGAAACGAAGCGAATTAAAGGCATTCGTTCCATTTCTTTGTAGATTATGTTGTCCATTTACCAAACCCATTATTATCATTATCATTTATTAAAGCTACTTAACGAAGTATATTGTAAGCAGAAATTCACGGATAATTTAACCACTATAACAGTCATTATAGTTAATTTCTATATTTTATTTGTTTGTTGTAAAAACCGGCAAATCAAATATGATTTGGGATATTCCAACCTGTCTGCAATGAAATTTAACGATTTTCGACATTTCTCTATTCCACTGAACAGTTGTTCAAAATATTTCAGTATAAGGTTGCTAAACAGCGACAAGCATAAGAAACTCAGTAATCGATACTGTGACAGTAAATATAATCACTTCTGATTTTGTGATAGTTTGCACCGCGAAAAGAAAATTTCTAAAAGTAGTAAGAACTGAAAACAAAAGCAGCAGAATTGAGTTTTTTTTTTCATATTGAACTAGTTTTCTTCCAGTTGAGTCCCTTACTCCCGCAAAAAAGAAAACCTCCCGGAAAATGTTAGTTTTACAGTTCGCCGCTGCCCAAGTCCAAAATGGAGTGAATGGTCCTTCCTCAGCTTTTAAACCATATACACCTTCATCCGTTCCTCCATTTCCGGGAAGACCTTCACCATTTCCACCTGCTCCACAGAAATCTGGTCAACATATACCCTATCAGGTATGTTGGCAGAGTAGGTGATAGATTAACTAGTGGTTCACTTCAAAACTTCACTTTCCGTTAGTACCGCCTTTCTATTAGCTTCAGCTCTTTAGCAAACAACTTCGGCCACGCCTAGCCACAGCTCTCAGAATCCATCACCTTTTCCAGCTCAACCTGTTCTACCACCAGGTATTCTGCATACTAACCTCTGTGTCTGTAATAGTTTCATTTATTAATCCTCACATTTCAGTTCAACCAGCGACTTCAGCCGCTCCCATCAACCACACCAGCCTTCCAAATCCATCACCTTTTCCAGTTCAATCTATTCCACCATCATGTAATCTGCATATAACCTTTTATGGGTTGGCTTCATTAACTTATCCTCCTTTCAGTTCCACCGGTTCCTCCTATTCCGACAAGGATGGACAATCCAAGTGCATTTTATGCCGCCCAGTCACCTGCTTTGTCAGCAATGCCACCTAGCATAAACCAAGTGCAACAAGGTTTCAGTCAAATGGTAACAACACCTTCGTTTGTTGTTCATCGAAATCTCTTATTTTCCGGTGATTTTAGAATATGAGTGGTGGAAGGGTAATGCCTACGCAACCAACTTGGGGAGGAGCGTATCCTAATGACTCCCGAGCGGCGGCAGCGCCTGGATATTCCTCAGATTTGGTTGATTTAATGGCGGAAAGGAACATTCTTCAACTGGGATTTGATGACATTGAATACACTCTCCCCCACAACATGGCAAATAACGCGGCCCGTGTGGATCCAAGGTAGGTGTCGAATGTATAAAGTAGATCTACAAATTGGGTGAGGTAACTCTATTTTGAAAACATATTGCAATATAAGTAATAAGAGAGGCGTCTTTCGTATTCATCGACTTCTTGTTTTTATTAGTCCGTTGATTTGACCAAACGAATTATTTCACAATTGTTTAACCATCCTCATTTTTAAAATGGAATTTGTTTAACAGCGGAAGGAATAAAAAAAAGATGGTTTTCACGTGTTTTAAGATCTAAGCGGCTAATATTCGTTTTTTTTCACGTCAGGAGTGATAAGGAGTTGGTTATGCTCTTTTACGAACAAGCAACGTTCTTTTCGAATAGACTTATTTGGTTCGGTTTCTATCTGTACTTTTTTCTTCCTCTTCTCATTGCTGTCTCCTTTCTCCCATTCGGTCTTTTAAGGCTGCCCGCAGAGTTCAAAGCCGCGCGGGCGCTCGGTTTGGCGGCTCTATGGTTTTCGTGGTTATTGACTATTCACAACAGTGTGTTCAATAATCATCGAAACCGCAGAGCCGCCAAACCGTGTGCCTGTGCGTCCCTGAACCCTGCGGGCAGCTTAAAGTCTGTTTTAATGTGGTTTTTATATGTTGAGGACATACCTTGTTTTACGCCTGCAGAGACGGAACAAATATATAAGTGATTCATTGCTGTCGATAGGGCGCCGCTTATAGCTCGAACAATACAAGATGTAATCACAACATCCTCCCATTTACAGCATACGGCGCCTACACATATTTTCTTCCCACTTTCACAATTGTTTGTACTCCGATCCTCTATAGTATAAAGACAGTTACTTTTAAAACATGTTTTAAGTGATTCATAACTTTAAATCTCTTGGAGATTCAGTCGAGGACAAAAGGTATACTTCTTCGGTAAATAAATGTACTAGTAGGCGACCGCATCGAGTCTAACAAAGATTCAATATAAATGATGCATTTGTGAGGGGAAAATTCCAATCATTGCGAGGCTCACGATTCGATCTGACCAGCCACTGATTTCCTCCTTATCGTCCCCTAGCGAAGCGCATCACTTTACTGTCAAGTGTGAAACAAAACTCAACGAGGATCATTAATCTGACCTCTACCATTTCAGCGTGTTCCGATGTACATTGACTATGGTTCCTCAAACTGAGGAGCTACTGAAGAAAAGTCGACTGCCTCTTGGCCTCACTTTGCACCCTTTTCGAGATATGAAGGTATTTCTTTGCGATATCTTTGCCTATGTATTCATTACTGATGGAAGCATTTCTTTTCAGAATCTAAACATCATCCAAACATCGACGATCGTTCGATGCCGGTATTGTCGGACATATATAAACCCTTACGTGTATTTACCTGATTCGCGTCACTGGAAGTGCAATTTGTGTAACAGAAATAATGATTGTGAGTTAATATTGGATAGACACGCTGTTGCCCATTTCAGCCTGCAGTTAAGGGTTGTTATTGCCGAGTATTATAAGGTAATAGTTAGAGGTAGACAAGTGGTTACCACTTCGCTGTAGAAGATTTTTTTAAACCGAAAGTTTGTAGTCGGGAAGAAGACCTCTGATATTTGAGGCAGTAACCTCGAAGATTATGTCCACTCTGCATGGACTGTTTGTCATTGATCTTTTTGAAGTTACGGTACTCTTTTAAGATTGGTGTTCGAGTGCAAACAAAATGTTGGTTTTTTTGGAACTGAAAAGCTGATTTTTTTAAATGAAAGAGATTAATGTTTTGAGTTGATTTCCGAAAACCTTATCCTTAACCTTATCTGCATCGCGATAGAACTATTAGCCGGACACGAGAACATTTCTCCGAAGGGTTCCCTTTACCACAATTAAAGGCATCACCCCACGAATCTGAGGTGGTACGGATTTCGGGTGGAGTATTCGTATAGTAGATTATGGAGAGGGAGGTGATTCCGTCTATTTCTTCTTAATTGCCGTAAAAAAGGCCCGGAAGATACGGCGAGTGCACAGGGTTGGCGCGCTCCAATCGAACTCGTTGTGGAAAATGGCGCGCCGGAACGCTCGAAGCCGTATCTCCCGCGCTGTTTTTCTACGGCAATTAGGAAGAAATGAGCAAAATCACCCTCCTCTCCATAATCTACGATCCCATATATGAATACTCCACCTGAAACCCGTACCACCTCAGATTTGTGGGGTGATGCCTTTAAACAGGTACAGCTATGCACTGTGGTTGTGATCTTCCTGATTGCTAAGTACAGTACTGTCATCTTTACATCACACGTTTTAACAACCTTTTTTTTAGTACCAGATGATTTCTGCTGGGATCCAAATACAAAGTCGTTTGGAGATCCTGTCAATCGGCCTGAAATTAAACATCCTACTGTCGAATTCATTGCACCGAATGAGTACATGGTTAGTGACGCTCATCGTTTTCCAGTTATTCACACCAATTCTCACGGTAATGCTGTGCTTTCGTATATGATATGAAACACTACTTTGTCCGACCGCTGCAAATTCCCACGGACACTCAAGAACCGTTTTTTCCCTACATTTGGGCAGTTAAACTATTTCATAATTGGCTCGCTATGCTGCTCACTCTCTACACATTCCCACAGCACATCGTCCAGGCGAAATTTCGAGAAGAAGTGTACAACTGAACCTTTGAGGCAACGTTCGAACGGTTCAACCGTGTGTGCTTAGCGATATTGAATAGGTAAAGCAACGAAGACGTGGAACATTGTATGAAGCAATCAGGGTTTCTTTTTTCGCAACTTATGGAACTGGACGGAACTTGGCCGTAAGAGTGAAACTGTTGGTGCTAGTCACAGATACACGTATTTCTATTATGGTACCCTTCAGCAACGATCGATTTTATCACTTTTTTTTTGCAAATTTGCCATTTGAGTTTTTGGAACGTCTTGCCTTGCCTACGGACGTGATTTAAAGTGCTGATTGAGGTTATCGATATACCCTTACCCTTAAACAATTACCGATACTGTTGATTTTGGGCCACGTGTCTCTATCAAATGCTTTTTACGGACACGGCTAGTGATTTAATTGGTCATACAATTAGTCCAGTCACCTGGGTTGCAGCGAAATAGGATAATCGCCTTTTCGCCTTGCGGTGTAATCCGTTTCCTAGCAGTATATTGGTAATTAAGCCTATTCAAAGGTTCATATGAAGTTTGGATTTCATCGTGACTCAAATCTTTACCCTACCAGATTTTGTGGTCAATAATGTTTTCTCAATTTTTGTTTGTGTTAAATCTAGTAGAATTAGTCCCGCTACAGTATTTGCTTATAATTCATAGACAAGACTTTGACTTTAATCTTCAGTTACGACCGCCACAACCTGCAGTTTACGTTTTTGTGTTGGATGTCAGTGCTGCAGCTGTTGAATCAGGTATTCCTTTGATTTCAGATATTACAAAAGTAATCATTTTAAGAATTAGTTGAAATTGTTTTTTTAATTACCTGTTTTATTTTAATAGTGAGTTTAAAACTCGCACATTACTGTCTTTGTTTTTTTTGATCGCTCATCTGCAACGATGCGAAAAATTGTTGGCTCATTCCGTAGCTTAACATCTCGGTTTTTAGGCTATTTGTTTGCATTCTCTGAGCAGCTTCTTATCAACCTCGATCAGTTGCCTGGAGATGAAAGAACTCAGGTTAGGGAAACTGTTCTACTATTCTACTTTTAGTAACCTCAGAAGATTTAGAATAGTATCCCAAAAAAAAGAAAATTGTCCTTGTTATCGTTATCGTCCAGAAAATGGCGGAAATAAAAAGGAGCAGTCCTAGTCGTACTCGTTGTTCCAAATGTGCTGCAGTTCGTGACACTTTTTAAAATATATCTACATTCTTTTCTTCCTCTGTTTTGTTCGTCTTTTTTCTCTCTAGTCATCTCTCTCAATCATCAAGCACATTGAAGTGCTTTCTTCCTTTCTACATACGGTAGTTGATGCCACATTCTCATAGGCTTCGTTAAAAATAGGTTGTGCTGGGTAATTAAATGTCTCTGATTATCACCTGAATTTCTGGTATTGTATTTTCTCTTATACAGAATAACGCAGCATACTCTTAAAATCATTTTTAACCTCGCTTTAGATTGCATTTGTTGCTGTGGACTCAATGGTACATTTCTACCAGTTCAGTTCTGGATCTCGTTCTTTGCCCAAAGAACTGGTCGTTGATGAAGTCGACGGTTTGCTTTTCTCTAATTTTCTCATGAGCAGTAATGGATTGGGACCTCAATTCTGAGTTTTAGATATGTTTCTCCCAACACATCACGGTATTCTAGTCCCACTCAAGAAAAATATAGACGTGAGTTCATACATTTCTAGTTAACTTTAAAGCACAGTGATTCTTTTAGGCTGTGCGCTCCTTTGTTGAAAAACTTCCTGTTCTTTTCGAAAGGACGAATTCTTCTTCCAACTGCCTTGGATGTGCTCTGAAAATTGTCCATGAATTGATAGTAGGTGTATTGGCATGCCGTTTTCTCTCTTTTTTATGCTTTGTTCTGCTAAAGTTTATAAAGAGGTGTGATAGTTAAGGACACGGTATGCGAGAAAATCTGTGGGTGGATTTCTTGAGCTGCAAAATAATTACTACTAGCAATTTGTGTTACTCATTTCTCTCTTTGCAAGAGCTTGAACAACTAGAGAAAAGTTGCACATTTTGTATTTTTCCATCAGAGGACGATAATCGAACTCTATAAAGAACAAAAAAAAGAGAGCAGAAACAGAAGTGACGATACGTTATGTCATTTTATTTGCATAATTATTACTGAGAACCACTTTGTTTCAGATATACTGCTCTAATAGAGCACGATTTAGATGAAAAGGTTCGTTGGTTCATACTAAGCATACTACCTCATTAACGAGGATGATCTAGCAGAACTTTTTTCAAACAAGCTACAGTTCTCATCTCCACGAATGAATTTTCAAGATAACAACTCTCGTATTTCAATTTCTTAACATTTCCCTAAAAATTCTTTAAAATGTTGATTTTTTGTATTGATACACACTAATAATTTAAGCAAAATACACCTTACGATCTATTTACGGTAGTGAGTGCTGGTGGAAATCTTACAGTATTGAAAAGAGGAGAACTGCAATATATGACAGTCTCTCTTTAGCTCAGGTGTTTAGCGTGGCACACAAGACCAAAGTATGCGCTCCAAATATTTGTTGGATTTCCAGCGGTACCTCGAAAAGATTTATAATTCTTTGTAAATTTATATATTTAAAAACACTTAAAGTTTGTGAACATGTTTTGCTTGGATGAAACTCGAGTGAATTCTTTTCGAAAACTCTGTGAAGTACTCAAGTTAGTTTCTTTTTGTGATTCGTACTTGTTCTCTTAGGCTGAAATAGGAGGACGTATCACAGTGCTCCAAGCAACGCTTCCAAACACTGGTCCCGCTTCACTAAAGCCTAGAGAGGATCCTAACCAAAGGGCCGATAATGTGAGTTTATAGCAATTGTTACGTTATTTCGCTGCTACTTGTTGTTGTTCTGGAAATCGAGGTTTAGGATGTTCAAAATCTTGTTCCTGCGACAGACTTCTACAAAACTCTTGCCCTTGAATGCACCGGTCATCAAATAGCACTGGATTTGTTCTTGTTGAACACGCAGTATGCTGATCTTTCCACGTTATGTGAGTTCCTGTTCTAATGTGCCACCGTCGTGATGGTGACCGTATCATGGTATACTATGGTATTTTTCAGCTGAAATTGCTAAATTCTCGACTGGTTGCGTTTATCATTTTCCCAATTATCATTGCCTCAACGATATTATACAGGTTTGCCGCAGATTTTCTTTTTGTTATTTCTTGGTAAGATGCACTGGAACGTAGATCAAATTTCTCGTTTTTGAATTTAGCTTCTATATGCACTTCTAATGACTCCTAGCTAAAGTGGAAGAGCAATTTCCTGAACCTAATACATGATGCTGATCATGGTTTGCCAATGAAACGAAGATTTTATTTTGTTGAAGCGAAAATATATTCGGGTTCCTCTGGGATTTTAACCCCACAATTGTACCAACTTTTACATGGGCAGCCGGGCTTTCCTGCAGCGAACTGGCCGAGTTGAAATTAAGTCCTACACCCCGTACGTTTTAAATTCCTTATGATTGCGCTATTTTTGATACTGATTTGAATACAGCGAAGATAGAGTTCTCGGATTTTCATATGGAGATCAAAGCATAGATCGAGAAGAGTAGCTATCTAGCACAGGTGCACCATCTGTAGAAGAAGTTTATTGTGTTAACAGCTGATCTAAAGCAAAGTTTGCATAAATTTTGTTATTCCACCATAAGTTCATGTAGCTATGTCTGAACTCAACACTTGAAATCACCTCAAAATAGTTTTTAGCGCCGACCATAACATTGAATATTTTAGTGATTTTTTTTTTGAATCGTTTGCTTCAACTCTGTGCTACTCCAGTGCATTACTGAACAAGCCCAGCATTTATTATTTTTCTTTGATTTGAGGTGAAGCGTTTCGAGAAGATATTTGCGAGATACCTTACCAGGAAGATAGGTTTCGAGGCTGTGCTGCGTATTCGCTGTTCTAGAGGTGCATTTTCAATGTGTGAAAACTATGACCGTGTTTTTCAAAACATTTTTTTGTTAAAGGGCTCAGTTTGTCTACTTTTTACGGAAATTTCTTCGTGAGATCTACCGATCTTCTAGCGCTTGCGAATGTAAATCCAGATTCTGCAATTGCTGTTCAGGTACCTATTGTATGTACACAATTTCTAGTTGCGAATCACAAAGGTTCCGCTTAGGTAGCACTGGAAGAAAAACTGTCAACATCTGTATGTTTCCAAGCAGCTCTTCTCTATACCTCAAGCAAAGGTATACTTTTTGTACATTTTTGTGGGCTTTTGTTTTGTGACAAGTCAATTGAGAGGGACATTTCTAGGGGACCGAAGAATTCGTGTTCATACTATATGCCTGCCTACCACTGCAGACCTTGCGCAGGTTTACAACAATTTTGACCTCAAAGCAACAGTTTCGCTTATTGCAAAAATTGGTGAGTATCGACTATGACTGGATTTTTACTATCTTCAATGGTTAATAGTTAATAGTTCAATACTTAATATCTTCAACAAACTCAACTGTAATCCAGGTGTCGATCGATCGCTGACCGGATCTGCTCTCTCGGATAGCAGAGAAGCTATCGTAAATGCCGTAGTGGATTCCTTAGGGGCTTATCAAAAAGCAATGCGACAGGGACGCGCTGGAGGATTATTAGCTCCCCGCCACGGGCATCTGCGGCTCTTCCCTCTCTATGCTCTCGCTATGCTTAAACATGTAAGTGAAAAGATTTTTCTTGCGCTTTGAATATGAGAAGAAATGTTTTGGAGAAGGTCACAGCTTATTCAGCACAGCTGTTACAAGCACTTAGTTAGATACATGGGGAGAGACATTGTTCCGGTATGCTCTGGCAGATAAAACGTGAAGGTGTTTTTAAAAAGCTTGGTTTGAAAATCTGTAGATTTTTAAAGGTAATGTATTGCTGGTTTGTTTATCTTCCTGTCTTGGAAACTACACTTTTCGTAACTTTGTGTGTGATCCTCTTCCAGAAAAAAGAACCTAACGCTAGGTTCCCTTAAGGCGCTATCCTTGTTTTAACTTCGTACTTTTACTTCCATAATTTTGATTATTTTCTGGAAATAAAATAGGAGTTACTAAAGACATAGGAAAGAACGGTACCACACTTTACTTCACTTTATGTTGCCTTGTTGCCCTGGACAATTCCGTTTTCAGCTATCAGCGAATTTCTACTCATCGCGTAGGCATCACAATTTCCTGGAATGCGCCCCTCTTTTAGAACGAGTGATGCTCATGGTGTTTCAGACTTCCTTCTGCGCTGGGCGTAGTATAAAACTGGATGATCGCGTTGCTGCTATGCTTGTGCTTCGATTTTGCCCTTTGGAGCAGATTCTATCGGAGTTCTATCCACAGATGTACAGAATCAATGAAATCTTGCAGGTAATTAATATTTTAATAAGTTTTTATGTGGTTCCTGAGATCGATTACTTTTAGATGGAAGAGGGCAAGTGGCCGGCAGCATTGCCTCTATCATTCGAGTATATAAGCAGAGACGGACTCTACCTTATTGAAGCTGGGTCGGCACTTTATCTTTATGTGTCTTCGAATTGCGGCGTTCAGTTAGTTCAAGATCTCTTTGGATGCGCCTATGAGCAGATAGATGAGGTGAACTGGCAATGAAAAATTTATTGTCGTGAAATAACCACTAATATTTTTCAGCATTCGTTCCGATGTTACGACAATCCGTTTTCTGAGAAAGTGCACGCATTCGTTCGGCACGTTACCGCTTTGAAGTTTTATGTAGGACCAGTTATTATCGTGAAGTAAGTGTTTTGTGGGGATTCAGTTTTTATCCACTCTATTCTTCATTTTAACAGCTTGAATTTCAGAGAGGAATCGCCAATACGGGAAGTTGTAGTGAGACGTTTAGTAGATGATCGTAGCGAGTCTACACATTCTTATGTAGAATTCCTTCAGCATATTAAACGTGAAATCAACAATTGATTGAGGTAACTACCAAAACCGTTTTCGTATACGAACATTTAATACCTGAAAAATGGTTGTTTTCAAGTGTCATTGACTGACAATGGCATTAGTCACTATTTCTTTAGTTATCCCTCGCCCTGCAATCAATCACTTTCAAAGTCCAGTTTTGTGCGAATTCCGCAAGTAGGGATCTGGTACAAGTAGGGTTTCCATTAGTTATGGTTGTTCTACCATATTTTTCGATGTTACATGAGAATAAGGGATAAAGTGATTGGCATTGATCGATCCTTCTGGGAGTACCTATCCGTTTGCCTTCAATTCAAAATCACAGCGGTTTAGGGAGGTATAGGCGACCTATACAGTGACATGCTGTGGCCAACTGATTTGTAAGTGTTCAGTGTTCTTATCCTCCCAGACAAGTCTATCTCATCCGTTTCGGAGAGATAAAAGGGTTAGTTGAGCTAAGGCGGTTCTGAACCACTGACTAATCCCAACGTTCTTGCCATTGCGTTCAACTCTCCTCTTCAACTGGTTGGTGCATCTCAGAAGAATTGGATAATGTCAAAATTTTATCCACTTTCATATTATACATCCGTTTGCAATCTGTCGAGCTGATGATACGTGTAATTGAGTTCAATTCCTTTCAAGTTTCAATAGTTCTGGGAGTTGACATTAAGTATAAAAAAAGTGCAAATGAAACAAAGAAAGTAGAGAATTGTGTTTTGGTGGGGTGATTAAATCACTATGTATCCTCAGATATTCTGTATATGCTCCAGTGATGTTTTTCTCTTTGCCTTTGGTACTTGCGTAATCTTATTTCTGTGTATTTTAAGGCACATCATTTTATGTGTCTTATGAGCTCTTGTTTAATACACTCTGTTTAATCGAGAATGCTCTAATAGATCTCAAGCACTTACAGATTCTGCGAATTGACATGTTTGCCATCGAATAAAGTGTGGTTTGAGATTGAAACTCTTTATTCCTCTGAACTTAACTCTTTTTGAAACCTATGAAGTTATGACCTCTTAGCGCCCTGCTAACTTTCTCCTTATTCAGGTCTGGTTGTTTGTTCGGAGTACGGATTATTGATCAGCATGTTAAAATGCTAGTCGCTTTCAAATGAGCCCTTTCCTTCTTGCAGCTTTTTTTCTTGCGATGCATGACTCGGTGTTGTATTAGTTCATCGGATCATATTTCTGGTTTCTATTTACAAGTTTTTGTGTGTTATTGTTAAGGTAATTGTTGGGTGTTTTTAAAGCTCAATGAGAATCTTGCGGCACTATCGCGGTTGATTCTCTTGTTCTTCTACCTTCTAGTTAATCGCGTAGTTTCGACTATTGACCGTCACTAACGCTGTATCGTATGTTCACGTTGTGTGTGTGCATGGTAAATATAATCTCCCAATTTTGAGACTTTTTTCTCTTTTTTTTTTGTTCATCACCCAAAAGCAACTAGGTATGAGAACTGTGATCAATGTTTTTCTTTCCTTTTTTCTTTAGAAATGACGCTAAATCTATTAATGCTCTGTATGTCAGACTTATTCGCTTCTATCTGTTTATTTCAATAAAGAAATCTCTATCATTACCTTCGCGTTTTACTCAGCCATAGTGTCTCTATATATACTTTAAAATGTTGAGACCATTGATAGTACAAATGAATGCAGACGTGCTACTGGTTTGGGTCTGTGTGACCTTCTGGATTCATTAGTAGTTATCTCATTGTTCGGGAAGAAGTAATGATGAGGGTGCGAATCATGGGCGCGGCCGATGTATCTAGCCAAGTAGCACGGCCTGTGTACAGTATAATAATACCACTTACAAAATACGATATTTAGCTTTTATCAGCACTAATGAATACTGACCAGAAGCCGATTTCGAAAGTGAAGCGAAAAAGACGAGATGAGGAGAAATTCAGTAAAGAAGAGAAGGTCAAGAAAGAACGAAATGAAGGCGTGAAATCTGAGGTTACTTCACTGCGGTATGTATCATTCGAACAAATGCTTGTTGATCGGTTCCTTCAACTGCTCAGATATTACTTTATTAGTCAATAACTACTACTAGTATTGTAGCGGACCAAAACACGATCTTCCTGATGTTCCTCCGTTGGAACCGTCGCGTTTGATAAAACATGATACAGGTATTTTACTTTTCGGACTGCTTTGTCGATTTACTTGTTGCAGTTTCTTTTTTAGCTGTTGCAATCACTGTGACAGGACAATTAAAGTCTTTTTTTGTTTTTCTTTTAGATATGCTCAGGACTACTTATCCGTGATAAAATTTCACGCACAGCATACAGCTGCATAGATAGTGGAGAATTTACGCAACGCTTTACTAGTAGATATGATGCATTTTGTTATTCATTGAATCTCGCGTTGGTTGCTCTTTTGTTTACCTCAGCCTAAAAAAGCGTTGTCCTTCAACAACACAGGTCAGTACTGCTCGCAAGAAAACAGGTTTGAAGTAAGAGCGTGCTCATACAAGGAAAAGATAAATGGTTTGGATATGTTTCGGTTTGGTTCACAAGAAGCCACTAGGAAGAGTTTGGTTTAGGTGCTTCCACCCTAAATCCAAAAAATATGAGGAGTGAATTCCATAAAGAGAAATTTGCTATGAAAAAAAGAAAACTGGTTCAACGATCTGAGAAGACTGCGCGAGCAGAGATACTTAACAAAGAAGAGGTTAGATCATTTTTTTATTTGCTAATTTTGGTATGTGAATGTAGTAATTTGTTTTTTGGTTCTTCGGCTCTTCTTTTTGTTTCCTTTTTGGATTTTCCAGTTATTCTTTCTCCATGGCGATCTACAGACGCTGCCACTGTTTTATTCTAGGATAACAGTTTCGCATAGGTTTTTTTATTACCTGATTGATTCACCTGGGTTATAGCCGGTTCAAAAGGACCTAAATCCCGGCGCAGTTCCGTAAGCGGCTGTGCTCGAAGCGGCATAATAAAGCGAGCGGTCGGGATCGAGGTGGGACAACCTCTGGTTTCACTCGATCTGTAGCCTTGAGTAGTGCTAGCGAAGATACTCGATCGGTCCCAACCGCTGCGCTGCAGCACGCCGCTTCGAGCACAGCCGCTTACGCGACTGCACCAAGCTTCATGTCATTTGGACACACCCATATCGCGGATCGATTGGATCGTATGATCGATTTTGACCACAAGTCACTAATTTGAAATGCTGTACTGAGATAGTGTCGGACCAAGCGAATCTGAACATGTATGTTTCAGGAAGGGTTCATAGAGGGAGACGATGGAGAACCAACATACGCAATTAGGCAAGATGAGATCGCTGACGCCGTAGATATAGCGAACGCTAGTAAGGTTTGTGGTTGCTAATAAAACGTTGGAAAAATCGATAAAATGATTTTTTTGAAGTCTTCAGTATTTCGAGCTCCATCTCGAAAATTTTGGACCTTATCGGGTGTCGTACACTGACAATGGTCGCCACTTGTTACTTGGTGGGAAGAGAGGACATATTGCCTCTTTAGACTGGCAAACTAAGAATCTTCATTGTGAAACCAACGTAATGGAGACTGTTCGTGACGTTCGGTTCGTGTATTTGTTCCTGATGCCGCATTTCGAAAAGTCCATACAAAATACGATTTGTCTAGGTGGATGCACACAGAAAACATATACGCAGTTGCGCAAAGGCACTACACATATGTATACGACAACCAAGGAACAGAACTACATTGTGTGAAACAGCTGCATGACATCCGTCGACTTGAGTTCCTTCCCCGACATTTCCTTCTTGTAGGATCAGTAAGTGTGGTTTTAAATTATCTAAACGCTATGACAGTGTGCTAGAGTTGAAATGTTTCTGTGAATATCTTCGTTTCCTTTTCTCTCTGACTGGTAATATGATGGGATTTAATCCAATTCTAGTCTGGTACCGGTTGGTTGCACTGGCTAGATGTCTCGATTGGAAAAATGGTGACATCATTCCCATGTCGTTTGGGATCATTAAATGTAATGTGCCAGAATCCTGGTAATGCAATAATTCATACCGGGCATGAAAATGGTGAGTCCTACATCACACTGATGTTATCTGACAAATAATTTGACGTTAATTTTTGACAGAGAACTCCAAATTAAGAAAAATATAGATTTAACGTCAAACCATATCGTTTATTGCAACATAGTGATGTGCTGAGGTTCTGAAAAAAAGAGTTTATCATCAGGATTTTGATGTTAGAGGTTGTCAAAATTAGTGTGCGTTACTGTTAAGGAACTGTATGCTTATGGTCCCCAAATGTGAAGGAACCGTTGGTAAAAATGCTTGCACACCAGTCATCGATCAGAGGCATGGATATAGATCAGACAGGAAAATACATGGTCACGACAGGGCTTGATCGCAAATGCAGGTACTAACTACATCCTTGCAATTGTCCAACAACAATTCTGTATTTATTTCAGAGTATGGGATGTGCGAATGTATAAACAATTGCATGCCTATTCATTAGCGTTCGGTTTATCTCACGTAGCTGTCAGTCAACGTATGGCAGTGGCTTGTGCAATTGGAAACACTGTTCAGGTAGTTTCATTAGAGTATTCTACATCATATTATTCCCAGAAATCCTGCCGATTCCCTCATAGAAAAGAAAGTGTTGATAAATGAGATGAATTCAAATGCGTTTTTCCTGTGATCAACTAGCTTCCAGGAAAGTTGCCTATAATTCTAAGCCATCTCTGCAAGTGTAACCATTCGCTAAAATGAATGGGATTTTAAGTTTAAACACAAGATTGACACATCTTATTTTGTTTATTGCGAAATTCGCCTGAAATGTGTCTGTGATGAATAAATTGCACGACAACGGTGCAATTTAACATTTTCCATCCTTAATGCATGCCTATTCCTGATGAGAGCAGCTGTAATTATCGCAAAATATATAATTGGGAATGAAACAGGGCATAGAACTCCAAGAACAAATTGAAATGATGGTTTTTTTTTAACATTCGTTAATAACATTACCAGCAGAATTAAGAACAACAATAAATGTCATTGAAATTCTATTTGCAGATTTTCAAAGACATGCATCTGGGTATCTGCCATGAGCCGTACCTTGCACACCGTCTAAGCGGTCCTGTCTCCGACCTTGCTTTTGTACCTTACGAGGATGTGCTTGGAGTTGGACATGCAAATGGATTCACCAGCATGCTCGTCCCAGGTTAATCTTGTTTACTATCCCTTATCAGTATATTTCTCAGTTCAAATATCACGGTTTTTCTCTGTTCTAGGTTCTGGAGAGGCAAACGTTGATGCTGTGATGGCAAACCCTTACGAAACGAAGAAACAGCGAAGAGAACGGGAAGTCAAACAACTTCTTGATAAGGTCATATGAGATTTGTTTGATTATCAATTTCATTTCTTCTTTTATGGATCTCAATTTGAATTACTCGATTTTCAGCTCCAACCTGAGCTTATTGCCCTTGATCCGCTAGACATAACACGAGTAAATGAAGACATGCTAGAGAAAGAAATGGAGGATAGGAAAAAAATTCTGTATGTCCGTCCGGTACAAATTGAATACACTCCCAAGCACAAAATGCGTGGCCGCGGTACTGGAGCACATAAGGTGCTTATTATTTCTGAGTCATTCTGTTTAGCGCTTCCTGACAACAGTATCTTCTCTTTAGGAACTTCGCAAAAATATGGTGATTGATGACGTAAGAAAAGACCGCGTCAAAGAGAAGAAAGAAGTGGAAAAAGAAGTGTTCGGAAATGAAAAAGTGGAGAGTTCGAAACAGAAGCAGTTGCTCGACAGATTCCGGAAGTAACACTCGTTCATTCGCTTATTGTTACCTATACTGTTTATTTTTGTTTCGTTTTTTTTGTTGAATTTTGTTCTTTTTTTTTCTTTTGTTGTTATGTTCTCATTATTTGCTGTTCAGTATTAATTGTAAGTTTTTTTTTTTTGAGTATGTCATTGAGTACATAAACTCTTCAGGAGTTTTTCTAGAAACATGACGCCACTTGTGCAGGAAGTAAAGAAAAACTGTCAGACCTTTTGCCATTTCGCAAATTTTACATTAGTTTTAGTTCCACTAGTTTGAATGCTTACTCCGAGGTTGCGAAAGGATATGACGGGACAAGACAGCAGTACTTAGTTGAAGAACATCCCACAGTAATTTGCATACAGAGAACAACTGAGGTCGCTCGTGAAGCGAACTAAGATGAGGCAAGTTTTCAAAACTGAATGAATTTCCAGTAGTCGACTATTATGAATGGTGGGCTTTAAAATGTTAGGTTAAGGACACATCATTGACTCTATTTACGGAAAACATGAATTTGAAGCATTGTACTACATGAGGTCACTCAGACTCCAATCATTATTTCTTGGAAATAGTTCTTGGAAGTGTTGTTTTTGATCTGTAAAGCTGAGAGAGTGCTGATAAGCTTTGATAGTCCGGTATCTTTTCCAGTGATGATAATTAAAGGATAATTAATAATTATTACGATTTTGACGTGGGAAGCGTAGAGTTCGAGTAGTAGATAGCGGAACGCAGCGTGGTTCCACTCACCTTCACCTAATTGACGTAAAAAAACACCGTGGAGGATGCTGTTCTGTTAATGACGACTTCAGTTGCAACGCACCACCCTCGCGCATGTGCCGCATCCAACTTCGATCGGTCGAAGACCAATCATCTCTTTTTATCAGCTTACTCAAGTCTTATCAATGAATAAGCTGTTGATGAGACCGGAGCGTGTGCATAGAAACGCGTTCTAACGTACCTCGTATGAATTAAAACGGTTCCCATGTCGTTTTTTTACGACGATTAGGGAAAGATGAGCGGAATAACGGCGTGTTCCGTAATCTACTATCCGATTCCGTTTTGAGTTGCGCCCCAGGTCAAAAGCATCACCCCACGAATCTGAGCTCGCATGGATTTCAGGTGGAGTATTCGGATACGGGATCGTAGATTTTTGAGAGAAGGGTGATTCCGTCCATTTTTTTTAATTAACGTTAGGAAACGGCTCGGAACATACGGCTTCGACCGTTCCAGCGCACTATTTTCCACAAAGAGTTTGATTGGAGCGCGCCAGCCTTGTGCACGCGCGTATCTTCCGGGCCGTTTTTTAAGCCAGTTAGCAAGAAATGGACAAAATCACCCTCCTCTTCATAATCTACCATCCTGTATACGAATACCCCACCTGAAATCCGTACCACCTCAGATTCGTGAGGTGATGCCTCTAAAGAAGGCGGGTTCATTTTCCTAGGAAAAAAAAGGGTGGACGGTGCAGTGAAGGAAGGTCATCAATATGTTGCTGGGCGCTATAAGTGATTATTTATAGCACGTATACATCCATTTAAGGAATCATTTAATTAAATTGGCGGTATTGATATATCTCCTCTAATAGATAGCGATGGAGGTGTAGTTCGCAAATACAAACGTGGTCACGGTCCAATCTCTCCAGTAATCCAGAAAAAAAAAAAGCCGTGAGAAACAACCTTTGTCGAACTGATTTCCCTACGATGCAATTTGCTACGCGATAGATCGCGAACAGTTCTGTCGTTGTTCACTGACCACAATCCACCCAGATTAACTCAAATGAGCACCAGAAGCTCCTCAACCTGCATAATCGCATAGGCGTTGGGGATTGCCATCGTTCTACTACCCGTAATAAGTTGCATCGTTGGAGACACCTATGCAGCTAGGGTTGTTAGAACCCATTTTTCTTTATCACCAGTGGAAATCAAAGCTGATCATGTTCGTACTTGTCAGTGACATTGCTCTCTACCCCTATCTATTTCTGCTGAGATCTCAACATCGTCAATTTCCCGTTACGGTACCTCTAACTTCTAGGATTTGGAATTAAAGTCGAGCGCGCTACTGCATTGAGATATTGATTAACGTACCTTTGTTCTTCTTCTAGTTCACAGTTGATGGGATTTCCAAGAAAAGTAGCAAACTAAACGAACATAGTGAATCGACATACGTTTGACTTCAGGATCATCAATGAATGCATATATGGGCTGAAGAATGATCTACGAAATCACTGAAGGTATAAAGTCAGTGTTTTTATCCTCCCAGGCAAATCTGACACCAACTTATCGAACATGACGAGATGGATCGATTTCGATAAGGACAATGTTGAACCATTGACCGCGCTCCGCCATAGAAGTTCTCAATCACTGTGGTAAATCTATCTCATCCGCCTCTCCTCCCAATACTGGTTTTAAATTGTAGTCATTTGCTTTGTAGAGTATAAAAAAATTAGCAGAGTGCAACTTCCTCGACACCGTTCCTCTCCATTTTTTTCTTGCAGTGGCCTTGTACATTCCGTTTGTTTACAATACGCACGGAATTTTCACCTTTTAAAGGCAGCGTTTCATGAAATTGATGAATTGTGGAAAGCTGGATGGGAAATACAGAGTTTTTTGTTTGTAGATTATGAATATGACTGTGGCTCCGCCCACTTCCCGTTAGTTGTCCGCTCCATCTCCCTCAGCAGCCTATCCATTAGTTTCAGCGGAATAGGCCGGTGATGAGACCTCAGTGATCATCGACCGCTTGCTCGTAGACGCGGCGCGTGCACAGGCATTGCACGTTTTAACGTGCCTCGTAGGAACTACGGCGGTTCCCATGCCGTTTCTTCAGGATAATTTAGGAAAAATTGAGCCGGCCCACGCTCGTACTCGTAGTCTACATCCTCTACACTTTTCACTAAGTTCCCACACAACGTAATCCTCTTGATACCCTGCCTTTAACTAAGCCTAGAAGGTATCCGCCATTTGGCGGAATAATCATTGATCATGTGAAGACAATAATCACAAAGATACGAAGCACTGGTTAAAAATGGTAGATTTAGTTCGTTTCATAGTTCTGGATACAGAGCAAACAAAAAAAAAGAGAAAACTTTACTGAAGTTTCTCCTTCTTAAACGTAAACGTACATAAGAAAGTGATGAACAATCGGAGAGAAATGTAACAAATTAGCAAGAAAATAATCCCGATAGGTATGAATATATCCAGGTTGTGGTACTTAATGAAAGGGATATTTCTTCCTTCAACCAATAGTTCCTTCATGCCTCCATTTAATAGCACAAATTCGGTGAATTTCACGAGCCTTTCAGTGGCATTGAAAGGTTTTGTTCGTATTAATGTTGAGATTCTCACGGCTGCTTTCTTGTACCTAAAATGTATACGTTTTACTGTTATTAATTAGCTGTTAATTTTTGAAACTTAAAATTTAACTCAATGTGAAAACCAACTTTTCGTTGTTGAGTAATTCGTGTAGCGCTGTGGTGAGCCGTTGAGGATCGTCACGAAGTGAATGCCTGCTGAGTGGGATCCCCCAGCCTGTGAGTTCCACTGCTCGACTGTTTCTTAACGGAGATATATCATATATAACCATTCATTATTAATGAAGATGCTAAAAAAAATTAGTGTTAATTCGTGGGAAATCATCATAATTAAATTAATAAGTAAGCCTGACCAATCTGTATTGATGATTAGTCGATTTTCAAAGAGAAATACTTTTTTTTCGGAGAGTTATAAGATATCGAAGATATCGAACCAAATATCCTTATTGCTGTTGCAAAGCAAGTGTTTACTCTGTTACTTAATTGTTATTATTATAATTTATTACGATTTATTGTTATTATTAATCATTTATTTGTTGAAAATTTATTTGTTTTTAATACGTCTTTTAAACAAATGTCACACACTGATACAATTCAGTGTTGAATGATGAATTTCCCTTTATTTCTATTCAAAGCCACCGCGCAAAAAAGTCCCATCGCATTTCGAATGCCAACTGTAGCTGACAGTTCGATGCATTTGTGGCAAAGCACCTGTTTACTAAGATGTTTACTCTGTTGTGAAAATTTACTTCATTTAATATGTCCTTCAAAACAATGAAACAAATGTTGCAAATTTACCAATAATAATAAACTTATCAATTAATTAAGCAATAAATTTTAACACTGATAATTTTAAAGAAATGTCGCTGCCGCTACGTAGATTTAAATGTTTTGTAAAATAAATCTGTGAAAAAAAGACATTCTAAGGATCCAATTCCATTTCTACGATAGCACAAACATTCAAACTACAGTTGACAAACCGAGATCCGAGAGATCCAGAGTATCCTCTGATCCCATATGCATATGTATGATATATGTGAATGTGTCAAACTCTAAATTTTAAACTTAGTAAAGTTTAGTCATGTTACTTATCGCTGACCTTTGAACTGCAGAAAAAGCAAAATTGTTCAACCAGGCACTATGCGTTCGAGCTGGAAGACAGACACCAGCTCCAGGCCGATGATGCGATCACCTTTCCTTGCGACTACGTATATGAAAACAGAGCGCGTTGCACGTACTCGTTCACGCGATGCTGCGCCATAAACAAAACACCGCTATTATAGTAGCGGTCAAAACGACATGAAACACTGACAGTTGCGTAAGCGGTTGCGCTCGAAGCGGTGCAGTGGAGACAGCGGTTGGAATCGAGGTGGGACCATGGCGAAGTGTAAAGATGGGTGGCGGTAGCGAGTATCCTTACACGACCCCAACCGCTACGCTCCGCTGCGCCGTTTCGAGCGCAGCCACTTACGCGACTGTCCGTGCTTCATGTCGTTTTGACTCAACCATACATTGATTCATGTGTTTTGTAGGATGAATGTGAGGAAAAAACCGATACTTCAAGGATCCGATTCCGTTTATGCGATAGCACAAAGTAGCGCTCGAAATTTTAGGATATACTCTATCGCACTACCGTGATCTCGCTTTGGCATCGATTATTGAACGCCGCGAAGTCGTCCGACGTCTGACACAGCCCTACCTACTATGGTACGATCTCAAACTTATCACAAAATGTGACAATTTCGCCTTGTCGGTAAACTAATTACAGTAATTCTAACATAATGACAGTCGTGCGCGTTTTCGCGCAACTCTCGTTTCACGGGCGTGGCTATGTGCTTTGGTTTCAATCCACGACTGCTTGTAGCAAAGGCTACAGTACAATTCCCCGTATACCATAGAAATATTAATTGAGAATGTCCAGCTTATCAAATTTGTAAGGAACTCAATGAAATGTTCAATCAACTATTAATTTTTGAGATGTAGCTGGATCAATGTAAACCATTGAAACTAATGCCTAGGGGCACGAAACAAGAGTTACTGGTGGCGTTAAGAAATTGATTTATTCGTTGTTTTGTTTTTTGTTTGTTTGGATTTTGCTAAGAAGTTGCTAATAAAAATATATTAGATGTTCATAGCTTACGTTACCGTATCTGATCGAACATAAAAGGAATAGTGATCAATGGCACCGCTGCTCTGGATGCTTCCATTACACTATTGTAGCCTCCATGAGTTATAAATGCACATAGGCGGGGATGTTCTGAATCAAAATATCAAAATCCAGAAAAAAACGACTTCTTAGATTGTTTTATTTATTTTACAGCACACTATCTTATCTATTATCAAGGCTGAGTCCAGAACTGATTCCCGTGGAACTTTTTTCTCCCTCAAAATCGAAAAAAGAAAAATCCCACGGAAACCAGACAAGTGATATAGTAGGGTCAGAACGACATGAAGCACGTACGCAATTGCGTACTCGACTTCTGTCGAGGCGCTTCGGTGGAGCGTGGTGAAATCAGCTGCTGGGACCCCGTCGGTGAAACCCTTGCGACGGTCCCACCTCAGTTCCATCGCTGCTCCAGCGCCATTTTCGACGGTCGCACGACTGCAATCCACCGTGGTTCCTTATATGATCCCCTCCACTACGCTCCGCCGTTTTCGAGCCGCTTGCGCAAATGTCCGTGTTTCAGTTTTGACCCGACTATATACTCGTGATTTATGTCGTCTCGACTATATGTGCCCTATTTTCTCGGTGTATTCGAATCTATCGGGTACTACCTGTTTATGAAGAAGTAGGCCTTTTTTGTGGAATTTTTTCACACTACTCCCCGCTGGGATTTTTCTTGTAACTGACATATTTGAAAAGAAAAACTTCCAGAAATGAAAGAAAGGGATAAATCGGAAGCGTTCCCAATTTGTTATCACAGTTTTTTTGTACCATGTGTTTGTGTGTATTTTTTACTTTAGAAAAACTAGAATTTTTCAATAAATCATGGGCTACTGTGTTTGGTCTGAAACTCACTTAAAATAGCAGGTTGAGGAGTCCAAGAGCATATGTAGACATTCTTTACGTCCTTGGCAAGCTTCCGAGTGAACTGGAAATTGCCATGTAACAGTAACTCCGAATTGTTACACAATTTCACTCTCAATTACACAGTTTCGATAGCTCGTTAAAGTTTTAGCCAATCATTTGAACTCGCAGATATTTCCGCAAGGAATTTTTGAATGGATAAAATCAATAATAGGATACGTATAATATCCATCTTAGACATATTTTGTTAATTTACAGTTTAGTAAGGAAAAAAGTTGGCAGTGTAGCTTTGAAAAGCGCCTAATTTAAAAAAAAACGACAAAAAAAACGAAAAAAAGTTTTGCTAAAGTAAATTACCATAAAAAACTCTCTGCTCTAATGTGGAAGTAGAAGCTCTAGAAATGCTGATTAAATTAAATGTTCATTTTCTTCTAGGAAAACGCCATTATAACGGGTCTTGCTTTCCTGCTACATATATTCTATCATTATGAAAAATATGAGACGATGAAAACACAAAAATTCTGATATACGGAAAATGTTATGACAAAAAAAAAGCTACGGACAAAGTTAGGTATTCTATCCGCGTGGTGGGTAGGTGCCGCAGTGTACGTTCTTCCTCCTTTTGATTTTTTTAAAATAATAGACGATGAAAATACAAAAATTCTGAAATACGGAAAATTAGGTGGATTTTGTAGGGTCCTTTCTCCCACCGTTCATTGCTCGGTTTCGTGGTCCTCGATTCCAACCATATTTCACTGCGCCGCTTCGGAATTCTGGAAGCTACTTCTCTTGCGTGACTCTACTATATCGGCCTGCAGATTAGAACGAGATTGCCTCTGCTTGCGTAATTACACCTCAACTCAGATGGTTTTGACTTCATCTTATAAATTCTGGGAGCTACTTCTTCAGATGTTGATTCTCTCTCATTTGAGGTATTTTTTTTAAATCGCTCTTCTGCAAAGCTCGGTCGTGATTCTGTGGTTGCATGCAGCTCTTGCTGCTCCACGCTCAGGTTTAGGCTCTAGAGTTCTCAAAGATAGGTGTTTTGGTGGTTTAAAACCCTAGGATTTCCTCTTTCAATCGTGAAGATGCTCCCCGAGCATACTTATGTCCGTCTTCGATGTTGCCCAGTACGGTACCTTTTCCGAACCCAGCTAGCCCAGCTAGCGAAGAAGTCCCACTCGATGACGGTCCTTGGACTTCGCTTCGTGAACTTTGCGCTTTTCTTCCGTTTCCGTGAAGAGGGAAGTCTCTCTCGAAAAAAATACGTTCCGACATATTCTGCTATCCAGACATATTCCACCACTTCTTCAACTTCAAAAAAAAAAGAAACACCACTAGAATAAGAACGCAAAAAGCTAAAAATAGATACCTGATCATTTTTGTCTATCACCAATATGAAATGGTAATCCGGAGTTTGTTTGACCATATCCACAACCGATATCATAGCGAAATGAGGTAAGGAAGTGGTATTCACTAGAGTTCCCAATGAAAAATAAACGACTCCTCTCGCTCCTTTTTCCATTTCAGAGTGTAACGGCTGTAATAAATATTATGTGTTGCCATAGAAATCAGTCGTATGACGTTCAGAAGCGAATGTTCGACCTCCTCCAACGGGTCGTTCCCCAATGTTTCCCGAAGTCCTAACCCTCCAATGTGAACAACATTCGGTAGGGTTGGCCGTGGAAATTCGACAAATTCGTCAGTGGACACAAAAATCATATCCGAATTTGCAGCAATTTGCGATACACTTGGGAAATTCGCTCTGAAATACTTGTTATGTAGTAGTAAAAAAGTAGTAAAAGTAGTAAGTGAAAAAAGTAAAAAAAGTAGAAGTAAGTTTAGTAAAAAAAAAAATCAAGAAGAGAACAAAAACTATGAAGGGATGGAACTACATATATCCTGATTACTCACCCGTACTTCCTCCTGAAAACTTCACTGGTTTCTTCAGCTGATTTTTCATTCATGTAGATAAATAGTGCGGTTGAGTAAATATTCTGCACTCGTTCTAAGTAACTCATTTGAGTTGTCATATCCATACCAATAATGGATGGAATATATGAAGATGGTTGAGGTATGCCCAATACCCATGCCTGATAATCGCCAAGTGGGCAGCTAGAAAAAAAAGTGGAAGAAATTGGGAGGAATGAGGAGGAATGAACGTGCTCATTACCTGGATACCCAGAAATGTGATTTGATACCAAGCGCGTAAGCCAGTCCGTTCCCACAAAGATTTATCTGCTCCCCAAAATAGGCATCAAATTGTTCTCCTTGCAACTCTTCCATGACACTTTCTCGGTTTATCAAATCTTAACCTCAATCGATCAACTCAATTCGAATCGAAAACAAGAACGGATGCCAGAGACAGTAAAGTAGTTATAAAGTGACGTTTACCTTCACAAAGTTCATTAAAAGCCCTTTCGTAGCGAAGGAGACCTTTCTGCTCTTCGTATTTTGAGATCTGTTCGAATGCTGCTCCAGAAAATTCTTAAAATTCGGATCTTACTCTTCCGTCCTTCTCTTTACTTTTTTTTTAATTTCCTAGTTTACAAAAAAAAACTGAGTCTAACTGTTACGCTTCATTGGAAGATTCTTTCTTTTTTTTTTTTTTGAAAGTTATTATCATTGCTAAAATTACAACTCTCGTATCTAGTTTTATTTGATTTCACATTTGGTTTCAAGTTTTCGGAGAGGAATATCTACCCGGAACTGTTTTTGCATTTATGACGACTGGCCTTTACTGAAACTTTGGTGTTTCGTTTGTTATCTGTTTAAAGGGACCTTCTTTTATCCTTTGGAATATGAAACAAAACAAAAACCACGGGATGTTGGTTCGAAAGTGCTCCACACCACACCAAACCAAACCTTTCATCACTTTGGAGTCGATAAATTGGTACTACATAGGCTTCTCTGGAAGGGTAAACTCACTGACTTGATTATCGGCTGACCCCCTCAAGTCATTGTATAGGCCAACGAACGAACTTTCAATTAGAACCCCACATTATTTTCCCCTTTTCAGCCTCTCTGCTCCCTCAACCTCAACGATTCCGATTTGCAGTAAAACGCTTTGGCGCATCATAAGTGGACTGATAGGCCAGTGAATTTGTTTTTATGTTTTATATTAATTAGAATTCAATTTTTTTTTTAGAAGAAAAGATTGTCACGTCGTGTAAACTCTTTGATGTAATAAGTAAATAAATCTTCCAAGAATAAACAAATCATTTGAAAACAATGTGACGATTTGAAAGAACCGGTTGTACTAGATATTGTCATTATCTGTTGTACGAAGAAACTGAATTTTTACTTGCCAACTCCATGAACAGTTCCAAGAATGAGAAAAATATTAAAAGTTATTATTTTCATTACAGATACGCTCATATTGAATGTCATTCATTTGTCAAATCGCTGTAATGCACACCTTGTAGTACATCTCTTAACACGGAAGAGAATCCTGAAAGCTGCCAACGACGAGCGAACTTCACAGGATTAACAGTATGAGAAACATTCAGGAAATCCGGTTCGAACAGAACCTGAAATTAGATGGAAAGGAAAGAAAAAAAGCACAAATCTCGAATGAATCCTCAAACTACAAATTTCTATTCCGGAAGTGTGATTTGAGTTTCTTACTCCGATGATAACTTACCACGTCGTGACCTGCTAAGGCTAATTCATCAGCTATGCGACCATTTGAGATCATATGTGATCGGCTAATTGTAGGCGAAAATACCAATATTTTAAAGGATACGGTAAAGGTATAGCAGGTGAATAGAATTAGAAGTATCATTATTTCTCTGAATAAAATTTCAATTAGATAATCCCAGAAACTTTCGAAATTTGTCTTGGACATGAATTTCGAATGTTTTTGCTTTGCCTTGGATTATCCAAATTCAAAATTCCAATTCATAAAGAAACCATTTCAAAAGCAAGATCAAATCTTCTACAAAAATCTAAAACCATCCATTGATTCACCCTACAATGAATTGAAGCATGAAAAAAAGAAACAAATAATATAACCCGATTATCAGCAACGATGTTCAGTCGATTTTGAAATATATTTATCAAGACGAGCTACACAGCATGCGCCATAGTTTCCAAGGACTTTCTCTAATCTAATCTCAGGTGACCAGGCCACATTTGATAACGATGACGGTAAATACCCCAAAAAAAACCGGTTGTAACGAAAAAAACATTCAGGTCAAGTGCACTGGCACGATCGGTGTTGATGGGAGTTGTCAATGTTTTGCAAGGATTACAGAGCATACAGTAAATAGTAAATACACTTTATAGTAAACGTCGTACCGCAATTTAAAAACCGACATATTTTTATTAGTGGGTACTGTGGATGTTGTAACCATTCCCTCTCTAACTTTATCTCTTCACTAATCTACAAATCTAATACGATCTTGACAAAGGATATGAATACTACGAACACCTCTTCTTGAACAGAAATAAGTTGTTATCATCTCGTATGTCCATTGAATTACTTTAAATAATAATAATAATAACGATAACAATAATAATAATAATAATAATAGTAATAATGATAATAATAATAATAATAATAATAATAATAATAATAATAATAATAGTAATAATGATAATAATAATAATAATAAAGAGCATGAAAGTAGAAGGAAATCTATGAACGTTTATTACCCAAGCATTTTCCTGCAAAAGATCTCTCCCTGTTTTTCGCTTCTAATTCACGTATAGACAGTGAGATATTCCAGAGAATCCAGAGGGAACAGCATCAGCGAGAAATCGTATAGGTAGAATCGCCAACATTTTCTTAGTTATGTAAAAATTTATGTAAGTTATGTTGTTGTGTAAACGTCAGATAACAATTTCATTTATGGCACCTGTAAAAATCTCCAATCCATTTCCACACAGAATTTTCCACTCTGATTCAACGTAGTAACAACTAACTCTTATCGCTAATTTTTTTGTTTACAATCGGTAAAAAGATAGGATGACCGGTCGAAACTGAACGCAGGAGCTGCAGTTGTTTCCCAGGTTTTTTTTCGTGAAAATTTTCAACAGTTCACGGAACACGTTGGTGGGAACGATACTGAACGTAGTTTTCACATGAGTAGCAGCGAAAACGCGAAGCACTTCCTACAAATTCAGGAATCAGAAGCCCTACGGTTATGTCTAAAGTCTCAGCCAAAAACAGCATTTGAGGGAAATTCTGACGTTGGATTCCTTTCGCTAGGACCACAGGAAGTATCTGTAAGAATCACCAGAAAAACGTTAAACATCCCTACGGCACCTGACGATACGGCGTCATTTAGTTGATTTGGAACCTACCTTAATCATAAAATACATTTGAACCATTTCAATCGTCGCCAATAGTTCTTCGCGATATTTTTCATAGAAATCTCTTTGAGCTGTATGCAGCACAGAACAAGTGGTCTTAAAGATTCATTGATTTTATCAGGTGCAGACAAAAGACAGGTCTTGGTACACGCGGTGTAGCGAAGTGAAACTAAACACAACCAAAGTTTTCAAACTTCCAAGTTTGAGAAGTTTATACCAGACTTTTTCAGCATAGAATCACCGACGTGACACATCCCTTTGCTCCCGCAAGCAATTGAAGAGGCCGCATATGCGCTCATGAACCGCGTACGTTTCTTAATTGAAGACGAATGGGTTGGCGCATCTTGAGGGATAGATGTCAAGTAGTTTTTCTTTCTCAAACTAAAGCAATAAATGAAGTCATGGCTAGCTTAATTTATTCTGCAGTAATTTTAGGAGATTTCGAGTGATTATGCTCATAAGCCTTAAAACTTCTCGGCTATTGAGCAGCAGAGTAAAGCCATTGCCCCACGAATCTGGGGTGGTGCGGGTTTCAAGCGGGTATTGAATATACGAGGTTGTAGATTGTGGGAAAGGGAGTGATTCCGCTCATCTCTCTCTGTATCAGTGGAAACGGACGACCCCGGAACTGTTTTTTACGACGGCTTCTGTTACAATGCGCAACCGTAGCGCGCCGCCCCATTCTGCGATTCGTCCGATTGGGTTTTCGCATCCGAAAATGTAAAGTACCACCCCAGATTCGTGAGTGGTTCCCTCAACCTGATGTTTTGAGTAGAGTATTCTTTTTCATACGTATTTCTCATTGAACAGTAGTGTAAGGTTGGTGGGCAGTTACCGATTACTAACCAAGATGTTTCCTGCATGGTACTACATGTATTCAAACTGAAGCCGCATTTACACACACAAAAAAAGTTTATTAATACGGGCTAATCAGCGTAAATGAAAATATGAAGTGAGGACATTGCAAATTTAATTCTATGAAATAAACATACTTACAAGTATTATGGTATGATAGAGTACTAGAGGCTGACCAGACCAAAAGAAGAAAAATCATAAAAATTAATGCTTAAGCAAAATTTACCATGAAGACGATACAGATAGTAAACATGCTGTATTTTTTAGATTTAGGAAACTTTTGTTTGAAAAAAGGTTTTAAAATCTTTCTTATTTTTGAACTTGGAGACTTAAAGACTTCCAGTAATTGTAGTTGGCAAAAGCAAAGAGACCAAAGGTAATACTGTCAGTAAAAAGACATACAGATGTATCCACATAGGCAGCTATCTACATTGTGTACATACAAATCAAAAACTATCATGGTTGTTAAAAGCAAAGGCGAGTTAGAGCAAACGATTCAGAAACAGAGCTGGGCACGAATGAAGATTCTTTGAATGCCCGCTAATACATAACAAAAGAGCCAAAAGTGTGCCCAAACACCCAAAATTCTTTTTTTTTGCACCGATCCGTAATAAGGTTATCATATTTTTTGGCCGAGTCCTGTTCGTATAACGACATCGAGAATAGGAAAGGGCTAACTATCATAAAACTGGAATACTACTGATTTCTCTATTAAAGCAGGTGAATACAGGAATGAAGCGCGAGAAATGACCCGGCATATTTTCTAAAGCTAGCATTTGAAAAAAAGACAAGCAGGAGAGTAAAATACAGTAATTTTGTACAGTCAGGAGTATTACGTGTGCTCTCATAGAGCTTCACACGCACGCGAGAAAAAATAACAACAAAATTAGCGCAAAAATGAAATACATTACTTCAGTGATTTTTTCCTCTTTTCCGAACTTGTTCTGCTACTTCCTTTTTCTTTAGTCTCCTCTTCACTACTGCTGTCAGCAAATTGTTTCGATCTATTAGACTCCATGTCGTCCACGCTAGCATGCCTTTTCAGGCTGGACTGACGTCTATTGGCTAGCGACATCTGAAAAATTCACGTAGTTGAAACTCCAAGATCAAGCTTAAAACCAACAGATATGTCTTGCTCTTACCGACATTTTAATAATATCGGTTGCTGTTTAGTATCACACCTTTGGAACCAAAAAAAAAAAAACTACAAGACTACAGTAATGAGATGGCCTAATTAAAACGTGGAAACACAATTAACGTAGAAATGTACATGGCTTGGTCGGCTGTGTGGGTCGTACACCTATTCATGCCCACATGTATGAAAAACGGATAAAAATTACAAAACATAAGAAAATATCTACTACAAAAATATTGCTACTGAGAACGACGTAACCCACGCGTTGTCGTACGTCATATCAAAAATAACCCTCTGCTCTCATATCACACGAAAATTAAAAACCCAATCAAAACGGTCTCAAACGATAGGAAACAACGTTTGGAATAGATGTGTAAGATCCTGTTCTGTTTTCACAATACATAAGCGACTTTTCTCGACGTTTTGCTGCTCTCAATAGATTGGCACAGCAGCTCTCTCACCAATATTCGCACTTTCAACAAATTCCGAGCTACTTCTTTTCAAACGAATCAACTTACAAGCTTACTCCCATACATTTACAAGCATTCTTACCATTTATGTCGAGATTTCAGTCCGAATTTTTCATAGAAGAATTTATGTTCTAAGCGATAGCTTGACAACAACTTGATAATTTTCAAATCCATTGTAAATTACATTTGGGATCAAACTTGTGATTATTCAGTAAACCAACAAGTAAATCGACACAAATTAATTCAAAAAAAGTTAAAAATCAGTTCAAATCAATACATGTATATATTCATTACACCAGTGCACTTAAGATTTATCTCACCCTATCTACTTTCACTATAGCAGTGCCATTTTTGGTTCATATGGCAGAAAATGAAGATAACCATAAAAATCTCCTTTCTGCTAGCATTTTGAGGACTTTCAAAATCCAAGAACTCAGTGATCGACTTGCCTTTTTCGTTGTGGCAGCAGATGTTGCAACAGAATTCTTATGAGAGGAAGGTGCATCCGGGCTGACTTCTTCCGGTCCTCCAGAGCGCAGTAGCGGGAGGACACGATTCATTCTCTTCAAAGCGCTAAAAAAAGGACAAACAATGTACTCAAGAACTTTCAAGCTCATGCCAGATGTGATATCTACTCTTAATCATTTAGATTAGGGCACATGAAGAAGTACGCAGCCTTCACACATTCGAACTAGAAACAAAATTTTCTAATTTTTGACTTTTTAAGGAAAAACGTTATCTTACATTCTCTGCTCTTCAATACCGTAGTGACTTTTCCATAAAGCTCCAATAAGCTCAGTGATGAAAACCACATCAGCGTGTTGTGCGATCAATCTGAGAAGAAAGACTCCATCCAGTCCCAAATACTTATCCATGAAACAATCCACATGTTGCTGGTTACCTGAACGAATGCCTAACTTTATTCTTAGAGTTCGAAGCAACCTGAATAAGCATAACCCTGAAAGATTCTAAAGAAGATTAATTCATACTATTATCATAGATAAGGAAACTACGATTCCTCTAATTCTGTCAACTCACTTGCGTTCTCCTTGTCGAATGGTGCCTCGCACATTTCCAAATGGTTTATAATAAAGTGTTCCTTCGATGTTTCACTAAACATAGCAAACATCCAGCTGAACAGATTACAAGCAGTCAAGGTCCCAAGGAACATGTACCTGTTGAAAAAAACAAACTCAATCGCCAACACAAAAAGAGGATAACAACTGTTTGTAACAGTAAACATACCATGCCCACAACACTATGAAGATCTTTTCAGTAAAAACATTGAGAAGTAACACACATTGCACAGTGTGCTTCTGGATGTTTCCCATTTCTCGTACCTGAATAAAGAGTTTGGCACAATGTAATAAGTAAACGAACTCGTCTTAACCCATTCCATAATCTATCTAAGAATATAGTCGTGCAAATGTAATGTTTGTTAAACTGATTCCAACTACGCGGCGACATGATTCACGTTGTATATTCAAAAAATATGCAAATAGAACACACTGATACTGAGAATAAAAGGAAAGATTCAAACCTCGAAATCACACAAAGTAACACGAGGAAAGAGGCCGCTTTCCTTCCACGTCTCGTTTCCATTCCAAAGATTGTGCCAAACATCGAAGCCAAATTGTTGATGGTCAGAGTGAGGTAGAAGATATCTTAAAACCTGACGAAATCAACAGTGCAACTTTAAGGCACGACTAGTAAGTGGTTTCGTTTGTCAGGTTGTCTCAAAACATATACTGCGACTAGATGGTACGTTTTTGAGTATCGAAAGAAAAAATGGAGAGCAATCCTAGCAGAGAGCTGGTATAGTCTAGCGTTCCAGAGCTACCTATATACTCGGGTCAAAACGAACTGAAGATCAGTGCATTTGCGTAAGTACCCACGCTTGCAGTTGCATGGCGTGGGGGATAGTGGATGGAATCGATTGGGGACCCTAGCTAGCACTACTTAACGCTGCAGTTCACGATGGTCCCACAAACGCTAGCTCCACCGCGCCGCTTCAAGCGCTTACGCAATTGCACCGCGTTTCAGGCCATTTTCATATACTACTTGATCATTTTAATACTATAATTAAAGATTCATGCAGTTTTAATTTGACCTTATGATGTGAAAACTCGCAGTAAATTAGAATACGCCATTGAACTTAACACTTTTGATCACGATGTGAGATAGCGCTGAACTGTACAGGTTACTTAAAAGAAAAATCACCATTTCTTTATCAACTTATGCGCACTTGCCTATGCATCCTATGCACTAAATTTGCCAAACTTTTCTTCATTACAAATCACCAAATCATTCGAGTTTGCTGGCATTTTGCGTTTGAAGGCTTGCGTCAATGTGGCTGATGTGGGGATGCTTTCAAATATACTGCTACACCTCATTATCCTTTTTTGCATGCTAAATCGAAACGATAGAGATCGTGAATATTCTCCCAAATATGAATACCTTTATCTTGAGCTAGCTTAAAAAAGATTGCGTTCAGAAACGAACACAGTTTTTCAGACAACCTATCGTAGTAGTGTACTTGGAAGTAGGTTATTCCACTCACTGGTTAAGCAGCTTTGTTTGAATTCCCACGTTCATGAGAAATGCGAATTTTGCAATAAAGTATATCAGTGTCACATAATATGTCGAGTACTTCACGTTTAAGCAGCGGAAAATCTTATGTGGTGACAAATTCTTCTGAAATTCCAAATAATTAGCGTCCATCAATGACCATGATGTAAATAAGAAATTGTACATACCATCTTCAATCGTTTTTGAAACCGTAGTGCTCCTTGCAGGTGCACGCATAAAGCTTGTACGTTCTCGCGTCTGATCTCTGGCACGGTATTATGTTCATCCGTGGTAAGACGCAAAATTTCCCCCACTTTCATTCCTACAAAGAAAAAATCCCTCGAAAATACAATGTAAATGGCACCGACAAATTTCTATTGAAAAAAAACAGTACCGCTTTGACCGGCGAAATATTTCCAAATGAAGCACGGTAGGCGAAAACATGCTGCCTCAAAAAGTAGAAAAAATGGCATCCACTGATAATACGAAATCTGAAAAGTTTACCATCTTCCAGGGTTTATCCTCAAATCACTTTCATTAAAGGTAGTGATTACCAAAAAGGGAATGCATTCAATAAAAATCACCTGAGCGGAGCTTCGTTCACCAATGTCTGAACTAGCGACTGGAGTAGAAAACGGGATAAAATAAGTATCTTGAGACCAGCAAAAATTCTCCGCATACTAAACATAACATAGCATAAACATAAACACACTACACAGTCTTGTCCTGATAAGTAATTCATCTTGATTTCAACTAAAATGTCTATGAAGAAGTTTTTTCGTTCTGAATTCCACTCAATGAATATTAAAGCATTCATCTGTCACTTGTGTTGTTTTTGTTATTGAGAAAACCACAACTTTGAAAAGCATTGCTTATGAGCAAAAATAATCTGGGACTATGGGAAACGAACATAAACTTCTCATCCCAGTTCCCATTGCCTCGTAATCAGTCTCGGAATATGAGGAAGGTGGGTCACGCAGTAATAGAGCTTTTTCTTACGCGAAAGATTGTAGTGCAAAACTTTCTACTTGGTTGACTGGGTCTGAGTTTTTTTCTCAGAACCTATTCAAAGTTTCTACCACCTGATAAGGTCATCTTTCATCACCAGTGGCAATCGAAAAATTTTTAATTGTAAGATAGGACTACTGACTGATCAACCGACGTTCGGCGATCATTTATGCATTTTCGTATGGGATGGCATCCGCCACATTTAACGGAAATGTTCGCGTCAATTCTCGACACATGCGTAGATACCATATCAGAGTCAACCGCAGAACAAATAATGAATCAACAGCATTCAGCACTAATTTGGTACAAATTCGGTGGGCTCATGAACAGCGTAATTTAGATAGTCATTGTGGATAAAGGCATTAGTGATGGGACTCATATAACTAAGATCTCGTAGAAACATCAGTTAAAAAAAAAGTCTCTATTATTTTGAGACTTTTTCATGTCCTTCATAGGTAGATTGGCAAAGATTGTATTTCAACTAACAGAGACTGAACCTTCATATAGTAAGAAGTGGCTGTATCTATAAGCAACATAAACAGCACGTAACTCGCATACCGAAGATCTGTTCTTTAGCAAAAGCCCATCCCTTCAGCGCAAGAGTTACCAAATCTTTTACCTGATCTCTCCCTCCAAAGATAACATGCAAGTACTGCCATGAAGAAGGAAAGTAAATAATGAATAATGAATGAGAACAACTTAACCACACTAAGGGGCAGCAATTGTGCAGAGTTTCGTTACCGAACTTCTCTTATATCGTTGTCAATTTAGACTTTGTCTCTGCTCAGGATGAGAAGTATATCTTCTACAAGAGAGTTACGAAACATTAACTCTTGTTATATCATTGTCAAACTTTGTATACAGCAGCATCGACTACAGGAAACTGTAGCCTAATCTCTGCTATTTATTGGAGACTTTCACTTCACGCACTGAGCATATCGCCTATTTGTTCTCTTCTCCTAACCGTATCAACGTGTTAAGTGTTAATACAAGGGGAAAACAGATTGAAGGTTGGACTCCACTTCTAACGCACGAGTTGTGAGAACAGGAAAGAATTCTAGCTTTATGCAAATTACATCGTTACTTTGGTTTATTCTTCTAAAACATAGTGGAATTTAACTGAGGAGAAACTAATGGAACACAGAACTTGGAAGCGCATGCAAATACTTCTATGCCTCCTAGTTCATCTCCTGATCCTCCCATGATATATGTGTGATCATGTATTTAGAAAAGGTATAAGTGTATGTTCATTGTACTGTTCAAAGTTACAAGGACTGCTTACGTAAAACTGACCTGTACCCAAGCGCTTGTAAAGTCTGAGGGTACCATGCACTCAATCGGTTTCCCGCCAAATTGTTTCCATGATACAAGCACTGCTAATCCCACCAAAATGTTGCAGGTAACGAAGGAGTGCATACAAGCAATGAAGTCTTGGGCACCTCGCTCATTGCTATACGGTACCGCGTTTAGCACGCGGAACATAAACATCTCAAAACGTGCAGTTTACATTACTATCGAAATTAGGGCTATTAGAAATACTAAGACCATAAAGAGGTGTGGATTCGATGTTCAACAAATATTCACTTATATTCATATAGAAACCACGTATATAACAACAACAACATTCACTCAACAATTACATCAGCCTCCTTGGTGGCGCGGGTGTAAACGATTTGACCTCCATGGTGGACGATGCACTTAACTAGACCTTTAGCTTGAAGCTCACGGAGTCCAGCCTTAGCGAGAGATGCTCGGACCTTCAGACGCTCAGACACCACGGACGGTGTAATAAGCTTGTAGGTGATGACCTGAAATTACCTCATTATTTTTGTGTGCGACCAATCAATTGAAAGCTGTGAATCACTTCAGGGATAACTGGAACTGAATTTTCACACTTACAGAAGATAAGGACATAAGAAAAAAGGGAACTCAATTAAATAATATGAGGAAATACACAAACGTCTACGTTAATCTGAAATTTAAAAGAATGTGTTAGTCTACACTTTAGTTCACATAATGGCAGTTCATGAAAGGAAATTGGTACTGTCTTCTTTCTTCTTACACAAACAGCTTTATTTGATTTAGCGTTGTTCACTTCAGAAAAGGAAAAAAAAACAGTCGACAAATGTTTCAAAAAATTATAGTTAGCGGTTTTCGGTCAGTGCCACGGTTCACAACACTTCACACGGTTCGTCGCTTTCCAAAATACGCAGAGAATCAAAATGAACAGAGAGGAATACACCTTCTTTAACCAGAAAGTGACGAAGATTGTCATAGATCCACCCATAATTTGTAAGTTCACCCTTTGCAACTGCATGAAAAAGTTGGCGGATTAAGTGTAAAGTTCATGGTCATACCATAACTTGAACGTGGTAACATATATATTTTTTACTCGTACTTTGAATACACATGTGACTTCCTGACTAAATCCTGAAGCGTTTTTACCTTTTCCAATACCGCCCAACTCAGCTTACTTGAAAATTTGCAAGTAGCTAGCCGAGGTAGACAATCTACATCGTGTCAAAATACCTCGAGAAATTTAGGTCGAGGACCCTTTATATAGGCCTCCTTCCAAGTTTCAGGAAAAAAAAACAAAACAAAACACAAAACAGCGGTACAATTATCACTACATTTCGTCCGACTACCTAAACATCTGCCTTCCCCTTTGTCGAATTCTTCTCATTTGAAATCTTATTTCCTGTTTACAAAAGAAAACGTCTCTCGTTATTTCCTTCTTCCTCTCACGATCTCGCGTCTGAACCCCACAAAGGATATTTAGAAAAATGTTTTTGGAAGTTCTCTGCTACAACAATTGTAAGGTAGATGGAGATCGTACGTATTTAAACGAATTACGACTGTGTCCCCGCACCCACTACTCGAGTAACGATAGGGTGATCAGTCCGATTGAATCTCCATTCCAAAAAAAAAAAACTGCTAGTTCTGTATATATCTCCAGTTAACAGCAAAATTAACAAATGAGAGGAAACTTTCGATACCATCAAAATGTCAGCAGCATTGATACGTGGGTAACAGAAAATCGAACGTTAAAAAGAATTCAAGATAGGTATATGTCTTCTAATCAGCCAAAAAATATGTTTAAAATGAACAACTAGCATTAAAGACTTAAAGGCAAACCAGACCCTGTTCAGAAGCGAACACAGGCGAATTGGCTACACTCCTACCTTGACAGTTCACTCTCAGAGTGAAAATGTATCAAATTCCTACATACCATTCCGAAGTTAACATTACACCGAGTCGACGAAATTTAAAATCGTTCAATAACAATTATTTCCTCTAATTTCGCTTAAAATACGCTGACCGAAAATCCTTCGAACTAGATAAAAGTCAACAAAATTGCAAACCGAAGATTACATTTCAGATTTAATTTTCGAGAACTCAAAAACAACACAACGAATAAAGAAGAATAGATCTAATATCTCTAGACTCTATCCAATAATATAGAAGGAAAACAGAGCCCCCACGCTGTGAAAATGAAAAGTGAAAAGTAATTTCAATCTTACCTCTTTGTAGAGCTTGTCGTAAGTGGCCTGGTCGAACAGAACCATGTTGTTGAGCTTATCCCTAACTTTTCCCTTCGACCACTTCTTCTTCTTGGCTTTTCCTCCAGATCCCTCCTTCTTCTTTGCTGGGGGAGCCTTACCTCCCTTCGGATCCGCCTTTTTCGACGACTTCGGAGGCATATTACCTTAACGTAACGGATAACATCCTACCGCTTCTAAAAAACGAATCCACCGAAACAATTGGATGCGAGTACTGAAGGACAAGCCGTACAAAGCACAAAAGAATAGTAACAAAGCAACAGCTACATGGACAGTAAAAAGGCGATGATTTAGAACAAAAAGTGCGACGATATTGAACAGAAATGATGTAATAACTAAACGGCAAACCATCAGCACCTAGAATATGTAATGACGATATATCACCTCACAGAATAAGACCTCCAAGGTATTCATCACCATACAAAGAATAAAAAATGCACCCCATAGGCCAGACTGTATTTTCCGGCGCAAAACTGCAATGTAGTGAGCATTGGAAACACTGTGGGATTTTCGTTTCAGGGCCCACTCTGGGCGAGTAGGATGTCTCCTTGAATTTATTAGTGGAGCACGCTAAACAGAAAAAGGCGATTAAAGTGCTGAATAGAAGGAGGTTCGAGGAGGGTTTTGCTGATTTAATGGAATCCTTGGAATAGAGAATAACCAGTCAGGAGCAGTGCTCTAAGATAAGAAAATACTTTATATGACCGAGGGGAGATCTTGAGGTAATTATACTGAGTCGGAGTTGGAGTAGCAGTGGATAGTTCCAAATAACGAAATGGGCTATCGCTTTCCAGATCACTCTTCCTTTTAGGACCCATCCAGTGTAGAATAAAGCTTAGCTCTACAGCTATGTCACGCGCATATGTAAATATTTATCAAGCATTTTTGTAAATGCCAAGTATATACGACATAGTTGCGCATAAAAGCTGCTGGGCCTTCTCCGATTGACCATCAGGACATCGTTTGTAGACTAGTCTTCTCGATGATACAATCCACGAATACTTCAATCTTTTTGGATTTCTAAACTCGACAATTATTCTCATACTTAGTTTTCAGAGAGATTATCTGCTCTGTGGAGAATTGATGCACTGAATTTCTGATACTGAGGCTGAATGCTCGACACGCACAACTTTGACAACGCTGTTTGTGCAAACATTTTTATCTACTTGTTGAGGCCAGCCTTTTTAACTTCACTTAACTCTTGTCCATATATTGTAGTGCCTTTCCCGTGTGATCGCTGTCAATTTTGGAGAATTATTGACAATCTTTCAGGATTAGCAGCTTGAAGCCATATTTTTGAGGGCTACACTAGTCCTCTTGATTAGTTATGGCCTTCAAGATGGAATCCAGCCAACTAAAGATCGCTGAGAAACTTGTGATTCTTAATGATCGTGCCGTTGGCATGCTGACAAGGATTTACAACATCAAAAAAGCATGTGCTGGTGAGTGCTTCACTAATGGTTTTGGAATTGTTTAGGTAAATTTCTTTCTTATTATCTTAGTAAGCTTTGTTTATTTAGATCCTAAATCAAAACCTGCTTTTCTAAGCGACAAACATATGGAGAATGCCATCAAGCATGTTGCTCGAAAGTTTCCGGTCGTGGATGCGAGGGTCAATACGGTATGATGAAGCACTATATTCCAAGACTGGTCAAAATCTGCATGTGGTTCTCATCGTTCAAGTTAATAATAAACCTTAACAGTTATTTGGAACAGTTTGGTATATAGGTTTGGTGAAACCACCAAACTCGTATGTTCTCGGTGTCAAGGGTTGGGAAGTACCGAAGGTGTTATCCTTCACCCAATCAGTGACTCCGATTAGGAACCACAAGAGGGGAACTTTTTCGTTTTCTGGATAGGGATATGACTCCACAGTTACTTTCTTTTTAATTTGATTTCATCTTCTCAGTGATTTTCACGTAATACTCATTCCGAGGTTTTCTTTGCTCCTTTACAATTCACTGAGGTGCACTTACATTCCGCTGCTGTCGTTGCGTGTAGTCAGTCTATCCGACCAGTTTTTGTCAGATTTCTGAAAGATGTTGAAAACTGCTTATGAGATACGCCACAATACTACTACAAATGCAATGTATGTGCTATTTGGAGGAGAAGTTTAGATTTTTGTTTCTTTGTGATTTATCTCTTTTTCTGGCTGTCTTTTGATTCTGCTATTTTTGGATCAACGAAACTTCATTACCTCTGATATTCCCTCATCTACTTGCATTACCAGGGACTTTTGCTTCACAATGGGGCATCGCTGCATTGCGCCTAGGCGGTCGACAACTATTTCTTGACGGTTTTATAACCAGACTGTGTACTAAAAAGTCAGAAAACTTGAAAAGAACGCTTACACTGCCGATTCTCTGAAAGACATCGACAGTGCATTTGTGGTAATAGTGGGAATCTTCAGAGCTCCCCATAAGAATTTTCACTTTCTTTATGCATAAAATCGATTGTATTCTCGGGCAATGTTATGTCCGAAAAATGAATATGTGGATTTCACCAATTGGTCCACAGCCTATGTAATTTCCCTGTGATCCTTGTCATGCGCTGTTATCCTATGGGACCTTAGTCATGTGACTTGCGTAATGTCATCTTTTTTTTTCGTTTCAGTCTACTTTTCACTACGTCGACACCATGAAGGAAGACATAATAAAGTCACTGGGATTGTATTATTACACGTTCGCTGATCTCATGGAGTTGAAAGACAACATAATGCAGCTTCTCACTACAATGGATGCCTGTCAGTGTCAGCTTGACATTGTGAGTACTTTATTACAATTTCTTTTATTCCTTTCGGTTTCTTCTTTTTGTTGAGGTCTGCTGGATTGGCAGAAGAATTTGTGTAAGGAAATTGACTTGGATTGTTTCAGTCATTGAACTACGAGCTCACTGCAGGATATCTCAACCTGGTCGTAAATCTTATTTGTCTTATGGTTCTACTTTCACGCGTAGACGATCGCAAAGTTGTTCTAGGTAAGTTTTGAAGGTTCTGTATATCACTTTTTATGCTCTTCAGTATTAGGTTGGGAGAAAGTTTTGTGAGAAAAAAAAATGAAGATAAGAACTTTTGAATATAGACGGTACTAATGATGCTACATGTGGTAGTTATAGAGCATTCTTCAAGCTTTTCCACAAACTAAGCTCTTCAAGTTTGTTCACGACTATGATATGTGCTCTTACTTGACTTCAACCTCAATTTCACAAAGAACAGTTTCCTGCTATCGCCTTCCACGAATGACACCACCGGCACTGCAGTCAGTCCGCCGCCGTTTCAGGAGGAGGATGGAGGCTGACTTCGAAGACAAACCTCGTCGTACGCTGTTGGGAATTGATTGGATGATCTACTTTGAGTTTCTTCCGCAAGGACACGCAATCAGGTGCTCACTGTCATCTGTACCACTCAGCTCCCTGGAACTCGCAGGACCTGCTCTGGAAGTGACTGAGACGAGGTTCAATGCATCTTCTATGCGACAATGCTTGCCGCCATTTCACGAAGGAGCAAAAAATCGAAGAGGTGGCTGGGATGTGGGATTTCATCCACCTTATTCTCCTGATTTATTCTCCTACCGCTAAACTTCTTATTAGGTGAACCAATGTACCAACTAACAATGGTGGTCATATTGTTGACAAGTTTCCATTGTATTATGATTAAGAAAATAAAGCAGATTCCTAAAATTTCTTTCTCAAGCTCATAGCTTATTTTCAGGACTTTTCAATGCAGCTTATGATTTGGCGCATGGGCAAAGTGAATCTTCTTTTCCGCGTCTCGGTCAAATGGTTTTGGACTACGAACACCCCATGCGAAAGCTGAGTGAGGATCTTGGACCCCTTAATCGCGTATGTTGTCCGCTTTTGGCTCCTCTTCAAAATATAGTGAAATAAAAAATATAATAAATATAATACAAATATGTCATTGAGTAAATCTCTAGTTCAACCCCCTTGGTATTGTGGAGTTGGATAGTGTACTGTGTGCTTTTGAGCAGACCACTAAAATTGTTATCCATGTTTATTCCGGCTGACGTTCCGGCGACGTCGCTTCCTTCGGAGTTTGAGAAATCAAAGTGAAAGTTTTTGAAAGTTCAATATAGGCGCACAGGAAGCTTTTGTTGCTATGGTCAGTACGTAGAGTACCGGCTTACTGTATTGAAGTAGTGTGCAGTATCGAAAGAAATCAGTTTGTGAACCACAATTTGTATGTACATCGAATTGGAATATAGTGAAGACCCTCACAGTTTTATAGTAGGTTCCTTCTGCGTAGCTGAGGAGAATAAATGTGTATTTGAATCCTGATACATGTAACTATTATTATCTAAGTCTACTTATTTACAGTTGATTTGCTCGGCTCTTTGTTCTTTATCGCCTGTATATCTTCGACGAAACATAACAGCCAACACATGGAGGAATGCACAGATCCTTTCTCTTACTGCAAATCCTCAGCAGATTCTTTACGCAGCTCAAACAGATACAGTATGTTTCAAGCCTTTGGTTTTTTCTGGAATTTTTCTTGAATCTGCCGCTGCCGGCTTCATTGTTTTTCTCTAGATAGCTTGCGAGTACTTATCGTTGGACGTAATGGATCGGTGGATTGTTTGTAAGTTTTTAATCTGTTTATTGCAACATCTGTTTATTTCATAGTAGTAAATTTTCTTCAGTGTGTACAACAGTCTGTCATTCTTCTATGTTAAATGACAAAACAATCTTTCATTTGTGGCAAATGTCTTTGCAAATGGGGCTTTGTATACGTTTGTTTAGGGACGAGGTTGTTTTTTTTTGCATTCTTCTAAAGTATATCTTGCTTCTGGAGTTCATGTGTTTCTCAGATTTTCCAAACTCACCACGAAGTACAGCAATTCTTTGACACTGTAAAAGGATATCATAAGCGTTCACAAGAAGTGAAGGACTGCTTTTCGATTGCACTGCAGCAGAGGTACTGATGACCACTACAGTTTTGTTCCACACATGTTTAAATTTACCACTTTTTCCCATTAAAAGCAGTTTTTTTTTCTTTTTTGCTTCCATATCTGCTTTAATCATTTAAGCAAAAATACCTTTATCGTGGCTAATTTACATCCATTATGATATTGATGATTCAGTGCATCTATTCACGCCGATCGTCGTCGGTTCTTACGAGTTGCTTTGCGTGAACTTTGCATGTTCATCAAAGATCAACCAGGATTGCTGGGCCCGAAAATGCTTTTTGTATGGATGGCATTGTCGTTCAGTAGAGATGAGTTAAGTTGAATTCTGTGCACAGTTACAGTTATCATTCATGCTTTTCATGAATAATCTATTTTAGGTCTTATGGCTTCTTCGTCATCTTAGTGAGTGGCCTTCATCGAGCAAAAAAGGAAGCAAGCAGTGTGACGAGTTGGTCGATCGTCAACTCCCTGAACTTCTATATTATATGCTTGAATTGCGGCAGTTAGTTACCAAGTACAGTGATGTGATCCAGCGATATTATCTCAAGGTAAAACCCAAATTTTAGTGATTTCGCTTTTTACAAACGCTTAATTTAGTATGTCAATGGCTACGATGCTATCATGACCCGTGAACTAGTATCGAATATTGGCGAACTGAATGAAGACGACGCTGCAATTCTGACCGATTTTGCATCATCCATCTCTTCGATAAACTCGGACACTGACTTGAGGGCATTGCGTTTGGATTGGTTCCGTTTCCAGGTAAGAACAGTTCTTATTAATGTGCAGCATTATATTTTTAGTATGTATTTCAAAACTGGAAAACTACAGATCTCTCATCAAGATTCAAGTGAATTTTCTTTTTTTGACAACGAGTATTATCGCATCCTCCGTTTTGTCATGGTTTTCCAGGCAAAGGCATGAGAAAAAATAGTTTGTTTCCTCCAATATGAAGTTGGAAGAGTATTAGGTGTTCTGATGCTGTTACATGTTTTTGCCCATCTGCTAATTTTTGTTTGATGGGGGCTTTTTTTCAGAAGGGCTAATTTGCTTTTAGTGCTAATTAGCGAAAATCCAGAACAGCTCCTATAAATTCTACTGTAAGCTCAAATAGATTGTCTCTAAACTTTCAAAGTTTACTGTTACCGCAATCCTAAGCTCCTTTAGATTAGTTCTGCGGTGAGAAACTTTTTAAATTAGTTCTTTCAAGTACATCACATAATTTTGGACATCACGTATAAAACAGAACAAGGTTTGCAGTAGTTTTTCTTCTGCATATGATCTCGAGTTGAAGACTTGGGGCTTTCAGATTGCTACTGCTGCACTTGTTCCTCAGATTGCTAAAAGCTAGTCGCACTCATTCCTTTCTAAAACTTTTCATATGACCCTACCTTTGATTGTTTCAGGCGAGAACAAGCATGACGAGGTCGTCATTTTCGCTCACTAAGAACCGAAAGTTGGCCATCATTATGAACACTAATGTGTTCCACTTGAAAATGATTGACCTACAGGACGAGATGCTCAGAGAAACTAGCGACTTAAGCGTTTATTGGTAAGATTTTCGTTGTTTGCTTTTTTGCTGCATTGTTTTTTTTTTTGAACTTCTCTTTATAGTTTCTATATCAAAACTCTGGAACGACAGTGGAAAAATTGCCTAACGTTTCCGTCACAGTCACGGTTCGCGTTGTCCTTTGCTAGAATTTGCGGGCATTTCAGTTCCGCTCTTCATGACATGTGTCCCGAAGAAAAGAATCATATCCTCGAAAAGGTATACACTTTCTCCTGAAACAGAGAAGATTTGATTGCATATTCGCTATTTACAGTCTCTTGCATTGTGCAATTCTATTCTGGATGATGTATGTCAGTCAATAACGGACGTAGTTGGGGCTTTGTGCGAGTACGAATTACGATTGGCGGAGCAAACGTCTCCGACCACGGTGTGTTTCACAGTATAAGGTATCTCCTTAAAAAGAATAAAAATAGTTTCTGCAAAAATGGAATAACCTAGAAAATATAGGTAAATCTATACATTTCATAGAGATTTGTAGATATATCCAGGTTGACTCACTTCTGAACTCTGTACTTCTTCAGATAGCTGGGCAAATAGTCTCGCAGATGCTTCGGAGTAAAGGAGGAAAAAATGCCTCTGCTGCAGCTTTGCAGAAGGACCCAACTCCTGCCGGAGAAGAAAGTTATCGTGTCGACAGACAGACGTTGACCTATCCGGATAAACTACAAACAACTCTTAGTTAGTCATTTCATATAGTGCGAAGGAAAGAAGTGTCATTAATGAAGATTGTTATTAGTATTCGAACCTCCCTGATTCAGTCGAACTTTGCACCGGTGTAAGTCAGTATCGCCAGCTATTTATATCCGATCACGTCTTCGCTCCGAGAGAATACCTGAGCCAACACATAGAGCATAAATTCGTCGACCTTGTACTTGCTATGGCTGTTGAACCTGGTACGACTCTGTTCTTGTTTACCATCCCTTATTGAAGTTCAGAGCGTAGGATTCTAGCGTCTCCTTCAACGCCTCGTCGACCATCCGACCTCCTTATGATAATTCAGGCCTACATGACTGTATTGCAAAACATTGACACTTGTGGTAAGTCGATTGTTTTCTGAGGTCACTATAATATGTGACTAAAACCGCATACGTCTGCATTTTTAGTACCGTTGGACATTACCAGACTGTTCAACAATGTGCTCCTTCAGCAGACTCAACCGCTTGACTCACGCAACAAAGAGACTATGACTTATATCTACACCAAATGGTATGACTAGATGCTTAACAGGTGTAAAGTATCTGGTCTTTTTCTGTCAAACAAGAGGGCGCGTGCAGACGCTATGTGGTGTTATACGCCCATTGCTATACGTCAAAACTCATGGACAGGGATACAAAGAGCATAGTCACTCTGAAAAGTTATACATTTGAATCGAGCAAATTTAGAAAAGAACTCAAGAACATCTCCACCAAAGCTGGGGTCTTTTGCTATAGGCGAAAATTGTCGAAATAAACGAACTGTCTGGTCGATTTCCTAAACTTCTCAGAGAAATAATCGAAATGGCATGTAATCATATGGAGGATTACTCAGCTTTCAAAGCACACTAAATTGAAACAAAATTAAATAATGAGGTTTTCCGATCGAAAATGTACGATAGCAAAGTTTTCTCTCTCGACCCGTGTTTAGAGCTTGACTATAACTTTTTTCACGGCACTCTAAACCGTACCAAAGTTTCTGACTGGCAAGGTTTCATTATCTCTTTGAGGCCGCAACAAAAGGTTTTTGTGTTTGTTTTCTTTTCGACTCTCCCTTGAATATTTTATTTCCTTTTCCTGCAATGTGCAATCTTGTATGCAATTTTGCAAGATAGTGTGTTTTTTTTTTGCTCATACTACAGCATCAGATTTTTCTGAAAAGTTGTTAACGGTAGAATTCAGCTATAAATTAGAATCAGATCAGTATGTAATTCCAGTGATGGGATCGGGTGAAATAGTTGTAAAACGAGTCTAACTATGGTCCGGAAATCCCTCCCATCCGTTCCCCTGACTCGTTTATTTCTTTGATAACTCCTATTTTCAACTAACGGATTCACGCTAACCGGAATAATTGGACTTTCTAAAATGAAAAAGGTCCGGTGAAACTATTTGCGCTCTCACTTCAAGTTCCCATATTTTTCGGTTCCAAAACCCCATGTGTCTATACTTAAAGATTTCGTTTATTTCGTTTAGTCGCGGAAGGGTAGAGATTAGAGTCGGGAAGTTCAAGCCATGAGTCATGTGTTAAATCAGGCTGTTTCAGGTACTTGGAAGTAGTTTTGCGACGGGCATCGGCCGGTCACATGTTGTGGAGCGAACACCTACAAGCGATGATCTCAAGCGGAGAAGGAAATGAGTTCGCTCCCGAGCAGTACACAGACCCTCGAGGTTGTTTTCATCATTTAAGTTGTTTTTAACCGAGTAGATAGACGTCAACAACACTTCCCACCATTCTCCAACAGTGATAAGTTATCTATTGCGAGTAAAAGTAAAAATATGTGACCATTACCCTCGAAGGTGACTATTTGGGGTTTTTGGAGCCTCGTTGCTTCAATGTTGTAGCATTTTAATGTCTCATTTATTTCTATTATTGATTCGCCTTTTCAGAACTGCGGTGTCTAGCTCAAATCATAGGACCGTACGGGGTTAAGTATCTTGCTGAGAGATTGACATGGCATGTTGCTAGCCAAATCGGTGAATTGAACAAGGCGGGTACACACTACTCCTTAAACTATCCATAGACTTTTGAAACATACTTCCATCATCTTTCAGATCGTGCTCGCCAACAGGGAAGTGCTTCACACAGCCAGAACAAATTTTGATTGTAACGAACGCATGAAAGAAGTGATGCAAGTTCTTTCACATGAGCCGAAAGAAAAGAAGGTGCGTCTACTGCGCAGTGATTTTTTTTATTTATGCAATGCAATGAGTCGTTAGGATGCGTAGCTTATGGAAAGATGTTAAGGGAGCAACAACTTCACCTGCTGATGCAATTCTGCAACGGACGTCTATAATTGGACAAATATTTAGTTTCAGAGACGCATTGCACGTTGCCTTGGAACAGGTAAGACGAATTAATGCACAGCAAATGTTTAATGTTGTGAATAAAGTTCTGTGTTCTTCACAAACAAACTGTAAACGCTTGGAAAGCAGTATGGGAGAACATTCCGTACAATCTACTATTTTCTCTTGATTACTTCCCACGGTTTCGAGGAGGCCTATCAAGAAGAATAGCAGCTTCAGTTTACATCTATTAAGGAACCAGTCGGGGGAAAGACTGTGTGCGGAATTTTTAGATCAATGCATCAACTTGTTTGGATGGCAGAACTTCTTGGTATATCCGGTGAAGAACTGAACACATCTTCAGTTCAGTCACAGTTCGAATCTAGCAAAAATTTACTCGAGTAGATTGTTTGGTGCAAGCCAACACATACTGGCTTAGATATTTACATTAATCCTAGGTATCTGTTTTTTTAAAGTCGGTTATAGGTTCTACTGCACCGGCTGCCTTTCCTCACATCATCGTTTGCGAATTTGTTCAACAGCATGGATGAAGCAGGGAAAGCTGTGAGTTGTAAAGTACTCGAAAAATGTTTAGTATGTTGCAGATGTTGCAGAATGATTTATTTTAGGCGCTGGGAGAACTTGGGGCTGCTATGGGCGTACAAGGACCTATCGATATAGCACTGTCGAATGCTGTTCGTGCTCAAAGTGTGCAGGTATAACCTTTTGACTTTTCTTCCATTATCACGAGACAACTGTGAACTTGTAGATAAATCCGGACGAACATTATCAGATAAGTTGTCTACTTCTGGTCGCTATAGCGATTAGTCTTCCAAAACTAGCAACTGTCGAGTCTGCGACATACAAACCAAGTTTACGAGGTAGACAAAATACTAGTGTCCTTTTCCTTTCAATGAAATTCTCAGTGCGCCTTATTTAGCTAGTTTGAACAACACACATTGCATTCCACTGGCCGTAAACACGATGGCAGGAGCATTGTTCCATCATCACGGGAGAGGTGATATCCACTTACGGATGAAGGAGTTCCTTGCAGTAAGTAAATAAACTTCTACAATAACCTTAAGAGGTGCTCAAGAGATTGGAGATTTTAGCTAGCGTCAAGTAGCGTGCTAAGAGCAGCTCAAGAGATGGACGGTCGACAGGATACAATAAATAATCAATCTGCACTCTATATAATGCTGGAACAGGCAAGTACTTTTGTTCCTGTACCTAGCATTAATCTGTTCGTATTGGATGGACAAAAATCTCGTTGATAGTTAAACGAATTGATTGGTGACGTTCGTTAATCCCGCTTGATATTTTCAAATTTTATTGCAATGTAAATTTCTCTACATTATCATATTTTCGACGATCAAGTTTTACGTTTCCATTGAAACTCTAAACCCCCCACCTTCAGTGCAAACACTGCAGTTTGTTTCGAGCTAATTTTAGGAAATATTATCCATGCTATCTTTGTGGATTGCGGAACTAATTTTAGTGTACATGAACAGATATGAATATGACTTTTAAATAAGGATGCAAACCCTTTGCAATCGCAAACAAACCACTTAAATCCATTGCTATTTCCTAAATTTTATAGTAATTTTAAGAAACAGATCCTTAGTTATGTTCAGGACTTCGCAAAGGTGCCGGCGTTTATGTAGGCCCGTAACTCGTCCCTTACAACTCAAATACTTCTTATGACTAACACATATTCTCTCCGACCTCATATATGTAATGTAGTTTATAGATGGACTCGAAGACAAATCATCGTTATTAGTACATCATAGCTCAAGGTAAAGTTTCAGATAGTGAACAAATGCAGATGGTTGTCGATGGACGTGCTCGAAGCTTGCTTTCCATATAATCTCGTCCGTACAGCATACCAACACTGCTATCAACAAGAGGCTGATACATTCCAGTAGTTTCACGTGGCCTACATTCTCGCGAAGTGCTCGTTGTAGACAGCGTTGACCTCGTTCGAAATCACTTGTTTACTCAGCGGTTTTTTTTTGTCAAAATAGACTCTTTTTTCACAGAGAACGAGTTTTACTGAAGCATTTTTGCACGCCTTGTATGTTCTTAAATTGATCTAGTCTAACTTCTATATATTGTTTCTTCAAATGATTTGAGATCTTTCATTAATATCTCTCTTCGTTCATAATGTTTGTTATACATACGCTTCTCCTCGAATGGGTATATTGTTGAACTTGTGTACACACTAAATGATTTAATACTATGGAAAAACTACTGAATAAATTATTTTACTGAAAACTAACGTATGATGTCATTTGCGAGTATTTAGATTCTTTTTGAGTTAATTTTTCTTTGCAAAAAAGCTGTGATTATATTGAGCAATAGAAATCTGGTCGGATAAGGCGTACGAGGATATAGTCGTTTAAAGGCATCACTCCACGAATCTGAGGTGGTACGGATTTCAGGTAGAGTATTCATTCGTATACGGTATAGTGAATTATGGGGAGGAGAGTGATTCCGTCCATTTCTTCCTAATTACGGTAAAAAAACGGCCCGGAAGATACGGCTGCGGGCGTTCTGGCGCACTATTTTCTACAAAGAGGTTCGATAGGGGCGCACCAGCCTTGTGACGCGCCGCATCTCTCGGGCCGTTTTTTTACGGCAAATAGGAAGAAATAGACGGGATCACCCTTCTCTCCATAATCTACAATCCCTTGTGCGAATACTCCACCTGAAATCCGTGCCATCTCAGATTGGTGGGGTGATGCCTTTAGGGCAAGGTTGTGGAAACGTCAGACCTCTTATTAATGAATCCCATCAAAACCTCGTTGGAACAACAAGAAACTATGAATTTAGTTCGCAGTGTCAAGGTTGAAAATTTGGTTGGAAATTAGTATAGAAGAAGGGGAGCCTGAAAGAGTTGATTTATTAGGATATTTCAAATTCAAGTCCAACCACGATAAAGGATAAAGGATAGAGTTTCTGGCGTTAGATCCGCTTGAGATGCGCCACCACGTGCATTTCAATCCAGAATCCTTTGAGGTTCACGAACGTGTAACTGCAGTTGACCTTCGACGACAGCGAGGCCTAGTGGGGAGCAGCCCACTCTCGGTCGTATGGGACAATGCGGCTCATCGATGAGTCGTTCACTTTTTTCAAGCGTTGCTTTTCATGATTTCCTAGTCTTTTGAGAATCTGTGGCACTCACTGGGTTTATTGTTATTTAGAAAAAAGAATAAAGTTACTGGCGTTTTACTGTAATTCGTAATCGTTGAGGTTTTGGAACGTGTGTTGGCCTATACAATGACTTGCGGGGGCTAGCCGATATGTCAAGTCAGTGTTTTTATCCTCCCAGACGTGTATGGTACCAATTTATCGATCCCGGAGGGATGAAAAGCTTGGTGAGCACTAGGGCGGATTCGAACATCCGATTGATCGTCCAGGCAGCGGAACCTCTAACCGACTACGCTACGCTCCATTTCGCCAGGATAAGACTCGGAATTTCGTGTATATTTCATGTTACGCTTTCTGATGATAAGATAGCACATAAAAATCTACGGGTTTGTTTGTAATTTATATTATCCATCCTGGAGAATAGTGGGAATGCTTATCAAGCTCTTCGTTCTCACTGTTTTATGCATCAACTATGTCGTAGTGATCGACATAGCTTCAGTAAGTGATCGAACAAACACTTCCGTGTGAATTTATTTTACAAAAAAAAAATCCAGATTCTGAAGGAAAAAGCGAAAAAAGCAAAGTCTTGGCTAGCGGATGCGAATAAATTCCAATATGACATTGAATGTAATTGGTTGAGAGCGGAGGAGAGGGCAATTCGTGTAGCTGAAAGGAGATGTCCACCTCTTCCACCCACAACGTCTGTTAGCTGATCCACTTGTACTACACTATTTACAATGGGATTTTCTACAAAGCCAGGGAAATGTCCTCAGATATCATCGATTTTAGAACCCCTCTTCCTACGACAACGAAAAAGAGTTTTCTTCCGCCGTGGTTGCTGCAGCGACTAAAACGTCGGAAAAAGAAGGCGATTTTCAGTATACGGACTAAACGAGCTCTTATGAGTGCTTTTTCTCTTGGTAAGTCTAGGTTACGGTTTGTTGCTACAGTCTGTTTATTAAGAAATGGACTTTCTGGGCAAATTCATGATGATGCGGTTGGTAGTAACAGCTAATTACTTTCCTAGTTTCATTCCTTTTTCACAAATATTCACAATAGAAATAGAAAAGAAAAGACATTTTCCTTTTTGTTTTGAGCGCTGAAGACATGAGACACCGAGTTTATAGTAAGGTCAAAACGACATGCTGCACGGTGCTGTCGCGTAAGCGGAACGAATTGGGGGAACTATTTAGGTTCCTTAATCCTAACCGCTACGCTTCACCGAGACGCTTCGAACGTAGCCGCTTACACAACTGCAGCGTGCTTCCTGTTGTTTCGACATTACTATACATTTGGGAAAGTAAATCTATTGCTGTTCACTTTTGAAAGGCCATCTTCAGGTCTTATATTATGTTTAACTGTGTATAGAACTGTTCCAGTCCGCATTATAAAACAAGGATAGTTCTCAGCAAGAAATCTGCAGATTTTCTATAAATCAGTTCAGGAAAAGCTGTTTGATTTCTATTTCTACTAGGTGGAATGAAAAGCGTTGAAATTGATCTCGAGGACAAGCATGATTCTCACGAACTGATATCAGGAGTGAGCCTCTCTTTGACGTGTAACGAAGAAATGCGAAAGAGTTGGGGGAATTATGTAGGTTCACTAATCTTATATTTCATAGAATTAATAAAAGTTTGTATGGATTAGAAACTCATAAGAGTGTATAGGTAGAATTAAAGCATCACCTCACGAATCTGATGTGGTACGGATTTCAGCTGTAGTATTCGTGTACGGGATCGTAAATTGTGGAGAGAAGAGTAATCCCGTCCGTTTCTTCCTAAATGCCGTAAAAAACGGTCCGGAAGATGCGGCGTGTGCACACTGCTGGTGCGCTCCAACCTAACTCGTTGTAGAAAATAGCGAGCCGGAACGCTCCAAGCCGTGCCTTCCGGGCCGCTTTCTAAGGCAATTAGGAAGAAATAGATGGGATCACACCTCTCTCCATAATCTACGACTCCGTATACGAATACTCCACCTGAAATCCGTACCACCTCAGATTCGTGGGGTGATGCCTTTAAATAGATCTCTGCTTCGCTTCCCTTACCCTTAGGGGAAAGGGGAAAGAGGGGACTAGAAGGCTCAATGTTAAGGGGAGAGATGCGAAAAGTTCACTCTCTACTCAGTATGTAGGAGTGAATATGAATAGAGGTAACAAGGAAGAACTAACTATATGTAGCTTCAATAAGACAGGAATAGGGATCACGTAGTTATGTGCATACGGTAAATATATACCATGAAGGTCACATATAGACAGACAGGATAGTAACATCTTTGAAAAGCTAAGGTTAGAACCACATTTCGAGTAGTTTTGTATAAAAGCGTTATTGAAGGCGGCATACCACGAATTTGACGTGGTGAAAGAATCCGCAGGAAGAGCTAGAGATGGGTTTGTAGATTACAAGATTCGGGGTATTTCCGCTCATCTCTTCCTGATCGTCCTAAGAAAAAAGGCGTGAAAGACAATTTCAGTTGCACCTTTGTGCACTCGCCGCATCCCTCTGCGAGCGATCAAAGATTAATTTGTTCTGTTCACCAGCCGATTTAAGTAAAACCAATGAATAGGGTGCTAAGAGGACCGAAACCTGTACATTGAGAAGCATTCTGACGTACCTAGTTGGAACTGTAGCGATTTCTTTTTTTTACGACAATTAGGATTAGGAGACCCCAGATTCCAGAATCTGCAACCCTATCTCTGGCTTCTCTCGCGGATTTCCTCACCAGGACAGACTCGTGGTATGCTCTCTTTCACCAACTTTTCTGATACTTCGGTCATAGTTAGAAGCTTACATATGCGCAGCCGCCACTAGAATTCTCCTAACGGACGGTCGCCGTGTGCATCTGATTATGTCGAAGTGGAATTGCGTAGCAAACGTAGAAATTGGGGGTCATAACCAAGTCGTAGAAAACCAAGTAAAAAAGATAAATCCTCTGGCGTGTAAATCCGCTCTGGGTGGGTTCGACTGTACTTCAAAGTAGCTGAAGTTTTATGAACGAGCAATGACCTTAACAATAACTCCCGTAGCTAACCGATGTATCATGTCGGTGTCTTTATCCTCCCAGGCAAGTCTGGTACCAATTCATCGATCCGGAGTGATGAAAAGATTGGTTGCGAATAAAGCGGTGTTGAACCATCAACTGTGTAGTCACATCCGGATCTCTTAGCAACTGCTCTACATCTCGTTATTGGATATATGTAGACATATCCAGTCCGATTTCTGTTAGTTGAGATTACATCCCTGTTAGTATGCGAACAATTTCCTGTAATTGTTTATTATAGAAATTGCAGAGGAATTAGATGTAATTTTATTAATTTTATTTGTCGTTTCTCTTGTAGTCGTTGGTCATCTGATTTGAAATTATTTCGGAGAAAATATGTAAATGTAGAAGTGAAAGAGATGCGACTGTAGAAGAAGAGCTAAAATTTAAATTTAAATTTTTTTGAATTAAATTTTTTTTATTTGAATTTTTAAAATTTTGTGGTTTTTTTTATCGATGACAGTCGTTCGGCTTTTTTCGTTTTAAGGTGGACACTACAGTTACTTGGTATGTCAATAATCAACTCATTCAAAATCGAAAACTGGACTGGAGAGTTACGATATCAACTGAAGGGATATTAAGTTGGTTTTTTTGTATGCCATATTTTTGTTTTTTTTCTGTATGTATTGTATGAATTAAGATGGAGGGCCCACTCAGAACTCATGTTTTTTTTTTCAAGATATTTGGCCTCTTTTGGAAGAAGACGTTGGGAACTATGAATGCGCCGTGGATGGGAATATTTTGGGTTCTGGACTTATTCATATTGTTTCAAAATCGGTGAGGAATCGTAAGCTATCTTCGTGTTGTTTCTTCTTCTCTGCAGGATACTGTCAACATTTGTTTGATTTTTTGAGAATGTTCAAAGCTATCTTCTAAGAATATGATTGGAACCTGAAGTGAGGATTTGATTTGCAGTCGAGTTGAAATGATCTGAAACCCGGTGCAATTACGTAAGCGGCTGCGCTCGAGGTAGGACCCTTACTTATTTCCCCCATCCAATTGTAGCAACCAAGGGGTCTTGCCTCGAGCGCAGCCGCCTACGCAATCACATCAAACTTCAGGTCGTTTTGGCTAGACTCTACATATTCATAGAAACTTGTATTTTTCGGAATATTTTTCAAATCAAGTTTCAAAACAAAATGAAAATAAATGAGTAGTGACAAAAAATACATTGACAAAAAATGACGTATTCTTAGCAGAAATACAATCACTTCGCTTGATTTGGAATAAATAGCGCATAAGTAGCTTTGCCAAATAAGTAAAGGTCAATTTTGGCATTCTTAGTTTTTCCACCTCATACTTCTTGACTCAGTCAGGAAAGGACATAGTGTTGAAAGCGCCCCACTTGGTAGCGGCCGCTGTCCGAGTTTCGTATATGCAGCGGACAGACACTCCTGCCGCAACACATGAAAAATCAGTCGGTGATGGTACGCAAATTTGCAGAAAGTCCGAAAAAATTTCCGAAGAACTCTGAAACGATGAAGTATTAGAAATCCAATGATGCTGGCGACCTCTCAAATTTTTTTTTGATTGCAATGAAATGGAAAAAACAAGCATACCAATTTAGCCACTAACAATTAGTTTTGTAAATTTTGAAATTAAACAAAAAGGCGGATGAAAGCAAAATAATCGCGCACTAGGTCAGAACAGTTCTCACTATCGATTGATTGATCTGTATTGTCAGGGCCGCGCGAACGCAGCCCCACACGCAAAAATTTAGCTGTTGGCTAACCTCAACTCGAGGCTGCCACACAGGTCAGCCTGTGCGAAAGTGCAATGCACGGGCCTCTCCATGGAGGTCCCGCCTTCATGATCGCGAGAGCCTCCCAGCCAGGTAAGTTTATGAGCGGTCGCGGCAGTCGGAGCCCAGCGACCGTGCGTCGTATGCGAGAGAAGCCACCTTTTGCACATTAAATGTGCAAAAATACTAATATGCAAGGTGGAGAGCGCGTATACTTCGTGATCGAGGACGTCAATAAATTTTCCGATTAATGTTAGGGTCTTACGAGACATTCAAGCATTGTTTGAGGGTAGCAGGGTTTGTGCTTCCGCTTCCTTTGGTCCCTGCTCAGTCTAGATAAGAAGGCTGAACTCATTCACTCAAACAATTCTCCCGCTCTAACAACATTTCCTTGTCCTAGGCATCATTTCTGAAATAATGCTGCCTTCAAGTTACGTTTGGATCGTCTCTTCGAAGCTGATCGCTTAGAAAAGCTCGATGTCCAGAAATCATGTTTGATAAGGAAGGACAGTTACTCAAAATCGATTCGGTACAGGTTTTTTTTGAGAACTTTTGGAAAAAGTTTAGTGCCGAGGCAAACAATGGAAAAAAAAAACTAAATTTTTATAAGGACAAGAAGCTAAAGCGACTAATGGCTTGACCGGAATACTTTATTCTTAAATAGGTAGAAGGAGGATGCATCACAAGTATTTTCTACCTGCACATACGTTTGTCTGGATGAGGTACACTGAATGAAGCATGTATATTCATTCATTTCTCATGAAGTCGTCGCTGAAATTTGCCTTTGGCGACTTGGGGATTTGGGGATAATGCTCAATATCAAGAAATATCTCCATGTACGACGACTTTCAATGAATCTCGGGTCCGATGATGATCCAGTAATTGTATTTTTAGGTTCAAACTGATATGAGGTTGTTCAAATCCTTTATTCCTTGATAATTTTGCTGCGAATTCACCTCCTTCAGTGCCTGAAAGGATGAAAACAAAAGTGATTTACCAGTAGACTGTAAAGTACAGTTAGGATTTTCTTTGTTGAGCGATATAAGGTTTGACCGGATAAATCACGTTCGATTTCATCTCTTGAGGCTCCGGAGAAGGCGAACTCGACGAATCCTAGCGAAGAATAAAGGATTTCAACTACCTCGTGTCCGGCTGAACTTAAGAAGACAAGTATGGAGGAAAGTTTTTCTACGATGTTCCCATGTTTCATTTAATTTCCGCACTTTTCCAGGAAGCTGTCATTAATGGACTGTACAATTATGTCTACGTTGCGGCTTTTTACATACCTGCAGCAATTTATGCAATTGTTCTTATAAGCAAGGATATAACAAAGCCGCCCATAAAATCGAAGCGAGAGGACAAGATGACTGCTTTTCTGGAGGAATATGTCCTCAAGAATGGAGCAGACGTAAAGGTTTGTTTTTATTTTTGCTTCTGTTTTTTTTGTTGAATATCTTGATAAAGGAAGGTGCGCACGTGCACAGCCTCTCTACCTTTTATTCTTTTTTTCTTGTGAATACGACGTCTCTGAAACAACTCATGTATCTTCCTCAACTGACACGCATACGCTCCCTCAACTTCTTTTTCTGACCCGATCAAACACAAAAGAGAACGGATTCGAAGGAAAAACTTCAGCGTCAACTGCACAATGCTTTGTGTATTTAGGAAAACATCGCAAAAATAGTGTACGGTGACCAATTCGAAGAAAGAAAAGCCCAAATAACGCAAACTTTAGCCGCTGGTGTTGGACCGGATGGTACGTACTGTCTATCCAATAACTAATAAAATTTCCCTTAACACAGGCAACTATCATTAACGCTTATAAACGCTTATAAAATGATACGAAATGTTACGGATCCTATGGGAGTCCACGTTTGAGCTCCATTCATGGTCCATAATAAGGAAATGTATCGAATTTGCTGGGCTTTGGACCGGACCGGTCAGCAGATTAATCTCTGTGTACCTTTGATTTTCCCATTCTGAGTCCTAAAAAGAAATCGCAAAAAGAAACTCCGAGATTTTCACAAAACCCTCACTTTGGAGGATCCATATCAAGCACACTTATTTTATCTTATTTCTATGTATTATTTAATTATTATATATTATTTTACAAGCGTTTGGCATAAGACGGAGATAGTATAGCTAGGCTTTGTGTGCTTTTTAAGATACAGTACAATACTGTGCATTTTTTTTTACTTCAAATGGATTCTTTCTTCTTTTCCACCTTTGGACCCTTTTGCTGGACCTTCACATCTTGCGTTGTAAATTTCTTTAAATTTTATTTATTTATTCATATTTTTTCGCTTCATTTTTTCTTTCGTTTCCTGACAACTCTTTAATACAGTTTATAAGTTTGCATGGAGCACCGTGGAAGTTCTTCGACTTCAAATGTATTCATTTTGTAAGCTGGACTTCTTACCTGTGTTTGAAGTATCTATATGAAACCTTTTGTTCGATTAAAATTAAGAAGCAACCATTTGCAACCTTTTCCATCCTTTTGTTGACATTTCGGCACTCTCAGCACTGCTTCGCGGACAAATCAAATTGGTACCTTCCTCGTTATTTAAAGCCAGCGTGTTGCAAGACTGGCGTAATTGGAAAACCTGTGAGCAAATGTAGTGTTTGGAGTGTAGATTACGAATATGATCGTAGCCTGTTCCTCGTAATCATCCAGAAAAAATGAGATGGGAGACCGCCTTAGTTCCTACTGGGTAAAACCAATGAATATGCTTCTGAGGAAACCGGAGCGTGTATGAGGGTGGCCCGTTTTAAAGGCGTCACCCCACAAATCTGGAGTGGTACAGATTTCCGGTGGAGTATTCGTATACGGGGTCGTAGATTATGAGAAGGAGGGTGATTCCATCCATTTCTTCATAATTGTCGTAGAAAACGACCCGGAAGATACGGCTTCGAGCGTTCCGGCGCACTATTTTCTACAAAGAGTTCGGTTGCAGCGAGCCAGCCCTGTGCGGCGCCGCATCTTCCGGGCCGTTTTTTTTACGGCAATTAGGAAGAAATGGACGGAACCACACCTCCGTATACGAATACTCCACCTGAAATTCGCACCACCTCAGATTCGTGGTATGCTGTGGTATGGTACCTTTAACGTACCTCGTAGAAATAAACGCCATTTTTCACAACGATGAAGGGGATTGAATGAGGCCATTCTTATACTCGTAATCTCAACCACGAACTCTATATTTTCCCGCAGGTTTCCTAATTGTAGTAGAGTCAAAATGACACGAAGCACAGTTCAGTTGGAGTGTAGCGTTTAGGATTTACCGAGGATCTTTCCTATCACCGCTCATTCTTGCGGTTCGCGATGGTCCCACCTCGATTCCAACCGCTATCTCCACCGAGCCGCTTCGACCACAACCGCTAACGCAGCTGCACCGTGGTTCATGTCGTCTTGCCCCGACTATAAACCTAATTTCACTCTATTTAGAAATTATCTTTTATTGACATGGAGGAGCAGAATCCGAGTAGCGGGTGCATTGCGTGCACACAATCGGGCCAAATCGACCTGACTTAGTGGTGTACTTGCGGCGGGGCCCGCGGTGGGACCCTCGCTCAGCGGCTCCAATCAGGATGCGGGCGCTAGGCGAGAGTCTCATCGCTCCACTTCGAGCCCAACCGCTTACAATTGCAATTGCACCAGACGTCAGTTTGTCACGGCCAAACTGCACAATTACGTTCGTATTGGATGAAAGGATCAAGTCCTGCAAAACTCAACGCTGTGTTGACGACATTATCCGACTATTGGATCTCCCAAATAAATTTCTCGGGCTGTCGAACATTTAGAAATTTTGCAAACGAAATTTACCCTACTTGGGAATATTCTGATGTAGAAAATTTTAGAATTCAAGTCTTTGCGGAAGAAGTTAAATGTTAATGTTCTACATGAAATATGCATGACATAGAAGCTGTCTCACGGGGACAGTTAGTGCCTGAATTATGGAACTCTTCATAGGTAGGGATGAACATTAACATTATTGCAAACAATACTTCAAGCTACAGGCTGTGTTCCAAATACTGCGCTCAGATGCTCAAAATAGAGGTTTTTTTATTAGTTTATTTATTAGAAGTATGACCAAGTTCGTTAAATATGATACACATGTTTAACCCATTGACTTTTATAAGCTATATTTGAACAAAGAATTAATAACAAATGATAACAATAAATATCCTGGACCAATCGACTTTTGTGAACTACGTTCGAACAAAGAAATAATAACAATAAATCACAATAAAGGCGGGTGTGGCGCAGTCGATTAGAGTGCAGCCACACGGTCAAGGGTTCGAAACCGCCCTAGTGCAAACCAATCCTTTCATCCCTCCGCGGTCGATTAATTGGTACCACACTTGTCTGGGAGGATAAAAACACTGACTTGATCGTAGTATCGAGTTTGATAAGCTGTACACGAGGTTGTTAAAATTAAATCTGTTGGCTAACGTTTCGGCAATATCGCCTTCTTCGGAGTCTGAAATTGGCGATTCAATCTTCAAGACGACCAACCTCTCCACAACTAAACTGATAAACTTCACGCCTACTTTGAATCACCAATTTAGCGACTACAGTGAATGCTCACCTTAGATCGGAGACGCCTCATGTCACGAATGGCGAATAGTTCGAATGTCACATTCGGATCGGAAGAACCATTCGAGATATGGCGCGAGTACCCGCGTTATCGACAGAAATTCGCCCTTGCGGTTTATTTTAGAGTTTTTGGCTTGGATCCAAAATGCCTCCGGCGATTTTCGAGCCAACGTTTTAAATTCGTGCGCTTCGATTTGGACCCTAATTTCAAAAGTTTATCAGTTAGTTGCGGAGAGGTTGGTCGTTTAAATTGTAGATTGAATCGCCCATTTCAGGTTCTGAAGAAGGTGATATTGCTGAAACGTTAGCCAATAAATTTATTTACCAACCTTGTGTAGAGCTTATCAAACTCGATACTACATTCAACTATGCCGAGATTCATTTTTTTTCACTTTTTCCCGAATTTTTCAACTGACTTGATCATCGGCTGGCCCCTGCAAGTCATTGTATAGGCCAACACACTTTCCAAAACTTCAACAATTACGAATTACAGTAAAGCGCGTTTTCCCATCAAAGTGGTTTGTTACGCCAGTGACTTTATTCTTTTTTTTTCTAAATATTTATAAACCAAGTGAGTACAACAGATTCTCAAAAGACCAGGAAATGAAAAACAACGCTTGAAAAAAAAAGTGAACGGCTCATCAGTGAACCGTATTGTCCCATACGACCGAGAGTGTGCTGCTCACCACTAGGCCTCGCTGTGATCGAAGGTCAACTGCTTCACAACGAGAAGAAAATCTTCTGAGAATGATGATGATATTGATGATTGGCTGGCTTTCCGAATCTATTCATTTGCAGAACTTTTTTTTTCGCAATTTTTTTTGTCGTTCGATTTTTCTATTAAGTTCAACAAAACAAAATGTGTCGCATAGAAAATTGAACTCAATATATCTGCAACGAATCTCATCGTAGGTATCGTCCAGGTTCATTTTTTAAAAATTAATTTAATTTTTAATTAATTTCTTAAACTCCAGAATATCATCCGCAGAACAGCAATAGTATTAGAATAATAATAGTAACAAATAATAATAGTAGTAATATTAGTAATAATAGTACAATAATTAACAATACTATGTGAAGAGTAGTCGCGAAAAAAAAACTAAATTTTTCATTTTTTTCTATGCCTTCAATAGAAGAGTTTTGTTGTTGTCGCAAAATAACTATTTATGTCCCCAATATTCTCTTCATTCTCATCTGGCGATCCGAAGCTGACATTTCCGCACATTTTCTCCTCTGACCGATTACATGAGTGGTTGTCGCTAAATGCTATTTCCAACATTTGAGTAGATTATTCATTTCCTCCGCGAGGAGTCCCACTTCGAAGTAACGTCCTTGAATCTGACATGAGGATCTTATATCGTCTAAGCTAATTCAGCGAATTTCATTGTCGATGGAGATCTAATAAACCCTTTTTAAACCCCTCGTAATCCAGAAACGTGAGAGTTAAATATAGCCGCCCGAGAAACGAGTCGGCATCGCGTTTCTTCAAAACCGATAATTTTCGAAAGCAGTGAAGCATTTAATGTTAAAAAATAGTGAATTTGAATAACACATTCTGTAATTCTTTCTGTTCCTTTCTGTCAACCGAAGTATTCTGTGTCCCTTAGTAAGACGTTAAAAAGTGACGAAATTGTAATGCTCCTTGCAGAAGAAAAATTCTCTTGCTAGTTCAGGTCAGAAACTTCGTGGAAATCGTGAAACGATCATGACAATCCTCGCTGCCCCCAGATCGCGAGGAAAGGCTGGTGCAGCCGGGAAGAGGCAACAAAATGAAAAGGTGATTACTGGTTAATGAAGTGACGCTATCTCCATTAATGTCATCACTCGACGAATCTGGGGTGATGCGGATTTCAGGTGGAAAGTTCCAATACGGGGTCGTAGATTATGGAGAGAAGGGTGATTCCGTCCATTTTTTCCCAATTCTCGTAAAAAAAACGGCCTGGAAAATGCGGCGTGTGCACAGAGCTGGTGCGCTCCAATCGAACTCGTTGTAGAAAATAGCGCGTCAGAACGCTCGAAGCGGTATCTTCCGGGCCGTTTTTTATGGCAATTAGGAAGAGATAGACGGAATCACCCTTCTCTCCATAATCTACGACTCCGTATAGACATAACCCACTTGAAACCCGCCCCACCCCTGATTCGTGGGGTGATGCCTTTAAGGAGGATAGTTTTCTTCAAAAAATAATAGGGTCCCATTTCCATTCACATATAATGGTGTGCAAAACTTAGGGACGAAAGTAACTTTCGCATGATGTGCCATTGCCAAATAACATAGTTCGATGAAACTTGGATCATACATAGAAAGAACCGCCACAGTATAGTACAGACTGTAACTGAAAAAAAAATGCATCGAGACGAAGAGAAATGACACTTTTATTCAAGGACAATAATTACAATGGTGTCACGGTGATTTATGATGGTCCCGTGGAGATTACAAAAAGCTGGAAATGGTTCTTAATAATAAGACACAGAATATTTAATAAGATATGGAAGGGAAAGCATGTTCTGCAACGTGCTCTCCTGCTACCCACACGGTTGGTAAAAAGTTCTTGCGGGCGCTCTAGAGCACTATAGTGTATAGTCGCGCTATAATCACGCTGACCTCATGTCATGTAACATCCAGGTTTCTGTGTACGTCTTGGGGAGCTCTGCCAACAAACTTTCATTCACTTTCATTCATTTCCACCGAGTTATTAATACATAGGGACGGTTGTGGCGCAGTCGGTTAGAGGTCCGTTGTCGAGTGCCACACGGTCGAGTGTTCGAAACCACCCTAGTGCAAACCAAGCCTTTCATCCCTCTGGGGTCGATAAAATGGTGCCAGACTTGGCTGGGAGGATAAAAACACTGACTTAACCATTAGCTGGCCCCCACAAGTCATTGTATAGGCCAACACGCGTTCCAAAACCTCATCGATTACGAATTCCAGTAAAACGCGTTGGCGCATCCCAAGTGGATTGATACGCCAGAGACTTTATCCTTTTTATTAATACATATGTCTTGATACTTCACCTATTTCGTCCTTATGCTTTATACATCATTGTAATGTTACATACAAACATACATAACGAATTTTTAGATATGAAGAAGTCACTCTTAGTAAAATTAAGGTGTTCTCTTATCTAATAATTGCAGCAACGACGAAGTGCTGAAATCGCTTCAGCCTATCGATCAGTTATGCCAAAAGTAGATCCTTCTCGACTTGAAAATCCTTTTCCTCGAGAAATGCAGCGGCCCGACTAGAAAATTTCAAGAAACCCATTGTTATATAGTCATGTAATGTCATGATTATTCTTGTTGTAAACTGCAAAGATTTTCAGAACTTGATCGTTTCTTAGTTTTTTTCGGCGTCAATTTATTGTTATTAAATAATTCACTCCTGATCCATCTGCGTTCATAAGTAATCCAAGGAAAGATTAGTTCCAGAAAATACGTTGTCTTGCTGATTTGGGGGTGGGAGCAATTTGATTTGTATCCGTTGCACGCAAAATCACCGAGAATCAACGGTTAACTGAATCTGTGCTCTTGCATCTGCATCATCAGGATGCAGCGCTGCTTGCAGCAAATAACATTGTCAGCGTGGAATCAATAGAAAGTAGCTGTCATTGGACCAAAAAAAAAATGATCCATGGTCTTCATAGCAACAATTCTTACCAGTTATCGCAACACAATGTTCCACAGATGTTCGGAAATGTTAAGGTCAAAAATTTCCCGTAAATATATTTACAGAAGTGAGGTATAGATGTTTGAAACTACCTAACTTCTTACTTCAACTTTTAATAAGGGCGGCTATATAGGGCGCAGCCGGTAACAAGTTCAGCTGCTATCCCACGATTGATAGATGGTTCGAAACCGCACTAGTGCCAATAAAGCCTTTAATAGTTTTTTTTGTTGGAAACTGGGCTTTCGACCAAACAGAAATTTGTATCAGACTTGCCCGGGAGGATAAAAGTACTAATTTCAAACATCGGCTAGCCCCCGCAAGCCATTGTATAGGCCAGACACGCATTGGTAAAGCGTAAACCGTCGTAAACGATCCTAAACTGAATCGTGGACGTTGGTGCATCCCAAGCGGATTAATTAACGCCAGACACTTTGTCCCTCATCCTATAACTTTGAATAGCGGCCCTAAGAGGTGTCTAAACGTAGGAAATAACACTCATGCACAAGAGCTCAGATGCAAGTCCTCACCTGTCCGCCCAGAGAATTGTTCGTTGTGGGTCAGTTTGGTCACCCAAGCACTGATATCCATTGTTCTACTAGACGCAGGAAAAGGATCTCGCATAGGATTTCTCACCTACTGGGATAGAAGGAAGAATGAGCTGTTATCCTGTCAGAAAGGCCAATGTCCCTTTATAAAGTTTGCGCGAAATCCTATTTATTTCTGTTTTTCTTGTTTCTGTTTAGCACAGTCTTACAGGCACCTTCTAATAAATGTATCTGCTGAAGTACTCTTCACAAACTTAGTGGTCTTCGCTTCTAAACACTAAAAATATAAGTTTTGTGGGAGAAGGCCTATATATCGTATCTATCTATTTCAAAATGATGAGTTTGGGATCTGTTCAACAGCTATTTTTCAGCTGTTTACATTCACAAGTATCCTTCAAAAGCAACACACAAGTTTAAGCGTTTTTTTTTAAGTAAGGCATCACCATCTGGGTGGTAGACGGAGTAGTCGTATACGGGGTCGTAGTATCAATAGGTGATTCCGCCCAGTTTTCCTAATTACGGATCCAAAAGATACAGCTTCGAGCGTTCCGGGCATACTTTAAAGGAGTTGCGTTAACGCTTGGTTTTTCCGTTTTTTGCGATTAAAAGGAATGGACGGAATCTCACCCCTCTCCCTAATCTACTATCCAGTATACGAATACTCCACGTGAAATCCGTACCACTTCAAATTCGTGTGATGATGCCTTCAAAGGATTAAGTTTCTCTTTAAGAATCAATCCGCTTGGGATGCGCCACCACGTTCATTTCAATTCAAAATCGTTTGAGGTTCACAAACGTGTAACTGGCCTATACAATGACTTGCACGGGCTGGCCGATATGTCAAGTCAGTTTTTTTTTATCCTCCCAGACAAGTTTGGTACCAATTTATTGACCCCGGCGGGATGAAAGTCTTGGTGAGCACTAGGACGGATTCGAACCTCCCATCGATCGTGCAGGAAGCGGAACCTCTAACCGCTACACCCGTCCTTTCATTCCAATTAGTCAGAGATAAATCGTGCCCATTTATTGGTGTACCTAGGAGGTTTCAGTTGGAACTTTTATTGGCCGAGAGCCTCACTCTACATGATACTCACTTCACTGCTCATGGTGGACTTTGAACTGGCGGAGGGAAGTAACAAAAGAAGGTGGAGGTGTGAAATCGTTACCAAATGAAAGGGAAACGCCCTAGGTTTCCGTAGTATGATGAGTAAGCGTGTGTGCACACAGATGATGGCGCAACACAACGAACTGCAGATCAGCTTTCGACCCAGTCCATGTGGGAACGGTACAGAGGAAAGTCCCGTGTGTTCTGTGAGTCCGTGAGCAAAGTGCAATCAGAATATCGTCGCGTGTACAACGAAGCGCTACTGCGTAGGAGTATCATTAATCGGTGGGACGCAGAGGAAAGTGACGAGTTTGTAGAGGCTATATGGGAAGGGTACCTAAGGAGCTCTAAGAAATCTATGCGTGCGTGTGCTCGACAATTACATCTAAGCAAGGCAACAGTTTATAAGTATCCTTTAACTGTTTATCCTACCGATTAATGTTATTCTGGTGTGGTGGCGCTACGTTACAACGCTACGTTACGCGACTAATAGTCACGTTCCAGTTTGCTCACAGATTCTAACCTAGTAAGAAGCCACAGAACACACTGGACTTTTCTCTTTGCCGTCCACAACTCAGCTGGCTTCGGCGAGGACTGATCCGCTTGTGCACTTAGTGGTCATGCGTCATGACCTGTGCGGGCGCATACATTTTCCCGTAATATTGCGGAAACTTGGAGGGTTCGGTGAAGATTTCACATTTCTATCTTGCTTTGTTGTTCCCTTGTGACAGGTCAAAAGTACACCATGACTTTACGGACACTCTGTATATGGCTTCCGCTTTCACTAACTCGAACGATTATCCAACCACTGATTGAGGGTAGCGTATCATTTGACGGAATAAATGTGAGATTGCTCCAATCAACCTCTATTTAGTCTTCTGACGGCGACTAGACACAGAACTAGACATAGACAGTAGTACGCTGAGTTTTCGGGATACGAGAACTACTATTATCTATATCCCTACTTATCCCTATTATTTTCGCGCGTTCAGAAAACTTGCAGAAATATTGTGATTTCTTGTTTGAATTCCATATGTTTCAAGACTGATCTAAAAAGAGAAATTTATGTTACTTCAAATAGGTTGTACAAACAAAAAGAAAATAAAGATTGGCTGCTCATATCGCTTCTTGTGATCTACGACACGTAGTGAGAGAGATCAGATTTGTTGTTCTTCTATGGATGGAGCAGAAAGTGGAAGAAAAATTTGCACATCAGAATAAAGTATTAAAGGCGGCATATACCAAAACTGATGATGTTCGCATCTCTGCGAGCAAATATAAATTCTGGAGTGTGGATTACAAGTATGAGCGTGGCCTCGCTCAATTTCCCCCCGATCGCCCTAGAAAGTGGTGTGGGAAACGACGTTTGCTCCAACGAGGTACGTTAGAACGTGCCTTCCTTGTACACGTCCCGTTCCCTCATTAGCCTAGTCTTTGGTTTCAGCTGAAAAGCGGTTGATAACACTTCATTGATTTTCGACCGCTCTTCCATGGTTGCGGCGCGTGCGCAACCATGGAAGAGGGCGTCGTGTTCTAACGTGTCTCGTAGGAACAAAAGTAGTTTCTCACGTTCTTCAGGACGATTAGAAGGAATTGAGAGCGGTCACGTCCGCAATCATAATCTGTGTCCCGAACTCTATATTTGTTCACAGAGATTTGAATACTGTTAATTTCGTGATACGCTGCTTTTAAAGCTTCCTGGAATACTTATGAAAAGGAGATTGTTGCATCTACTTTTTACATTTTCAAGTGGAAATAGGACAGAGGCATGCAACCGTTTTTCCTTTTGGAAGGGAAATCTGCGGATCTATAGATGTTCTGCTATAAAGATATCGCGGTTCGCTTTAGACCTTCACAATCTCCTGAAAATTCTCGACATCCGGACGTTGATCCAAGGAAGCCAACTTGCACCTGGCCATGATTAGAACAGCTATACCTGTTGTTGCGTACTCCGCTCGCTGAAATCGAAGCCTATTTAGGAAATTCATCGTAGATGAGGATCAGAACTCACATACCGACCTCCAAATTCCCGTCCAATGACGATTTCGTTCGTGCGCCGTTGATAACGAGTTTTTCGTTCTCGATCTCTGTGCCATTGTGAAATTTCTTCGCTAATCGCATAGAATGACCGATTCCTGGACAAAATCCACACAATCGGCCGAAGATGTCGCGCATTTGCCCAGATACCTGAATTAAATTCTAAATTGATGATTTGTTATGTTATGTTGTAGTTTTGTACTTCTTATTCTTATTCGAAATTTTGAAAATTTTTGTCGAATTGTATGACTCATACAGTGAAGTTCGCACTGCTCTGAGCAATTTTTAACGTTAACGGTGGGTGATATTTGCCTACATAAGGTTACAAAAACTTATTTAAATATTAAAGTCATTTTTCATTAGAATTCGATATGTGACTGCTGGCTACGGTGGTCCTATTGTGAAGTGTGGTGCGAAAATGCGTTGAAGGCATCACCTCACGAATCTGAGGTGGTGCAGATTTCAGGTGGAGTATTCGTAAACGGGATCGTGGATTATGGAGGGAAGGATCCGTCCATTTCTTCCTAATTGCCGTAAGAAATGGCCCGGAAGTTGCGGCGCGTGCACAAGGCTGGTGCGCTCCAATCGAACTCCTTGTAGAAAAATTGCACCAGAACGCCCGAAGCCGCATCTTCCGGGCAATTTTTACGGCAATTAGCAAGAAATAGACGGGATCACCTCTTTCTCCTTAATCTACGATCCCGTATACGAATACTCCACCTTAAATCCGTACCACTTCAGATTCGTGGGATGATGCCTTTAAGGTAGTGTTGGGGTGTGTGTTGACGTTGAAAATGGCGCAGCTTTTTATGAAATTGAATGTAACTAAGATCTAAAATGTAAAGAATAAATAAATCAAGGGTAGTAAACAAAATATGAAATATGGAGAGTAAAGTCGTCGAATCATAAATTGATTTTTTTTTAAATTCTGATCGGACTGTACGTTTCTCAGTGAGGTCTGAGGTCACGTAGACGATATCTTTTTTTTTCACTTTAGTTTTTACAAGTTGCTCCAAACTCAGCTTGCATTAATAGTAGAAAACCAGATTGACTTGTTCATCCTTAGTATCTTCCCTCCTAGAATTAAAAAATCGCTCAGCGTTCGTATCATCATTAACAGCAAACAGCTTGTATTATACTAATAGTAATGAGTATTAGTGATTTAACAAGGAAAATCATCTGGTGCGGAAATTTAGTCTTTGGCCAGACGTGTTTTGTACATGGAGATTTAATTTCGCCTCCGATATTCGTGAACCGTAAAAGGAACGTCATAAATGTTTGCAGGAGGTAATTGAGTTTGAAAAAAGAGGGTCAAGTAAGGGCGGACATCATGGCCATATTAGATGTATTAGCTCAACTGAATATCTGTCTTCAAACGTTAATAAATTTTCCTAGCACACAAAAATCTATAAATTTTTACCTGAAATTTTTTAAATCTAAAATCACTGATTATTCTTAATTTTTCTTCTTTCTTAATTCTTTAATCTTCTTCTTCTTCTTCTTCTTCTTCTTCTTCTTTTTATTCTGCGATATATTCTAGATTTTTGCTGGAGTTTCTCTAGAAGACTACGTTTCCGTCGAATTTTCAGAATTTGTGATAACTTTCAACTGATTAGCTTAAGCGTAATGATTTTCAGGAAAAAAAATGTCTGGAGATTTTTAATACGGACGTTTCAGATAGCCACAGATTCCCATCTTCCACAATAGATTTGTTTCAGATGAGTATTTTGCTTTTTTTCTGTCTGCCAGAGCTGCGCAGATTAGAATGTAAAGGTCCGATATAAAATTTTTGATGGTGGAAATCGAGAAGTGCTTCATAATCCGCTTATAAATTTTTGACAATTCAAAAAAGCCCTTGAAACAAAAATTTGGAATATACAGCCTGTCATACTGTCATTTTGAATGGTCTGGATAGCGCGATAGTACTGCGTGTATGAAGAGGAGATTGCATGATTTATTCTGAATGAGTTTTTTCTTACATTTTTTTCCAGCCCAATCAAACTAAAAATTAAAAAAAAATCTGAAATCCTACGAGAAAGATCTAAGAAGCGACTTCGACTTACGCATTTCCTTGAATAAATTGTGGAACTACGTGAATGCCTTTCTTTTTCGCACTAAACAGTACGAGTTTTCCAAAAAATAATTGGGGAATCGCCTTTTCTTTCCGATGAATAAATCAGATAAAAACCGCTACAGATTTATGGCATTATTACTGCAAGTACAGTTAAAAGTTATTTGTCCAGGATTGTTTTCTGGATGATGTCCATAATAACGGTAAAAAAAATCAGAAGGATTGATACATTGATCGATCTTCAAAGTTCAACCTGAAAAATTCCATAGTTTCCATAGTTGTACTCGGAGGAAAGTATAGAAGGGAAGTAAGGGACGTGCATAATTCCTGTTCAATATCCCTCATAATGAGTTTTTTTCCTCAAAATTGAGGAATTTCTTGAACGCTAGTGAAAATTATCAAAAAGTACTAATAAAAAGCTGAATGTTGTAGTGATTGAGTGTGTTTTTCCGTACCTCCGTTCGGATCTGTTTGTCATTCGCTGCGTATATAGGAAGACGAAGTGCACATGCTAGGATCGGTAGAAACGATGAGATATCCGTTGTTACCGTGTAGAATCCTCGATAAGCGTACAGTGACGTGATGTCAATGGTCTGAAAACATCACACCGTTAGTGTCTGACGTCCATATAGCGCCTAGAACGAGCTCCTGACCTCCCAGAAAGCAATTACAACGTCGATTATGTTGGAGGCCAAATAACAACAGACCACCATCACCAACATTCGCGTGACGGCTCGAAGACGTGATCGTAACCTGGTGATCTCCGCCCTGTAACTGCTCAAAATTGACTTTATAATCATTAAATTCAATTTAAAGGCATCACCCCACGAATCTAACGTAATATGGATTTTCCATGGTCAAAGACTATACGGAATTGTAGATTGCATAAAGGGGTGGGATCCCGCTCACTTCTTCCTAATCGCCGTAAAAAAACAGCCTGGAAGATGCGGCTTCGAGCATACCGGGGCGCTATTTTCTACGACGAGTTCTATTGGAGCGCGCCAGCCTTGTGCACGTGACGCATCTTCCGAGCCATGTTTTAGGCAATTAGGAAGAAATGGACAGAATCACCATTTTCTTCACAATCTACGACCCCGTATAGGAATAACCTACCTGAAACCCCTACCACCCCAGATTCGTGGGATGCTGCCTTTAAATCAGCGTATCGCAAAATTGATGTAGTATGGGACTCTCATGGAAAATATAGAGTTCTGGATATAGATTGAGCGAACGTGAGCGTGACCTCGCAGCGTTTCTCCTTATTGTTCTAAAAAAAACGTCATGGGAGAGGGGATTTTTCCCCGCGAGGTAGACGAAAACACGCGCCACGTCCAAAAGCGTGCGCTCGAAAATCAATGAACTCTCCTCGCCATCGCATTGAAATAGAACAAATGAAGAAACCGGAGTGTGTACAGGGGTGGCGTAGGAAAAAAAAAGCCATTCGACTCGTTTTAAGACGTCTTAGGATTAGGGGAAATTGAGAAGGGCTAGACTTATACTCGCAATCTACATATTGAACTCTATATTTTACATAATGTTTCCACATTTATTTATTTAACGTCATTTTCGTGATGTGCTGTCGTCTTTGGAGGGTTCTAATGTTTCAAAGTGACTGAAAAGTTTCTAAAAATACACTAAAACGTCAAGGCACCTGGATCCAACAGTTGTAAACAACACGAGCGCTTTCACGGTTTGATCACGATCGGTTTTCTGGACGCTGAAGACGATAGCCGCATTGAACCATGCGAGTACTGTAAAAGGAGTTCTTTTTCATGCATTCAAATATTCCATAGATATTCTTAGTTTCGTTTTGTTTAAAGATTATTTGAAAGGTATTTAAAGATCCTCACAATTTCATTGAAAAAACCGCCTGAGGCTACTTTTCTGGACACTACGAATGCTTCAGCTGAGCTTCATTTCGTTTTGGCCCGACTATAAGACCCAGTGGCGGGTCGTTTTTTTCGACAATGTGCCAATGATGCAGTGTTCATAGTTTTCCACAGTTTTGAGGTCCCAAAAAAAATGTTGTCAGATCTAGTTACCATTAGTAGGTACGACGTTGGAGGCTTTTAGCTGAGTCAATGAATTCGCCTCAGTGGATGACTGGTGGCCGTACTTCCCGATGGCTTCCTCCATTAGAGCATTATTGGACACACCACCCAAACATTCTGATTAATAAGCGTCTCATTGTTTCTTCGTCCCTTTAGGTTTGATCCAAGAGAAAAGCAGCGAAAAACGAAAAACTTAATAACTCATTCGAGTTTCCCATAAACATATCCGAGAAAATCTCATAAACGGATAATGATGTTTATCGTTTAGGACGAGGTTTTTTTGGATCCAGCCATATATGGGCCTAGGAAACGAAGAAATATTGCCACTACTATCTTTTATTAAGGGGCTATTAGTGTCAGATTGATGGTCGAGATGTACAAGAAAGGGCAGGAGGGAAATAATAAATCCTTCTGGGAATGGTGGGTGATTCAATGTGGATGATAATGAATATGGACAGAAATTGGTGCTGAAGCTCGTTTTGCTAAGATTGGACCACTAAATCCATCTAGAAAACGTAAAAAAACCTAAGCGATTCAGATTCGCTTACCGCTAGATGGGATAGCAACGGTTGATTCAAATCGCTTTTGAGGTTTAAAATTTCATATTTGAGATATATATGGGTGCATACATAATTTTATATTTATATTCATATAAAATTTGAAATTTGAACTCAAGCTCTGCTCTTACCAGCGAAAGGAAGAAAGACAGTGACAATTTTTCGAATCCAGAATCTCCATATAGCATCATGAACGGGATTCGTGAAAATTCTTGCCACTGCTAAACCCATACTAGAGAATCCAGTACAATGTGGATTGTGGAGAACCTAAAAACTCATTGCAGGGTGTCTTAGGGGACCGTTAAATCAATAGAATTAAAAAAAAAACTTAAAAAAAATGAATATAATATAAAAATACAATATTTGAGTTAACTTCTTGCTTATATTAAATATTTATATATAAAATAAGTTAAGTTAGTAAGCTAATAAGTAATATAATGAGTTAATCTAAATATTTCGTATAATAAAAAATAGCATAATATTTCTTAGATCACCTTTAAATGGTTGGAATCTTGAAAACTAAAAAAAATAAATAAATGATGAAATAACAAAAGTAAAAATAGATTAAATATCTCCTTATGTGCAATTTGTCGTCAATGGCTTGTGACAGACGAGTTGTTGTCAAAATACTCACAGCAACTTCAAAGAAAACTGTCCCTCTAAAAATACAACTGGCCGCAAAGCACAGCAAAACAACCGAACCACGATTTCGAACAAGAATACGGAATAAATGTTCCGCTCTGAAAGAAGTGAAAGCTCGTACGGGACCGGTCTGATCGAAAATTCCACGAATTCGAGTCCTATACCTCCCATCCTGAGTGCTCTGAAGATATCTCTCTATTGTTGCAGCCATAAGTAAAAAGGAACTGCTACTGAAAGTGATATGCGAGACGGTGAACGCTGCACGAAGGCAACGATGCCATAAATAAAATAAGGTGAGTGACTCGAAAAAGTCAATGTAAACCTGAAAATGGAAAACTACATCGTCACACTCACATCGATTGTAATCAATAACCAGAAAAAATTTTCAGTGTAACGTTCTCTACGGTAAGTTGGGTACGGTAACAAATCGTTTCTTAAATAACGAAGGGGAAACGCAAGAAATCCCATACAAACTCAGAGATCAAAGGTATAAAGCGCAAGAGAGGTATCAGTTTTACCAACGATGCTACTTTTTACGCCCACAGGACCGACAAAATGGGACTCCTTGACGGGTTTTTTGTTACGTGTTTAGGTATGGAGTGCTTTGTTTTGTAATTTTATTAATAAACCACTCGTTTCAAATTCCACTGCATATTAGGTCGTAAAAAGTTGTCTCGTCGGGGAAGCTAAGAGCTCTAACATTTTTTAGGCGGCTGACTCCTAGATTTTCCAAAATTAGAAGCACTATTTTGATGTGATCACAGAAAATAATGCATGGAACCCTAGTTTGTGCATAACAGAGTGAACGCAAAAATTTTTTTTAAGGAATTTTTCGGACTTTTTTCAGTGTCTTTAGTGTTTTTCTGTTTAGAGTTGAAGCTCTTTAACTCACTTGTACACACATAATCGCAATGTAACTAATAGATACGAAAATATCACAGCCCGATATCCACATCAGATAGGTTAGATTTCTTTTCCGTAGGACCTGTAAATATTTGTTCGCAGTATTATCGATTACTTACTGTAGCTGGAACGTGAACTAAATCGAACCTTTGAGCGATTAAAGGTGTAGAAGAGAAGACAATTATGAAACACGCTGACTAAGGCGGTGATCAGTCCAAAGCAACCGACGAAACACATTTTCCATGGCTGTAAATATTAACAATAAATGTCTCAGATCTCGCATACATATTCCAGAACCCTTCACGTATACTTCCACTGATTTTGCTTAAAATGTTCAAAATCGTACTGTATGACGCAGAGTTTTATGGATGATCGTAAGTACCACATTCGGACATTTTCCACCACATGCTCCATGGGCACAAATTGAAATTGTGGATATGAATTGGTTTGAATTTGGTATAATGAACACTTTTTTGGGCGTTTATACTTATTTTGCACCTATTCTTCGTATTGGTAGCACCTGCGTGCCGGGAAACGTGGAGGCTTTCACAGATCCACGTGGTCCATGACAGATTACAAGGATACTATGTAGGTATATGTATTTGATGGGTATTGATCCAAAACTGTGGGATTTCTCCTTCAAACCAGATAAATTCTGGATTTAACTTATATTACGGGGAGTCATATACCTACTAAAAATGACTGAGTACAAAGGTGCTGAGAAATCTTCTAACATAAATAATAATAATAGTAATAATAATAATAACAATGACAAAAATAATAATAATAGATTTCTTCACATTTTGTTACCGAGAAAGAAACAGAGGTATGTAACACCTCTTGAGAGTGTGTACAAAAATTTACATCCACAAACAATTTATTTTTTCTCAACAATTTTCTAAGAAAGGTAGCGGGAAAAATCTTTTTAGAGCTTATTTCATTAGATATTAATTAATTGATTGCTATTAGCTCTAAAAAAAAACCAAAAATTCAGAATCCGATATTTTACGAAACGAGACTCAGTTTGGTCTTCCAGTTAGCGACTAAAATTCATACTTAGCTCATCCATTCCTTAGAAAATTATTCAAAAATCTAAAAATCGAGAACGACGTTCGATCCCATTTGCAATCCAACTCTCAACTTCACAATTTGCTTTTTGTGCTTTTTACATTTATTTTATACGTGAAAAAAATAAACTTACAAGAAATATTTGAGGTTCGTAAGTGCATTCATCTTGTTCATAGTCCAATTCCGAACTATTCGACATTCAACGACAATTGTGAAGGTTTTTTCCTCTTCGAAATTTCTGAAACTTATCGTTATACTGTTCTACAAGTAGAGGTGATTCCTGAATTAACACGGTTGCTGCAAACGCCGCGATCCGATCGGCGAATGGGAAGGTACAATATTTACGAAAATATTTTTTAGAAAGGTATATGAAGAACTGAGTGGTGCGTAGATGTTGAATCATTGGGAATTTCAATCTATTTTTTCTTTTTTTTGCAGAGAATTTCTCCAAAAAGGAATGTCAGATATGGCTGAGAAGAAAACCTGTCTTTCCCTCATTTACCTTCTAAAACTTCTAGAGTCGTAGACGGAAAAAGTCCGAGGATTTCCAAGTTTAAAACAATTTTAGACAGATTAAACGAGATTAAAAGACAGGAGGAAGAAAATATGGCAGCGGGTAGAGAGCGTGATAAACAGCTAAAAGCAAACGAAATTTTGTCTCAATACTTGCATTGACGACAACAAGAGGGAGAGGGGAAATCGCGGAAAGCTCACAAATCACCGCTGCCACACCGTTACTGAAAATGACAGCCCCCCTCCCCCCAAAGTTGTACTGCTCTGGAAAATACACTATCTAATTTATTAGGTACACAGATAATACAGGATAATAGTTTAGACGATGTATAAGATTCTTCATTTTTCGTAGAAACAAAAAAAAAGTTACAGTATTCTCCAAAAATGTAGAGAAACAACCCCTGCCCTTCCTCTAGTGGATATAACTACTATGTACTAGTAGTAATAATTATAATAATAATGATGATAATAATAATAACAATAATAATAATAGTAATAATAATGAAAAAATAATAATAGGTTCGATCGCTAACTATATTTATAACCAGTCAGAATAATAAGTGGTTACAAATATAGTTAGCAATCGAAACTGCTCTTTATTAAACGAATACCTATACTCCCAAGAATGTCTTTATTTTTAAAAAAGTTATTATAAAAATAAAAATAATAACGGTAGGTCACAAATATATCCCGTCAACAATTGAACCAGCTTTTTTTGATTAAACAAATTTTTATCCTCAACCCCTTGATTTTCTAGCAAAGAGTTTTGCACGCTGTCACGCTTAATTTTTGCTGATTTAATTATTTCTGATATAATTCTTTTGTTTAAAATATCGTTTGCAGGATTTCTGACGACGACGTTCCCGCTGACGTAACGAACAAGCACCGAATAAATAAATAAATGCATAAACAAAGCGAACAAAGCTGGAAGGATATTATATTTCTTAGCAGAAACTGGAGCTAAGGCTCTTATTAATGTTTTTGCCCTGTGGGCATTTTTTGATGTTTTCATTAGGATATCTTAGCCATTGGTGGTCATTAGCACCTTACAAAAAATGAACCGGTGGTTAGTATCGGCGGAAAATCAAAGATAAACCGTTGGTAAAGGCGGATTCTCTAAAAATTTGAACCTAAAAATACATTCATTTTCAAAGAGAACGTGAAATTTCTCTCATCTTCGGATAAATTCCGCAATTTTCAAACGGAAAAAATTTTCGATTGGTACGCTTCCTGCTCCATGGTTCTCAACACGTAGAACTACAGAATCCTCTCGTTCACAATTGCTAGAGTACGTTAAAGCCAAGCCATGGCGTACATCTTTAATGAGTTCGCCTTAAATGAAACAATACGGCCACATGTGTACCGTAATCAGCGCTTCATCGGGAGCAAAAAATCATTCCGGAACAAAATTCCTGAACATCTATTTTCTTCGGGCGTAGTAATGATGTTACTGATGAAGTTTCTAAGAAATTTATGGGATTTTTCTTGTGGTATGCGGCGGAAAGTGTATATATTTCTCAGAAAGGGGAAAACCTCAAAACTTTCTGAACCTCCTTCCGCAATATCTATCAAAATACGAAATTTGGGAAGAAAAAAAACCAATAATGAGCTCACCAGAACTGCACACTTTCATTATCCTTTAATTACAAAAAGTTATCCAAAGAGCACTTTAAGGACGCTATTAAATTGAAGCTGAGAAAATTGCGGGGTGGAAAAAAGTGGAGAAACTGCTGAAAAGCGTCAAAGTTTTGTGCTAAGTACAACTTTGGTTTTAGAAAGATGGTACTTTTCTATTCATAGCCCGCAATCCGAAAAAAAAACGAGTGTACTTCATGCAATACGGAAGAATTCTTTAAGGGTTTAAAAAAAAATCAACGAATTTTACTGAAAAGACAAGGCGCGCGGCAATGAAAACTTCAATGAAGACAACTGTTAAAATCTTTTTTTTTCTTATTTAGCCATGATGACAACCAATGAAATTGTACGAAAAAATTGTGGAATTAGTTAGAACAGATTTCATCCAACAATTTCTACTTCCACGGCTTTATATCAATAACTTTTCCGTGGAATATTCAATTAGCGAGGCTCGATGAGGGAAATTTTCATTGGATTATGTGCACTGTTTATATGTAGAGGGATATTAACGTGCTGCATATGTTCCCTCACTGGGTTTCTTTTGAAGAGGTGCAAGAAAACGTCATATTTTCGTATTTATATGCTACGTCATATGAATGCGGTTAAAAAAAAAAATTATTCAGACCTACAGTTGCATTTATAAACGAATATCTATTTTCAGTTCCGAAAAAAAATCGAACTCATGTTTTGAAAATCGAAAGAGAAACAGATTTATTTAGAAGTAATATCAATGGCGTAGTGAGTAGCGCCGTACGTTTTTCAATGTCACCGTTCTCTGGGAACTGCGTACATGAGTCCAACTGCTACCTGCTAGCGGTGGCCCTGCTTGTACCAGAAAATAAGTAATAATAGTAATAGTAAGATAGTAGTAAATAATAAATAATTGCAGGAATTGACTTCAGTATATGCTCTGGGAACGTATGATCTATGTGACCTGCACAGTTATACGGCAGAAATTATCCATATTATTATTATTATGATATTGCAAAAATTGCGCTATTTCCAAGCACAAAGGAGCCAAAGCCCAACCCAAATAGGTCAAATTCCCAGAGGGAGCGTGGAATCTTTGATAATGACTCTTGGTTTCGTTAGGCTGAGCTGCTGGGTTCAACAAAAAAAAACAAAAGGTTCAAGCGAAACTCCAAGTCTCGCTGGATATGGAACTATGACGAATGGATGGATCCTGTGATAGCGCTCACTGTAGATCAACAAGGTTGGGCAGGGCTGTATTCAAGGACAACTCACCTTGGCGAAGATGCTGACAACCGCCTGAGGCATTAATACTAGCGCTAGGATTAAGTCAAGTAAGTCATTACTTAAAGGCATCACCACACAAATCTGAGGTGGTACGAATTTGAGTATTCGTATACGGGATCGTAGATTATGGAGAGAGGGGTGATTCCGTCCATTTCTTCCTAATTGCCGTACAAAACGGCCCGGAAGATACGACTTCGAGCGTACCGGTGCGCTATTTTCTACAACGGGTTCGATTGGAGCGCGCCAGTGTTGTGCATCCCTTCAGGCCGTTTTTTACGGCAATTAGGAAGAAATAGACGGAATCACCCACCCCTCCATAATCCACCTGAAATCCTTAATCCAGCTCAGATTTCTTGGGTGATGCCTTTAATAGTATTGTTTGTAAACCCATTTGACGAATGATTTGATAGTTGATGTTGGAGTAGAACGATAATTTTTTTCAGATTTCTCAGTAAAGTTATGAAGAAGAGAAAAAAAACCTTTTCTAATTTGTTGAATGATTACAAAGACCAGCACAGAGTTATCAGAGGTTTTATGAAGAGGTTTATATTAGAAATATAGGAACCTTTGAAGAAACACTCTCTAAGAAAGTGTATTAGATAATAGAATTCTTAATCCTATGGATGAGAGCATGGCAAGAGCATGACGTCATTCGACTCACAATTCAGAGAACTTGAAGAAGAATGCATCACGCGCCACGTGATATTACGTCTCTCCTCTGGCATAATTATGTACGACCTGATTCTCCCTACGGAAAGAAAAATGACCCTGAATCCAGAAGGAAAGAATAGAAGAGATAGAGTACAATAAATAAAAGAAACATGTAATCAACTCTATCCACACGAGATCGCTTTAAAATACAGAAAATATCAGATGCACCCTTCAGTTGAATATGATTTTTAACGGAATATCAGGAAATGATTTTTAGCGAATTTCATTTTGAAGTAGCATCCATCTCTTCCACCCGAAGATATATGATTTTATTGTGGAACTAATCCAACTGCTCCGAAAATTTATTGAATGACGAGAAAGACGAAATAACATTTCATCGTAAAGACCCACCACTCCAGTAAGAAGGAAATAAATCTAATGGAATCCTTAGAATTTGATCCTTAAATGGTGTAATACTCATCTCTAGTGACATAGAAGAATGAATGCTTTTCAAAATGAGGTAATGGATTTTTCTACTACCTCGTCACCTGACCCAATGTATTTTTTGTGATATTTCCAGGACTGAGAAGAAAACGAAGGACAGGCAGAAGCTATAAGCTATAATATCGTTTCTATCAGAAAGCCTTTATAAAGATTTATAGAAAACCAAAAAAAAAAAGAAAGACTCCACGCTTCCCATTAAATCGAAAGAAAAAGCGCCACTGATTGGTAAAACTACGATGATCACCTATACCATCGGGAAGACCTCCGGCGCTCACGGTGCTCACTCCCGTCACAAAAGAGTAGAATGGGCGAAAAGACAAGAATAAGTTGAACGATTCAACGTTTTTTAAATTGGCATCCTAGAATCCACAGATATGATAGGGGAATTTTTTAAAACACTGCTGAACTTCTTAGAATTGATGGCTGACAAATATACGGTAGCAACGTTTAAATACCCCCTTTGTTTAGAGAATATCCTCAAAACATCATGAATAAGAAATTGTGCTACGAGGATTGCCAAAACAAGTGATTACGTACGACACGAATCTCGCTCGGAAGTGAATTCAAAATGCAGAAAAGAATCGCGAAGTCAACATAAAATTCTTTATTTAGCTTTGGGAAAATGTTTTTTTTTTGGTTCTTTCCAAGTGTCCTCGAGAAGCATGGATAGGGACAGGAGGTTATCTTTCAGTTGACTACAATTTCGGACAGAATTATTTCCAAAATGACACTCTTATCTGAGCATCTCGTTGAACTTTCAATTATGTAAGTTTGGGAAGAAATGATGGGTGAAAGTGGGGAGGAAAATGAAAGGCACTCAGGGCAGAACATAGATATTTAATGTACATGTACTATAGGATAATATTAGCATTTTTTTCCAAAATTCTATCTGATTCAGTGCTTAAAGAGCTCAATTCCTCCAGTTTTTCCAGTGATGAAGATGTCTCAAATATCCTAGAAGGAATTCCAAAAAATTCCATTCCATGCGGATTTTAAGAATCGTGGGAAATTATGTCTCTGTAAAGAAGGTAGTAGAGGAAAGCGAGAGAGATTAAACTTTATAGAAAAATCTGCAAAACCACAGCATAAAGCGGATAATCCTCCCTTCAAATAACTTTCAATTGATTAAATAAATTAATAATAAATTAATAATCTTAATAATAATTAATAAAAATTCAATTGATTAATTTTGAAAAGAGCAGGTGTAGCGCAGTTGCTTAGAGGTCTGCTGTGGTCACACGACGTCGACGGTTGGAAACCGCCCCAGTGTCAACGAAGCATTTCATCCCTCGGGGGACGATAAATTGGTACCAGACTTATCTGGATGGTGGGTAGAAACACTGAGTTGATCATTGGCTGGTCGCCGCAAGGCATTCAGCTAGAGGCCAACGCATGTTCCAAAACCACAACGATTCCGAACAGAAGTGAACTCAGAGGCCCACCCTAAATGGATTCATATGTATGTAATCCTTAAAATTTCCAAAGAAAAAAATTAGTTGAGCTGAAAAAATGAACAAAAAATGGATATAATTCATTACTCATTCATTGGTTCACTGACTTTATTCTTTTTTTCTTTTTTTTATTCATAGAAAAAAAATAGGCGTAGAAAAACAAATGGGTGGGCCACTAATCAGTTGCGTAGGTAGAGCAAATGTCAACAAAGAGATCGAGAAGGGATCACACTCCGATCCTTCCGAGAAGTAAATGTTCCGAAAATGACCACCTACTGCTCCAAAGAGCCAGACAACATAATCCAACCGCTAGCAGAACACGTCGTGAAGGGGCGGAGCCGATCTCATGAACGACCGGCTACGACGTGCCTTAGTGCAGAAGAACTGGGTGAAGAATTTCTCGGAATACTCCGGCAGTTATTGGCCACATTTGTGTAGACATTACGGATACTGCATTCTTTGAGAAATACGTAAATAACTTCTAAAATGATTGAATAAACAAACAAATAAATAATAAAATAATAAGTGAAATAATAAATAAATGAATAAATAGATAAAAATGCGTTTCTTCGAGAGAAGCATCCGGGATTCTTTGATTTCGAACTATTAACCGTGAGCAAAAAATGTTAACAAGAGCCTTAATCTAAGGATATTTGTAGCCACAAAAAAAGATTTCAGCCCTTAATAACATTATACCATATACTAAACTTAGTTAGGAGTACTAAATTGCATACATGGTCAGAATCGTTGTTGGATCTGATCCCGGCTCATTACAGTCTTTTTTTCCGTCTTTTCACAATTTATTAAATGTATTCGTCTTGTATTTTGTCCTTGTCCAGTCTTTTTTTAGCACGACATTAAGCTAATAAATAAATAAATAAACAAGTGAATAGACAAAGAAATGAATAAAGGAGTAGATAAATAAGTGAATAAATAAAACAAAATAAATGCACTGAGAGTGAAGAAATGTATAATTTATATGTGCATTTTACTGCGATGAGCTTCCGTCTCTTCCATTTTCGCATCAAAATAAACAAATGTGGTTCAGTGTGTGTGTGTTTGTGTATTCTGGATACACTACTACTAAAAGGCTAAAGAGTGAAGTAACCAAATAATTGCCGAAGATGTGCAATGAAGCGTTTGCAATAGCCACAACGCAGAGATTATAACGGAGCTCGTTAGGTGAAGGAGAGCAAAAACACGTGTAAAGAACCGTGGATCAGGAGACTAACGAGTATCTCAGCGGAAACCACCACAACCGATCACCGAAAAGTTCTTCTGAAGGCGTACGGCAAGGATTTGATTTGAAGAAATAACCCTTTTGAGGTCACCTTACGGTCATGTAATCTTTGAAATTTCCAAAGAAAAATTATAGTTGATGTGAATGAATAGACAAAAAAAAATGATAATTTTATGCTATAATTTTTTTTATTATTTTTTATTTATTTTTTTATAATTTTTTTAAAATTTTTTATGCTTTATATAATTATAATTAATTAATATATATTATTCACTATTTATTTATTATTTATTTTATATAATTATAATTAATATAATCTATAATGATTATTCCTAGAAATAGAAAGAACCAACGATATAAAAAGCTTCAGCATAACCAAGTTCTGAAATACCTAAAATAGAACGTACGATGAAATGAAATAAAGAAGTGAGGTCATCATTTTTGTCATACCTTGATCAGAAATTTAAAAAAAAATTCGTTAATTTGAGGAGAAATGTTCATATTTTTTTTAGTTAATGGGCAAATGAACGAATGAAAATGAAGAGACGAAAATCCTTGAAGCTTTTAACAAACTACAATTAATTTGTAATTTGATGGTCCCGCATCATTGCTTCACTAAATCCAGTTTTACGAATTCGCCACGCTCCGCCAAAAAAAAATTACGAAAATAATTTGAAAGGCATGGTCACGCAGTGGATTCATCCTTCAGAAGTCCTAGGCAGGGACGCATCCAGATCCAGTAACGCTTCAAAGACGAAAGCCGATCCACGCGAACACACCGAAGGCAGGAATTCTATCGTCAAGTGAGAAAGTCAAAGTTGTCAACGACTACTTTTTTCCTTTTTTTTAGAAAGGAAAAGGAGCGAAAATGAAACATTATTTAATCGAGTGCACAAAAATATGCAGCAACGTGGAAAAACCGTAGATGGTCCTTGAGAGAACGGTATACGGTAGTGTTCGCAGTGACATTTGAACGAAAATCTATCTTCGTTCTTCCAGACAGACGCTTGACGCTGGAACGAGAGTCCACCGTTTCAATCACCGAGATTAACGTGTCTCCAGACAGAAAACTGACCAACTGGCACGACTGGGTCCGTAAACAAACAAACAAATCTTGGAACTGATCAAAGTTTAGTGAGGAGCGGTTGTAGAGCTTCATGACTACAGTGGTAAGTCTGGAAGCCACATATACTTTAGGGACTTCAATTAGTTAATCTAGGACATCGACATTCAGCTCCCCTTTAATTTTTACTGTATTCATGGGTACAAACGTAAATCTTAATTTAGGTTAGTTTCTTTGATCTTTAATTTCAAAGTTAATTTCTTTGCTCGTTAAATACAGCATATTAGGAAATCCACGATTTTGGGATCTCTCCACGGAAAGATATCGTTAAAGACGCAACTCATGTGTATAAGCCCAGCCACGCCCCTTAATCTTCTTGATGAACGGCGGGGGAAGCTGCCCTGATGATCAAATTTTCCTACGAGGCACCTAACGTGTCCTATATGCGACCTACGGCATACTCACCTCGTTTTTGAGCGGACGGACAATCAATGGGTTGCTAGCGCTGCCTCCTCGGTTCGCTTGTAGATGCAGTGCGTATGCCTGCGCTCGCATACGTGACACGTCGCTGAGTGCCTCGTAGGGAAATATTCTATCGACCAAGCCGTTTTCCGCGCCGTTTCTTTTTAGGACATTCAAGAAGTTAAGAAATAATTTTGGACATTTAAGAAAAATAGAGTATAGCAGCACATATATTCGCTTATACCCCTAAACCTATCTTTTCGTGGGGAAATCTCAACATCGCCAATTTTGTGCCTAATAAAAAACCTCATAAAAACCAAAAACCAAACCAACCGAAAACGAAGAAAACCTCTGCTTTTAAATTTCATAAAAAGGCGAAAAGTATATCAGCGTTTTAATTTCTTAGGAGTTTTTCTGAAGCAACTCCAAGAAAAGAAAAGAACATGAAGGTTTCTCTTTTCCCGGAAGTGTTTCTTTTCCAATTCAGACGAACAGAAGTCTCCATAGGATTTCCAGGAAGTAGTGAGAAATGTTTTGAAAATGAACTAATTTTTGGATTCGTCCTTACTAAAAAGAAGGGAGTTGTCCGACAAAGTTGCTCTTTTTACTGGTCTTTTACTGGTCTTGCTCTTTTTACTCAATATTATTCATCAATTCGAAAAAAAAAACCCAAAAAAGGCAAAAAATCAAATGCATCCTCGAAATGTTTGGGAGTTGGAAGGCAAAAGAAAAGTCATAAAACAGGAAACTTGAAAGCCTAATAGATTTATATGTTTAAAAGCAGCTTGTCACAAATTTGACGTTTGAAACTCCTACAATTTGAAATGAAAAAAATTACGAAGTTAAGAAATAACTTTGGACATTTAAGAAGAATAGAGTATAAATTCGAAATCGAAAATGGATTTCAATCTCAATTTCCCCTAGTCGTCCCAAGAAATGGCGTGGGAACCGCTTTAGCTCCTACGAGGTACGTTAGAACGAGCACCCGTGCACACGATTTGGTTCCCTTCATCAGCCCACTCATTGGTTTTGCTTAAAGGCAGCATATCACGAATCTGAGGTGGTGCAGATTTCAGGTGGAGTATTCGTATATGGGATGGGAGACTACGGAGAAGGAGGTGATTCCGTCCATTTCTTGCTAATTGCCGTAAAAAACGGCCCGGAAGTGCGGCGCCGGAAGGGCGCTCCAATCGAACCTCTTGTCAAAATGGTGCGCCAAAACGAATGAAACCTTTTGGTTTTTCGGCATTGGAAGAAATGGACGGAACCCCTCTCCTCCGTGTCTCCATCCCTATCGATACTCCCTGAAATCCGTACCACCTCAGATTCGTGGGGTGATGCCTTTAAATAACCTGGTGAGAAGATCTCATTAATCTTCGACCGTCCGCTCGACGCGACGTGCGTTGCAATGGATTTCGTAGGAAAGAAAGTGGTCTTTCACACCCGTGCTTACAACAATTAAGGAGTATGACCGGAGCTACGTTCATTTCCGTAATCTGCGACTCAGATTTTACGTTATCCCTTAGATTCCGTACCACGTTAATTTCGCTTTACGCTTTTAAGAAAAATTCCCCCATTTTGAATCTCCCAACTACGATTCGTTTAATTGATAGGATGCCAGAAGATGAAATATTGTTGTCGAGGTTAGATTGGATTTGACGTTCGATCCTCGGACGAAAAGGCATTCTTGACGCTTTTAATATTTGGAGTGGTATGAAGAAGGGAACAGGGAGCATTGATTAATGCATGCGATGGAACCGTCTTGAAATGAGAAATTGAGAGCAAAATTTGGCCGCAGGTTGAGTGATACGCTTGTTTTTCGTTGACCAATTCCGGATGTGAGCGAATAGAACCAATATTCTAGGATTTCCTAACGATAGCATAGTACATGGAGGTTGGCTTCTGGTAAAAAAAGGCTCAAGGCTATACAAAAATTAGTGCTACCAGCGTTGTAGCAAATTGGCTAATTGGGTAGTCAATGTCTACAGGTGATGCTGTTGAATATATTTATTATATACACTTAAATTAAATTTAAATAAATATAAATTTCTGAATTATTAGGGCGTGTGTGGCGCAGTCGGCAAGATGTCCGTTGTAGCGACTCGGTCTCGGTAGGTTATGTATGCCAAAACCTCATCTTGCAAATTTCTGAAGCGATACGGTGACGTCCGTTTTTCAATGTATACTATTTGTTACTATTTGCACTGTTTATCTCTTACTATATTTTATTTATTTTTATCTTTATTTTATTTTTTATTTTTATTTATTTATTCATTATTTTTTTCTCTTACTATTTTATTTTATTACTGTTTTTTTATACTGTACTGCTTATTATATTGTAGTGCCAAAAGTCAGGAGAATAGCTAACGACTTACAATCGTTATGGCTACCGATAAAATTTAGATAGAGTTTTGAGTGGAAAAATATATAATATAACATGAAAATCCTAAAAATCAGCATCTTCTCCTCCGTAGCCAAACTCTGTTATATTTTGTATCCCCGTTTTCAAGAGTAATTTCTCCGAAAATATTCCCATTGGATCCAGAAAAACAGGAAACGGAAGCAACCATTTCGAAGGCGGACTTTGAAAGATAACTCAATCTTCTTCGTCCGTGCAATGGTGCAGATTTTGGAAAACCTCTCGAATTAATGCTAATCAGCGGTGTACTGCATATAAAATATTCTCAGGGAAACTGTGGTCGTTAGAATAAGATTTTCGTCTCGCTACCGTATCCCATTACATATCCAGCTGCTAAAACTAAGCTGTGCATTATTAAATTGAATGAAGGGGTGCAATGTCTAGCGTCAGTGAATCCTTTTGGGATACATCTACTTTAATTCGGAATTGTTTGAGGTTCAGGAACGCATGCCTGCTCTATACAAAGAGTTGGGAGGGCTAGTAGAAGTGTCAAGTCAGTGTTTTTATCCTCCAAGACAAGTCTGGTACCAACTTATGAACCCCAATGAGTGGAAGGCTTAATGCTGAATGGTTGGCACTGTGGCGGTTTCGAGCCATTGATCGATCCTACAGTCACAACGGAACCTCTTACCGACTGCGCTACACCCACTCATCATTTTTTTTTGCTATGGAATGAATATAAGAATTTGACAATAGAACTAGAAGTCCTTTCAAGCATCAAAGTTAGAAAATGTTGACTTGCTAATTATTCATTATATAATATTATTATTTTCTGTTTATTTGTCTTAAAACCTATTGTAACTGGATACAGAAATAAAATGAACGACAGTGGCTTCCATTTCTCTAAAGAGGTTGATTGCTTGATTTTTCACCTCTTTTCCAGATTAGGATCAACTATTCCAAAAACAAGGACGTTCTGCAGTATTGCATTCACCTCGTATGTATGTTTCGTTGTTTAAGTAAGTGTTTTATAAGTGTTCCATAAAATTTATTGAATTAAATAAAATCGTGAAATTTTGAAATTTATTAAATTAAATTACATTCAGTTCCCGAAATAAGTTACAGTGTTCTTTTGCTACTGAAGGGAATTCGAATGGATACTTAAATAGAGCTTCTCTTCAAAGAAAACCTCTAAAAAATGTCATAAAAATTCCAAAAATTCCAAATCAGGAAGTAACGCAGTCATATATTGCTGAAAGCTGCCATAGTTGTGCTTTTCGGACTCGACAGAAATAAAACATCTTAGGGAAAGATAATAGGATAGTACCCCTAGACGTCTTCTAAATAAAGAAATAAATAATTTGCATTAAATCTTTATATTACATTAAATTACATCAAAATTTCCACGAAATACTAATCATGAAATCAACGCACATTTTACTTCAAGGATCCTCTGTCTTACCTTTAAAGCTTTTTTTCGTGCGATCTTTTTTTCCTCCGCTGAAATCTTTGTGTGATTTCAGACTATTACATTTCAGCTAAGTCATCGTCATAGAAAAAAATGTTTTTCTTGAGGAGAATGTATTTTCTTTAAACACATGCGCTGGCCATATTAAAATAAATACCCATTTTTCTGACAGCGGGTGTAGGGTAGAAAAAATTATTAATACAAATCAAGGATTAACAATGTAATTACCATTATCATTATTATTATCGGCAATATGTGTAGTCTGCGGGTGTAGCGCAGCCGATTAGAGGTCCCACGGCCTACAGGATCCTTTGACCCATTCGAAGTTCGAATCCGCTCTAGTGCTCACTAAGCCTTTCATCTCTCAGCGTTCGATAAATTGGTACCAGACCTATTTGGGAGGATAAAAACACTGATTTGACCATTAGCTGGCCCCCACAAGCCATTGTATAGGCCAACACGCGTTCCAAAACCCCATCGATTACGAATTCCAGTAAAACGCGTTGGCGCATCCCAAGTGGATTGATACGCCAGAGACTTTATCCTTTTTATTAGTACATACGTTTGATACTTCACCCATTTCGTCCTTAAGTTTATACATCATTGTAATGTTACATACAACATAATAACGTTTTTAGGATATCCAGAAGTCACTCTTAGTAAACGTTAAGGTGTTTTCTAATAATTCGCAACGACGAAATCGATTCAGCCTATCGATCAGTTATGCAAAAGTAGATGTTTGACTTGAAATCCTTTTCCTGGAGAAATGCAGCGGCCCGCTGAAAATTTCAAAACCCATTATATAGTCATGTAACGTTATTCTTGATGTAAACCGTCACTTGATCACCTTTATCCATTTATCCTTACTTTATCTATTTGGAGAGTACGCAAAACTCGCCCACACACTTCTGTGGTCACGTCCTACAAGGAGATAACTACACTCTCCGTCAGACCAGGAAAGACTCAGTTGTACCTGGAATGAGGTCAAAGAGACGGCCGGCATAACCGGGAGGCTCGATACGATTCACGATGAGACGATGAAGCTAGCTCGCATTTACCTTGACAAAGTGCACCACCGAGGGAAATAGCACCAGGTAAGGTCACATCTTTTCTGATCAGTAAAGCGGACCTCGCTTCTAAACACGGGACAAACACTGAAGACGAGGATTTCGTTTGGAATGTGGTGAGCAAAGCACGAACAAGCCCTAAAAGTGATTAAAACAGATGGCGAACACTTAAAGGACCTCTACAAGCAGGGAAACAATAAAGAGAAATTATGTAAAAGAACTGATTCTCGGCATCCGAAAATTGCAAACAAAAACAGGAACGTTCAAGCCTCTCGGAGCCATCTAAAAACAATTAATAGTAGGCTTTCAACTGCCAATAACATTTATTTGCTTGCCTGTGCATTTGGATTTATTGTGCACCACGGAATTCCATCCCAAAACCACTTAAAAATGGCTCCTATTGATGTGGGCGTGTTTAGTCGTATGTATAAACATATCGGGACCGTCTCCGACTTATATCCAGCATTTTGAAAAGTTCACCGAGTTGATTTCACTCCACGTGAAGGTAGGATTTGAGACGTGAAAATGCGAAACACATCCCGCAAGTCCAAAAAGCCACAATCAATGAACCTGTACACTGTAATGGATTGTGGCCAAAGCAGTGGTCAATTTTCACAACGAAGCGACTGTTTACGCTCATAAAAAGTGACGAACCGCACTTAAAGGTGGCATATCACGATTTTCACGTGATGCGGAACTCAAAGCGAAAGCTAGAGCTCGGTTATGTTGAAATGTTAGCGTTTGGGTGGTAGATACCAGAATCCAGCGTGGTTCCGCTGATCTTTTCCTAATCGCCGTAAAAAATGGCATGGATGACGAATTACTACGATTTACTACGACTTCAGTCGCAAAGCGCCACCATTCTGCACGCGCCGCATCCACGTGCGAGCGGTCGAAGGCCACTGATGTCTTCTCACCATTTGATTCAAGTGAAACCATCGAGAAGGTTGCTGAGGGACCTGAACATGTGCTTAAGGGCCCGTTCTAACGTACCTCGTAGGAATTAAAAAGGTTCTCACGCCGTTTTTCTTACGACGATTAGGGAGGCATATACCACACTAGGATTCATAAACTACTATCCGAGCTCTGCTCTTTCGTGTTGGGTTCCCCACCGCGTTAAAATCGTGATACGCTCTGCCTTTAACGCGAAGAGTTAAACGCAATTCCTAGACCTGTGTAGAGAGTTTTTCGTTATTTTTTTTGCTGTGAGAGTTGCAAAAGTCCAGAATTCTATATTCTACTACCAGAAAAAAAAAAACTCAACAGAATTCAACGCACTGAAAATTTTCCCGAACATTCCCTTTAAAGCAAATTTCGAGCCTATGTAATTTAGTGTGGATACTTTGCCTAGGAATTTGCAACCTTATCCGTTAAATACACCTTTTCTTAAATGTTGAGCACCCCGTCAACGGTTCTTTATCTGCTCAAGTTATTTCAGTGTCCAAATATAGTATTGACGTTATTGGGTCCTTTTTTCATCGATCTTTACGAAAGTATTAAAAAAGATAATATAGCTCATTTTTCAAAAAGTGTTACTTAAGGGACTTTAATCCTAAGCGATATTTACTCATATTATCGAGTTATTTCCCTAAAAACACTTGATTGACGTCGATGTTTTTTTTTAAAAAAGCTTATTCGTTATCAAAAACGATCATGACATATCATGACGGTATTATGGGAAAATCTACAGTACACATTAACGTTCTTTTTATATGAGAATTAATTCAAGATAGTAATATTCTTTTGAACGAAAACACGATTTCCTAACGAAAATACCCTTCGTATTGTGGTGTTCCAGGAGGAGTTCTTTCCAGAAAGGAGGCAATTTTAGGGGGGAATTATTGTGTTCGCGGCATCGAGCGCTGTTCTCGGTAGAAGAAACACTTCGCTGGTGATGTAGGGCAGCTGTGAATTGTTGAAACTCTTCAACGTCCCTCTTTCGAACACGATTCAATCGTCGGAGTAAGAATATGGCAGGGATATGCAGAATAGCGCTATAATGTGTAGAACGGCGTACAAAAAGTTGATATTCTTCCAGAAATAGTTTGTTGGTCAAGGAATGGAAAAATGGAGGAAAATACGTTAATTCGTTGATTACTTTGTGGAATTTACAAGGGATATTCTTAAGTTGAGTTGGTAATTCATGAAGTTCTGAAATAACAAATTCCTTTAAAGGCATCACCCCACGAATCTGAGATGGTACGGATTTCAGGTGGGGTATTCGTATACGGGATCGTAGATTGTGGAGAGAAGGGTGATCCCGTCCATTTCTTCCTAATTGCCGTAAAAAATGGCCCATAAAATACGGCTTCAGGCATTCTGGCGCACTATTTTCTACAGGGAGTTCGGTTGGAGCTCGTCAGCCTTGTGCACGCGCCACACCTTCCGGGCCGTTTTTTACGGGAATTAGGAAGAAATGGACGGAATCACCCTTCTCTCCATAATCTACTATCCCGTATACGAATACTCCACCTGAAATCCGTACCACCTCAGTTTCTTCCAGAAAATCCTACCGTAAACTAATTGCTAACGGTTTTACTTCCATAGGGCTAAATAACATTTTCTAGGGTAGTAACCACGTTTGCGTAGGAACTCATTGGAAAGTTGACTGGATGACTTTTCGCATTTTTGCTCTACACGTTCCAAACTCAATAAGGCACTGACAAAAAGTCGACATCAAAAACTTTTGGCACTAAACCAAGAGGACTTAGCGTTTATAAGTGAATAATCGCTCATTAATATCGTCATCTAAACCACTTCACTGCTACTTCCTTCTCGCCTATGTTAGGCGACCATCTTTGAGTGATTCTGGAAGAGAATCTCTGGTGTGCAATAAATCCAAATGCAGTCTTAAGCAAATAAACATTAATTACAGTTAGAAACCCATCAATAATTGTTTTTAGATGTCTCTGAAGAACCAATAGGGAAACGCACATATCATAATCCACAGCATCGCCAAAGAACTAACAGGGTTTCAAAAAAAAGAGACCCCAGCACTATATATTTCGTTAGAGTGAGCATAGTTGAGTAGTTTCCCGCACTTCCAGCGGAACAAATAAAAATTTGACCTAATCAAATAATAATAAGAGGAAGAGTAACAAAAAAGACAACAAAAGTTCTAGTCACAAAAAAGTTTATTCGAGGATTTGCTCCAGAAGAAAGAACAAGGGTCTAACTTCCATATAAAGCACAATTCTTGGATTTTGAAAAGGGGAAGGAATTGGTGCAAACTATGTTAGTGGTAAACAGCATTGTTCCAATTGCCTTTGAAAATTTAATAAACTATTCTAGAGTCTTCTACTTCTGGCGGCCTATAAGTGGTATTTGCAGGCACCGCCTTACATACTTGAAAATTGACCACATGAGTATTTTTTTTTGAATGTCTGTTTTCAAACTAATGATAACATAATATTACAGAGCACAGTATTATTGATAAACTACAGTAATCTTGATAATGGTTTAGATGAAGTTTCTTTTTAATTTGACAATATATCTCAATTAGGAGCGGTGGGTACGGCGCAGTCAGTAAAAGGTTTCGCTGTGACTGCACAATCGATCGATGGTTCGACTCAACCCTGGTGCCAACCAAGCCTTTCATCTCCTCGATGTCGATAAATTCGTATAGGATTTGTCTGGCAGGACAAAAACACTGACTTGATAAATCGGCTAACTAGGCTAGATTCTGAATTAAAGTGAACAGGGTGGCGTTAGCTCATCCCAAGCAGAATGATATGCTAGAGACATTATCCTTTTTTCTTTTAAAATTTATTTTATTGTATTCATTTTATTTTACATTTATTTGGTTCTCTTTATTTAGTCTATCAACCACATATCGTATAATGTTTAACAGCTTATCATACGTGGAGAGATTCACTAATTAGGATGAACTAACGTTAATTAAGACTTAAAAAAAACTAACTTAAATGGATTGATACCAGAGACTTTATTTCAATCAATCTTCTTTTCACTTAGTAGTTCATAAATTTTCGCCTTCCTAAGCTTTTCTATAGAAAAGCAAACATTTTGGATAGTTTTCGATCTTAAAGATTGGTGAACAAAATTGGTATTTGAATTTGAACGCTAAAAAATAGGACTGATAGCTGTGCTTTGTTCAAGATGTCGAATTACGCACCTGGTTGCATTTTGCAGAAATTCTCTCCTAAAGAGTTTCTGTACATCCGTTTTATATTCGTACTTCCAATTGCATTGACGAATTTCCTTTTGAACATGGTTGCAATTATGGAAGGAAAAAGAATTTGAAGGAAATTTCGCGAAATTTTCTGGACTTTTCTCAAAATCTTAGTAGAGGCCGTTGATAGATTTAGTGTTAGATTCCCTTAAGTTGAAGTACAGACCTGCTGCGCAATGGCTTCCACCAACAAAAAAAAAATCATTTATTGAAATTATTGTACTACAGCTTGAGTGCAAACAGTACGATGTTTTTTTAGACCAAATGACTTTTTTTCATTTTTTAAAATTAAATGACGTTTTTATTATTATTTTTTATATGATACTTCTATTTTATTTTAAATCTAATTTCCGCAAACAACAAAATTTATTACAGTCACCGGAAAGTGTTCCACTACACATTATCTTCCTTTCTTCCTATTTATTTCCTCTTTTTTTTTCGTAAGCAGTTTTCATACGAATTAATAAGAACATCACTGCTATGGATAAGAAACACGGGATTTACGTAGTCTGTAGCATAGCTGTAAACAATCAAGGACATCTCTAAAAAGGAAAGTATGATGCAGCATGACCATATGATATGAAAAGTATGACCATGAAAAAGGCGAGGAAGAGAAAACAATAACAATGAGCAATGTCTGCACCAGGCACGTTGAGGTCAAGCGAAATGAATTCTTGTCAAACAATCGTCTCAGATCGTGTTAGTTTGGACCAATGATATTAAGAAGGGAATTTTGTTTAATATATCTTTTTGAATAAAAAATTATTTATTTAAACTTTATTCGAAAAAAAAAATAAAAAGCAGGAGCTACGAATTTTTGCGGCGGTAATATTTAGTTAATTTTAATACATAATCCTCCTTGTCCTTGACCACCTGCTAACGATCGCTGAAGAAAACGATATGGACCCCGTGGCATGTCCTCTTCGACTACACTCTTGCGATCTTTTTTAGCCACCTCGGAAAAAATGGTCCATTAAAAAAATAATTCTTGAAGTAATTCTGTGTTCCTCGTCAGTAATTGTTTCAACGACTATTTTCTTGGAATTCAATTTTTAACAATTTAAAAAATGCAACTCATTAGTGCTTAAAGTGGGTCTTATCATAAATTTGTCATCTAGTATCCATGCGTTTATTGCAAAGTTTTTATTTTTTGCTATCTTTCCTCCCCTTACTACTACTGGTTCAACCTAATTAATAATTATTATGGGAAGATAAATAAATCTTTTCAGGTATGATAAGCTGTTAAATATTCCATAACATGTGGTTGATAAACTGAAAAAAATTGAAAAATATATTCAAAAAATACAAAAGGTTTGAGGAATACGGTGTCTGGCGTTAATCAATCCACTTGGGGTGCTCCAGCATGCTCACTTAATTTCAGAGCCGTTTGAGGTTCACGGACGTGTGTCCAGCTTAAACAATGACATGCGGGGAACAGCCGATACGTCAAAAGAGTGCTTTTATTCTTCCAGACAAGTCTGGTACCAATTTATCGACCGTGGAAGGATGAAAGGCTCGGTTGACGCCAGAGTGGAATCAAACCATCGATCGGTCGATCCTGCAATCACAGCGGAATCTGTTATCGACTGTGGGGGTTGGAAGGGAAGGGAGGGTGCGGGGGCAGCGGTGAATGGAGGATAACATGATAACCAGGACAAAATATTACCCAGTATTAGATAATTACATAAATTATATAGCATCACATTACATAATATCAAATAATTGCATACATTCAAGAATATTATATTAAGTTTCGGGCGTAGGACACTATGGAGGATCAAACGTTTTGTTTTGAAAATGTACATCCAACACCCCGCTCATCCAAATGTTTGCGAAAGAGATAGAAACTTGAAACTATTCCTAGAAAATGAAAAATTCAATTATAAGGTGCTCTCAGCAATTATAATGCGGATCAAGAAGGATTTAATAGGGATGAAAGCTCAGCTACTGTGGATAATTGTTAGGTATGGAAGACAGCAGAAGACGGCAAATAACTTCGTGATAAGAGGATCACAAGAGAAACACTCTGGATGTTTTTTTATAGAAGAAGGTTTGCAGGTTTTCTGAATAACCTCTAGTTTTCTTCGGGGGTCAAAACTTAAAATTTTTCGAGTTTTTTTCTAAAGGATTTTCCTATCTAAACTTTAGTGGAACTAGAAGGTCCGGAAAAGAGAAATTTTGCAAACACGGGTTTTCTTAGTTCCTCTCTACGAATACATAAGGGATTTGTTTAAACCCCGTTCCATTTCTCTGGAATGGAAAAACATGCCAAAATCCCAATTTTGCTTACGAGACGAAAAGTGTGTGATCTTGAGCAAAGTCTAATAACTAAGAGGAACTCAGCGCGGAGCAAATCGTCTTCCTATATGTTTTAGCCGAGGATTCTCTTCATCAGTTCCCTCTTCAATATTGTCTATCAATCTTCTCATAGAGGAAGGCTTGCACTACAAAATAGTTATGCCGCTGTTTTTTTTGTGGCACCGGTTTTTTTTAAATGGAATCTAGTTGTAAAAAATCAGACTTTCCTCTTTTTTAATTTTCTCCATCCAAAGGTTTGAAGAACCAGACGTTCTCGAACGGAGAAAATGTGCACATGGAGGTTTTCGTAGTCCCTTTATCCAAATGTATAGATAAATTTCAGAACCCCGTTTCTTTTTTTCTGCAACGAAAAAACTTCCCAAAATCAATTTGGTTGCACATCAAAAATTGGATGATCTTGAACAAAGTGGAATAACACGGGGTAACTTAGCGCGAAACAAGTCACTTTCTGTCATGTCGCAGCCGAAAATTATCTCTATCGGATGCTATCTCGGAGATTTCCAGAGCTTCGCCGTTTTTTCTGATTTTTGGAGAGAAAGAAAAAAACAGAAAAAGAAGAGAAAATGCCATTTTTGCAATCTTTGTATCTAAATTTCAAGACAATTTCAAGAAGAATTGGAGTTTGGAAAAAACAACGATGTGACTGTTTTGTAGAGCAAATGTTTTTTTTGAAAAACTACCTAACACATTTTTCTTTGTTTTCTTATCACAAAATTTTTTGCGATCTTCTAGACCTAACAATGTACGCAGAATCTGTGCTTTCTGGTCACTAAATTCTATTCAATCCACTTTCAAACAGGTGAAAACTATGTCCAATTAGTTTGTTCATCTTTTAGAAGTAGTTTCAAATTTCAACTCTCTTGCAAAAATTTTACCCAGCGAGGTGTCGAACCAGCTTCGTCCTATCATCAAACGGTCGAAAGAAAATTTCGATTTTTTTCGTTCTTTTTTTTAGAATCATTCTTCTGCATTTCGACTTATGAGCATGACTCTTCTCTTCCTTTTTGTTGTAATCCGTCCTTTAATCAGTATTTGGAGATATTTCACATATTTTAAAACGAAATTTCAATGGAGTAGAAATGAAAATTCGTAACTTCTTATTGATTTGCTTGAGCTGCTGCCAAGATTGGTATTCATCTTCTTTATTAAGTAACAACTAACGTTTTGGCGTTATCGCCTTCTTCAGAGCCTGGAAAAATTGATTCCATCAGTGATTTACCCTTCCAAGCGCCTCATCACTCTACAAAAAGCATTCAAACGATAAGCAAACTCAAGCAACACCTCATAGGGTAGTGCTTACTTCATTTTCTGAATCTGTTAATGTAACAGATTACCATAACTATATGAGTCACAAGGGTTTTAAAAGGGACCTGACGTCCCCCTCCGTAGATCAAAACCCGCACTGAGAGTGATATGGGTCTATTCTATTTGTGATCGCAATACACCCTTTCAGTTCAGTTTTGAAATTTCGGTGGTTATCCAAAATCCCTCTAATGTTCTGTTGTTGTTTGGTCTCGAACTCGAAGGATAGTATCGTAACTTCTCCCACTATTTCGGACTTTTATGAAGTATTCTATGTTCTATGTGTGTTCTATAAGTATTCTATGTGTGGAGTGTGGTGGAGACTTTACGTTTGGCGAGTCTATCTAGATGCTCTTTTTTTCCGAATTCCCGCAAGGACATCCCATTTCCCCTAGGAAATCGTCATCACACCCGACCTGCACATGATACAACACACCACTCGTGATACCATGGAATCTTCCTCTCTGCCATGTGGACAAGAAACGCAGCTGTGAAAGGAGTTGTACAAAGCCGGTCATATTGCGTACTAGGTCATGACACTTGATGTTCGGTGGTGGTATTACCACAACCCTAAAATCTTCTCAACTAGCAGTGTCCGCCCATTAACTTCACAAGGAAGAACCCAAAAGACAACTGTCTTGGGTTAGCTTTGTTGAGTGTGCATATTTATAGTTGGGTCAAAACGACATGAATCACGAGTGTAGTTGCGGTGCATTTGCGTACGCCTCAGAAATGGCGTGATGTAGGCAGCAGTTGGGACCGAGTTGGTACAGTCAGAAACTGTAGCGATGGGTGGTGCCAGCAAGGGTTTCGCCACACTAACAGCTGCTATGCTCCACCGAAGCGCCTCAAGAGAAGCAGTGTATGCAATTGCGTACGTGGTTCATGTCGTTTTGACCCTACTGTACCTACGGAATGGGATATGGAAGACTTTACCAGTTACCATATTCAACAAATGAGGTAAGCACTAGCCGATATGTTGTTCGTTGAGCATACATATCGTTTGAATGCCCCTGTAGGGTGATGAGGCACTTGAGAGGGTAAATCACTGAGGGCTTCGATTTTTCCAGGTTCTGACGAAGGCGATAACACCGAGACGTTAGCTGTTAAAAATAGATCATAATCACCTTTGGTTAAAGTTTAAGCAAATCAATACAAGGCTAAGAATTCACTAGGAGCTAGGACAAAAACGGAAGTATTTCAATACCCGTATTTCAACAACATTTCCTCAAATTTGTTTCATCTACTACTTGATGTTTCTTCGCTTCTGTCAGCTACCAAATTTCTCATTTGCCGTTTTGTTCCTCGGTCAATTTTAGATTTTTCTTTTCCGAAACAGATGAGTCGTAAGGTTATATTTGAAAAGGTTTTGACCCTGATTACAAAACATTTGTGACACAAATATTTCCCCCGTGTATGACTGCCTAATATTCACTTTGACGCCACTCTAACGTTTTTCTAGCATCTTGACGAGAGCAACTTATGACATACTGTTGCACACAACCTCTTTGAACACTTGTCAGTTGCCCTGATGTTAGCAGCAATGTAAATGATGTGGCTTGCCACATTGTTTGAGAAAGCAAATAATTTTTGGCAGCTTTTGCTAAGTGACGGTGAGATGGTAGTATTAGTCTTTACTGCTAAAACCGCTCAAGTCAGGTTTTTTGACCGTAAAGTGCAAGATTTCGTCTTGCAAAAGTGTGAATCTATGTAATCTACGAATGGCTGACAAATGAGAGTCTTTCTCTAAAAAGGCTGCGAAGGAGTGACAAGCTCGAAAAAGTAGGTTGATATAGCTAAAAACATCTTCAAAAACAATGGGAAAATGTGTTTGTAAAATTAGGAAATTGGAGATAAAACTCTATAAAATAAATTGTATTTGTAAAAATAGGAAATTGAGAATGAGTCAAATGTAAATTTTATGAAATTACGAATCCAAAGATGATCTGGTCAAACCACATATTTTTGTCCAGCTTACTTTGCAAAGGGCTGAGTGTGAAAGTAGAATCATAAAAATTTCAGGAGTAATTAGATGTAGATAAAGTGACCTCAGAAATTCTGCTTGTCAAAATTGTTATTTTACTTTCTTTCGGTGGTTTCATTAATATTTTTATTTCCATAACATAATGTAGTTGGGTGAGGTAAATCGAAGTATTGAAAATTTTTCCTGAAAAAAAGATTGTGCTTAGCAATATAGTTATTTACTTCAGAATTTTCCAGAATGCAGAGTTTCTAATGAATTCCACATAGGGGTGAACAGTTCTTCTTGGGAAAACGTCGGAAGATCGGTCCTGCTTGAAACAGTTGCACTGCCCTATTGAGTGGTACACTTTAAGGCACCGTAGAAGGGAAATCGACTGTGTTGGGATCTGTGGATGGAAAGAAAGAATTAGGAGTGTAGGTCTCGAGTATGGAAGCGATCGCGCTCTGTTCCCTCTGATAGCTCCGAAAAGTGACGTGCGAAAACACATTGTCGATTGAATTTCCCTACGAGGCACTCAACAACGTGTGACGTGCACAAGCGCCGACATGAAATCGAGCGTCAGCGAGCGAACAGACAATCAATAACATAGTCAGTTTCGTGGTAAAAGCTGGCGAGGTCGCAGATTCTTGCAAGAAACAGCAGTGGCGTGATTCGCCACACAAGTGCCCATGTTGAGATTATCATCTCCCCAACGAGATGGTTCCTGTACTGAAGAAGCTCGCGAGGCGAGGATTCCATGTGAGAAACCTCTGGCAGTCCACATTCCTCTCCATTCTCTATGTAGTGTCTCGGTGTAATGAAGTTCTAGGACAGTTCACATGGAACGCTTTCCTATAAGCTGGGCTTTGCTCCGTCCGACTATCACCTGTTCCGCTCCCTGAAACAGGATCTGGGTGAGAAAACTTTCAAAGATCTCGATGACCTCAGGAACTTATTCGCCTGAGTTTTCATCGTCGCAACCTCTCTCTTTCTGGAAGAAGGGCACTGAAACTTCGCTCGTCAAGTGGTTAGATGTTGCTCATAATTTATGTTTTCTTGTTATGCCAACGAGATTTGGTGAAACGTTATTGTTGGCTCGACGTTTCGACTACTTCGTTTTAATCAAAGGCCTGAAAATTGTTCGAGGTTTTTGATGCTATGCATATCCCATCAAACTTCCCCTCTCTCCTTGCCAATCCTCGATATTGTTCTAAGTACACCAAGCAAAACATCCAAGAAGGAAACAAACTGACCAGTCTCACTGACTAGCGGGCCGGTGAACCACCGCGCTCTTACAGATTGTCGCCGAAGGCGAATGAGATCTACGCACTGTACAGTATCCTTACGTTTCGGCGTTTGGATAGTTCGGATAGTCTTAAGGAACTGCATGTGGGATAACCGTATAGCTCACAGAGTGGAAGTGTAACAGCATAAAGTCATTTGTAATTGATAAGCCCTCATTTCCGTTATTAATGGTTGGATTCCTGACGGAAGTCCAGAATGCATCCAGTGCCTTCCTAGCAGGTGTTTATTTCTCGTGGGCTAACATCGAAACGTCAGGCCAATGATAAAGTTTGAGTAAAATCTAGTTGGCATAGCAAAAAAACATAAATACAGTTCCCAATGCCGAGGTTTCAAGAAGAGAGAACTTGGACATTGCTGCTGATAATGATGGTAATTACATTGTTTATCGTTGATTTCCACTAATAAAGTTCTAAAACCTTCTACCATTTTTTTCAAAAGTAAGAAAAATAGTTATGTAAAGGTCCTGTAGTGGTATACGTAGAAAGAAGCGATGAAATATGCTGACGCGATTGCTAAATCGTGCACTAAAGCGGCAAAAAATCGTTGGCAGTGGAAGTGTCGGATGAAAACTGATGTGAGCCTTTTCTTTTCTTATTTGGTTATACATTAGCTTGATGTTATTTCTTTTTTTTTGGCTCGCGAACCTCCTCTCATATCTGGGAGTGGGCAGAAATTAAAGTGCACTATGCTAAGCGCATATGCAAGTTCTAAAAGAAATATTACATCCCGCTTCTGCTATGGTGAAATGTCAATATTTTTCTTTTGCACTTGTCAGTTCGCTTTAAAAATTAAGTGTGTGTCAAAAGCTTCTCATCCAGTAAATTTGCAAAAAAGAAGTTTTTATTTCTACTTTTCAGAAGCCTTTCTCAGGATTCGGAGTATAAAGTGTGGTGACATAGGGACACCCACACCATCCATCATGGCGACTTTTTTTTACTTGCAAACATTTTGAAAAAAAAAACTATATAGTTAATGGTGGAAATTATACCTGGGAGTACTACTGGATTAAAGGCTTCGAGCGTCCCGGCGCAATATTTTCTACAAGGAGTTCGATTGGAGCGCGCCAGTCTTGTGCACGCGCGCGTCTTCCGGGCCGTTTTTTTTAACGGCAATTAGGAAGAAATGGACGGAATCACCCCCCTCTCCATAATCTACTCTATATCTATAGAAATACTCCACCTGAAATCCGTACCACCTCAGATTCGGGGGATGATGCCTTTAAAATATTTAGCGAGTTGAACTAAAAAAAGTGAAATACCAACCGCTTTCTCAAGTCAGTGTACTCATCCTCTCGGAGTAAATCTACTGTTGATTTAGCTTTAATCTCGGAAAGATGGGACGCTTAACACACCGTCAGAGTATAGGTCAAATACCTAGAGTTATAAAAACTGTCCGTTTCTTCACGGTGAACTGCCGGGCATGAGGGTACTTGATCGCTTGGTGCCATGATGTGAGGATACCCCAGCCACTCGGTGTGGATATGCAGTTCGCTGGAGATGTCAAGTCTCGCAGGACAATGACGACGATGAATCTATGGAACAAAGACGAATGCATGAATTCTGTGCGATCTCTCGCCGTATGTTGAGAAGCTGCAGGCAACAGCGTCAATCTATAATACCTGTGCGCTGATTAAAGGCACCCCACGAATCTGAGGTGGTGCAGATTTTAGGTGGAGTATTCGTATGGGAGATTCGGAGAGTATTCGGATGGGAGACTACGGAGAGGAGGGTGATTCCGTCCATTTCTTCCTAATTGCCGTAAAAAACGGCCCGGATGATGCGGCGCCGCACAAGTCGAACTCCTTGTAGAACTCCTCCTATGCTAAATCACGTAAATGAACTTATTTGTACAATTCCCGTTGGGTGGGTGAAGCGCAGTCGGTAAGAGATTCCACTGTGACTAGATCGATGGTTCAAAATCGCCTTTGTGTCGATGAAAGCCCACATCGGCTAACCCCCGCAACCCATTGTATGGGATATATGTACAAACGTTCCTAATCCTTGAACGGTTCTGAATCGAAGCCTATACGCATCCCAGCAGGAACTGATCAATTCCGTGCACCACACTATCAAATCTCACTATTTACGAAAATGAAAATTTTAAAAGCAAGAGACAAAGAAAGAGAAAGGTTTTACAGAAATGCTCAATGACCTCGAACAGCCCACGGTGGGATCACAGTGCTTTTTCTGGTTGGAAGTATCGTCTGATATTGCTTTCGCTAGGAAAAAGAATAAGAAGTAAGGGTCTGTTACTCAATAAATGGTGTTCATACCTTTTATAGAGTTAAATGACCTCACCTGTTGGATTGGTTATAAAGAATTAAGAATTAAACAGGTTTCACTATTTTAGAGTACGAACATAATTTTTAAACATAACTTTCACTGTTTATTACAAAAATGTCCAACGAGTGTATGCAGTCCCTGAAGCAATAGGGATTAAACAACACTACATTAATCTCGACTATTCTACAGTACTCTGGTGATTATGTTTATAGAAATAACTCTCCAAGACCCCCATGTATGCTTACTACACCAATGTTGATGGATAAAGTAGTCAATCCCTCTTTTCGTTTGAAAACTGGCATCGGGTTTGACTCTAATACGAAAAGCGTAAGGTTTACAGACGCGTGTGCGGCCTATACAATGGTTTGAGTGCTCAACCGATGGAACAAGGCAGTATTTGTATCCACCCAGACAAATCTGGTACCAGTTTATGGGTTCCGTAGCGGCAAAAGGCTTGGTTGGACTCGGGTGATATCGAACCAACGATTACGTACCGACAGCGGAACTTCGCACCAGTGCGTTACACCCGTCCGCTCACTATATGTCTGAAAAAAGTACAGTAGCTATATTTTTTGGACTACACTTATTAGTTCGTCGCTTACGCAACCTCGTGGCTGTTTGTCATTTCTCAAATCCTTGACGTATTTTATTGCACAACAGTATAAAGAAGAAAAAAGTATAGAAGTTACAGTATAGAAGAGTTAGTCAATATCCTTCGCTTTGTTTTCTCCAGAATAGGAGCGATATCCAAAAAAAAATACTAAGAAGGAATCATTCGTCGAAATTACATAGTCACTTCTAAACAGCAGATTTCCAAGTTCTCATAGATAAATTATTATAGTAAGGGAGATCAAAGGAGTAGAATAAAAACCACCAATAAGAAACCAAAGAAGGAAAAAGAGTGGATGAAGGAAAGAGGTAGGATAAAAATACGTTGCCTTGGTTGAAGGTTTGCCAAATGATTCGAAAAGTAAATTTTCTATTGAATTCAAGTAGGATACCTCTTTTGCTATAAAAAGGGGATGAGTTCAAGAACTCGCGAATGCGAAAATCATGAGCTTCAAAAGAAACACACGGACGTTAACTTCGGCATCGTTCAAAGTTTTGCGAAATTTTGAAGTCGAGGTTCTTCCATGCTGTGCTAAAGTTGGCTTGCCCGTTTCCTTGTAAAATAGTACCAGTAACAGATGTAGGTGTCTTAAATCAAATCGTGAGATTTGTCCACCCTCTCTAACTTCCTTCAAAACGCTAATGTATTAAATTCAGTAAATAGAAACGTTAATGAAATCGTTAACAAAAAAAAACCTAAAGAGTTTGGAGCAAATCCGTTAATTTCACAGTGGTTTTTTAGCAAGCCATATAGTAACTATTAAGTACTTATGTACATCAACGTCTTGCACCGCCATCGAAGCTGGCAAAAATAAAAAACAAAAAATCGTCTTTGCTTCTTTAGTCAAATACTGAGGAGACCAACAGATCGCCTGGTTCAATGAGCCCTGAGAAGTTTGTTGGGCTCAGGCTGGAAAAGGCCACCTGGGCGAAAACGGAAGTTGTGGATGGAGGTGGTGAAAGAGAACTTAAGCACACTCGGCGTGGATAGACAGTTCAGACGTTCAGGCGAGTAAGGTGTCGCAGAATATGGCACAGCGACGAATGGATTGATTCTGTGCAAGCTCTCGCAGAAGATCGAGAAGGTTGGGCAGAGCTGTGTTGAAGGACGGCCCACCTCGTCCATGATCGCCGGGAAATCGCTTCAAGCGATCACATCAGCCCGGCGATTCAGTAAAATATGAAAGTCGGCTATTGATGGTTTCAGCAGTTAGGAACAAAGACCGTGGCAGCGCTCACGTCTGGCTCTGCACACTACGATTCCTCATCTAAAAGAAATCTCCCATGCGTGCAATTGTGTTCCATTCAGTTATCACTAAATTATGCAAAATTGAATTCGTTAGCTGCTAGGGCCTTCGCTGCGGTTCATTACCACTAGTAATGGGTCTAGTCTTTAACTCTGTTTTTTCTAAATTAAAAAAAGTAAACGAATCGTTTTTCAGGTTAAATGGGCTCATTTATCAAGTATGGTTCTGATTTGTTCAGTTTGGTTTACCAGCCTGAACGTCCGGCAAAAGCCGGACTTCAGTCCTTTTTTTTGGTGTTCGCTCCGCTCGCCTTCACCAATCAAAAAGAAATAACAGTAGCGACTTTTTTTGTAAGATTAGAATTGCTTTTTTCTACCAACGATTTCTTCAATTTTTTTACCCGAAAATTTAAGCATAGGTGAAAGATTTTATGTTTTTTCCTTAAACGCTCAGTTCTACATTTGGAGAACAACCAAACTTGATTTTACATCTGTGTTCCTTTCAAACCTCCACAATTTGGAAACATTATTGGAAGTATGAGTTTTTCCTTCTCAACTATTAGCAAAGAACGATGTGCCAACATGAAATGACGTGAATGTCTCCATCGTAGTGATAAAAATAACGTTCTACGTCAGATCGCGTAAACTGTCGGCTACTATGCATTGTATTTAAGCAGCCGTTCGCACGTGTGTTTCCTCCTTTTGAAAAAAGGATGTTAGCAGCGTTAGGGAGACATGCTGGGAAATAGATATGTGAAGAAACCACAGAAACCCATTCTACTGCCTTTGGGCTCCAGCGCACCAATCCGACGCAGTGGAACCCGTCCCTCCCCAGTTTATAGCTTTCTGGCACCGGTACACCATTTCAACCATGTGGGAACCGTCCCACCCTATTTTACACCTATCTGGCTCCGGGACACGAATTCGACGCCGTAGGCCCCGTCTCTCAGCCAATTTTATCGCGTTGAGGCTCTAGCGCACCAAACCGACGCCATGGCATCCGTCTCCCTCTTTTTGGAATTTCTTGACTAAGACACACACATACACAGACGCACACACGTGACAGAATAAGCCCGTTATTATACAGCAGCATGATGGTTTGCAAGTTTGAGAGTATAGTATATAGTAATGTATAAGTAGTAGTATGGTATAGTGAAAGTTTATTTTCCCTTACTAACATTTGAGAGAAACTAAGTAGCCTTATCCAAGCCAACATAGATTGTTACACAATTTTGGACACTGGTGAAGAGGTAGAGTGCTCGCGTATCAGGTGCATGGCGACGGTTCGGCACCTCATGGTTGCAGAGTTTTGCAACATTATGGTGTATTTTCGTGACACACAGACAAACAAACACACACGGACTAAGCGCGTTATTATATAGCATGATGTTTACAAAGACCCATCACAAAAAAAAGGCTCATAACAAAAATTAGCTTAGAATGTAAAATAAAGGAGAACTACAGTATGAAGTAAAGCAGAACATGAATGTCTCGCTATCCTTGTATATTTCAAGTCCTTGCTGCATTTTCTGCCAGAAGATTATAAAAGAGAAAAAAATTATAAAAGTTATAATACAAAGTATAGGAGTTAGACGCATTTACTGAAGAATGGGAGTAGAAACATGGAGCAAAAAGACGACAAGAACGCAGAGTGGGTGGACTCTACGTAGGCATCGATTCATTGAGTAAAAAGAGAGGAGAAACCAAAAAAAAAGTATGATGCTACTTTGAGGGCGTCAAATATGTATAGAATTCCAGGATAGTTGCATCTAGTCACGCTAGCGGCTGACCTAGGTGTGTGACGATCTTCATTTCCATGGAGAAACCTCGAAACAACTTTTTTTGCGTGGATATTTATGGTGATGTCTGCTTATATCGTTTTCGGTAACGTAAATTTATGAAAAGGTCATTAATACGCTGCTTGCATAACAAAAAGTCCCACGAATCCACCTCCTTGGAATCCAGAAATTCAAAAAGCGGAGACAATGAGAGCGAAAGAAACGCGTATGGAATGAGGGATCGTAAATTCAGCCCTACTTCTCACAAGTACTTCTACATAGCGTTGTATACATCGGATAACGGGAAGGACGATGATAAATCCTTCGAAAATGTCCATTGCATTTCCGAACGATTCCTCAGAGGCTATAGCCTCTAGCTAAAATCGACATCATTGTTTAAATGAGTTCTCAGAGAACCGTTTTTTTTTCCTGGACAAAAACCGTTTCCTTTTTTCCTGGTCGAGGATCTTCACAGTAGATTTGCTGCTGGCAGAGAAGGCAGTGGCTGTTTCTCATCAGTTACGTTTTTGTATGATAAAATGATAATTTTTATTGTATTTCTATTTTCAGTAAACAAACAAACAAACAAACAAGTAGTCTTTGTCAGTCTTTGTTCTCTTCTTCCATCTAATAAACCTTTTTATTTTTTATTATTTGTTTTTATTTTTTATCTGTACATAGAGTCGAAATGGTTTTTGATCTAATAAGTTGAAATAAACATGGGTAAATATGTCTTACAGAAAACTGGTATATGAAACCTCTAATATTGTAGGTACCAATATGACGGGTTGAGAACAACTGTGAAAGACTCAGGGCTGGAAAAGTCTGGAATCTTCCGTAAAAACTTGTACTAGTAGACTAGGGAAATGTACGAAAGAACGGAATTCCTCCTGGATTTGAAAAGCTGTGATGTTATATAGAAGAAAAAAAAACAAGATCTGAATAAAGGACGCCTCAAGGAAAAAGGGAAAAAAAGGAGGAAGAAAAAAAAAGGGACAAAAGATGATTTACAGATCCAAGGAATGAAAAAGTTGGCGTTAAAGGCAGCGTAACACGAAATGAACGATGTTTGAGTCTCTAGACGAATAGAATGGGGAAGGGGTGCGTTTAACGAATACGAACGCTGATCACGCTCAGCAAGTTACTGTAGTAACCCAGAAAAAGCCAGTGGTCAGTGATCAGACAGTGATTCCGTTAGAAGTCCTCAACGACTCTACAATTGTGCTAATGAAGTAGTTTATATACATTTATTTCATTATCATCTTATTGTTTTATTATTTCATTTATTTTTATTTATATTAATTCCGCTTATTTGATTGAAATTCACGATCAAGTGTACGTTGTTGTTGGGAATTTTCCACACACAAAGTCGTTAGAGTCATATTCAATACTTTAAAACGCAATCGGGTGAATATTTAATCAAATTTTTGAAATTGTTCTTTGTTAAATTTAAATTTTAATTGTCACATGAACATGGCCTGGTTTTTGCGAGGATCGTTACCAAACTACACGCTCAACGCTGGTTATATTATTAGGTTCAGTCACAAACCCCCGTACATGGTACCTTTTGTTATTGTTTACGTATACAGTGAGTTACCCAAACTAGTAATTTTTTATTATCGCTACACAGGAAGAACTTCGGTTAAACCTTTATACAACAATCTAATGTTCTGCACGTTAGGTTTGTTAAGTTAGGTAATTTTTTTATCCTGAAAATTGAGAACAAAAAAAAAGATACGATGACGCCATGTGATGCTTTGAGGATTTAAAAATTGTCTATTGGTTGACAGAAAACCAATACTTGACTAACAGTTCACAGTACATAATAGCACAAAAGGAAAAATTGATTGAAGTCGATCTTATCGACAAAAAGTGCCGGCGGCCACGGCTCAAAAAAAAATGCAGTGTCTACGCTGAAGGAGAGATAACCAGTCGTGCGGTTAAAAATTGGTTTCTCAAATTTCGTTCTGGATATGTGACGTTGAAAGACAAAACAAGGGAAGGAGCCCTTCAAACTTTGACGACGATATTTTAGAGTCAATATCGGAACAAATTCCAAAATCCACGTCAAGTAAACAGTGGGTGAGAGAGTTAGGAGAGAAGCTCAATACGTCACAATCAACTGTTTACCACCGCCACCTAAAGAAATGTATGAAAAACAAAATCGAAGCTGTTTATGACTCAAATTAATAGTTAGATACTAAATGAGGGACGACAACAGGAGCGCCAGCGTTTTATTTGCGTAAAAAGTTGCATCGTTGTGGACACGAACTCATATAGGGCTCTTATATCACCTCTACATCTATCTATTCGCGGAAAAATCGCATCATAGTCGGTTTCGTGCTACGATGCCTCTAAAGCCTGCAAATTTGCAAAATGAGGCTAAGAAATATAATAGCAGTAAAGGATATCCTCATTTAGTTTTTTACTTTATGCTAACCGCTCATCAAAGAACCATTTTTACATTTTCTTTGACTTATTAAAACTTCGCACGTATGAAGCACCTAAGAACTTTAATATCGGATGAGATGAGGGACCGTTGATGACGAGAAAATAATACGTATAATCGAGGCATTTTCGAACAAAAAAAGAGGTATCTTTTATGGAAGGGGGATTAAGGATAAGTGCTGTGTGAAATAAAAACCGTTTAAAGATATACCACGCATACCACGAATCCGAGGATTTTAGGTGGGCTATTCGTACACGCGATAGTAGATTATGGAGAGGGATGTGGTTCCGTCCATTTCTTCCTAATTGCTGTAAAAAAAAACGGTCCGGAAGACGCGGCGCGCTCCAATCGAACTCAAAAAAAGAAGTACAAAATAGTGCGCCGGAACGGTCGGAGCTGTATCTTCCGGCCCGTTTTCTACGGTAATTAGGAAGAAATGAACGGAATCACCTTCCTCCTCATAATCTACGACTCCGTATACGAATACTCCACCGCCGCATACCTTTAAACGTTAGCATCCATGCCTTTAAACGTTAGCATCGTTCTGAAGGCGCTAAATTCCAAATGAATAGTGAGAAATTGCATAGGGCACGTGAAAAATGAGCAGATTAATGCCTGCAATTTCTAGGATCTTCTTTCTTTTTCTTTTAGCCGCGAAAAAAAACTCGATTAAGTCAATGTCGTGCTTGAGATTTTTGAACATTCTAGGAAAAGTTCCAAGCGTTTACTGGATACACTATCAGTATACATATTACGGTATCATAACGCTAATTTCTAGGTGTTCCGTGTTATTTAGGTACGGTATCATATCTTCAAATGAGTTTGTATGTTATTTTTACTGGAAAATCCTCCTACATATACGAGAAGATGTCCAGAATCTTGAAAATTCTAGATGGACTTTACAGTCTTATCTAGATACGGTATCAGTACATTTTTATAGATGCGGTTATATTTTTAATGGAATTTGTATGTTATTTTTACCGAAAGAATTTTCTTAAACGTGAGAACTATTGAGATTAAAAGTGAAAACATTTTGCTTTCTTTAGCACATCAAAATTTTTAATGAACACAGCAGACGTCACATCACTATAGGCTCAATCATTGTACACTAATACACGTCGAAGAGAAAAAAAACTTGAAAAATTAAGGAAAAAAAGGAAAAAGAAACAATGCTAAGCTAGTATTTAAACTACAAGCGCAAAAAGACTGCCGCTATTTAATTTCAGCTGTTTTCGTAGGGCAACTTTTTTATGTTTATTTTGTGAATAGATGGAAATGATTTCTTTTCTTTGTATTAACTGCACTTTTTCTGGAAATCAGAATGAAGATTGCCCGGAAATTGCGTAATTCACAAAAAAGGAGAAAAGATGGGAAAAAGGTGAAGATGTTATTTCGTATGCACACAACTTAATTTCTAAGCTCATTCGGGGCGGAAGAGCGACCGGAAATCGGAACGGAAACGAGGGTAAAAAATATACGGATAGCTAGAAGTTAATGTGCGGTCATCAGTCTTCTATTCTCTCGATAACCATCTAAATGCACCAATCACACTAAGGTAAATTACCTTGGAAAACCAGAATCGATGCTTGGAGCCCCATAAAACATCATTACGTTCAAGATATATGAGTTATTTGAGTTTACTATTACGATTGCTCAGAGGAATGGCCAAGAGAATAATAGCTGGATAGCTTAGAGCTCTCGAAGCTCTCTGGGAGTATGTTTAAAATGGGACCCTGCATGTGATGCTTGTTTTGGACAATTGGAGCTGGCCGCTGTTACTCGACATCGAAACGCTTCAAATTAATTGGAGGACTCTCCGGGGAAGAGTTAATAGGCTTGTACCATGTATAGCATGTCTACAAAGTTATATCCTAGGAAAAGTGATTGTGAAAAAAATGAATCAAAAACGCGAAGGAAGTAACCTTTGGAAACAGTTCAGCTATCCATTTATTTAAATATTTCCGAGGAACTTCTTCTGATTCTGAGAATACATGTTATTTCGAATAGTATAAGGTTGACAAACAAGAACTTTCCAGTGTTTTTCTAAAAACGACTTAATAATGGAGCAAAATTTGTTTTATGGAAAGTAATATATCATTGCAAAGCTTGAATTTGGCATTATAAAATGCGACCTGGTTTTATGTCTTTTATCCCAAAAAGGGAAGAGAATTTGGGCAAAAATAGGGAAAGCACAGCTCGAAGAAAACTCAATCCGACACGATGTCGAATGAAAATCTCTGCATATGTGCTTCTCTATCGCACTAGTGCGAGCACCTCGAAAAAAAAACACCACCTGCGTCTCCGAGAAGCTGAAAATCTGTAATTTTCGATGTTGAAGAGCTGAAACGACTTCCTTACGATTATTTAAGTCAATCCTCAAGATTTTTATTATTTTCATAGTTTTTTCATCGAATTTCATCATCGTCATATTTTTTCAATGAGAACATTTCTATGGGAAGTATTTCTTCAAAAAGTCACCGTAGTTTTTCTAGAATTTGAATTCTAGAATCTATAAAATAAAAAATCTTCAATGACTTCATTAATGAGAATATAGCAGGAGAAAAAGTGAAATAATTTATTTATCAACCCTCCATATGGGGGCATGAGGAGGCCCTAATCATGTTTTCGGGAATGATATTTTGAAACGAAAGTATCCGGAGCAGTTTTCCGAGTTTTTCGTGGCAGAGGTTTTTTCCAAAATAAATAATTACCATTACATAACATAATGTATGAATTTCGTTTGGAATGTGTCCCACAATTGAGTCCTTAAAGGATGGTTCAATTATTTGTTTTGGGGAAAACTATTGCCACAAAAAACTCGGAGAACCGCTCCGGATACTTTCGTTTCAAACTTTTGGCTTTAATATATCTTAAATGTCATTTATTACTGTCTTTGTGCAATCGCGAGAATGTTCTGCAACGGTAAAATTGCTTTGGAAAGTATTTTTGCAAAAAGTTACCGTAATTCTTCTAGGATGTGAGAAGAATAAGAGATTTTTCGGAGTGCAAAAAGCGTTAACGTAAATAAAAATTATAAACTAATTTTTTCTGTTTCAAATCTTCTTGATATTGCATGTTTAGTGCCGTTGGTGTTACGAAAGGACCTGGAATTGTAGGCATTCGAACGTTTAGGAATAGTGTCCTCGGTTTTTGTTATCAATTCTGATCCGTTTTCTGGGGTTCCTCTTGAGGTTCGCAGATTATTTATTTATTTATTTATTTATTTATTTATTTATTTATTTATTTATTATTGTATATTTGTATATTTACGAGGATGATTTGGAATTATATTATTTATTTATATGTTTACGGTATTTACGAGAATGATTTGGAAAAAAAAAGTGAAAAATAAGTTGAAGTAGAATGTTGAAGTTGGAATAATGAAGTTAGAATCTTAAAGGATTAAATAATATGTGTTACGTTTGCGCAGCGTTGATCAATCCGTTTGCGTTGCGCTTACGATTGCGACTCGAACGCAGAATCTTTACAGGTTTTGATGGGTTTGAAATTAATGAATATAGGATTTTTCCACGAAAAGATAGGGCTAGGGATGTAGATACATAGATGATATGAGCGCGACTACTTCTCTCTTGATCGTCTTGAAGAACGCACGCAAGAAATCTTGACGATCGAATCCCCCTACGAGACACCTATTAACGTGTCACATCTACGAAAGCACGCAGTTACCAGCAACTTCTGCCAGTGAGCAAGCAAGACAGAGTCATAAAGCGGGCCGTTGATAGCTTACACTTCGGTACTCTAAATGTGGCACGTTGTTAGGTGTCTCGTAGAAAAATTTGGCCACCAAATCCCTTTCCCACACCGTTTTTTTTAAATGATCACGGACATCAGGGGCGATCGCGCACATTCTCATGATCTAAGCCGCTATCTCTATATTTTAGTGAAAAGACCGCAATATTTTCAATTTTGTAATATTATGCCCTTAAAAGCAGAGTAACTGCTGTGAAAATTGAGCAGCGATCGGGTTCAAACGTGGTGGCGACGCATGGCGACGAGCGGAGACATCTCAGCAGTAGAAGAGCTTTGAAGGTTTTGTGAATGGAGTAGCAACCAGTGTGTGGATTTTAATTTTGATTCAACACACATTTTTGTTCTTGATATGCGGCAGTCCAGGAAAGTGAAATAAATAAATATTGGTTAGGACAAACAGTTGTCATAAGAAGAATAATTTTTTCTCTTCCGGCCATGCAATTTAAGAATCGATGAAATACGTGGATCGACCGACCATCATGGGGACTACGCCAAAATTAATCGCTCGATTCACGTATATGTAGAAATTGATGTGTGTGCATGTACAGATTTTTTTGTATTTCTTTTGTGGCCTCATAACATTAGTTGAAGAATAATTTATGGCCGCATTTTTTTTTCTCTAACTAAAAATCCACTTGAAAATTAAGAATATCGGCAAAATATTACCATTTGGAAGAGAATTCGTTGCTCTACAAAATATTTGTGTCAGTTGTTAGTATTTCTCAACTTAATTTATAATATAATTATAATTTGGTTGTTTTTTCGAATTATCAAAATAAGGGGTAACCTTGGTGAAAAGGAGAATTTCACAAGTCTTTTTTTTTTGCATTTAACGGAGACGGTAAAGCTGAGATTGCTTGATTGTCTTTGGAGAAGGTCCATTGCTTGAAAGTTTTGAATGGTGCTAGTCTTCGCGCTCTAAAAAGAGGAATTCCAACTTCGGAGACAGTTCACGGACCAGTGGTACAGTAATCAAGGGTTGAAGAAGAGCCCCTCTTCTAAGTTTTCCAGTCGCAAGAGACATGTTCGCCCTCCTCTTCTCTGTAGTTTTCTGAGTTTTTCATGACTCATTTGAAGTCAGCATACAACAAATTTGATGTGGTACGAAATTAACAGCGAAAACGTGGAGTTCGAGTAGTGGATTGCAGAACCCAGCGTGGCGTAGAAGACACCGTCTTCCACGACGATTTCAGTTGCAACGCGCCACACGCGCACGCGCCGCAACCAAATGCGAGCGGCCGAGAATCAATTGTGTTTTCTCAGCATCCGATTCAATTGAAACCATTGAGTAGGCGGTTGAGGGGATCGGAGCGTGTGCATAGAGGCACGTCCTAACCCCAGAGGAACTAAAGGGGTTCTCTCGCCGTTTTTCACGAGATTAGGGAGAGAAGAGCGGAGCCACACCGAATCCCGAACCAATCTACAACCCCATCTCTTTTCTTGCGGATTCCCACAACAACGTCAAATTCGTGATATGCTGCCTTTAATTGCAATTTAAGTTAATAATTAAATAACTTTAATTTCAAAAAGCAGAAGATGTCGAAAACGATGTGTTTTTATTTTAATGATCTGAAGAATTGAAATCACCAGATTAAAAAAGCGGAGTACTGCTAACTCGTGAAGCGAGAAATCCGCCATGAAACCCTCTAAACATGTAACATTTTCGAAATACTTTTTGTTTCTGCATGCACTTTCAGGTCCGATACGTTTTTATTTTAATGATCTGAAGAATTGAAATCACCAGATTAAAAAAGCGGAGTACTGCTAGCTCGTGAAGCGAGAAATCCGCCATAAAACTCTATACATGTAACATTTTGGTGATACTTTTTGTTTCTGCGTGCACTTTGAAGTTCGAAAAAAGCATCCACAATTATCTCAACCGGAAACAAACAATCAAGGCTTCTATATTGATCATTTTTGTGCGCTGAAGAAGTATTGGAAGTGCAGAACTCATTCCTGTTGCGTTTTTTCTACGAGAGACGTAACCTAATCCAGACGTGAATATCTCAGGAGATCGCAAATGCCAACGTTAATAGCAAAACATTTGCTTTTTGCTAATACAGGAATAAAACATTTCTGTTAATGACAGCAATAGTATTATGTTATCGCTAAAATACTGTCGCTTTTTTGTTGATTCATTTTTTGTTGTTGTTAAAGGTCTTCCCTTCTAAAGAGGAATTCCTTTGCTAGTCAAGCTTTATTTCCGTAATAAATGATGAAAGTCACATTTTTCTAACTCTTCTAGCTGTTTTTCTTTCGATTTGTGAGCAGCATGATTAAATAAATAAATGAGCGAAAGGGTCTTCTTAGCAGTATTTAAAGAAGAGAAGCGAATATGAGGAAAAAAATTGCCGACGAGGAAAAATACGCGACGAGGCAGGACACAAATGTTGTCGATGTGAGGTGTTGTGAAGGCGTGAAGCGACAGACCACGGAAAGACTAAACTGCAGTTCGTCCATAATCAGTAAATAAAGCTTCGGTAATGAAATATCGCTTGAAAGGAAGCAATGGAATGATAGACTCGTTACATTATTATTGTTGTTCCTTTACAAAAATATTTACAGTTGTGTTAAACATCAAAAGACTCAGTTATAGAGATCCCGAAGACCTCACAGTCACCCTACGATTTTTCCAGATTCGAATCATCTAGAATATTCCTTCGTCAACCACAGATAGTGGATAGTAATGTCGTCCTTTTACCAAATAAAGACAAAAAATTTTTAAAACTATATTTTAATTTCCAATCGATGCTGTATTAATTCTGCACTTGAATGATTTTTGGGAAAAATTTTACGATTCCAAATCTTGAGAGTAAAGTCCTTTTCTTTTTTTTCTGCCAAAAATTCTCTTCAAAACTCTTCCTCCTTCAAAACCTTTTGAAAAACACAGCTGAAATTTAAAAAGGACATCGCTTTTTGGTGCTAACCAACACAAACGGCGAGTGTGCGATCTTTGGAACCGCTAAGGTGTGGTACAAGTAGGTGTTTTCAAGGATGTTTTTGCATAAGCGTTCTTCAAGGTGATTAGTGAAAACACACAACCAAAACACTTAAGAAATCTCCGAAAAAGCAACTTCCAGTGATCAAGTACGAGACGAAAAGAGTATCGATGATGAGGAGCAAAATCCGAGGGAAAAAGTGTCAAACCATCAAACTTTTGAACCAAACGAAAGCTCTATCTAACAGCCCATGAAGTAAAGTATACGTGAGTCAAAACATTGAAGAATGAAAATCTTTATAATGAGAACAGACTAAACCGCTACGCTTTTTTCTGGAAGGATAAGCGCCCATCAAAGAAAAAGCCAGACGTCTAATCCATCCATACTGTCTGGGAATGTTTTGAAGTGCTATCGTCTCAGTTCAGTTGCTATGAGCACGTTTTTCACTTAATGACATACGACGCGTGCAGACCCATTAAAGATGTCCAGAAGACAGAAAACTTTAACAAAGCGGAGAATCAGCAGTGCATTAAAGGGTGCAGTGCATATCATAAAATTGCGTGGTAGGGAAACTCCAGAGAAAACCCAGGGCTTAGGTGGTAGATGACGAAGACCAGCCTGGCTCCGCTCAACTTCCCTGTTCGTAAAAAATGCGTGGGAACGGATTTTGTTCCTACGAGATGCGTTAGGACACTGCCCCCTTGTACACGTTCCAGCCCTCCCAGCTTCCCATTCATTGGTTTCGAATGAATAGGCTGGTAGGAAGACCGCATCGATCTTAGACCGCTCGCTAGCGGATGCGTAGCGTGCAGAAACGTTTTCACTGCGGTTTCCGTACCACATCAATTTCGTGATACGCTGCCTTTAAGCCGAGAACGTTAATCTCCGTCAACAACTCCATACTTACTACTTTGCTAACGAAAGTGCAAACGAAAAAAAAACTTTGAAAAATCAAAATGCTTTGAAAGTACGTAGATACTTCAGCAAAGTTCATTGTTATCATAAAAACTTCATGTTTCTTTCTTATTTGTAATGAAATACGCCTACAGCCATGTTGAGCTTGATTACTCGTAGAATGTGAAATTTTTGGTTTTGAGGCTCTGGAAGTCCTAACAGAACATCCACAACCTTATATGAATGATTATGTACATATTTCGCTCGGACTCGAACTTATGATGTACAAATCTTAAAATTTTCTTATTCTTCTTCGTGATAACTCGGAAAACCTGCTGGAACGTTGAAGACAATTCTTCGTTCATAAAAAGATAAAGGATAAAGTGTCTGGCGTCAATGAATCCGCTTGGGATGCGCCCCCCACGTTCACTTCAATTCAGAATCGTTTGAGGTTTACGAACGTGTAACTGGCCTATACAATGACTTGCACGGGCTGGCCGATATGTCAGTTTTTTTATCCTCCCAGACAAGTCTGGTACCAATTTACCGACCCGCGAGAAATGCTTGATGTGCACTAGTGCGGATTCGAACCTCTGATGGATCAGATAGATCATGTAGACCGCGGAACCTCTAACCGACTGCGCTACACCTGCCCTTTTTTTGTTCACGAGCAGGTAAATATTGCCACCACTCTTCTGACTGATGGCTGTTGACTAAGGTTGAGAAGGCCACCAACCATGCCACTGTTACGTTATAAAGCCGCATAATTATAAAGTTTTTGAAATCTAATCTTGACATGAAGACCCGTCAAGGTTTTTGTTACAAAAAAGTAACTTCACGAAGTTTTTTTTTGTTACAATTTGTTGCATTTAAAGGAGCGTTTAGGCAGTTTGGTTTCAACGCGCTGAAAGTATCGGAAAACTGCGTATTTATTAGTTTGTTATGGATACTATAAAACGACAGTAAAGCAGTATTTCAAATTTTGTGAGTTTTAAAGACTCTCATGTACATAAAAAGTCTTTTTATAGTAATTTCTAAAAACCTAGCTTACTCCAAATAGAGAAATTCTCTCCTTCTCATAAATTTTGTATTTTTGCAGACAAGTCTCTCTATAAGCTAACAAAAACCAACTACAAGAAGCCTTTTGTTAGCAATTGCGCTGCTAAAAAAATCTTTATTAGGTGCCTTACTGAACTTTTTCATTAGCAGTAGAATATCATATAATAATTTGACACAATAATATAATTTTTGCAATATATAATTTTTATATAATAGTATAATTTTTGCGTGTACACGTATTCATTTTTCCTCCGCCAGTAAGTCAAATTCCAATTTGTTTCTCAGTGTTTAATGTTGGATTTCACACAAATGCACGAAATAAAGGAAAAAGATAAGGTACTAGGTGTTAATCAATTCTTCCGGTATCCCCCAATCTGTATTCCACTTCATTCCGGAATAACAGAGATCAACGAGTGCTTGTACAACTCAAAAATGACTTGCATCTGAGTCAATAGATGTATCCGATCAGTATTTTTACGCTCTTAAACAAGTATGAGCCTTATGGAGATGAGTGGCCAGGATGATCCTAAATCACCGACTGTCCAGACGCTGTGAAACCTCTTACCGACTGGTCACACTCTCCCACCAACCTCGAAATAAACACAATAATTTCAGGCGAAGCTAGAGCAACATTAAAAATCTTGCAAAAGTCAAAAGGTCTGGATTCTGCCTCAGGCTATCCACTATCTGCAGAAGGAAAGAAAAAAAAGGAAAATATACAGCACAAAATTGTAGCAATGAAAAAATATTCATTTACTCTTCTCTGCTCTATTTTGCTTTATTTGTTACCTTTCTTTCTTTCTTTTTTTTTCAAAAATTCACGTATGATGGTTTCTTATGTAATGCAAAAAAATGCCACTATAATATTCTTATTCATTATTTACTCTAAAATATTGTATATCCAATTTAGAGAAAAGAAAATATTAGAGGGAAAAGAACAGCAGTAACGAGTAAGTACGTGCGCAAGCGTGCATTTATGAATATAGTACCATAAACCCATAATAAATAAAACATTTTACAGTGTTTTCTTATTCTAATTCCTTAAGAATTCCTAATCTCCTAGAAAATCCGTAATACGATAGTTATCAAGAGAAAAGTGAGATTAAAGGCATCACCCCACCGATTCTGATTTGATTCAGGTGCACAAGGCTGGCGCGCTCCAGTCGAACTCCTTGTGGAAAATAGTGCGCCGGAACGCTCGAAGCCGTATCTTCCGGGCCGTTTTTTACGGAATTAGGAAGAAATGAACGGAATCACCCCCCTCTCCATAGTCTCCCATCCCGTATACGAATACTCCACCTGAAATTCGTACCACCTTTGATGCCTTTAATTTGGACTATATTTATGAAATGCACTGATAACTCTTAGATGATATCATAAATAATGCTCATTCTCCAGAACATTGATTCTAAATTCTGGAACATATCTGGAAAAAAGTCTGCCCTTTCACAAATAACAGACTTTTAATTTAGAGGAAAAAACCTGCACATGTTTTAAAAATAGAAATATTCATTTAGCAGTAATATCTGCGGCGTAGTAAGTAACGCCTTTTCTCAACATCCTTATTTTCTGTCGCAGGAGATCAACATATCCATCTTTTATAGATGAGCTGAGTGTCCAATGAATTAAAAAGTTCTTTTTTCCTGTAAAGGTGCGATAGGTGCACTTCTAAGCTTGTCGCTTACGGAATGCTTTACTGACTGTTTTGAGTTTGACTAGTAACTTTATAAATTTACTCTGCGCTACACATAACTGGCTCCAAAAGCATTCAACTGCACGCACGCGACGCGACTGTCGCAACAAGTGCTCTTCCGCTGCAGGAACTTTCTCTTCGTTTTGCACTTTCCAAGAGTCAAAAGCTCTATTAAATCGATCCTATGGTTATTATAGTTGGTCTATGGGTATGAATATGGAAGATTTATGGATATAGTCGCTATAAACACCTTATCTTAGTAATATTGATGATTCCTTCTTCAAGCTTCAATATCCTTTTTATCCTGGCAGAAGTTCAGGGCAAAAAGTTAATTATCTATCGCTGGGCGGCGAACGTTGAAGTTGCTTGATGGTATCTCCGAAAAAGCAGATCCAGTTAATGAGTTATTTAATGGTTTCCTGCAAAAGGAGACCCGATTAATAGACAGAATGATCGAATAGCTGGCATACGTCACATAAGCCAGACGGGGAGCTTCGCAAAAACCATGTAGTCGGACGGAACTCGTGAGCAGAGGGATACATTGGCGCCTATTTGGTTTCTTTTTTTCTGGAGGGCAAGGGAGCGGGGGGGCTTGCTTCAGGTTCCATTGCTGGGTTGAATTGAGCCGGCCTTAGCCAAGTAAAGAGACGTAGCGCCTCTCAGCGCCAACGAAAATCTGAAGAAAAAAAAAAGCCGTGCGGCAGGAGCCTCATTTCAGAAGAAAATTCGAGGAAAGCTTTAAAGGTAACCAGTTTTAGTGATAGGTTTCAAAGGTGTTTTTTTTAAAATTTATGTCAAAGTTTTCAGTGATAGAACGGCTTAAACTGAAATGCATAACATGTCTGGCCTTTCTTACCATACATTCTTTGCGAAACTTGACGTCTCCAAACCTCGAATTTTGTCAAAGGATAGAACTATGAGTGTCCTCTTTCTCACTTGCACGAAAGGAGTATTCCAACTCATCCTATTGACAAAGCGTTCAATGACTCTGACCGCTTTACCCTCTTGCTTGCAGCCTCAAATGAAGTTTCTGAAATGTGGACCAAAAAAGGAAGAGAGGGATCATGTTAAAAGCGTTGTATCAGAGCCGAGCTTTTCAAACGGTATCCAAACACGAAGGCCGCCAATTTAGTGATAAGAAGGTCCTTTAAAATGTTCCTCGCAAAGAGGAACGCTCTACGCTTTTGCTTGTGGTTTGCAACGGAAGTACTACCGGTGCTCACACAAGCAAATCGAACAGCGGAGTACGGCTGATGTAGGTATGATGTCACGCGGATCGTTCCCGTTCAGTAACGTCGATGAAAAAAGCAGTGGATTTTGGCACGAGAATGATTTAACCTCATACCGTTCTAATTTAAAGGCATCACCCCACGAATCTGAGGTGGTGCAGATTTCAGGTGCATTCTTATAAGGGATTGTAGATTTTGGAGAAGAGGGTGATTCCATTCAGTTCTTTCTAATTGCCGTAAAAAACGGTCCGGAAGATACGACGCGTGCACAAGGCTGGCGCGCTCTAGTCGAACTCCCTGTAGAAAATAGTGTGCCAGAACGCCTGAAGCCGCATCTTCCGGGACGGTTTTTTACGGCAATTAGGAAGAAATGGACGGAATCACCCCCTCTTCATAGTCTACGATCCCGTATACGAATACTCCACCTGAAATCCATACCACCTCAGCTTCGTAGAGTGATGCCTTTAATCATTTGAAGTGGAAGCTAGAGTAAGAGAAGAAGTATTGATGGTGTGGTGGTGGTGGCTGTGGTGGATTCCTTCATGTTCGACTCTTCCACTGATGAAACATTGAGAACATTCAAAAACATTGTTTTACTGATATCGTCCCGCTACTTTCAGGTCCACGTTTGTCGATCTCGAGTAGGCTGACGATGTAGCAACGTTCGCTTTACAAAGCAGTAGCAAATTGTCGATATTGTTAACCATATTAAGTACTTCACAGTGAGAATAGAATAGAGGAGATAGACGAGGACCTCCGGGAATCAGGGTGGACAGACAACGGTTTTAACTCCTGGATGTGTTCTTTTATGGTTGCGTGGAGTGAAATAGCGACAGTATGAAACGGTTACAAAGCAAAGGTGAACTAATGTCGCTTTGGCATCCACCTTCTTAACTAAACGAATTCCGATTTTGGTTTCGACTCTTCTCGTCAACAAGCCCAAGCTGTGAGTCTGTTTATCCAGTGGCAGTCGGCGGTCCTATCTTGAAAAGCGGGTCTGGAGAACTCCGTCAGTGGTTATGATGAAGTTCTCTCTATGGAAACGAAGCTGCTTGTATGGCTGCTAGGCGACCTCTGCTAAAGGAACGCCTGGTAACGAAGAACGTAACACAAAACTTAGTAAAAGTAAAACTCAGGATTTAGTGCGTCCGATGATGCATGTGGAACATCTTCCCTGGTTTTTGTATTCAGGTAAAGAAAAGATTCTTCGATCAACTTACAGGGAGGTCATCTTGCCCACGTTCCTTGAAATATTCGCGTATTGAAGTTGGAAAGTACTTGAATTTTGTTTGAAGAATAAGGGATGAACAGTCTGGCATTAACCAACCCGCTTGGGTTGCGCTAACGCGTTCACCTCAATCCAGAATCGTTCAAGGTCTACGAACGCCAAACTCGTAACCAAAACGTAACGTAAACGTAGCCTCTGCAGTGACTTGCGAGAACAAGCCGATGTGTCAATTTAGTGTTTTTACCTTCTCAGACAAATTTGGTACCAATTCAAATCCCGGATGGATATATGGAGTGGTTGGAATGGGGCAGGTTCGAGCCGTTTTGCAGTCGCAGCCAAACATCTTACCAGCTGTGCTTCTCCGACGCCGATAGAACAGTAGAAGTTTTTTTTTGATTTCTGCGACAGCCTTACTCTAAGTTTTGGCCCAATTTCAATTTGGAGATCATGTATCTGAGGAACGTTGTGTCGTCGGTTCAACTTTTTTCTTCTCGACACTGTCCGTAAGGTCTTTTCTTCTGGAAAACTGCCATCGGAATTTGAATTTCATCTCATGTTAATCGGATGTATTCTGCGGAGACTGCACAGATAGCGGAAACCGCAGAACCGCGGAAAATGAAGATAAAGAGTTTAAATGCCTATCGTTGTCTCAGTGATAAGACAGATAATGAGACTTTTTTTTGAAATTCTTCTTACACGATCACTCGAAGTTATAGTCTGTTTTCAATTTGGGGGTCCTATATCTGTGGAAGCTGTGACAACGGTTCAATCAATTCAATCACTTGACAAATTCGCAAAATTAATGTACTCCTCTATGTGTTGAATTAAATAAATAAATAAAAATAATAATATAATATAATATAAATATAATAAATTAAATATCGGACGCCATTGAGTTTTTTCCGCCGAAAAAGTACCATCGGAGCAATATTCCGCCCTGTTATCGGTAGGAATTTACTCGGCGGCTATATGCAGATTTCTCTACGTACTTGATGAGAATTCCAATTACTGGTAGTGATCGCAGATTCTAGAAGAAGACATCGAAAACATAAGGAAGGAAACTTCTTATATATAAAAAAAAGTTCGTGAGTTCCTGAGTTCGTACTACTTCCATACTCGTCTACCCCACCATCAGCCCCCATCGCTCTATAAGACTTCTGATCTGCGTTCAGATCTACCACCTCGTTATAGGTAACTCCAGCAATACGTCCATTCTGACGAATGAAGAAAGATATCCAACCTATGAATGGTGTCTACGCTGCGATTTCGCGCTCCAACGGCGAATTCCACGGCGAGTTGACGCGCGGCCTTTAACGTCGTTGCGTGCCTGGAGCTTCTTTTGCCACCTCGAGTTGCTCTAGTTTTTCGTTGTTCTAATCTTATTTTCGTGCAACTTATCCTATTTATTCTGAGTAATGTCGAGTGATGAAAGCGATGGTGACTATCAAGAACAACGAGAGGAGCCCGAAGAGGAGGAGGAAGAGGTTACTGGATTCAACGTATTCTAGTTTTGTAGGACTTGTGTTCGCATTGATTCTTCTAACGAGTAACAACTATAGGTGAACAGTGGATCTGGCTCTGGCGCTGGATCTGAAAGTGAAGAAGAAGCTTCGAAGAAAAAGAGCAGGAAGAGAAAGGTAGTCGTTCGTTTTTGATCTACCCTAGGTTTAGCGAAAAAGACCCACATGCCTTAGTTATTCAGTAATAGTTATTGTCTTGCTTCGGTCTAACGACTTTCAACGAGTCTATTTATTTTTTTCACTTGTTGTTTTATATTGCTATATTAATTGCTCCAGATTAATTCGGAAAGCGAAGAGGAAGAAGAAGAATCCGGTGATGATAGTGAAAATGAAGACTCGGATGGTTCACGTAAGAAATCGAAGAAGTCCTCCAAAAAGAAGAGGGTATGATGACATTCTGATGTATCCTTTTTTATCGTATTAGTTTTTTCTCAATCGCACTATGGCAAAAATTGTGTTTGTCATGAAAAGATTTATTGTCATAATTGCAGAAGGACCGAAGACCGCGCGGTTCGGATTTCATCTTGCAAGATGTCGATGTTGATGATGAGGAACAAGATGAGGATGAATGGGATGATGAGGAAGATCGTGCTCTTGAGCCCAACGAAAAGGAAGAGGTTCGTTCCTTTAATGGTTTCTTGAAGCGAATGGTTTCACATTAATACTGTTTAGGCCGAGAAATATATGAAACAGCTGGATGCGGAGAGGAGACGAAACGAACGGAACAAATTCGCGTAGATTTCTTTTCCCTTTTTCAAATCTGTATTCTATACTTCAAAACTCATATTTGTTCTCACAGAAGTGTATAATTATGCAGTTTCGCTTTAGAAAAATCTTGTTTTCCAACAGTTACTTTTACAACAAGCAGAATATTTTCCAAGGATTATGTGATCTTTCATAACCAGGCGCTCTTTGCTGATGCTTCAATTTTAGAAACATGAACGAGGACGAAATCGGTCGATATTTCGAGAACAAGTACAAAACACAACCTATCAGAGATCTTGTCGATGATGACTCTGCTCTTGGTTCGTTGTTTGCAATTGTTAATGATCTAAGATAGGTGAAAATTGGAATCAATTCATTTTGAGATTATTTTTTGTAATTGTTGTTGTAGAGTATTGTTCATTTCACCTTTTTTTTGAACGAGGAAAAAAAAACTGGCAGAATGCATGTGAATTTGTACAGATAAATACTGGTGTGTCATAGTGATAAATGCATACCTAGCGAACTATGAGTACTCAAACGTTAACTAACTAGAAAAGTCAAATGATAGCAAAAAAATAAAATAAGATAAATGATGTCTCTGTAGAATTGAATTCGGGAATAATTGGTTCTCAAAGTAGTTTCTTCTTCTTTTCTTTTTGTACTGATTTGTGTATGGATGTTCGAGGGATGGTATAGTTGTGATGCAAACTGATTTCTTTCTTTACAATCTTCTGACGTTGGACAGAGAATTAGTATTTTGAATAGCCACGTCAAACTTTTGAAAGGGCGCTGGTTTATTTGCACTTCATATTTTTCCCCATCATTTGCTGACAAATAGCACTTGACAGCATTATTCTTTGTAGCTGTAAACCTTAGAAAAGTTGCAAACTTTCTTTTCAGACGATATTTCGCAACACGGGTTACTTCCCTCCACTAAGGATCCGAATTTATGGATAGTGAAGTGTAGGATGGGCGAGGAGAAACTCGTCGCACTACAGTTGATGAGAAAGTTCTTGGCGTTTGAGAACACAAACGAGGTATTTGACTTCATTAATTTTCTTCTTCTTGCTATGCTTTTTAGTAGTTGTTTCTACTATCCTTTTCTATTTGTTACCACGTTTTTAGAACTAACTGTTTCAGCCATTACAAATTAAATCTGTTGTCGTGAAAGAAGGGCTGAAAGGGATTATTTACATTGAAGCTTTCAAACAGTCCCATGTGGCCAATGCAATAAACGGTGTATCGGCTTTGAATCAATTTAACGTGACGGTATGAATTTGTTTTTTTATTTGTATTTGCTTCCCTGTATTCTTTGGACGTTTTTAGATGGTACCCATCAAAGAAATGGTTGATACACTGAGAGTTGTCAAAGACATTCCACAGCTCAAAGTCAACTCTTACGTTCGTCTTAAACGAACGATGTACAAAGATGATCTCGCTCAGGTCTGCTCTTACGTTTTCGTTTTTTTTTCTTTGAATAAGCAATTTTCTGTAACCACTTAAATCTGCAGGTCGATTGGGTTGATGTGGCTCAAAGCAAAGTTAACCTCCGTATAGTTCCACGTATTGACTATTCTCGCATGCGAGGAGCGCTGAGGACGGTACTGAACTTTTTTTTTGAATGCTTTAGTTATGCATTTATTATTTGCTGCTTCTCGCCTTAGGAAGCGGATCGTAACCACAAAGTGAAACGTCGCCCAATGCCTCGTCTTTTCGATTTGGACCGAATCAAGTGCGTGGTTTTCTATCCGTGTGTTTTTTAATCTACATATTTTATGCGTTTTTTTATTCTTAAGAGAAATTGGAGGAGAGGTTACGAACGATGGCGACTTCGTTATTTTCGAAGGAAACAGCTACCGACGAGGTTTTCTCTATAAGTCATTCCCTATGAGTGCTATCGTAAGTTGTTGGTCGTTTCATTTATATAACACATCCATAATTTTTATATTTTGTTAAGATTGCTGAAGGCGTAAAACCCACATTGGCGGAACTGGAACGTTTCCAAGACACCAGTGAAGATCTGAAGAAAGAATGTAGGTTTCATTCATTTCTGTTTTCCTATCTGTTGAAATTGAAAGTTCTTTACGAGTTTCTTTACGATTCATTAAGATTATTTGATGCCTAGCCCGAACTCTGTTGTTTTGTTATTGGAAAAAACATTTCATAGCGAGGCTTATTGTTTCAGTGGAGTCTACGACCATCAAAGACAACTCTCACTTTTTTGCACCTGGCGATAATGTTGAAGTCACCGAAGGAGAGTTGGTCAATCTCCGCGGTAAGGTGGTTAGCGTGGACGGACCGAAAGTGGTGATGATGCCAGATCATGAAGAATTAAAAGTACGGTTTTTTTTTTGTTTTTACTAGGCGCAGTTTCTGGCAAAAGTTCTTCCAGACTTCCATCGGATTGTTTTTAGGAACCACTAACTCTCAACGTAGCAGAACTTCGTAAATATTTTCGACCAGGAGATCACGTGAAAATGATCTCTGGGCGTTACGAAGGAGACACTGGTCTTATTGTGAGAGTCGAGCATAATCTCGTCGTTGTTTTGAGTGATTTGAGCATGGATGAGGTAGAGATTTTTTTCCCAATGGTGAATTTTTCATCACCCACACCTGACCTCCTTGCAGATGAAAGCTCGTCCTCGCGATGTGCAACTTTGTGCTGATATTACTACAGGAGTGGATTCTTTGGGGCAGTTCCAATTCCACGATCTTGTTCAACTGGATCAGCAGAATGTTGGTGTGATAGTGCGTTTGGAAAAGGAAACTATGGAGGTCCTTAATCAACATGGAAAGGTAAGGCGCAACTGTTTGAATTTATTCTCTTCTATACACGAAAAGGCTAACGATCATCTTCAAAATTTTCTTTTAGAACGTTTGCGTTATATTCCCAAAATTTGATGTACATTACAGACTGTTCGTGTGAAGCCGCAAGCAATACAAGGCAAAAAAGACACTCGTCACTCGCAGGCGCTAGATAGTCAGCAGAACCCCATTCAGTGTAAAGATATGGTCAAGATTATAGATGGCCCTTTCGCAGTGAGTTTCACTGTTTGTGTACTTGAGGTCCTCTTCTAGGTATCATAAATATTTATGGTTTTTAGGCGAAGAAGAACGAGGAAGAGAAACAGGGTGAAATTAAACATGTGTATCGATCCTGGGTATTTGTATATTCGCGGAAACATGTAGAGAACAGCGGCATGCTGGTTTGCAAAGCTCGACATCTTCTATTAATCGGAGCCCGTGCGGGTAGTACAAGAAGTGAGGACTTGTTTCTTGATGTTTTATTTTCCTCTTTGACTATCTATCATTTGAGATGAATTACCGACAATGAATCGTCTTGGGATGTCTAGCCCAAATCCTTTCCAATCACCTCGACATAACGGAAGTGCTACTCCGGCTCACTCAAGTTCGCAGAGTGTTAGTGGATACAGTGTTGGAGGAAAAACTCCGAATCATGTTGGTATGTGAATTATCAAATTAATATGAAACTTCGGGTTCAGCGTGGAAGCTGCAGCTCATAAGTATTTTTTATTCATTGTTGGGCTAGTGCAGCGCTAAATACACTGACACCAAATAATTTGATTGACAATTTGTAAAATGTGTCCAAATTCACTCAACCTTCCTAAGATTTTATTGCTGGCTTAGTAAGAGACTTTTTTCGCATAAAGAAAGGAAATAAGTGTCAACTATTGTAGAATTGATAGTAATATCAATTAGAAAAAACACTTAGAAAGTGTTTTAATGGGAACAGCGTCATTTCTGCCGGAAAAATCTGACGACCTAATTGCATGGTATTTACAAACAGCTTTGCTTCTGATTAGTTTTTATTTAAGCTGGTTTTGGTGGACATGGTGGTGGAGGAGGCGGAGGAGCCAACAAAATCCGAAGAGACAACGCTATTATCGGGAAGAGTGTACGCATCACTCAGGGACCACTTAAGGTTAGTTTTTTTTTGAACGTTTCTCATGCGTTAATCTTGAGGTTGCTATTTCAGGGCTACTTCGGTATTGTCAAGGACGCCACTGAGCAAACCGTCCGTGTGGAGCTACATACTCAATGCAAGGTTAACAAACTGCTGAATTTGGCTCCGTTCTGTTTTGCAGGATATTAAAAATACTTCGAAATTTAGACAATTTCTGTCGACAGATCTCGCATAGCATGCGTTGGAGATGGCACACCAGGCGGATCAGTGTCGGCTATGACGCAGTATGCTAAGACACCGTTTCAGGGTGACGACGGACGTACACCAATGTATGCTGGCAGCAAAACACCAATGTATGGGTCTGGATCAAAGACGCCAATGTACGCCCTGGACGAAGGTGTGCTTCTTTGTTTTTACTTTTGAAAGTCAGGGATGTGAGCAGACATTTTAAATTATGTCGTTTAATGTTATTATGCAAAATATTCTCGTTCAGGAGGGAGAACTCCATTTGGTTCCCATACTCCAGCCTACGACAGCTCCAGAACACCTGCTTATGACAGCGGTCGTACGCCTGCCTATGATGGTGGACGTACGCCTGCTTATGATGGAGGACGCACTCCAGCTTATGACGGTGGTCGAACGCCTATGTATGACAGCGGCCGAACACCTGCTTATGATTCTGGGAGAACTCCAGCCTACGACGGTGGCAGAACACCTTCGTACGAAAGCGGCAGGACTCCAGCTTACGATAGTGGACGAACACCTGCGTATGATGGAGGACGGACTCCTTCATATGATGAGCCAGCTGCAGCTTCTGCTGCTGCACGTAGAGACAGTAGTGATGACGAGGTATTCCGTTTTTCTGTAGTTACTTTTGAGGCGAATTTCCTCCTCAAACCGCCAGTCAATTGCAGGACCACGAGCCACAGTACGAAGCGCCGGCATCTCCATCATATAGTGTGCCTACACCTGGAGCAAACCTCAATCCTCAAACCCCTGGTTTTGCCCCAGAGACTCCTATGGGTGAGTGTTCAAAGGCTAAATCATCAGCTAAGTGTCTTGATTGTTATTTTATCCAGGTAATTATAACCCAATGACTCCTGGAGGAATGTACGACTATTCTGCGCCTTCGCCATATGTGCGTAACAACTATGAGTCATTCGGAGGAGGACAGAAGATTCGTGAGTTACTTTTTGGTTGTTCTCTGTCGGTTTTGGTTTTGCGTCTTATCCAATGCAAAGCAGCTGTTTTAGCTGCACACTTCCTCGAAGGAGGGGAATGGGTGATGGAAGATCTCTTTGTTACGATTAAAAGTAATCATGATGAAGATCGGTTCCAAGATCGTGAGGCTATCGTCACAAGTGTTCAGGTTTGATCATTGCGCTAGCTCCCAGTGCATCCTTTATCCTCACCTCTTATAGTTAGTTCTGTTTTAATCCCCGCTTCCAGGACGGACGATGTCAAGTTTACATTCCTGATTTGAAATGCTCTGCTATGGCAGATTTCGATCAGATCGAGCCTCTTAAACCGCAAGAGGGTGATTGGGTAAATTTTGCTCTTTGTTGCTTTCATTTTTTGCGTGCTACTGGTTACTAAACAATTTTATTGTAGACTCGTGTGATTTATGGTGACGAGATGGGAGTAATGGGACAGTTGATATCGGTCGATGAGGCTGATTGTGTGATCAAAGTTGGAGCAGATGACATGCGATTGAGTCCTCTTGAGTTCTGCTGCAAGTTCAGCAAGCGGTGAATAAGCGTGTAATAAGAAGGAGTCGGGTGTTGGTTTTTCTCGTAGTCATTGGTAGTTTTCATGTGACGTATTTGAAAAGAAGATATCGGGCTTTTATATGTCAGAAAATGATATGTGTGTTAATAATCTGATGTGTTAAGATGCCGTTTCAAATATAAATAATCGAAAATTTAGTTGAATTTTGTAAACCTTGAGATGGTTGTATATTGCTGATAGCGTTTAAAACCATAACTTGTTTTAACGAAGACCCATAAATTCTTTCAAATGTTATACGAATGATGATCAGAAAATTTTGCTCTTCATTTTTGATGCTATCCTGGCGACGTTCGCGAATTGTTGTATTTCCTCCTTCCAACCAGTGAGGTAATCGTCAACCATGTACGGGAGATCGTTATCTGCACAGAATTGTTTCACCATTGGCATCACCTGAAAGCGGTTTTAGCGTATACACTCCACTAGGCACAAACTATATCTTCTGACCTTGCTAAGATTATGTCGTGGCATAGTGGGGAAAAGATGATGTTCAATCTAAAATAGAAATTGGGTTACTTTGGTTTAGAAGAAAAAAGTAGATGCTTATTGATCTTACTTGGTAATTAAGACCTCCCCATAGCCAATCAATAAATATACCGGGTCGCATGTTGCGTGTTGTGTACAATTGAAGGCATGCGTAGTTTGACATGATTTTTGAAGTGTCTGAAAAGGATGCACAGTAAATGAAAAGGGATAAAGTCACTGGCGTATCAATCCACTCGGGATGCGCCAACGCGTTTTACTGGAATTCGTTGAGGTTTTGGAACACGTGTTGGCCTATACAATGACTTTCGGGGCCAGCCGATGTATCGAGTCAGTGTTTTTATCCTCCCAGACACGTCTGGTACCAATTTATCGACCGGGGATGGATGAAAGGCTTGGTTTGGACTAGGGCGGTTTCGAACCGTCGACCGTGTGGCTACAACGGACCTTTAAGCTCCTGCGCCACACGCACTCCGCACTGAAAATAAAGGGAGTCATTTTATCCTTAGCTTCCTTTTTTCTCATGTATAACTCCGTCACGGCCGTGAGGGTGTAGTCTGAGCACATCTACGGCTCCAACCATTCGGTTTGATAACCTACGTCGTTACTTATCAGTTACTGGTACTCGCAACGTCTAAAACTTTGCGTGTAACACCTCGATTCGTCACGGTTATTCATCACCGCGATTTTTCCGTTGAGGCAGCGCTTATTGGAGAAAATAACGAGGATCATTCATTAAAGAACTCGACCATCTGAGGAATATTTGAGTTGTAGTTGAATGGATAGTGTTGTTTGTGTGTCAAACTCCGATCGTGTTTACCGAATATTGAGATATGAATTCGTGATCGAGTTTTCCAATGTTTATTTCCTCTTTACTTTTGTTTTCATTAAGATGGGCTTTTTATTCTATTTTTTTTTCTTTCAGTCCGTTATCAGTCTTTTCTACCGTTTCCTTGTGTTTGATACGTTTCTGAGCTTCTAGTGTGGAGAAACGGGAAGAAATTACGAAAAGAAAATCTTCTTATGTCACCCTCTAGTTGTCAAGAAACTGCCATCACAGTAGTTTTCCTTTAAGTTGAAGAAACTTAAAATTTAGCTGGTTACCAGACGGTAAAGTTAGGAGGATCCTTTGGATTCTAAATTCTTCGGTAAACGATGACACTGTTCTTCTGTTTGAAGAGATCGGATACTACTTTGTGAGTTAGGAATTGATCAGATGAAAAATTCGTTTAATAGTTAAACGAAATTTGAAAAAAAAAACTGAAACATTTCTTTTTTGAAACGAGCCTGACCTTAATTAGCGTATGGCACTGCTGAGTTTTTCAATTATTTCGCTCTAACATATACTTAGCGCAACGGAAGGAACACTTACATGGGAATTTCTCGACGGAATAATGGTTGTACGTGACGACATGCGCAAGCAAAAATCCTCCCGTTAGTTGAGAAACGATGAAAAACATCAACCTAAACGAGGATAATGTAGATGGCTAGTGAAAACGGAGGAATAATGTGGTCTGGTGTCCTGCAAACACAAACCTGATCTGCATCGTGGGTAAAAGGTACAATTGTGTCATCACTAGTACCCAATGTAGGACTAGAGCAACCTGGAAAATACTGTACAGTACGGATCGCGCCACTCGGATTCAACGACACACCGACCTGCTCATAAGTGGCTCGATCTCTGTAGTATTTGTAGTAATGTTGTGGCATTCCATGTACGAATACGATCGATTGCAGTAACCAACTGATTCGTAGGAACGGTAGCATAAACGACCAGTAGATGTGTTGATACGGTAGAATGGACAGCCACCAATTGTCGGCCATCTGGAACGAGGTGATGGTTATGGTGATTGTGCTAAAGGAGAATTCAAGAAATTTTCTTATTATCCGAGTCCAAGGGGAGCCAACATCACTGAAATAAGGAATGTCGCGTAATTTGCGGAATTCCATAGGAATTCATGCTTTTCTGAATTTAAAGCGAAGTTCTGGATTAAATTTTATTTGTGGGCGAAAGGTCACTTTTCTGTTGCTCCTAGAACAGTCTTTAGAATGTGAGTGATTATAGGATATTCAAAAATTATTGGAGAAATTAGAAGTGACCTACAACCCTGACCCTATATATTCTATAACGAGATCCCAACATCCTAAACTTCATGGAATGCTGCTTCTAAGCCATATCAGATCAATTGTTTCAATTTTTTAAATTCAAAATAGGGGGTTGAGACCTCCAAGACAGAGTCTGGAGTCAAATTCCATGCACTTAAGCTCTGTCCAAGAATCGAAGAAATGCTGTTACCTTAAGGTCTTGTACAACGGTAGCCCAAAAAGGCATCAAGTCGAGATCTCCATCCCTTCCGACGACATTAGTGGCAGCATGATGAATATTGTGCTGCTCCTTCCATCCTCCCGAAGAGAATCCTTGCAGAAAGTTGCCTACGAAGTAGCTGCAATTTATTTAACATGTCAAGAGGAAGCAAATAGTAAACAGTGAAGTAGTAAAGTAAATATTTATTTATTTATCTATTTATTGAAAACACCTGCAGGTGTGCAATAAAACAAAAATAAAAAGCGAATTAAGTGCTACTATGTGGGAAATAAATAAAAATGAAAAAAAATAAAAGTAAATATGTGGGAAAAGTTGGGTTAAATGCACCACTAATGGAAAACGTTGAAGTCAGTTCATTGAGGTTTTTGCAGGTTCTGCGGTCCTTGTAGATGTAAACAGTAAAAAAAAATTCAAATAGATGTTCAGAGTTGATAACACCTGTTCCTCGCTTATCTACGCTGAACCTTGTGTCAAATATAACACTCCCAACAATGGGAATTTTTCCACACATAATTCAAATTTCATTATTTTCGTCTCTTTTTTTCCTAGATTTAGTTTTTAGGCTTTTCGTTGTTCACAAATTGCTTCGTTCTGGTATAAAGATATTTTTCTTCAATTTTTGCCTTCTAGTTGCTTCCCTGTTATTCCTTGCATACCCTGTTTTCCTCGTCCTCACTACTTGGTAATTTTTTGTTAGAACCGATTACTTTTATGGTAATTTTTAGCTGGTAGTCTAACCATCATTTCTGGAGATACGGGATATGCCGATGGCAGGATTGCGGAGGTGTGAAAGTAATTAACGGAGCTTGAGGAAACTTTGCCCGTTTTCAGGCCACGCATTTGTCAAAAGTAAATTCTCGAAGTATATTTGAAATCAGCAGCTCATTTACTTCCGAATGTTATTTTCAAAATTTAATTTTGCCCACTTCCAAGAATTCGGATTGTTTGCGACGGATTAATCCGTCGCCGACGGATTTTGAGACACAAGTTAGTAGCGATTTTGTATTTCTCCTTTTTCGAGCGGAGGTCCTATAACGAATCTCCATCGCTATTAAATTCATTTCATTCTACATCCATGAGTCAGCACGTAAATTAATCCAGGCACTCTCCGCGCTGAAGCCATAGCAGCACACGTTAGCCAGGGATGAACTGAAACAGTTCGGCAGTCACCGCCAATGCAGCTGCTTCACCTGTATCTCCACATCAAATGAATCCATAAACAGTTCACCTGTCCATTTGTATCGACTATTCGAACACTCAAATATAGTGCTTTGATGCTAGCTGTGATTTCTACGCAGAAGGTGCTCAAAAGAATTTACATAATCACGCAAGTGGATGTGATTATCTTTTCGTGGAGATGTCTCAACATCGTAGTCAGCTTTGTTGATTTCATGATTTTGCCCTCAAGGCAAAAGAGCGGGACTCACCTGGCGATATCGTTGTGCCAATGATCTTTGAATAGTTGATTATGTGCGAATTCGTGTACAAGCCATCCTAGTTGTTGCCAAGCAAGACCCATAAGCACAGCAGAAACGATATACCAACCCCTCATCTGTAGAGAAACTGCCAAAGCGATAATTGCAAGCGATTCTGCCACCTACAATAATTTTGAATAAATACTGTAAGTGAGGAACTGGAATGACACAGTGAACTCACTTTTCTGAGGTAGAATAGTATGCTACCATCCATATGTCCTTCTCGACGAACTCGCATTCGAAGTTGGTCGAAATTTTTCGAGATGGCTACACTACGTTCCTCAGTGATATCGAACGATCCCATGTTTACATCCTCGTATCCCGGAAGCATCTCTTCCTGCAGGAAATTCAACGTAAAGAGTGGTTGTAGTGAAATATGCTAGAGGTCTATGTTTGGAATCACCTTTTCCTCGACTATTTTCGGATCTTGTGTAGGGCATTGTGACTTGAGCTCCTGTAACCATTTGTATGCTTGCTTCGATTGTGCATGGAAAGTATGGAATACTGTGGTGGCCTAAAATGAAAAAAATCATAGAGAAAGCAGTGGTTTGCTGTGGAAAAGTCCTCACTTTCCAGAAAAAAAGTCAAATAGCTGTTCTGGTAGTCTGCAAAAATGACTTTCTACGCAATCACAGTCAATCGATGCTCACTTGATGAAGATTGGGACATTGTGGTTGAAACAACGAAACTGACGAAGCGTGGAAACCAGATGAAAAACATAGAAATCGATGTGTAGTTCACGAATATAGGCGTGGCCTCGCTCAAATTCTCCTAGTCGTCCTGAAAAACAGCATGAGAAATGCTGTTTTTTCCCACAAGACACCAGAGAATGCCCGGCTTTGGGCACGCACCGCATCCACGAACGAGCGGTTGAAGATCAATGAAGTCTCCTCTCTAGCCTATTCGGGTTTAAGTGAAACCAGTCAATAGGCTGCTGAGGGTACTGAAGCATGTGTAATGGGGCCCTGTCCAACGTACCTCGTAGGAAAAAAACTCTATGTTTTCCGTCAGGTTTCCATACTACACCAATTTCGTGATGCGCTGCCTTTACGCAATTTTATTAGTCAAACATCTTCTTGACTTTAGACTTGTCCAGGTCTATCAGAAACATTTTCAAATTACTCCTTTTGAAAAAGTTATATCGTCGAGTTGCAACATTTTACACAACCAATGTCTTGGGTATCTCCATGTATCTCTCTGTTATCTCTTGAATCTACGTATGGCATGTTCTTGATTTTCAGAAAAGATGGCTTTTTTCTCAAAAAGGCCTTTTTCTCTTTTTTGAGTGTGAGGCCGTTCTTATTGTGAGCGAAAAACTATTCAAACATGTGGATTTGTTTTTATACAGTGGAATACTGTAGAAATGCGAAATACTGTACTATACTCACACCGAACAGAGAATCTAGCTTGAAAAGTACATACGTCTTCCAGGTTACGAAAATAGTACAAACTAAGTCCGTCTTGAGCTCAGAATATGAGACCTAAAGCGCATTCATTTTCCAATTAGTGTGTCTACGAGGCTTTGGATAGAACTTCCACCAGCCTGAAAATTCGGCTTTTTCGTCGTCTTCAGGAGGCTATTTGGAGGTCGATTAGAGGCGCACTAATAGAAAACACCGACAGAAGCATGCCGAGTTTCCAAGACATGAAAACACTTGAACCATCAGGTGCATTCTTTTTTTGCAGTTGATGGGAGTTTATGGAAATTAGTTACAGATTGCATCTAAGAGTTTCCACTTCGACCGCAACCGCTTAAAGGCATCACCCCACGAATCTGTGGTGGTGCGGATTTCAGGTGGGGTATTCGTAGAGGATTGTAGATTATGGAGAGGAGGGTGATTACATTTCATTTCCTCCTAATTACCATAAAAAACTGCCCGAAAGATGCGGCGTTTGCACACGGCTGGCGCGCTCCAGTCGAACTCGATGTAGTTAATAGTGCACCGGAACGCTTGAAGCCGTATCTTCCGGGTTGTTTTTTACGACAATTACGACAAAATGAACGGAATTACTCCCACGAATACTCCACCTGAAATCCGTACCACCTCAGATTCGTGAGGTGATGCCTTTAAGCAAATAAAGCGCGTGTTGTTTCGCGTGTTGTTTTGATCCTACTATGTATATCTCTTCTCTCTGCCATACACCAGTCGGATTCGCATTACTCTCATCCGATTCAACAGATCCGGCTCCAAATGCGTGTGCAAAGAAGTACGTAACGATAATTCGATGTGCACTAATAGACTTTCCTGACTTTTTTTTTCAACGAGTTTTCAATAGATAGGGTTCCTCAAAACGTTAGGACAGAAACGCTACTAATGTAAATATCTTGAAGATTTATATAAATATCTTGAATTTTCCAAGATAAAATGCGTGACTTTGCAGGTTTTTTTTTGCAATGACCGTGATTTTCGACTATTGTGATTATTTTATGGTGGAGGTCACGCACAAAAAAGCTGCACTATTATCTTTTTGAAACCAATAACAGTAGCAGAAGGAGATAAACTTCACGAATTCGGTCTTTTTGTGGTTGTGAACTTATTGAACTCTTTGAGATTATCAGCTGCATTCATCGATGAAATCTGATGGAAATATAGGACACTTTGAACTTTCACCAATTTTGCAAGATAAAATGCGTGACTTTGCAGGTTTTTTTTTGCAATGACCGTGATTTTCGACTATTGTGATTATTTTATGGTGGAGGTCACGCGTCAAAAAAGCTGCACTATTATCTTGAAGTGGTTTTTGAAAAAAAGGGAAAGAGCAAAAGAAATGTTACGTGTCTGCGTGCAAAACTGTCCTTTCAGCGTCTAACCACGTAGCCACGTTTTTGAGAAATTCAGTCATGAAGTCGAATTTTTAATCGTAAAAAATCGCATCTAGGATGTACTATGGATGAGTAGATGAGATATAAGAAAATGTATGAGAACAAAGTTCTTTTCAACCAAAGAGTATAATTTTTACTAACGAGAATTGCCCAATCCTTCTCTTTAACAAAAAAGAGTACATATCCCGTCTGCTTTTTTGAGAGACACGGAAAAATCCCAATGTTGCGTCCTTTCTACTTGTTGGTAATGTTTGGAATGTGTTTCTACTTTACAAGCAGTCACATATGACATGTGTTAGTAGTTTACAATGAAAAGCGAAATACCGTTCCCAAATACAGGACCCTGAGGTACTTGGTGCATTTGAGGTATCAGTTCAACTGACGAAGCAACTTTTTACACCCATAGGTTTGACGAAATAAAGCGGCATAAAGTGAGGGAATGATGGAACTACTCAATAAGATAATTTTTTACTTCCATACTAGAAAAGATATCCACTTTCATGCGGTTCGTTTCATCAATATTACATGTAAACGTGTAAAGAATTGCCTCGTTGGATCAATTGATGTCTTCAGTGCTAATTTTCCTTTGGATTCCTGGATTTCTAGGTGGTATTTCGTGTTGTCGCCGTGGTATTTGCAAGCTACTAAAAACCCGAGCCATGTCCACTACTGTAGAGAATAGAATTTCAGAAAATTCTCCGTACATGTAATGGATTTGAGGTAGATGTAGGACAAAGAACAAGAATGAAGAGTGTGTACATAGTTCAGTTCCTACGTGGTTCATCGAAGGGTGCATAATGTTTACTTCCGAGAAATCACAGCAGCTGAGCAGCAAGTTTTGAAAAAGTTCATCGACGACGCTAAAGCGTAGTTATTTTTGCTAAACGTCCATCATCCTACCTCGCCAAAGATTCTTGGATGACTTTCCGTGGTTTAGCACCAAAAACAATATGAAGTTGGCGTTGTGTATTGCATCCCACGAATCGCAACCACATCCATTACAAATGCATTGTTATGTGGTTTGTTTGGTGAAAAGGGAAAAAAAACCCAGAATTTCAAACGATTCGTAACAATCCGCTTTTGTTGTTTACAACGAAGTTTCATGATAAGTCGTGATAAGGTGGGCAGAGAGCGCACGTAAGTCACTAGGTGGTCTGATCCCCAATAAAACCGTACGATTGTCGAAACACTGACAAAAGAGTGGCCTGGTGTGAGAAAATGTCCATAGAAAAGAAATGAAATACATAATAATATAATAATATAATACCTGATATAATATTAATGTTGATATAATACAATATATGTAGCATAGTGTAAATATATAATAGTATAAGAAATAAAATCCTCAGACTCACATCCTTGTTCCTATAAGTTGTGATTGCACTTCCTCCAGGATGATTTTTGAGCACGTCCTCGTTCACATAGACCCATTTACCGTCGATTTTGAGGTAGAAAGGACTGTTCTCGATCCTACGTAACACCATAATAAACAGTTTATATGCCCTGAAACTGTGATCTGAAGGAGGATTCGAGGGGAAAAAACATGAAAAATCCACTATTTGTGAGAAAATGAGAGGAACGAATTCCCGGAAAATAATAAACAAACGCGATTGCATGTTTTGTGATAAGAGGTGCAAAGAACGAAGCACAATGATAGCAAGAATGCGAATTTCTGCTAGAATTCGCAATGGCAGGAGCGAATTTTTAGCGGATAGGTGCTGATAAGAAGACGCTCGTAGGTTTTGATGGTGTCCAGAAAAAAAAATGTGAACGGGAAGAATTTTGCCGAGAACCACCACCATAGCTGAAGTCCATTCTCCATGCGATCAATTCGTTCTCCGCCGCTGGGCGGGCGACTCCCAGGCGACTCTACACGTGATGACCTTCGACTTGCTTAAGTATTCGTTCCATTTCGAATCCATCCACGTTCGCCCCATTCACACTTATTGAGCTGTTGCGCTCCATTTGAGCTTTTTACTAATTCGGGACATCTATTGCTTTGCGAGTAACGATTTCTTTTATCTATCCATACGCTCAAAAGAAGAGAAATAGAAGTGTTTTGATTTTTTTCCCCTGAAAAATTCCCCCTAAAATCTTGGAAGATATAGTAAGGAAAACTACTAAAAATCCATCAACCTGAACAAAGCTCTTTCATCAGAGTTTCTTTTAAGTGATTACTATCCATTATTATATTGAAAACATTCAGAGAATCATCTTTATTTGGTCTTTAAAATCAGTCATAGAATAAAAAAAAACATAGAAGCATCTTTTTTTGTAACTTCTATAGATTTTACCACCATTTGTATTTCACGTCAGCGTTTTTTTTTTGTTGTTACTAAAAACTGAGATTCTGGTAGTGATACTGTGACTGTTTTCTTTTAGCCAAGAAGATGAAAACCTGCTGAAAGACCTTGGTATATGTTCAGGCATTGATTTCTATGTTCAAGCGATTAAAATGACCACTAAATCAGTGTTGAGTGGTAGTATACAGTGAAAACAAAGAATGAGCTGTTTTTATTTACTATTTTCTCACCTTATCCACGAAGTCATGGAGTATGTATAAGCCCCTAAAAACCTTTCAAATTTTCGATTCTTCTATTTAGCTCAGAAATCTCTCTATTTCATGAAGAGCAGCAAAGCGCCTGTTACGAATACGCATGCGTACACGGAAACGAAGAGAGCAATCAAATATTAGCTAAGCCTGTTCAAATAATGAAATGCTGGGTATCACCAGACCTCTGAACTGTAAATGTACAATATGGACCATTACTATTGGGATATTAGGACCTTATTTTTTATTTTTAGGACTTTATTTAGCGATTCTTAAGAGTTTTCTGCCTTCCGAAAGCGATGATGAACGAGAAGCGGGTTGTCTGGGAGTAATTCCTGGACTGCTGCGGGATGGGAGACTGTGAAGAGGGGGGTGATTCCGTCCATTTCTTCCTAATTGCCGTAAAGAACGGTCCGGAAGATACGACTTCAGGCGTTCTGGCGCACTATTTTCTACAAGCAGTTCGACTGGAGTGCGTCAGCCTTGCGCACGCGCCGCATCTTCCGGCGGTTTCTTTACGGCAATTAGGAAGAAATGGACGGAATCACACCCCTCTCCATAATCTACGATCTCGTAAACGAATACTCCACGTGAAATCTGCACCACCTCAGATTCGTGGTATGCTTAATCATAATTTAATCATAGTTCTGGGGATTACGAACGCTTATTTGGCCTATACAGTGACTCCGAGGGGTGTGATTCCGTCCATTTCTTTCTAATTGATGTAAATGTAGATGTAGATGTTACCGATGTATGAAGTCCGTGTTTTTATCCTCCCATACAAGTCTGGTACCAATTTGTTGACCCCGAGGGATTATTGGCTTGATAGGGAATGGTTTCAAACCATTTGAACCATTTCAGACCACAGTCGATAATGCAGTCACAGCAGAACTTCTTTCCAGAATTGTCCCACACCCGTAATCGTCTGTCCCTTATTGCAATGAAATTCATAAATACACGAAAAATGAGAACACTTCATACACACAGGTCAACTGGGTATCACCAAACCGCTGAACTGCACATATACAATATGGACCATTACTATTGGGATATTAGGACCTTATTTTGCGATCCTTAAGAGTTTTCTACCTTCCGAAAACGATGATGAACGAGAAGCAAGTTGTTTGGAAGTAATTTCTGGATTGCTGTCTCAGGATCAGGTCAACCTGGTAGGATTACGACAAGTACAGGGAAAATTAGAACACAACGATAAAGTATATATACACACCTGATTTACTCTATATAGGACTCAACATACACAAATGGTAACTTCGTTATCTATTATGTTTCCTTCGGGATTTAAGGAGGAGCGAATGATTACCTGCAACCGCTTTTTGTTGTGCTGTGAAAATGGATGAGCAAGTTCGAAGAACATTGACCAATTCCTGGTGACGAAAGACGATATTGCTTTTGAATTGCGGGACGGGATCTTTTATTTGGTCCGCCGTGGGTCGCGGTGGTCGCTACGTACGACTACTTCAATGAGTACTCAAGAAAAATAACTGAACTGAAAATGTCTACGTAACCCCACTATTCCCGTTGCGGGACAACATTGTTCATCTCACCGACAATTATGCAACAGCGCATCGCAGAATTGTATCTCTGTCTCATCAAATGGCCAAGAATGCAGTTTTGAAGGAATGGCATTACAGAATTCTTAATGAATATTTTGGAAAATATATTATTGAAAAAGGTGAAATCATGACCAAAGACGTTAGAAATTTTTATTAAATGCCACATTTTGAAGTAAGGAAACTGAAAAAACCAAAAAAACTATTTCGAATCGTTTTCGACGCGTCATTTAAAGAGAAAGGAAATACTTTCCTCGATGATTTGATAGAAACTGTTGAATCGTTTGTAAACAAAATTCACGACATTCTGATTTTAAGACTGTTTTCCAGAAGAATAGTTCTTTCTTACATAGAAACAGCATTCATTCAAATACGGCTTCAAAATCCACATTAGAATTTGTGCAGAGTACTATGGGTTGAAGACGTAACACAACCACTTACGAAAGAAAATATTACGCACTATAGATCTAACGAGCATTTTAAACATAGTAATAGCAAGTACTCCGCTATCAAAAGAAATAGCCAAGGATTTGTACGTAGATAACACCATGTTTCAAGCAAATTCTGTAGACGAAGTCATTTCGAAGCACCAAGAAGCTAAAAACATCTTTGCAGAAATTGGCTACAGCGTGAGAGGGTCCGAGTAATGCAGAAGTAAAGACGACAGACTACCACGAAACAAAATAAAACCTTTGGGCGTTAGTTACGATATAGAAAAAGATAAGTTCTCAGTAAAGACAGAATTCTCCTTTAAAGAGAAATATACGAAACGAGTATCATAAGTCAACTCATTTCGGTATATGATCCTTTGGGGATAATAGCACCATTTTTAATCAAACGTAAATCACTAAGGCGACAGATCGATTGGCGTATAATGGAAGGGGGATATTGTACCAGAAGATTTACGCAACAAATGGTACGCAGATGTCAACGATGTATCGACCGTACCCAGTCGCTTGCTGAGTGAACACATTGGTTCTAACAAATCCTCGTTCTGTCTCTTTGCTGATGCATGTAAGGGAGCGATAGCAGTATGTGCATATCTAAGGTGCGCAGAACAATCAGGACACACAATTGATTAAAAGCAAGAGTAGACTTTTGCACAAAAAGACAAGAAAAGGACAAAAAAGACTTTTCAACCAATACCGAGGCTGGAACTAGTAGTTCGGCAATACCCGCCTAACCTCTACCGTACTTCGTCATCCTCGTAATCCCATTGTAACAAAAATATTGTCGTAACATCGTAATACTATTGCAGTAAAGAGGCAGCGCATTAGCTGACTTCACTGTATTCTCGTTGTCGTTGCAGGCGCCCTATAAAAGAAGCGGTTGCCAGTTAAGTTAAGTTACAGTGCGTATTCGTGTGTCTCCCGTTACTCCGTTGTTATCCGGACTAAAGGTCCCATCACTGATAGAGAATTCCACTAAATTACCATCTACACAAGTCACTACAGAATGTTGCCGTTGTAGGAGCTGTTGATGATTTGTTTGACGAGTTCAAAATGCTAATTTCAACCTGAAAAATTCCAAGCAAGTTGAGAAGCAGACAAAAGATGAACCACACCATTGCACCGTCTAAAGAGCGTTGTTCAGCAGAAGCGAAACAATAGCAGTGGAGAACTCACCTTTTTCCACAAGACACCCGCACGGAACAAATATTATCAAAGTCACCATATAGGAGGCCGATTAGGAGGTTATTTGGCGTCTCGTGCACTCACTGATCCTTTCGAAACCGGATTTCTTTCCTTTTCGCTTGCTTTTATCTTAATTAATCCTTAGTAAGCAACACAAAAATTGGCTCTAAAACTTCTCTGTCTCCAGGTTTGACATCAAATGCTGCGAAATGACATCAAGGATTTGGTTTACAGATGGGAAGAGGTCGCGAAGGTGGCGGACAATTACACAGTTGCAGAATGAGCATCGAGAAGATCACCATAACAGGCAACCACCATTTCATTTCACTCTCACACTTCACTTCATCTTCTTGGATACCTCAAAAAGGATAAGGGATAAAGTTTCTGGCGTTAATCAATCCGCTTGGGATGTGCCATCACGTTCACTTCAATTAAAGGCATCACTTCACGAATCTGAGGTGGTACGGATTTCAGGTGGAGTATTCGTATACGGAATCGTAGATTATGGAGAGGGGGTGATTCCGTCCATTTCTTCCTAATAGCCGTAGAAAACGGCCCGGAAGATACGGCTTCGGGCGTTCCGGCGCACTATTTTGTACAAGGAGTTCGGCTGGAGCGCGCCAATCTTGTGCGGCGCCGCATCTTCCGGGCCGTTTTTTACGGCAATTAGAAAGAAATGGACGGAATCACCTCCCTCTCCGTAGTCTCCCATCCCGTATACGAATACTCCACCTAAAATCTGCACCACCTCAGATTTGTGGGGTGATGCCTCTAAGAATCTTTCACCAATCTGTCGACCACGGAATGATGGAAGGCTCGGTTAGCACTAGGGCAGTTTTGAAGCATCGATCGACCGTCCAGTTACAACTGAACCTCTTGCCGACTGCGCTAAACCCGCCCTTGGATATCTATGTTACATGAAACTCAAACTTCTACCAAATCTGCTGTGTCCGACAGACGTCCTGAAATCACACCCGATGGAGCAGTTTCAACGATGCTAACCGAACGAATTTTGAATTTTTTTTTAATTTTTGGAAAACTACATCGAGGACAATAAAAAGATCTCTGGGGAGATAGAAAGAATGAGTGGGAATCAAGGAGAGGAAAGCAGTTATCATGTTTAACATTTCCAGAGCCGAACAGATTTGAGTGAGCCGCTTCTGACGTAACTCTACAGTTGAAGTGTTGGGGTGGCTAATGTGAAAAAAAAGTATTTCGGGCATGCTTTTAGGTCCACCCACCATGCTAATGATTTAACCTAAGAAAAGTATGCACTTTCATTTGTTACTATATCCAATGAAATCCATAAATCCTCAGTAATCCAATCGAAAATAGAAATTTATTGACGGGAAAAAAACGATAGAAATTTATTGACAGAAGAAATTTATTGACAAAAAAAAACAACTTCACTCAGAATGAACATGCGAGACCAAAGATATCACAGTAAAAGGCAGAGAATTTGAACCTCACCGAGAGACAGACCTTTAAACGTTGTAGAATATAAATTCTCTGCTGTGAGCGCATACGATTAAATATTGCTTTAAATGAATTTTAATAAAGAGAATTTTTTTTCGGGATGACTAGTCTCTTGCTGCGCGTAACATTAGTAAGTGGAACTGGTAAGGAAGAGGTGAGACGTATTCTTTTTATTTAGAAAATTACCACATTATTCTATGAACAATCTTATGAAATCTTAGATGATGTAGATATGTAAGAGGATAAATGGAGAGAAGTTCCTCGTTCAATACCAAACTTCCGGATAAATAAACATGGTGAAGTTGATGGCGATAAGCGAGAGATAACCGTAAAGTGAGACGGTCTCAAGACGTTTAATGATCCTCTCCCAGAATGAACGTAACTGTTGATTACGATGATGAGTTTGTTTGACAGAGATCACCTCACGCAGAAGTGCAATGATCACGTCCACTTTTCCGCTAGCACCTGGATGAGCTGAAGAATCGTTTTTATGTGGTTTTTTTTTCCATGGATGATGAATTTTCTAAGGCAACAGATATTCCTTTAAAGGATGAAAATTGCTACTATTATTTCAGAAATTTGTAGTTTTTCCCAATTTGAAGCATGGAACCTTAACAACAAGTACTTAGCGCACGTACCTTCAAGTAGTACTTCACCATGTAGCGGTGCGTCCGTGTTAACTTCTGTGAAATTCACCTAAAATGTGTTTGTCAACATTAATAACTGTCTTTAATTTTAAAAAATGAAGAGAAAAAAGAGTAAGAGAAAAGTTAAGTAATTCTCATTCTCCGAGCGTTATTCTGATGTAGAAAATGTGAAAGAGAGGTTGTGGAAGTACCGCAGCTGGGAAGAGGTTCCGCTGCAATTGTACAGTCGATGCTTCTAGAACACCCCCTTCAGGGAACCAATCGCTTCGTGCCGCCACGCTCTGGACTCTTCCAGCGTAAGTAAATTAGTGCTAGAGTTGTTTGAGAAATAAAAAAAAGTTTATTCGTAGCTAGAATACTCCTTTTGAGCTCTTTTCGTTTTCGAGAATCGCCTTTCAGCTGACAATTTGACAGTGGAGGGGTTTATAACAACGGCTAAATGAATTCTTTTTACTAGAGCGGGTGTAGCTCAGTTGGTAGGAAGTTCTGCTGCGAGAGAACAGTCGATGGTTCAGAATCGCCGTAGAGCCAGGCACGTTTTTTATTCCGCTGGGGTCTATACGCTGGTATCAGACCAATCTGGGAGGATAAAAACGGTGAAAGTGAATGCGCATGGCCCATGACGCCTGGCAATTCCTTGCGGATCCCATTAACTTCAGACATTTTATTCGTTAACCTTTAAAGGGATCACTCCACGAATCTGGGGTGGTACGGATTTCAGGTGGAGTATTCGTATACGGAATCGTAGATTATGAAGAGGGGGTGATTCCGTCCATTTCTTCCTAACTGCCCTGAAAAACGGCCCGGAAGATACGGCTTCGGGCGTTCCGGCGCACTATTTTGTACAAGGAGTTCGGCTGGAGCGCGCCAGCTTTGCGCACGCACCGTATCTTCCGGGCCGTTTTTTACGGCAATTAGGAAGAAATGGACGGAATCACCCTTCTCTCCATAATCTACTATCCCGTATACGAATGCTCCACCTGAAACCCGTACCATCTCAGATTCGTGGGGTGATGCCTTTAACTGCGAGAGTAAGGTTTTTCTCGAAATCCTCCTGAAGAAGTCTGGTACAAATGTTTTCTTGGAATTATTGAAAGATTTTAAACCATCGACTGTACAAGCGTTGTAGAACCTCATCAATCACTTCGCTATCGCTTTTTTTTTTCATAACGTCAAAATTAAACGCGATATAACTTGAATATGATTATTTTGGGTGAATGGTAACTAACTGAAAAAGTATGCTACATGATTGATTGATTATCTATTCGAATATCCAGGACTCTGTGTCATGTTCTTCACGATGAGCAAGTGAAAGCTATGAAATCGAGCTCAGCTTATCCAAATGAGACCGCCGGGCACGAAAATGTTGCACAAGCACGGAGTCGTTCTTCTTTTTTTGCATTTTTTGTAGGACTAGTCTTCTCAGAATCCCCTACGGCACTGCCCTACTTCCGACCTAAGTTGCAAGTGAGAAAAAATAGTTGAAAAAACTTCGAATAGATTTTTCGCGGCATGCGATGTTAAAATGCTTCGATGAAGTATTGCATTATTTAAAAAAATATTACTGAAATTTTAATATAAAAATACGATAAACATCAATACATACTATAGATAAACAAATAAATAAATATAAATGCTACAAAATACTAACATTGTGTATTCTATGACACAACTGTGTTAAAAATAAATAGTCTGATAAATATCTTGGTTGATAAAATAGTACATATGTAGGTGTACAGTAGTTATAGCACCGTACGATTGTTTTAATCCGAAGAAGTCCCTGTGCTGTTTCGTTTTCCGAGCCATCAAGCAGAATGGAGAGGAAAAATAAACGAGTTCAAGGCTTTTTTCTTGAGTGAGCCCCCCCTACTTAGATGAAACAGAATACAAACCTCGTTGGGTATCAAATTTTTCATCAACGCATGTTCAGGACTGGATTGTACGGATATCGCCTGGAACAAGTAGTTTATTTATTTACTTCTTTGAAAACCACAAAATAAAGGGTGCCATAAAACAAAAACAAAAAAGAACAAAACCAGCTAGAAATTTGCCAAATTTTTATAGAAGAATTATACATATTTTAAAATGAGTTTAAGAGAAATTCTGGCCAAAAAAAAATCAGCATCCATAACAAATTACATACCTGAATGTTGTTGTTTCGTACCACATCGTTCTTATCGTAGCGAAAAGCTTTTGGAACATAACAACAGAAAAGTTTCTTCGCTGCCAGCCATTGCAGGTACCACGGTACAGCCTGCAATGGGGAGAAATTACAGAAAAAAGAAGAAGAAAATCTAAGAATCATTAGATTTTTCACGCCTCCTAGATGAGATTACCCTTGATCCGTATGTTGGAGTGTAAATATACATAAATGTAAACGTATGAGTATGTACATAGATATCGAAATGTGGAGTGAAAAAAGCCTACTCGTGGGATACAATATTTGATGTACGAGTTGTGGCGCACCCCTTCGACCTCATTTTAATATCTTTTTTCTTTCTGTTGCTCTTTTATGACATTAGTTAGCTGAAATTCTACTTTGGTAAGGTCTTTCAAAGTTAGTCTTTATAAAAGGTCCTTATTCTCTCATGGTGGTGTCAGCCGTTCAAGGATAGCGATGTAGTGAACCCTTAAGCCTAGTGTATCACCACCCGTTCGCTCAAGGCGCCTAACGGGCTCTTTCGTTCGGAGTTAAAGGCATCACCCCACGAATCTGAGGTGGTGCAGATTTCAGGTGGAGTATTCGTATACGGGATGGTAGATTATGGAGAGGAGGGTGATTCCGTCCATTTCTTTCTAATTGCCGTAAAAAACGGCCCGGAGGATACGGCACCGCACAAGGCTGGCGCGCTCCAGTCGAGCTCCCTGTAGAAAATAGTGCACCAGAACGCCTCGAGCCGTATCTTCCGGGCCGTTTTTTTACGGCAATTAGGAAGAAATGGACAGAATCACCCCCTCTCCATAATCTACTATCCCTTATAGGAATACTCCACCTGAAATCCGTACCACTTTAGATTCGTGGAATGATGCCTTTAACTGTCAGCCAAACCCTGACAGCCCGTTGTTCAAGCGTCCTCGGCTTGGGAGAAGATTATCGGGTCAAGATTTTTCACATTTTGTAGCAGGAGAATGATCTGACGAAATACCGTGTTAAAAAGGGTCACCTTTGCTGTGCAAAACGTAAGTAAAATTCTAGTGAGCTCTGTTCGTTCCTCTTTTTGTTTTATAACAAAAAATGAGTGTTTTCAAATAAATAAACAAATAATGTCCACGAGCGAGGTGACGAAAAGACGTTTTAAGTCCATGCTTTAACCGTTTCGACATGCGCTTATGTACATTTGACGAGTAATTTGGCGCCATGCAGAGCAAATGTCGCCGTTGACAGCGCCTTGACAACACAATTATATGTTGTTGTGTAATTACTTCAAGATTTTTGTTCCAATAGTACACAAGAAATGTATATGGTGAGCCGGCGATTAAGAAAGAAAAAACAAACGAAATTTTCATGGGATGTAAATTTTCGGCAAATTTGAATCCATACGTCACAATATGTACACTTCATCGTAGGAAAAACACACTATGTAGAAAGTGTAGGAATTTCTCCTCAAGATTTCTCCTTTTTCGTGACCTTCGTTTCCTTTTTCGTTATTGGAAGGAAGGGAGTAGATAAGGAGCAAGGATAAGGTGTTCGGCCTTGATCAATCCCTATGGGGATGCATCTACACGTTCGACTTCAACTCAGACTTCTCCTGAGGTTTATGAACGCGCCTCTAGCACTTAGAATGACTTGCGGGAGCTAATCGGCGTTTTTTATCCTTAAAGACTAGCGTGGTACCAATTTATTGACCTCGAAGCGAAGAAAGGCTTGGTTGGCGCTAAGGCGGATTCGAACCTCCGATCGAACGTGCAACCACAGTGGAACCTCTTACCCACTGTGCTACATCGCATCAAGGTGCAGATACTGCGGGGAAATCTTAGGGAGCTTATCAATCACTGTCGTGATTTTGAATTCCTCTTCCCTAAAGCCCTAAAGCCAACTCCAGGACAAATATTTGTTGGAGTATTTAAGAAAATTCATGCTCAAGCTAAAAGTTTTGAGCAGACGAGAATCGGAACATGATCACATAGAATGACTTCAAAAACCTAATTTTCGTGGAAATTTGACATATTATATATGCGTTATTTGTATATTATGTTATTTTTACATTTGTATTATTATTATATTGTATTTTTAAATATATATGAACTCTGAGAAGGTGAGTTTGAAAATCCCTTTGAAAACTTTGAACCTTTGAAAATCCCTTTGAACCTAACCTTTGAAAATCTCAAAACATGAGGGTTAGAAATTTTAATAGGTCCTCTTGATGCTAAGCCACTGAAACGTCATGAGTTATTCAAAAGAAACTAAAATCCATAGTAGAAGTTCTTGCCGTTGCAAAACTTCGCCAAAAATCTTTACATTGGGGTGTGCATTTTCAAAAAAAACTTTTTTTTTAAAGGAAAAAACTGAGGTTAAGGGCAGGAGGAAGGCTTTAGCGGTCATTTTAGCTTCAATTTCCATTCTTTCCGCATACATACCTTTCTTGTTTTGTTTGCAGACTTTCTTTTTTCTTTCTGTAATCTTCCACTAAAAACAACCCCTCAGAAAGAGTTGAACAACATTTTATTGACAAATACTTCTGTTATTGCTATTATTACCATTGAGACGTGACATAATGGCTGTGTTGGCAAGCGTTTTACTGCACAGGAACCAACTCGTGGACTCTACACAACATAAACAACTCCTTCAAGGCTTTAATGCATCCAGCAACGTAACCACAGCTGGTTTTCAACCACGTTCTGAGCTCGAACTGAATTCTACCGAATAAAAAAATCAAATACGGTCATCTCCACAAGATGATCCACCAAGGTGTTCTTCGGATTATTCTTTATGTAAAAAGTCTCTTGATTAACAAAACAAAAACAAATTTATTCTATTTCGATAAGGAACAAATACTATGCGCCAAATGACTCAAAAGATTCCCTCGTATAATAATAATAATAATAATAATAATAATAATAATAATAATAATAATAATAATAATAATAATAATAATAATAATAATAATAATAATAATAATAATAATAATAATAATAATAATAATAATAATAATAATAATAATAATAATAATAATCAATTTTAGTTGAGAGAGGTAAAATCTTGATGATTAAAAATAAATTTTAAAAAATCCAGAAAATTAAATTAAAAGGGGTAATTAAAGCTTTCTTAAGTGTTTATTTAAAGATGAAGCGCTTAGTAAAGATCATCTCAATGGATTTCTAACGAATACTAACGGTGGGGCCCTTAAGTTGTCCAAGAAACTCTGATAAAAGTCCTCCCTAAAAGTGTTTGGGATATGCTTGAAATATTTAATATTAAAAATTTATCATTTTCCACACTCTGAAGGTGATCCGATCCTTCTGACCACACGAAGTGACCAAATACGGTTGGCTGAGTGTTTTGAGCGGTATATTTTCTATACATGTCTGTTTTTTTTTAAAAAATGACACTGCTTTATTTGTCAGCGCACCTCTCTGTGTACTGAAACAAATTTTTAAAAAAATACAAAAGAAAAAAATAAAAGAAAGCAGAAATTGCATACCTGCCATGTAGGATTACGAAGTGCATATTTCTCCAAATGCACAAATATACAAGATGTGCATGTGGCAATACTAATGATAAAGATTAAACTCATATAGTAGATTCCTGAAAATGTCGCTGTCATCTCTGGACGACCGTATTTCTCTTAGTGTAAACCTCAATGAGTGTAAATTCGTACCTAACAACGGTACATCACTGAATGAACCTCGTTTCCCCGGGACGCTTTCCATTGCGAACTTCATCTCACCCACTAACATTAAAAGCATTACTGACATCGAGAGGAGCGTCATTATTCCTGAGAAAAAATTTATAATGAATTTTTTTTGAGAAACTCTAAAAATCAGGCTGATATCCTGTACCTAGTCTAAATTTGCTTTCCCTTCTTCCGGTTGCGTTAATGGGGGCATGGAATCCGATCACTGCCACCAACGAAACCTGTAATAATCTGCAACGTACAGAAAAATGGTGTTTCGGTTACAGTAATTTTAAACGAGTATATTGTACAAATTTGTATATTAGTATTGTATATTGTATTGTGTATTATATTTGTATATTCTTTTGTATATTATGTATTTGTATTTATTAATATTATTATTTATTTGTATTGTATGTATTTGTGAATTATCTATGTGTATTTATCTTTTGTATAATATGCAAATAATGCTTTTTCTCTACGGTAATTTCGAACGGGTTTTTTATACGAAATTTTTTTTTTCACACAGAAGAGGATCCTGCGAATCAAAATTTAGAATGGGAAAAATTAGCGGAAAAGTCTCAAGCTGCAGACTTTCCGGTCAATTTTTATTCCTTTATTTTAATTTTTTTTATTGAAGACTTAAATTCGCTTTGTACATTTCGATTTCCTGTGAACAAAGTTTAGTTTCAATTGTTTTTTGGTGTCCGGATACCGTATCCAGAAGAGAATTGCCTAAACATTAAACTACCCATATCACATTCCCAGCCAATGACTGGTTCGCGACGTCCGTTAGAAGTAGATCATGCCATTCAAAAGTATTTACAGGTTCCGATAATGCGGAGGTAGACCGGCGCCTTTAAGGAAATGGAAAAAAAGGTTCCATTACAGTAATAGGTCTACGGTAAGCATAGAGCGACCAACGGGACGATACTCACTTCAAATTTGTCAGCAATAGGACATTGGCATTGAATGGGAATCTATATATTTCGCGAAAAAACACGCAATTCTATATGTACGCCAATTTTAAATCCTTTCTCTCATTCTTTTTGTTTTCATATATCCATTATATATATCTTATTGATTTCTTCTTATATCCTCTCTTGAAATCCGTTCAAAAAATCGTCTGTAACATTTGTAGAAGTAAATCTTTTGCATTTCCAGATTTCGCGTAGTTACATTACAATTTTTTGGAAATTTCAATCTTATTATCTATGATTATTTTATTGTAATTACTATTCTATTCATCATCATCTTTTCTTTTTCTTCTTCTTCTTCTTCTTCTTCTTATTATTATTATTATTATTATTATTATTATTACTATTATTCTATTATGTATTATTATTTACTGACTATTTCTATTATTATCTATGTAAGCGCAGACAGCAAAATTTGTGAGGAAGTGGAGAAAACCTCCAGCGAATTTCTATTCTTTTTCCGGATATGTACTAGCCTCGTTCAATAGCATGGACAACGGATTTTTTGGGGGAAAAAGCCTAACAAGCATCTTACTAACCAATGTCGTGGGAAAAACGAGGTTGAACACATAGTAGAAGCTTTGGCGTTTAAGAATCAGCTTCATGGATACCATAGAAACGCTCTCGTGCGCATCTTCCATGGATCTAGTGGTTCCGTTTCGTAGACGAGCATCCATTAACAGCCATTCCTGAAAAAAGGTGGTTAGATTCGAGAAAATCCGGATCCAGAAAATTTCTACTAGACATTTAGAATCAGAATTCTATATATTCTTTCTATACTTTCTCTATAAAGTCTTTTAAGGAAACTTGCCTGTACCTGATTATCGTAAAAATCGCCGAGGTCGATTTCCTCTTTTTCCACGAGAAAATTGACTACATCACTCTGATATGTCCACGAACCACACTGAAAATTTCTTTTGGTTTATTTCATACGATTGCTTGCAGGGAACTGCACAACGAACAACGTTTTCTTTTGTGGATGTGGAAGTGCACAGCCAACTTTCAGCCCCACCCTCCTTCCCTCCTCTCTGGACCCCAAAAATTGCTTACTTCCGAGCGCAGCATTCCCGATTGATTGTGCTATGTGTGTAGCGGCATTGTCATGCTCAAGCAACCTTCGAAGGTATTGAGAACAGCAACACATGTATTCCTACTACTTCTCCTTGACGTGATAAACGTCCACGATCTTCGGTGCTGGGCTGTGGAAGGCGTCACGACTCGACTCGGAGCAGCTCCACATACGACGGACAAAGGTCATCCGAGAGCCGAACGAAATGTCACCGAGCAGTCACGACTAGCTCGAGCTCGAGCTCGAGCGGTCATTGAAGTCAGCACGAAAACACGCCGATCTGCTTATGCAACGGGTTCTGTAGGCACGAATGTGGATAAAATTGAGGACGTTGAACTCGGCCCTACTCATATCGTCATCACAACCACAAAACAAGGTACGCGTTGGACTTACAGATAAACTACTATTTTTCAGGATTTAGACGGAACTGAGAGGCAAAAAATCGAGGAGAAATCATAAATTCGTTGCATAAAGCGCAAATCTTCCAGAAATAACTTTAAAAACAGCTGAGAGGAAAAAAGAAAAGAAAAAAACACCAGAAACGCCAGTTTGAGTACTTATTTAAGTGGTTTAGGTTCAGGTGTGATGTGAAAAAAAACACCGAAGGTGAGGTGTTCGCTTCAGTGATTCTGGTCCTAGTCTCAAGTCTGCTTTTGTGGAATCTCTTGTTCCAGAACCTAGCATGTAAAATTAAGCGAGTAAAAATTCATTTAAATTAAAATAGAACGGTGTTTCAATCAAATTGAAGATTATATGATTAGTTTTACATAAAAATTCGCACAATGATAAATATAATAATAATTTTATAAAATGTGGTAGTATGTAATAACAATAATAAATTTACATTTTAATTATATTTAGTTATACTTAACTTTTAATTATAATAATAATTTTACAATTTTACAACTTTACATTTTACATACACCTGAAATGTAGGTTCCTCTTTCTTTCACTTGTAATTTTTTAAAGGTAATTCGAATTTGAGATGGAAATTATATCCAATAAAAGGAGCATCCAACACTTTTTTTGTAAAATTTTTTGTAATCACAAAGAAGTCACAGAAGAAATTAGCACCAAGGAGTATTGAGGTCGATTTTAGGCCGTTCATTCACAAACTTTGAATAGCATATATTGTTTGGAAAATGTTCATAAATTATATGCAAGCGACAAGAAATAAATTTTAAAAAGTATCTGGAAAAAGTGATTCTAGTACAAGCGTTGTTTCGAACGCTTGTACTAGAATCACTTTTTCCAGATACTCATTAAAATTAACGCGTTATTTCGAAGGAGTATTGAGGTCGATTTTAGGGCGTTCACGGAAAGAGTTAATTATTTACTTATAATTATTTGTTTATTTATTTAGAACAAGACAGACAAGTAAGCAACATGTTCGTTAATTGTTAGATATGTATAGCTTCTTCTTGAGGATTTTTAAAAATTTGATAAAAATTGAAGAGCTTGTTGATGAGAGCTTAAGGAGTGTTTATAGTTATCTCTAAAAATCACTTTGTCACTGGGTGTTCTTCCTTGTCCATGTTGGACGACAATTATACTCTTGAAGGAGTGAATTTAGAGAAATTTAGGGAAGAAGCTATAAATTTTAATTTTATTTATTATTACTATTTAAACTGGTCAGCCACAATGGAACACACCATAGGGGAAAACCTTTTCCAAATTCAAATGTGTGCGCAGTCGGATGGAAAAATCGTGCCACAAAAAAAAGCAAAAGCACGGCTAGTATCCAGATTAATTCTGCATATAATGCGTTTACGCTATTTTGCACCATGAATGAAAAAATTTTACCGCTGTCGGATCCCGTGATTTTATGCATGATTTTCTTCTTTTTCTTTAAGAATAGAACCTTACGGTTGCTTTTATTATTGATCGTAAATTAAAAACTACAAAGAGAGGAGCCCGGCTCTATTTACTGGATCATTTCAGATTTTTTTTTAGGCAAAAAAAACCCAACAAAAATCTGCTCATGTTAGAGTGAAAGGGGTGAATTTGGAGAACGGTAGAAATAAATAGAAAAATAATAAATAAAAAATAAATAAAATAAAATAAACAAAGCAATAATATTAATAAAATGATAATAATAATTTGTAATTTATAACTAATGAATAAATAAAATAATAAATAGAACAGTAGAACGCTCAGTTTCAAAGGCTATCATTTTCCTACTGGAGGACGGTAACTTATACGAAAAAACGGAAGGAAAAAAAAAGAATTCAACTCAGCAACTCTCTGGATTTAGTCCCCTCAGTTAGAGGTTCCCTTACGGCGCATTTCTTGGAACGGGTGCTTTAAAACAGCAAAAAGGATACTTTTCGGGGAAAATATCCGTCTCTTTGCTCTCTTCTCAAGAAGAAAAGTAGACGAAATCGGATGTGCACAGTACGCCTTAAAGTAGCTCAGATCAAAGCGCGCGAGCGAATGCGAAGCTGAGGAAGGACACACGTTGCGACACTCGCGTAGCGTTCAACCAGTTCAACACATTTGGTCCCGACTATAAAAGACGTTTCTGTCCCTTTTATTATTTTTATTATTTATTATATTATTATCATACTATTATTTTTTATTGCTCTCACGCGAAATTTCAACTTGGCATGTGTTTAGTTTGTTACATTTAGTCTAATATTCTCATAATTCCAGAAGAAAATCCACACATATCTCTGTACTTCTCTCTTCAGGGCCAGTTGATTCGCTGAAGATCCATATCGAACTAATCGATCTCCACGACAATCGTACATTACCGCCGATACAATTGTACGGACTTTTTCTCGTGATCGCAAGAGGTCAGGGGGTTTAATCCTTATTTGTTGAACAGGCACAAAATCAATCTGATCTCTTAGGACCTTACACTCAAGTAAACCTAGAGTGTGTGGATGAAGTTTCTGGGGTTACTCAATCCGACTCGGATGCGCTACCACGTTCACTTCAATCCAGAATCGCTTGGGGCTTACGTACCTGCATCTAGCCTAAACAATAACTTCCGGGGGCTAGCTAATTACCAAGCCAGTGATTCTGCCCTCCCAGAGGGATGAAAGGTTTCCTAGGGCGGATTCGAATCTCCGATCGATCGTGAAAGCAGCGGAACCTCTTACCGATTGCGCTTCGCCCATCCTCCCAAGAAAACATAAACGCAAATAAATCAGTTCTGTTTAAGTGCAAGGATAGATGGGATAGTGATGGTCTTCCTTCCATTTATGGATATTTGAGCGATTTTTAGTTTTTTATCGTATGGATAGCCACTTTTCACGAGATTTGAGTTGCTTCTAAGAACTTTGATGGATTACTCCACCGAATGCGAAATTTCACCCATATAAAACAGTCTTCTGAATTGGTCCCCTTCGGAGAAATTTCGACCCTCGCTTGCTCGTGAGAATAGTTTATGGCGCCGCGATGGGACATTTCTCAGGAACCCAATGCTCTGGAAATATGACACCAGAGTGGTGTGGAGACTTTTAAGTAGCACACATTTTGGTCGTTTGTTGTGTAGAGAATAAAGGGTTTTTCAAATAATAGTTAGGTTTGACCGGAGGATTGAAAATTCATTGACTGGTTCTGCACTTTGCTCGACTTTCTCCATTTATTTGCAGGAAGATATACGGTGCCATTCCTGAAACCTGAGCGATGGTATGGATTAACATTCACCAGCGAGAACCAGGTGAACGGTGAGACGAATGTTCACAAAGAAACCAGATTGCTACGTACTACGAATCGCCAGCACAACATTACGACAGCAGAAGACCTCTATGAGGTTAGAAAGACTTTGTGGTAGTTGTTTCCAAGGAACATTTTACTCCACTTATGGAAAATCGGGACTTTTGAGGATTTCCTCTATTTTGTGATGCTTATGATGTGCTCTGAATCGCTGACCGGCAGTATTTCCTCTAATTTCCTCCATTCCTTTCTCCTTTATTCCTCTTCAGGTTATCATGCATCGAAATGTGGATGGTGAAGAGAGCGCTGAGAGATTGTATGTGACGTCAGAATGGAGAGGAGAAGAGAGGTTTGTTGCTACATAGTTATGCTTTGTTTAAGCATCTTATTGATTTAACCCTTTAAAAATAAGAAAAACTGAACTTAGAAAATTAAAAGCCATATAAATATGAGCGAAAACCACAAATAGAAACAGCAAAGACTGAAAAAGTGCTTATAAAAGTACAGTATATGCATTTGCAATTTTTTTAATTTTCATAGGCTATGTGGATGTTTTTTCTCAAATTCAGTTACTAAAGCCCTCAATAGTCAAAATTAACCAAAAAAAAATAACATCTTTGAAAATAAAAGTGGAATAATTTTTGCTAATAGGATACAGTCTACATGAAGTAAATTACTTAATATTTTCTAATACAGGACCTATGAGGTTCCTTAGATGGATCCTTTATTCGCCTAACATTCCAGCTCTTTCGTAGCCACAATATTAAAAAACATAGACAAAAATAAGCAGATTTTAAGACACGAGAACGTTAGAAATAAATAAGTTGATGTTTTTTTTTGCCTTTAACCCCATTTTCCTCCTCACACATTATTCTCGATTTATTTTATTATAGAAGCACGAGGAGGCTGTAGTGATCCCACGCCCACGCACCCACGCGTTTTGTTTTTACCTGCGTGAGTGAAAGAGTGAAAGTTATGGAAAATATCGCTCATTTTCAATTTTTTCGATCTCGGTAGCTGGTGCTCACCCAGTAATGAATAGGTACTCCTACTACCGTAATTCCTCACGGATCGTGGTGGAAAGGATACCACAGTTCGCCAAGAAGTAAACAGTGGAGTGGATATTTCACTGAACCTAGCAAGTACATGATCATCGAGGGCAAGGGATTAATCAATTCATTTTCTATTATTTATTGGATTTCAAAGTATATGGTTTCAGTCTTCAGTACTTTGAACGATTATGGAAATATTAACCCATGGTGCTGTGAAACTTGACGGAATAAACGTGGGATTGAATCCAGTCAACCTTTATTAAAGCCTCTAAAGACGTCAAGAAAGCCGAAACGTTAGGCAAACATAGGGTTCCATCAAAGTACCTCACAGGCGCACTAATGGAAAACACCAATTCGGTATTTTCAACAAATTGTTGTTTTCCTTTCCTTTCCGAATTTATCGATCCCGAAAGGATGAAGGGCTTGGCTGGCTCCGGGGCGGTTTTGAACCATAGACCACGCAGTCGTAGCACAACCTCACCTACCGCGCTGCACTCTCTTCGAACAGGATTAGATTGGAAAGAAAGCGTTTAGCTGTTGTCATAGATACTTTCACAGTCAAACTGTCAACTGCCGGGGTTTTCTCGAAGAAAAAAGTACACAAGAAGAAATTCTGCAAAGAAAACACATCTGTTTCCAATTCCCTGCTGATTTTCTTCATTTCATATAAATTTTAGAAGCAGATTCCAAACGAAATCCAAGTTGTTTACGTGAGATCTGGGATGTTTTTGTTTTAACCTGGATTTCCTGGATAAACTCTTAGCAGTAGCGCACAATTTTCCACTATTATTTGATTTTAGGCTGCCTCATGGTGAGCTACACACGAACGTACGAGTACATTGCGAATCATCGTCAACAACCGAACAAATGATACTACATTCCGACGAGGATTCCGTTACCATAGAGATTTCCGTAAGCAATCCATCCATAGTGATATTCCAGATGAAAAACAGGAAAAGGATTGGAAAATGGTACCCTGATGGCTAAAAATTTCGCCTGAACCCGTAAAATTTCTTTCTTGGACACAGTTTGGAGGTACGAAAATAACATTTCTAGAATTCTCTGAACTCTGGAAATACACAAATCTATATATATAATTCCTGGTTTACTGAGATTACCATCGATTATGAGGATTACAACAATTTTTTCTATTTGTTTCGTTCATTTTATTATAATTATATTATTTCATTCTATCTTTGTTTATTTCTCGATTTTTTTTTTGCTGTGTTTCAAGAAGATCCAGTGAAACTGTTGATAAGTTCTACGACGTGGTTATTTTCATTCCAGTGGAGTAATTTTTTCTACTTTTGCTTTATAACTGCTCTCTGATATAGTTCCCTGCTAATATATTCATCCGAGCGGACGCGACGCGTCTGCCGCAACACGCTCTCTCTCTCTGCGCTTGACATGTGCTCCCGTTTTCCTTGCCTGTCTTCAAGATAATTGAAATATTCCTATTCCCAATTCATATAGTTTTATTCTATAATTCCTAAGAACCTTATTTTTAATTCAAAATACTCCTATTCCTAATATTCCTCGTAGAAATTCTACAGAACTTAATTTGATTAGTGATTTTCAAAAATAAAATTTAAATACTCACAGAAAAAGTTGATAAATGTTAAATGAGGAAGGAAAGCTGTGATTTTGTCACTCATGTCGCGGATTCTGGCGCTGTATAGGTAGAAAAATCAAGTACGACTTACTTGGTCTTGTTCTCCTTTTGATAATTTCAAAACGTTGCACTTTATTATAGAGTGAATACCGTTTTTCCAGTTCTGGTGGCTAGGATTGATCGTTCACCGATGCATCTTTTCCAAAAGTCCATAAATTTTTTTAATGAAAATTTAGTTAGACTTGGAAATTGGAATTTTTTTGGAAGTTCGTTTATCGCGTAACTTCACCTCAAATCTAAGTCACTCAGTTTCACTTTGTGAATGTTATGGGTGTAAAGAGTTGCGTCGTGGGAAGAATTGATCATGGGTTAAATCGACTAATTTTTCGGGTAGAATTTCATTATTTGCCAGATCAGAAATGTAGTGCTAACCGCGAATTTGATGAATTTTGATAATATGAGGGTTTTTCGTTTAAAAAAAGAAATCCAGAAGATTTTTTTTTGCCTTTAGATGGACTTGTTGTACAATGTTGAGCAAATGAACGAAACTCTTCATAAGGTTATCGCTCACATTACTCCGTTGAGATGTCATGAGTAAGTGGAATAATTTCTAAACACTATGGAACACTCCCACAAAAATCCTATGTTAAATGTTTTACAGGATTTGTTGGCAGAGTACTTTGATGGCTGATACTGGAACGGCAACGTTCGCGGAAGATGGCGCACGAGAATGTCATCAGATCGAAGGGACAAATTCGACAGCATTTCTGAGGCACATGACACGTTATACGGTATGTTTACGTGAATTTGCCGATGCGGAAAAATACAATACGATACAGTATCAGTCCAATCTGCAGTCGGTAAGGAATGAGGGAAAGCGAATGGGTTCAACACGTTTGCGGCAGCGCACAGCAGCATTTCGGATTCAGTTGCTCTTCTTCGTTTGAATCCCACTTCCTTTCACTCCTGAGTCCTCCTTCAATTAAAAGCGAATAGCGTTTACTTGGTTGTATATCCTCGATACTGTCCAAATTTTGTTAGTTTGTTTCCAGAGAGAAATATGGAGAGAGTCCTTTAGTGTTTTTCTACAATCTATATGTTTTCTCGATAGGAATAGCATTTTTGTTGTTCAAGCAACCTCAGCTAAACCAGTGGGGTACAATTCTGAGAGATAATTCAAAGTTGATTTAGGTGAAGAATTCATATATTTAGCAAGAATAAGTGTCCCAGAGCTGATATAGTCCGTTCCATGTGCGTTCACCCGGGCACGTGCGACACGTCCCCCTCTATTCCGCCTCGATCGCGCATCGTAGTCATTGTTTTGAGCGCTTTTGACGTCGATATTCTATCGAAGAAAATAATTCACAACGATACCGTGAACCTCGCCTTCGTTGATAATAGTTCACAAGTAAATTTTTATCCCTGAGTTTCTGAGTTCTCCTTAAATCTACATGTCCTCTCAGTAGCAAGATACAGTACTTATCCGAAAACAGCACACTATTCCAATGTCCAATGTCAAACTGGAAGCAGTGGACGGGATTATCGATGGACAGCCAGGAGAAATGAAATCAACGGGAATCATCTGATAAATGTTCCCATTCTACACAAAAAAAAATCCGAGAATTTCAAATTCCAAATTTAGCAACATTTTTACAAAGTTTATGGATTTTCGGAAAATGTACATTAGTAAACGATAACCAGAAATGGAATAAGAACGATTTTACCGTGGAAAGTGTATTTTAGACTTCGGAGATAAATTTCTTGGCGAAGGCTCAATTTTTGAATGAAAGGAATCTAAATATTTAACGAAAGGAAAACGAAATTTAAAAAAATCGCGAACGTTAGCAAAGTTTACATGTAAGGGTTGAAAACAAATAAAAAATAATTATGGATCAGTTTGTTTTAATAATTGTGTTAATTTTTGATTTTCACAGCAACCGCGTTTAGTGACGTAAATTCGTTTCAGGTGGAAAAACAAGGTTCCGGTTACGAACTCGTTGTGGAGACGGAACTACAGGAAGATTCTGAAGAAGGGCTTGTAACGCTGGCTGCTTTGAATCTTGGCAAAGACAACAACAAAGTACGAACGAAAACGTTTAGGTCAGCTTTCCGGATTTTATTGTTTATGTTTACATCGAATTATTGATCCAGAGCCAGAGAAAAGATCCATATTTTTAGTAGCAAGTCATCAAATAGAACATTTCGCCTGCCTCTTGCCGAAGATTCCGTCTACGCAGTACAATACCAGTACACAAAAGTAAAACCGTTTCATTACACAACTAAGGAGCATTTTCTTGTCGAGACCATCCCCGGGAACTCCACCGACGTATCGCAACCGTTGATTGAAGCACAGTTTGCGATGGAAAATCACACAACGATAACGGGCGGAGTGACGCAAACACCTACCGTAACGCTCGGTCGAGGTGATGCGTACTCAAATCATGAGGTCGTGGTCCGAGTGGATCCGCAGTGCGAGGACACAAACATCAGCTCAACATGGACGTTCGGCGATGATGAACGACAAACAAATGAGAAAATGGATTTGACTGCAGCGATCTGCTACAACTACCCGAAAGCGAGTTTTTGTGATCCCGCACGGAACTATACTACGGTATGCAGCCAGATGTTGTGCTATTCGGCCGCCGTCGCAATCGAAGGCGCCGATTATCCGTCGAACGTTCGTTGCGTCAACGTTACTGAACATTTCCCAGTGGATAGCGTTAGTTCTCCGATTCATGTGCAGATTTCGGTCTTATTGCTCATTTTTTCTTTATTTTTTATGTTAGTTTGAAAAATATATTTAAAGAATACATAAATTTTCACGGTGTAATTGTTACTTGAAGCGAAAATAGGCAATTCTTAATTCAATTAAGGCAAACTGATCTTTAGAGGTCTTCTCGATACGTCTATATAAATTTTTTTTAACAGTTCCTGGTTTCTCGGCTAACACTCCCTCCTTTCGTTAAATATCTGGATTCTTCTCATTTAAAAATTTACCCTTCCACAAGAGATTTATCTCCTAAATTTAAAATATCAATTCTTAGTAAGAATCTTCGCATACGTACGTAAATACGTAGCTTTTCATTGATTGACTTGAGCTGTAGCTAATATTGGTATTGATCTTTTTTTATTGATTAACAGCTAACATTTCGGTGTTATTGCCTTTGTCGGAGCCTGGAAAAAAATAAAAGCCATCAGTGATTTACCCCTCTCAAGCGCCTCATCATCCAGGAACAGTGAAAGTATCGAAACGATTGGCAAATTCAAAGGAAAACACATCGGCTAATGCTTTCCTCACTTCCTGGATTTGGTAACGTAACAGACCATCACTTACTACAACTACAAGTCACAAGGGTTTTTTTATAGGGCTTAAAGCTCCTCCCCACCGTAGATCAAAACCCGCAGTGATTTTGGAACGTGAAAGTTCGTTCGTGAACGCAATGCACTCATTCTTTCTGCTCATTTTTGGACTTTTGACAGTTGTGAAAAAAATCCTCTTGTGCTCTGTTCGGAATTTAATCTACTGCCTTTTTTCGGTTTTTAGCAAGGAAAATTATAAGGGAAACAAGGACGTCGTGATTTTTACGCATTAAATATATCTTCTAAGAAGATTGTTGAATAATGTAAAGGTTGCATGATTACGTTCCCGTAAAAATCTAGAATTAAGAGAGATTTTCTAAGGTGAGTACTTTGTAGGAAGGAATCAGTTTGTTATAATCCTCTTCAGGCGTGGAAGCACCTGGAAGTTCACTTTCTTACGTTTTTTTTTGGAAAACAAAACGAAAGAAAAACGATTTGCTTTTTTCGGAAGAAAAGGAACAGAAAGGTAGAAGGGATTACGACTGAAAAATCCTGAAATTCCTGAAAAAGAAAATCTCACCGAGAAGGAGCATGTTTGCGAATCGAACGGGAATCGTTTGAAATTGATGGGACAGAAGCTTTTCGATGAGATCGACACGAACATTCGAACACGACCGTCCGATTGGATCTGAGCTGGTGCATCTGGCGCATATTCCGGTACACGACCGTACACACTGCAAAGAAATCCAGTAATTAGCAGAGTTACGGTGGAAAATCCATTCTTAAAGTCATGTAAAGTGAATGTAAGGAACAACAGTCATAATTACTTAGAGACTAATACTGGCCCTTTGCAGTCTTTAAAACGAAGGAGGAGGAAACATCCGTAAACAGGGTCAGGTGAGTGTTTTTTTTTCGCACTAGCAATACCTGCGATCCAGAAAACTTCACAGAAAATATTTTCGAAAGCGATGGAGCTCAAAAACGATTGGCATTTACGATGAAGAAATCCATGACCTACGTATATCGGCGAATATCGGAAGCAGAAGTGAATAATTAAGTCTACTATCTGAAATTTTGCTTAAATTAAATAATAGAGGAGCATAAGTAGATCAAATATACAGAGATTATTTTGCAAATATTTTGTAAGGGGATAAAAAAAACTGTCTGTTATAGATCACCAAAACCTCTGCCTTCTCTCTTTGCCCAGTCTGTCTAATTTTTAGCCTAAATCCAGAAGTTCAAGAAAAAAAACAGAGCACCTTTTCAACAACAAATAAATTCGAACACTTAAAGAGCAGGGAAAAAAACAGATTTCTCAAATAGAATTTATTTTCAAGAGAATAGATAGTTTTTACATCGCCCATATACGGTATGTGTACAGTTTTCGTTACCGTTTTTGTCATGGATTCTGTGATGATTATCAATGGAAAATTGTAAATAAACAGTGCAGAACATCCTTCAAAAGACGTAAAATACTGAAATAATACTGAAATATGAACTATCAAACCATGAATAAAAAAATGAACAATAAAAAATAAGATAAAAAAATAAATAATAAATAATAAACAATAAGTTTCAAATAATATAAATTTTATGTGAAAATGTAATATGATTGTAAATAATATTAATTTTATATATAAATCTTATGCACATGAGTCTTTTGAATTCTCTACAAAATTCTTCTCATCTTTTTTTGATTTCTTTATTTTTTATTTAACAATAAAAATATTTATAATAAAAAAATATAAATAAATAAAAAATAAAAATGAATAATAAATGATAAAAACAAGCAACGTAGTCACACATTTCCGTACTTCTATGGGGAAAATTAAGATTCGTTCCGCTAATAATTATCAAAAAACATCTTGAGGGCCACCTTCTTTGACCCCCAGTCAGCTCTACAAGGAGGGCGTTCGCTCTCCACGTGGAAATTGGCGAAGTGTTTATGGTTACATATATAGGATATATCATGGAAGAAAATGTTGGTACTGATTTTTGGGGGAAATTTTAAAATTCTCGTGAAAAATTTCCATTTCTATCGGAAGATCCCGGCAAAATATTGACGATGATTGCGGGAAACTTGTGGAATGTGGATGGAAAAATTTTGAATTGCCTCCCATTTTTCGTATGTACAGCAAGAAATATTCCCAGCGGTAATGTGATGGAGGTAATCATTCTGTTTCTTTCCACTCAGAAATTATGTATATGTAATTTGCACCTTCAGCGAAAACCCCAATCAGCTTTTTCGTTCCAACAACACGATCAATAGTCACCAGATGGAGATCATTTCGCTCAGTTAACGACCACATAAATTGGTGCGCTAGTCGTTTAGAATGAGCTTAGTGCCTTCAATTGTTAATCAAAATGTTCTCATGTACCTCTTAATCGATGTCCTCAAGGAATTAGCCCACTATCCACATCCATTCAAAATACCTGATACTTCCAAGAATTTGAGGAATGAAAGAACCCTTTTCTCGAATTTTTTCCAGATAATTTTAAAGAAAAATCATTCTTGACGTAATTATTACAAACTAAAGACGACTCCAAATCTCAGAACGAAAATTAATGAATGCATACAATGAATCCCTTTCTTAGGCATGATCGATGGTCATTTATAGTATTTATTTAACGACTGTTTGAAGGATAAAGGATAAAGTCACTGGCGTATCAATCCACTTGGGATGCGCAAAGCGTTCTACTGTAGTTCGGGATCGTTGAGGTTTGATTGGAACGCGTGTTGGCCTATACAGTGACCTTCGGGGGCCAGCCGATGATCAAGTCAGTGTTTTTATCCTCTCAGACAAGTCTGGCACCAATTTATCGACCTCGGAGGGATGAAAGGCTCAGTTGGCAAACCTAGGGCGGTTTTGAACCATTGACCATGCGGCGCCAGCGGATCCTCTAACCTACTGCGCCACACCCGCCCTTGTCGAGACTATTATTAGTGATTATTTGCAATAATAGCGACAGATGAATAAATTCTTTAGGAGCTCTAACTGGAGATCAAACAGGATAGGCTTGGGTATGTTAGAGTAGGACACATCCGGGTGAAGATGATGCGAGTAGCGTCGTCAGGCCGTGGTTAGTCACCGTGGCTCGCCGGTTAAGTCAAAGTAATTAATTTGCAAAAATTACGGTTAAAATCTCAAAAATAAAGCTAAACAAAAAACAGAAAATGTTGTCCAGCCTTTTCTAGCAGGTACCCGCTATCGTTCAAATGTTAGCAAACGTTGATGTAAAGAAAATTTTGTTAAAAAAAATGGAAGTGAGTATAAAATGTTTTCCTTCTTTAAGAAAACGGAATAATAGTGAATTTTGTAAAGTGAATATGTGAGTATTATCTATTCTTTTAATCTTGATTTTTTTCATTTTTTTGCCATGTTGATCAAAACGATCACAGGTTGGTAGCTTTCGGTGGAAGAACATATTTTATCAAACAGAATTCATCCCTCTAGCTCTGATTTTGAGTCAATAACGAGCGCGCTAGGACAATGACGGAAGAGGTACGCGTGACTGAGCGCATTTTCGTGCACGCTATCAATTACAAATATCAATGTCTCATATATGTACGTAAACCCCTTACGGGGCCAAAGAACAGTAATTTCTCGGAAGTATCAAGGATGAAGGATAGGGGATAAGGATAAAGGCTAAGGGATAAAAGATAAAGGGTAAGGATAAAGTGTATGGCATTAACCATTCTGCATGGGATGCGCCCCACGTCCCAATACGCTTGGACATACTGCTATCCAAAAAGGTTTCAACAGATGCATCACCAGAAATATATGTAGGATAAATATGTCCACTCATTTTTGCAGAGGACATATTTATCCTACAAAAAAGTCGATTCTGCAACGGAGTATAACTGCACCTATGTCGGAAAACCAATAAAATAATATCGGATCGGGGATTGAGGATAAAGTGTCAATCCACTCGGGATGCGCCCCCACGTTCACTTCAATTCAGAATCGTTTCGGGTTCACGAACGTGTAACTGGCCTATGCAATGTCTTGCGGTGGCTAGCCGATGCCTCAAGTCAGTGTTTTTATCCTCCCAGACAAGTTTGGTATCAATTTATGGACCCCCGAGGGATGGGAAGCTTGGTGAGCACTAGGGCGGAATCGAACCTCCGATCGATTATGTTGCAGCAACAGCGGAACCTCTAACCGACTGCGCTACACCCGCTCTTCTCGGAAGTATAACATATGAAATCACCTGTGATACATGTAGAATTCCGGTTTCCATATCCAAGTCATTGGTACAAATATTTTAGTGATTCCTTCATAATCCGTGGAATTCCATCCGAGAAATTCGTCCACCCACCATACATCAAAATATGCTGATACGGTAGCTAGGTTGTTCTTCTGATCCTAAAATAAGCAAAATTTCCAAAACGCTACAAAATGTATTATAAAAATAACAGAAATCATACAAACCACTTTAGAGGTATTATTAATGCAATTTTAATTTTTTCAATCAATAGTCGAATTTTTATTGATGTAAGCAAGCTTTTGATGAAATGAAACCTAGGAAATTTTGCCCCTCAAAAATAGAAATCTTCTAGAATAAAAATATTTTTGTAAGAAAAATTTTGACAAATGAAGCTGTAGGATACTTTCTCTCTAAGAATAGAAGGAGAAATTTTCTCAAAACTTTCCTAAAATAATAGAAAATGTACAAGACTTATTCCCTGTTATATGTTTTTGACAATGTCTTTGTGATAATCAGCATAAAAATACTGCGACCCACTTCTGGATTGCTTTCGGGGTTGAATGAGTGAACGAATGAATTGGCGGATGATTGATTGAACATAATGAATGGATTGAAAAATGAATGAATGAATAGGCGAATGAATTAAATGAATGGACATAATGAATGAATGAATGAATGAATGAATGAATGAATGGACTAATTAATCAATTAATTAATTAATGTATGGGGATAGTGAAAGGACGAATGAAAAAATAGACGTAATTAATGGATGAATTAATAGATGAATGGATAGACATAACGAATGAATGGAGGAATGAATGAATCATTGAATGAACATGTGGATGAATGAATGGATAGATGAATGGACATAATGAGCGGATGGATAAATGAATGAATGAATGGATGAACGAGCGAATGAGTGCGTGGATGAATGATTGTGTTTAATGAAGAACGAATGAACGAATGAATGAATGAATGAATGAATGAATGAATGAATGAATGAATGAATGGAGAAAGAAAGAAAGGAAAAGCAGGAGAGAGGATTTTCTGAAGAAATAGGAGATGATCAGTGTCGTTCACTGATATTTTCGAATGTTTCTGTTTGTGTTTTTACTTTATTTTCACAGGATCAAAGTACATGAGGGAAGAGGGAGAGCAGTATGTTGGGAAATCTTTGCTCATATATTTAGAACTATCCCTACTCTACAGTATCTCACGAAGCTGGAGCGTTGATATTATAGCGTTGATATCTGCTATTTGATTTTATTCCTTTAGAATGGCGCTGTTATAAAAAGTATGCTTTTTGTTATCGGACAATTTGCAATTCAAAACTATCAAAATTGTGCAGCGATGCAAGATGAATTGCATCATTCTCTTCTTTTTCCGTATTTTCAGTCGATTTCAGAGAATTTCGTGCTGAATTGCACGAATTACATGGAGAAACCTACGCACATATTTATATGCACATACCGGAAAAATTCCATTAGAGTTCGTTTAACAAAGTTTGAGTTTAAATCTAGAAAGTCCGTTTAGAAAACTCGTTATCTCCCTTCTGGATTGTGTTGTCGCATGTTTCTCTTAGAAAGAGCGTCGCAACCTTCCGTTAACTTCGATCAGCTCAGGTAAAATGGTAATTGTTACGGTAATTACTATTATCATACTAGCTAAATATAGTAATTACTGTTTGAAAGTGAAATAGCAATTGAAAAAGACAAAATAAGACAAAGAACACGATTTTCTTCTTCGAAACAAAACTCGCCATGCTACCGTTGAAACGAGCTTTGAACTCATGAATTATTTAATTTTATTTATTTATTTCTAAGTATTCCTTGAACTTTGAATGAAAGGGCTTTCAAATTCAAGAGATCATAGAAAAATTGCATTTGTTTACGAAAAAAAATTAATTTATTTACACTTGATTTTTCTAGTTATATTTATTTTAAAAAAAGATTTGGCCTTGTACGTAACCCTCTTACGCTCTATTACGCCATAATGTAGAGTTTATCTAAATTTCAAGGTTAAACAGTTTCAACATCCAGGGATGACTATGCGATGTTCCCATGGATTTTCCATTAGGTTCGTGCGAGAATACCCTCACATTAAAATAGGGCTGAAATAGCTTGCCGGAGCTCGTTTTTTCAATCGAACTGCCACCTGCCAAGCGAGTTGATTGATGTGATCCGGCCATACTAATGCAATGGAGGAGGTTCAGTTTGGGAAACGAGAGTCATTCTGAACCTCATTCGAAATCGTCCCATTCTCTTGTCTGGATGTGAAAAACTACATAGAGATATTTTAAAAATTCAGAGGCATACGAATAAATTCAAAAATATAAGGTGTATAGAGTAAAATCCAAGAATTCTCTCGTATTCTTAACCTTTCCCCAAAGTTGCCCCACTTTCCAAGACGGTCCTGGATATCATAAAATACACGAGAATATTTTAACAAAAAAAATCACGAATATACCAATAAATAAAAATAGAATATGAAATACACAAAATAAAATACATACATTATTTTTTTTTGAAATGGTTAAAAAAATGATTTAACATCCAGTGAATTCGGGATTATGCAGCGAAAGCGATTTGTGTCGCCGGTCCTGTGCAGAACCACTGTGGATCCTGGACAGTGAGAGCTTGATTTCCGCACCCCTATGCAAAAGAAGGAAATATCTGCGAATAACTGTGTCCAGCGAGTACATAAGGCTATCTCAGGACAACTGCAATTTTTCAGGACAAACATCCAGCATACGCTGATTGCACACAGGAATTGTTGTTATAAATAATGAGCAAAAACATTCTCGGACGCTTTACTGTGGGGAGATTCAGCCACACAAAAAGGGCATTTTCTTAGCAAAAACAGATACAATACTAAATAAAGTAACTCAACTTAAAAACATAAACTTACTTAAGTACTTAACTTACTTAGGAGTACTAAATTACCTGGGCTCGAGTCGTATGTGCACTGACCTAATCCCTTCTCGTTGTATTCTTTTTTTGTCTTTTCTCTATGTATTTACTGTATTTATCCTGTACTTATCGTTGCCGCATCCTTTTTGTCACGTCATTGAGCGTTAAATAAGTAAATACATAAATAAATAATATAGCTGTTCATCTTCACTCCGGAAAAATATTTTCCCGGAATAGCAGACATCAATCTTTACAATGACCACGTGCAAATGCAAATTTGCAGCAATTAACTGGGTACCCTTGACAACTGCTCAGAGATCCGCTGACGGCTTCTCAAACATGTATCCTGAAGAAATTTGTTCGGCCAGCAAGGCTTTTTCCGATCACGTTGTGTAAACATACACGTAAATGCAATAAAATAAATCTGTCCATTTAGTTCACAGATTATTTCCAAATTATTTAGAGTTACTTATTTGTTTGTTTATTTATTTGTGCGCCTGAACGGGAACGGTTTTCTTTCGGTGAAAGAATTCGCTTGAACAGAGTGCGAAGAGGAAATGCTCCAAACATCCAAAAACCAAAAAAAAACCGAAAAAAAATTGAAAACCATACGGTAATTCTTGTAAACAGTGCAGTTTTCTGTATTATTTTTCTATGTGGTTGCTATGTGTTGTGGCTGAGATCACTTCAGTTAGGAAAATCCCAGGATATTAACTTTATTTTTTAAAATTACGAAGAAAAAACTTCATGAATATCCTACATGCATAAAAGCCCCTATACACTTTCCTTCATTTTCTTGTCCTTTCGAACTTTCCGATAAACTTCCGATACTCCATCCTTCATTTCGTTCACCATCTCTCTCGTACTTTAATTTATGGAAATGGAAAACAAAAAACATTTTTGCCTATTTGAGGAGATCCAGTACTTGCTATTAAGCGGAGTTCGTCAAAGCAGTGGCTAATAGCGTGTGCCAGCGCAAAGGAAGAATACGATCCGTGCAAAAAAAAACCAATGAAATATTTAAAAAAAAAACACTCCTTTGAGGAATTTGTATTCTCTTCGAGTAGCGACGGTAATTTAGAGTCAGTTGTTATAAAATTAATAGAATTAAATTAATATAAAGTTTTTCTCGGAGGGATTTGTGATAGAGCGATCCTTTTTTTCTTCATGACCGAGTTCATGTTTTTTATTTTATTTTAAAACTTCATTTATCGGCTGTTGTCTCAAAATATTTCAAAGTTTTCGGGAACTAGAACCGGGACCACATCACGACTATTACAAAATGGGACCACTTTGTTTTAGGGAAAAACTTAAGAGCTTATTTTAAAATTGAAAATTCTATGCAACTCCTGCAGATTTAAAAAAAGATAATTTGAAAAGGTTAAAGAAATAATGAAAAGGGAGTAATTGGTTGATTATAAATTTTAACTATAAACGTTTAGCATCTTTGTGGCTAAATTAGCACCGTTGTCTTACGAGAGAAATAGAAAATTTTCGAATAATCTTGTCGGTTACAAAAAATGAATCGTGGGCAATAATTATTATTGCTCTTTATTACGGTAATATGCGATAATCGCTTGTTCTGGATGAATTGGTGTTTAAAAACTGAAATCGCGGAGATATGGGGCAGTTAAGACGGATTTGTTCAGGATGCTGGAATTGTTTCTGCATTTGAATCAGCGTTATTCCTCGAGTATAAATCCGTCTCTGAGGAAAAAGTTCCCATTACCAGTCATCCAAAAAACTATTAAAGGCATCACCTCACGAATCTGGAGTGGTAAGGATTTCCGGTGGAGTATTCGTATACGGAATAGCATATTATGGAAAGGCGGTGATTCCGTCTATTTCTTCCTAATTCCCGTAGAAAAGCGGCCCCGAAGATACGGCTTCGAGTGTTCCGGCGCACTATTTTCTACAAGGAGTTCGATTGGAGCGCGCTAACCTTGTGCGGTGCTTGTGCTGAAATCTGCACTACCTCAGATTCGTGGTATGCTGCCTTTAATTTTTTGGGTGACCTTGGATATGAACCTAAGAAGTGTGTTGATTATTCTTTGTAGTTATCGATTTGTTTTTGATTGTTTTCTTTTTGAAAGGATAAATACGCGCTATTCAATGCGAAAATTATATCGCCAGCTACTTCCTTGTCCTCACTCCTGCCCTGGAAGCACGGGACCACGTATGCCGGAGAAAATGGGATAAGCCAAAGTGCAGTCGAATTAAAGGCAGTATACCAGGAATATGACGTGATGAGGGAATCGGCGGGGAAAGTTAGAGATGAGGTTGTGGATCCGTGGTGGTTCCGCTTTTGCTCCCTAATCATCGTTAAAAAAACGGCTTCTTTGGTCCTTTTTTTTTCGGTCAAGGATCACTGTTGTCTTCTAATCAGCCTATTCAAATGATAATAATGAATAACGTCCTGAAGGGGCCGAAACAAGTACGTAGAGGAGCGTTCTAACCGCACCTCGTAGGAACTAAAGCACTTCCCACGCTTTTTTACGCCATTTTTTTTTATTAAAAAGAGATGAGCGGAACCATTCCGGATTCCGTAACCTACAGCCACATCTCCAGTTTTTCCCTCCGATTCCCTCATCACGACAGATTCGTAGTATGCTGCGTTTAATTCCCTCGTTCCTCTATTACTTTCAAGGAAAGCCTCTCATAGCTCATAAATAGTTCATGTCTGAGACATTACAATTATTATCACATGCATGCCGCCGAAGAGTAATTACATTCAGTAGTTAGTTGAAAAGAATCCATTATAACGAACGTCATAGTTCAGTGCGCTTTCGCTGCGGGACCTTGATTACATGTATGCAGAGTAGAGCTCATTAGAATTCACTTAGCATAGATGGGCTGGTCATCACATAATGAGAAGAGTCGATGACGTGTGGACTAAAAGAACGCTGGAGTGGGTCCCAAGGCATATAGCGATCAAAAAAATCAGATCAAGCACACAATCGATTGGTCAGCGATTTCTGCAATTGGTCCTGAGCAGAGTCACAGTTACAGTCGTGGGTAGCGGGAATGTCCTATCCGTTTTCTTTAACGATGGTGTACACCAATGAGATTGGGTGACGTGTTCGATGCACGGGTGCACCAACTGAGTGCTCAACTGGACACGGTTCGAGGATCTCGTCACTCACGAAAACCCTTGAAAACCCTTGGATGGGTATGGCGAAGGAACGAAACAACTGGAAAAAGCGCTGGGACCTCCATGTTCAGTGAAGACAGGTCATCTAAGTATTTAACTAAATTTGCTAGCTCCTTAAATCGTTCAAACATTGCATTTTTTTTCTCAAAATATTCATATTATAATCATTATATTCATATTTATTTTATATTATTATATTATTATTGTATTATACTATTTATATTCATATTATATTCATTTTCTTTTCACTTTTTGTAACTAAATTTACTAAAATTTCTTAGTTGTATTAGCCTGCTGATCTAATCATATTCCTTTGATTGAGCGAAAACACAAAAATTCAAAAATTAACCTTGTTTACTATTACTTTGACAAAGGTATGTACGGAGAGTAGAACAAAAGTGATTTAGTTTTTATTGATCCGCAAGCGATATGTGCACAGCTGGACGATGTAAATCCCAACACCAAAGGTTTTTGATAATCGGAAAATATTTTGTTTTTGTTGGATTTTTCAAAGAGTAGCTGGCGATTGGTTGCATATACATAACACAGAATCATTTGAATTTTATATATTTTATATAATATAATATTTATATTAAACGCATCGCAGAAAGACCGTTGACCTGATGCTCAGATCAGATCCTTTCACGAAGTCCTTCAAGGAAAAATATGATGCCCTTCAAGTTCCTCGTGAGGAGGGAAACCTCTGGGCAACCTTTGGGCGAGTTCGGGACAAAGATGGAAGTGTTACTGGTGCCCGCTCGAGGAAATTGGCGAACAACGATAGCGCAGGGGATACATATACACTATTCTTATTTGTAGCTACATCCACACTTTAAAGAGATATTGAGATTCCAGTGATGGATCCTCGGATCCTTAGATTAAATGCATATCTCCTGCTCTTCAGTCTGTTCTACACCTTCCAAAACAGCTCTTAAGAAGAAAAGCTCGAGATACGGTTCAGTTAAGACGGATTTATTCAGGATGTTGGAATTGTTTCTGCATTTGAATCAACGTAATTCCTTGAGTATAGGTCCGTCTCTGAGAAAAAAGTTCCCATTACGAGAATTTTCAAGGGTGGCCTTGAATATGAACCTAAGGTGGCGGTGACGTGGATGTAGTGCGCAGTCGGCAAAAGGTTCGACTATGACTACACTAATGGATGGTTCGAAAACGTCCCCATGCCAACCAATCCTTTCAAATGTTTCTGGGGTCGATGAACTGGTAGAAGGCTTGTCTGGAAGGAGGATAAAATTGCCACTACACTCGTACCTGAGAGGATAAACTCGGATATGACATTCTTTAGAGCTTAGGATCATGAACAGATTTCACATATTGATTGATCCCCGCTATTTACAGTAACACGCGTTCCTATTCCAGCATTCTGAACAATTTCGAATTGCAGAACATGATGGTGGATCCCAAGTGGATTGAGGCGTAAGAGATTTTTTAAATACATATTAGCCTCTTATATTAAGCAATAATACGTTTGTGGGCTTACTACGTAATAGTAGCAATAAAACAGAGGGAAATAGAAAATAAATGGAAATAACCAATTGCTGTTTCAACAAGAAGTAAATAACTGAATGAATTATTTATAATAAATAATAAAATAAAAAGTGGATATTATGTATTAAAAAAAAGGTAGAGTGCTTTTAACGTGGCGAAATAAATTCAGTGACGCGCTGCTTCTTGAAGCAGGCACATCAAACTGGTCCTTATTTCGATACCTCCCATTTCCTTCCCGTCACATCGAAAAAAAAAAGTACGTAAAATCAGAAAAATCCTAGCGATTCATGGAGAAATAATTTTAGTGCCGTCACCAACACCAGCACCAACTACATACTGCACACGTTAATCTTATTTTTAACTGCATTACATGTCCTGAAATAAATATTCGAATTTAGGGTTTTAAGTATAACTTAATTTAGGACTTAAGATAGGATAGATTAGGATCTTGGAGGAGCACTGATCCTTGCTTTTATGTAGGCATTACATGGACAAACATATTCTGAAATTTACAAAAAAAATGTGTGATTTTGCTTTCAACATCCGTTTTTTTTCGTGGAATTGAGTAGTGGATAAGAAAATGTATCCGCTGTTTCGTTTTCCTACCAGTCAAAAGGTAATCTAGGAGTTGGTTTTAAACGGTCCTTCCCCAGCACTCGTAGACCATCTGTGCTCTTATTCAGTACCATTTATAGAGGTGAATAAACAAGCTCTGGCGGATAAATGGAGGACAGGCTTGGACATAGTGCTAACCAACAAGGTTTTCAGCAAATGAATCACCAGAAATATATGTGGGATAAATATCTCCACTCATTTTTGCAGTGGAAATATTTATCCTACAACGAAGTCGATTTTGCCATGGAGCATCACTGCGCCTACGTCAAAAAGGCAATGAAATAATATCGGATCGGGGATCGAGGATAAAGTGTCAATCCGCTTCAGATGCAGCACCACGTTCACTTCAATTCAGAATCGTTTTAGGTTCACGAACGTATAACTGGCCCATGCAATGACTTGTAGGGGCCAGCCGATATGTCAAGTTAGTGTTTTTATCCTCGCAGACAAGTCTGGTACCAATTTATCGACCAAGGAGGGATGGAAGGTTTGGTTGGCGTTGGGGCAGTTTTGAACTATTTATCGATCGTAGAGTCGCAGTGGAACCTCTTAGCAACTTCGCTAAGCGCCACAAACCTCGCAGGTTTCATTTCCATCGTATTTATTCTCTCAAGGCCTAATATATTGGACATTGGGGTTGAGTGCTAGCAGCTAGACCAGAAATTAGTGCATCAACAGCGTGGACAATTCCTAATGCTACTATTTCGCATGGATTGTTGTTGTCCTAATAAAAATGCTAACATTTCTGCATGAAAAGCTCTAAAGTGCCCAAACGAATAAGTTCATTTACTGGATTTTTCATGGATGTAGCTCAAACAGTGAAGCAAACATCAAGAAATGCTTTTATTCGTTTTACATAATTTAACTAATTAAAAACTGGAAAGAAAAACACAGTATTCTCTCCTAAACGAAGTTGACCAGGCTCATTTTATTCTCAGAAGAAAACATTTCTAGGTGCCAAGACAAAACAGCTGCTCTAATGATGTGTACCGAACTATCACAATAAAAAGTCAGAGATCACTGATTTCTTCAGGATGCAGCTGTTCTGTGGATAACGAAAAGCAACCACTTCTTATTTCCATCATATTCAAACGCTATTCAATTATTATCGTGCGAATAAGCATTTCTGAGATGTTTTTCTCACTCGTATCCGGTATAATTACGCTTTTTAGAGCGTAACATCGCTTTCGAAAGCAGGCCACTTTACTCCGGAAATTTCTTCCCAGAAAAAAAGTGACTTTTAGATGTAGATTTGACTGATGAACATACTTTTTATTTTTAGTACGGTAAAAAATCCACAAAAAGAATTAGAAGGGTAAGTAAGTAGTGATCTTTAAGGTCAAGGATGAATTTCTAAGAAATGCGTCTCGTCGTCGAGATACCGTAACCGTAAACGGAAGTGCTCAGAATCGGAAATGTTCGTTTGTTTACTACTTCTTTTTTTATTGCTGCTACGTCAATCACGGATGGAAGGATTATCGAATAAGATGAGAGAGCAGAGCCATATGTGCAAATTCTGCAGATTTAAGATAAGGAAAGCTCTTCCAAATAAAGGACTTCGAACATATTCAACATTTTTTTTTCTAAATTTTTTTTGAGAAAATAATTTTGTGATTGCTTCACAAATCCGTGTATCCTGTGGTCCTCTCGAATTAATAAATGAATAAATGCGATAAAATAGTCTATGCTACATCGTAAGAAAATTCACGCATGAGTACCCCTAACCACACCGGGCCCAAAAAATGCCATAAAATATAAATGAATAATATAAAATATAAAATAAGTTATATATATATATATATGTTGCCGCTTTTTGATATATTTAGAATGTTGACTAACTTTCGATGAAAATGAAATGAATGTGATTTGATCGTTCTCTGACTGCCAAAATGAAGGATTGCACAATTTTTGAACACTGCTGGTTCCTTTTTTTCTATCATGAATATCAAATATCAAAAAGAGAAAAATACAAGGGAAGGAAGCGACGAAAATGGATTACCGGGTCAACAAACGTCTATGGAATAAGGTTTCATCAGTCTACTGTTTGTTTTTCGTTAGTTCCACTCTGTATTGACATTATGATTTCCGGAAGAATCTATGGGAAGCTTTTAACGCTGTGACATTATCCATAGAAACAATCGAATCAGTTGCTTTTTTCTCTGAGATCCAAGAAATGCTTCGATGAGAAGAAGAAGGTGAGGAGGTGGTAACCAAGGGGAATGAGTAACAGCCGATAATATGCCTATGCTTATACGATCGGTGGTTCGAAACCGCTCCAGTGCAACCAAATTTTTCATCCCTACGGGGTCAATAAATTGGTACCTGGCTTGTCTGAGAGGATAAAAACGCCAACATGACGCATCAATGAGCTCCGGAAGTTGTTATATATGCCGGGCACGCGTTCGTAAACCTCGGACGATGATGAGTTTGAATGCGATGATGGGTCCCAAACGGACTGGCTAACCGTATACACAATTAGTTCTGTGTTTATGCATTCAGACAACATCTTTATTTACTTTACCATTACTTTCACGCTTTCACAGCTCTAAAACAACGTTTTTTGTTCCTTAAATAAATTAAGTTAATTCCATTCGATTAAAATAATTCTCTAAAGAATCTAAACAACCAAAAAAAACACATCGATTGTTGGAGATGATTAGTCTAATTAGTTCCTTACTCGCTGACTTCATAAGGAAATCCTTGACGTAACTGTTAACACTAGGAACTGTCATTGAGGGATCTTTTCCGGGTGACAACAGCCGAGGAATAACTGCTGAGGTTGAAGGCATCACCCCACGAATCTGAGGTGGTACGGATTTGATTGATTCCGTCCATTTCTTTCTAATTGCCGTAAAAAACGGCCCGGCCTGATGCGGTGCGTGCACAAGGCTGGCGCGCTCCAATCGAACTCCTTGTAGAAAATAGTGCGCTAGAACGCTCGAAGCCGTATCTTTTTCCGGGCCGTTTTTTTACGGCAACTAGGAAGAAAGGGACGGGATTTTCCCTCTTTCCATGATCTACGATCCCGTATACGGATGAATACTCCACCTGAAATCCGTACCACCTCAAATTCGTGAGGTGATGCCTTTAAGTTATTCTTGGATGTGAACACGAATGTTGGGGCTACCAGACATGACATCCAACTTTCGTCAGGACACTGTTTCAAACGCGTAGAGCAACTTCATCATGACTGATGGGTTTTGGGCGAACCAACTGCACTTTCTTAGTTCCTAGCTGGGATTGATGCTTTCCAAGAGAACACATACATACTTGCATACTGTAATTGAAATTGAATCAATTCATTAAACTGGATGGCTTGATTAGCGTAAATTTAAGCGATACAACCCCATTCGCATTTGGATTTTCATTATATTATTACTATTTTTATTTATTTTTTATCATTATTATTATTTAGAATTTTTTAGAATCAGAATTCAGAGTTAGAAAATTTACAATTTAGAAAAGTTTCAGCAAAAAAAAAATTACTTTCCAGTTGTGAATGATGCTGTAGTTAATTAGTAGTAATTTCTCTTTTCTTTCCTATTCCTACCTAATTTCATTTTAATGTAAAGAAGAAATGAGATTTTTAAAAAATTTTGATTTTTGCAGTCATATTTTTGTGGTGTTTGACATTAACTACGCTTTTTCCTAATAAATTATTCCTGAACACTTCACAGACGAATAACCACTATTGCCATAACGTTCAAAAGTCCAGAAATGAAAAAGAAAAAAAAAGGACTCTCCTTCTCCGTAAAATTAGTTAATTAGTCTCTAGGATGCCCGACCTTAAAATCTTAGATCCGTAGAAGTTTCTCATTCCTGGTTTTGCCCTATGACCGTTATTTAACAACGAAAAACACTTTTTTAAAGAGAAATGTTAGGTGTTGACTGTTAATTTTCCGAGAAAAAGCGAAAAAAGTCAAAAATTTCATAGGAAATGACTTCATTATTTATTTTCGTACGAGAACGTTAACGCTTTCAAAGAGTGGAGTAAGCGGAAACCCAAAAATCATTTTAAATATGGATCATAGTAATAGTATCCAGGTTCCTCCGAAATTATCGCATCAGGGCTGCTTTTACTCGTAGCTATGCGTTTCGTTCATCTTTAATGGTCATGCAACAAATTTTGTACACCCTCGAATAAAAACCATGTTATAGATGTAGAATAGCAGTCGGGACACGCATATCCGGAGGTTTCATTCCTCGGAAGAGCCACGTAAAATAAGAAAAATGTCATCTCTTTTCTGATGATTTTCCGGGAATTTTTATGCCGCTTTCATTCCGAGCTTTCGCCTAAGCGAACGATACTAATCGGGAACGATCAAACAAAAGCAATTTTGTCTTGAAATGACCTTAGGATCGCTTTAGAACTAAGAAAACCATTCTAAAGTGGTTCGGGAAAGTTCTGAGATTGGAATCCGGCTACCAGTTCCAGAACCAAGCGCTCAATGGCTGCCATGTGTGTGTAATTTCTAATTTTTCTATAATTTTGGATTTTTTTAAACTCTAAATCCGGTATGAACGTCGCTTTAGAACTAAGGAACTAACTCTAAAGTGTTTTGAAAAAGTCTGAATGTGAAATCTTGCTACGACTTCCACAACAAAATGCTCATTAGCTGCTATGTGTATGTGACTTCTAATTTGTATGTAATTTTGAATTTTTTAAAATCCTTCAAATCTAAATTCTATGTAATTTTGGATTTTTAAAATGCTTAAAATCTAATTCGTCTATAATTTTGGATTTTTTAAATCCTAACTACGACATGAGCGTCGCCTCAGAACTAGGAAATAACTCTAAAGTTTTTTTTTTGAAAAAGTCTGAGTGTGAAATCTGCCTACGACTTCCACAACGAAGTGCTCATTGGCTGCCATTTGTATTTATTTTTTAATTTGTATTTAATTTTGAATTTTATAAAATTTGTATGTAATTTTGGATTTTTTTTTCGAACTCTTAATGCTTCACTTTGCTTTTCGTTTCTCGGGAAAATGTATTCGACATCCCTCTCGTTCTGCTTTTGCATGCAAAAGCAATCGAATGAATGAATGTGTACAAGGTACTGCGGTGTGAGGGCGAGGGGGGAGCGGGGGTTGATGTGGACCCCGCCCCGGTCGGTTGGCTGTGCAATAGGTCCCCGGGGAGATTGACGTAGCACAAAGTCAGCTATCGTGAGTGGACAACTGAGACTTATTTGATTACCACCACTTGCTCAAAAATAACTTTCTCTTGAAAAATGAAGAAGACGAAGAAAATCGAAGAATATGCAAAGTTGTTTCGACGGGCCTATTCTTCCGGATGCTAAACGGAAATGCTGAAAGGGGTCGATGGACAAAAAATGGAAAACGAGGTAACTTTTCGATTAGCCAGTCTTTGTGGCTGCTTAGTGCTGATCCGTAGGTACGAATGTACGTACGTCACAGGACACATTAATCAGATGAGCGACGAGGCAAAGAAAAAGATTTACGTGGGAACGTTCCGGATAGAAATTGATACCCGTACAGGAATTTGCAACGGATGCGAAAAAATATGTAAATCTTACGGATGCAATAATTCATTGCTGTAGGGAAATTTCCTTACCAAATCCACTATCTGGTAGAGACCAGCGCTAACGTGAACGTCGAGCGTAGTTTGAGGATGACGGATCGGTAAATAGGAACGGGCGTTTTGTTGAATCCATGAGGCAAGCCTGAATTCTATGGAAGTAAGCTACACAGCAGCAGAAACCACAGGAAACACAAAAATTACCTTCCATGAGCATCCGGATGGCTACGTATCGGCATCGTTTGTGCTTTCACATCCCATCGTTGTCGTTCTTGTTCCATCTCCACTATATCTTTCGGTTTCTGCTTTTTCGCTACGAATCCTTAATGGAGAGACAGTAACGGTATTGTATTTGAGAAATAAAGTATAATAGCTGAAAAGCTAAGAAATAGTTGGTTTTTTACGGAAACGATAGCTTCCCACTCTAGAAATTTTTCGGATGTTTTATTTCTGCTCCAGTCCCCTCATTATCCAGTCAGATGTTTGCAATAAGGTGACGTGATGAGCGAAAATCGACCCGAGAGCTCTGTCATAAATTTTCCATTGTTTTCAGGTGTGCTCCTAGGTAACATCGTTGTGATTTTCAGTCCCCTCTGCCCTCCTCTCCCTCTCCCCAACCCGCGGATACAGGAAACGATAACATTCAAAAGATTGTTAGTCGGGTAAAAAAAGAAATGGGATTTTCTCGCCGAGTCCAATTTTCACCTAACAAATCGATTATTATTTGAGGAGTGAAATCTTAGAAATGGGTCCTCTTTCAGGTTAGATGGAAGGATACAAGAAAAATGTGAGAAATTTTGTGTTTATTTATATACAAAACCTCCTTGGAGGGAGAAAATTTTACAAAAAAAGGTTCTAATTTATGCTGCTTTGTTGGAGACAACAAACACGTATTTGCATTTTTACGATGGTTCATAGAAGGTTTCCATATTTCAACGCAGCTGAAGCAATTTTTCTGTTGAGAAAAATCACATTATTCATTTTTTATTTTTATTTATCTTCTATTTTTATTTTTTTTTGCGTATTTCACAGGGAACACATAGGCTAGTGTTCTTCTACACATAATCCAAACTAATCTTAATACCTTCCACAGAATTATAGTGACAATTTTTTTTGTTTTTGCTATTTTTTTAATAGTCAAAATTGGCGAATTGGATGAATTAACGTCACTTCATAAACGCTGCTCACTGCTAGGCTATGGACCAATCTTTGTACTAAATTTTAAAACAAATTTTGGGTTGTAAAGGAAGAAACAACAAAAAACTGCAGCAAAGTTGATGAAATTGAAAATTTCTAAAAATATGGGAACAGTTAAAATTTGAGAGAAAGGTAACTTTTTTTAATAGAACTGAAGAAAACTATGTACTGTGGACTCATACTTCTAAATTTCGAATTTTTTTCTCCTTCCGGAACTTGATTTCTGAAAATCATTGAAACTCTTCTTCGATTTCAAATTATTATTTCAAATTATTGAAAAAGAAATTATTCTTCGATTTCAAATTTCTTCCAAGTAGAATTTTTTCTCCCTTGAAAATTGCTCATTTGAAAAAGTGTTCCGGTAGAAGATTTTCAGGAGCACTTCTATTTAGAGAAAATATATTTTTGAACAGGTTCCTCGACAATTTCACAGCAAAAATTACGAAAATTAATGTTTCTCCATCGCAAATGATGACCACAACGCGGTTTTGACGACTTATTGATCCTATGTAGGTGTCTCTAGCTCGTTAGCTACAAGGTTGACGTTCTTCATATAATCGAATTTGGAATTGGACGCTGAGCTTATAGGAAATAAATTGAAAAATAATCGTATCACAAGGGAACTGAGGTCGCTTGAAAGGGGTCCGATCATTTCATCCTTTATCTCTGGAAAAATGACAAGCTTAAGGTTGCTAAACAACAATGTTACAATCTTAGAAAATATTTTTTTCAACACAAATTTTACTTTTTCCTAAATAGCTAGAATTTTTCCATTTTTATTTGAGGACTAGCTGGTTCCTTTGAAATGAGTTGTCGAATTTTCTAACGAGCGATTTAGCGATTATGGCGATTTTCTAACGCCTAATAGTCTTAGTATTAGGATTGTTCGGAATCTATCCAATTTAATTTCAATTTATAATTTATCTATACCCATTTTTAATTATTTTATTTATTTACTTACTTAGTACAATTATAATAATTACGTTTAACTTAATTTAACGTATTTACTTACTTAGTATCTATAGCTATTGCAGCGAATTTAATTTATAATTTTTTTCTTACAATTTCTATAGATGTCAATTTAGATGAATTAGAAATGGCCAAGGTTCCATCCAGGCTGGTATGGGATTGAAATTAGCCCCAATGTGACTGAGCTCCGTCACCGGCAGCCGCTTTCCCCACTGTTGGTTTCAACCAATATGTCAAGGGTCGAAGACTCGCTTTCCCTCCGTGCAATAAGCTGCTACCAATAGATTCTTCGTATGGGCTGCTAGGGCGCTCATATCGCCCTATCGCTCACCTCCCGCTTCTCGCTCCGCTCCACGCGGTTCGCCGGCGGATACAAATCAAAATCCACAAAATGCACTAGTATCAGGTTTTTTTCCCGGAAAAAGAAAAATAAGATTTCGTCCCGTGGTTGATGAATCGTTTCGGGTGAGAAGAGCCGGAAAGACATTTTAGGTGAACGCTTGACGGGCATTAAAGTGCCAACCGTAGGGTGGAGGAGGGGTGGAGGGGGAATTGATGCGAATCCACTCTGCCCTGGGCCCACATAGCTTATCAATGCCGGAATTCACACGGATCCGAGGGATTCCAGCAACGATTCGCATCAACGATTCCACTGCAGCAACAACAAACAGAAGTGTAACCATGCATTATGTGAGCTCAGCGTCAGTGAGCGATCGACATCCACAAAAAAATAAAACAGCAGCGAAATTATTCGAACAAAACTACATTTATTCGTTTGGTACACTAAATTCAATCCAGAAGCAGAGAACATTTTTATGTGACTGACATCCATGGAAAGTCCACAGTTGCATTTTTAATGCAAACAAGACATTTATCTAATAAAAATTCGGCCATCCAACACTTGAAACACACCTGTTTTACCACACAATTGATCAATATCACAGTATTTCTTGCTCGGTAACTGTGACGACCAGTTTTTAATTGTATGTACTTACCTCTTTCATTAGTAAAGTAAGCTACAATCTCGTTAATTGAGAAGTTATTTATTTAAAGCTCTTTTAAACCATGTAATAGCCGTTTCAATAGGGATTTTACTTGGATTTCCCGTGAAAAAAAAACAAAAAATTACTCACCTTGAGAGTAATGAATAAGAAAAACAGCGAGAAAAAGATGTTTTGTAAGCATGCCATTAAAATCAAAAAGCATGGTACGCACGCCGAACAGCAAATCCGCTGTGGCTAAGTAGATCACATAAGTACGGACACGGACGAGAAGACGAGACGATAAGACGATAGATAGCGTTACACAGCGATCACAGCGTATGGATTTCGTGGGAACGTTATACGTAGTGGAATCGAATCGAATGGACGATTAGGACCTGAACACCGCCGGCAGCATGTCGTCGTCGTCGTTGTCGGTAAAGTCCAGCCAGGATCGATGCTGTTGAAGTCAAAATCGCGCTCTCCCTGAGACACGCCCCTCGGGGAGGGATCCTACACCTTCGAGAGTGAAAGGGATCACAAAGAAACATAGGAGCATTTCAGCTGAACTATGTGGAGAGCAGTGAAGTCATGGACTGGATTCTTGCCTTGGTGTGAGAACTTCAATTATCCACGAAACATGGTACATCTTTTTTTTGTGGTAGATTTTCGCACGGCGGATAAGAAAAAACCGGAATAACGAGAAACGCTGGTATCCTTGAGAAGGACAATTCTTGTTCGATTACAGGACTGCAGGATGGGGAAAAATAACCATGCAGGCTCTCCTCTCTCCTCCTCAAGGACAGTACATGTGCTTCTCGTTATCCCGATTTTTGCTTATCCACCGTGCGAAAATCCACCACAAAAAAGACGTCCGATGCACCGAGGATAATCGATTATTTATTTGATTATATTTGCTTGATTGATTGATTGATTATATTCGTTTGATTTCATTTGATATTTGAGGATTTGAAAAAAATTCTACATTTAATAAATAGCTGACAGAGGTTACATTTTTCGAAAATCTTCTACTAAATCTATTTATTATTAATAATTCGAGTAATAAGTAACTTTTTGACAACGCTGCGTTGGAAAAAATAAACACCATGATTATTTAGTGAGTAATTTTTATTTATCATATTATTCGCGTATTTATTTATTATTATATTTGTTTATTTATTTATTTTTACGTATTTATTTGCTATATTACTATTGATCTACATATTTTAGCTATGTACAATACTAATCACTCTGGAAATATGCATTTGTGTGAAATTCCAGGAAGGATTACATAGTTCTTCCTCAATATTCTATACATCTATTACTACAATATTATCATTATATCACATGACGCAATATGTTTTAGGGCACTTAATAATTGTTATATGACAATAATATATAATATAATATACAGTAATGTATAGCATTATTACTTACTGTATTCTTAAGCACTAAGAACATTTTTCGAGAAAGAAAAGCGGTCTCGCTTAATTACTTCTAGCTCCTACCTCTGAAATGAGAAAATTGAAGAGGTGCTAAAGTGGAAATAACTTCGGCGGTTGCAGTTTTTCTTTGAGTTTTTTTTTCTTCCTTTTCCTCATTTTTTTTTTCTTCTTGTGGTATTTGTTTTAATAGTTTTAACTGTTTTACGTTCATTTGAGAAGATTCTTTAACAGTGCACGTAAAACAGTTAAAGAACGTATAAACAGAAGGCAAATTGGTATATATTGAGATATCTAGATATCTATCTATCTTTCTACAAAATATAAAATGTTCTAAATATAAATATAATAATATAAAATAAATATCTTTCTACAGAGTCTTTGATACGATGATAGAGATTTTCTCGTACTACAATCTGAGCTTCATCACTTACCTAAATTTTTGGGTACAAAAAAAAAACGCGTGTTCTCGTTGTAGGAACTAATACAGTATTTGGTGATTGCAAAAGTTTGCGCATAATTTTTTTCGGATGGAACTAAATTGTATTGCCTTGTGATTTTGTCCACTTTTTTTTTTGCAAACACTGAAAAGGATAAAGTGTCTTGCATCATTTCATTGTCAAGTATCGTTCAAACAAGTCGACTTATGTTCTAGGGATTTTTTCACCCTACGGATAACGTACGGAAGCGTATTTATGGAATGTAAAGCTATATGGATTTCGAAACGTCGTGACAGTTGGAGATTGCACAAAAAAAACATTTCGGGCGTTTAATTGGGTTCTGCTTCTGCTTTCCGGACAACTAAAAAGTGGTTTGGCACTTGTCGAAATGAATATTCCACTTTGGAAGATATGGACAGCTTTCTGGCATTGATGGCGATATTGCTAGTTCTTTAGTGGGGAAAATCCCATAGATTTCCAACTGAGGAGATCGCTGAGAAGCTGACAAACGTAAAGAGCAATGGAGACCATACCTTTGATTAAAGGCATCACCCTACAGATTTCAGGTGGAATATTCGTATACGGGATCGTAGATTATGAAGAGAAGGGTGATCCCGTCCACTTCTTCCTAATCGCCGTAAAAAATGGCCCGGAAGATTCGACTTCGGGCGTCCTGGTGCGCTATTTTCTACAACGAGTTCGATTGGAGCGCGCCGGCCTTGTGCACGGGCCGCATCTTCTGGGCCGGCTTTTACGGCAGTTTTGAAGAAATGGACGGAATCACCCATAATCTACTATCCCGTATACGAATACACCACCTGAAATCCGTACCACCTCAGATTCGTGGGGTGATGTCTTCAAGATGACCATTTCTTAAAGAATTCTACCTGTTTTGTTGTTGTTTTTAAAGTTTATCTTGCCGTGTTGTTTATCTTGTTTATGCAATCATCTGATATTTCAATTGTGGAGACGTATATTGGCAAATATCGATTTGCGGAAGATGTCCTGGTTAGAAGTTCTGAGCGATTCTTTACGCAGTCCTGTCCGTCCGTGATAACCAAATCCACGGTTCTCAACTTTCCGACTGTTCGAACTGAACCTCGTCGACCCTACTATTTTAGTGGAAAAAATAAGAAACTACGCTTTTTATGATGCGTCGTGCATTTTTCTTTTTGCTACCGTACGTCACAATGTCGCAACAAGCAATCTTTAATGCAGCATACTACGAGATTGACTTCAGGAGTGTAGTTTTCGTATATAGACGTCTCTCATTCATTCCCCGTTAATTGTCCTGTAAAAGAAAGTGGAAAACGGCCCTGCTGAACGAATCCTCCAACGAGGCACCTTGTAACGCCACCTTTCCATGGTCACCGATTACTTCAGCACCCTATCCATAGGTTTTACTTGAAAATGCGGTAAAGAAAACCTCATTGACTATCTTCATCTAGCCCTATGTTCTCCTGGAGAGATTCCATCATTATCAATTTTGTGGTATGCTGCCGTAAATTGAGAGAAGCAATCCGTCGGCGGAAGTTCCATGAGATCGGAAGCGTTTGAGCGTAAAAGAAGGTATGGTTTGTTAAAGACATGAACCATGATCGATCTCGGTAGATGTTCCGAAGCTGTAGAAAATATTTCTGGAGTTTCATGCATAGATGAAAGACGTGGAGCAAACTAAGCCTTATACATCAAATGGCAGTTAACTTCATTTGATGTGCAGGCTTCAATTTTGTGGATAGTTCTTTTTTCGACAGTGAACGAGATACATTAAAAATTATATGAAAGTGAGATCCAATTAAATAAAAGTCACAATGGAATAAAATAAAAATGGGGTCGAAATAAAATAACTAAAACAAAATAAAGGTGAATATAAAATTTTAAAAAGTAAAAAACAAGACAAAATAAAATAGAATAGTAATAGTAAAATTAAATAAGTAGGATAAAAGCGATATTTGTAGAAACGTTAGTCTACGAAAATACTTTAGACAGAGAAATATCAACAGAAACACCATTCTAATATTGTACTAATTCTAAAAAAATACAGGGAAAATACTAAACTGAGAACAAGATCTGTGACTGAAAAGAAGCAGATGGAGGAAATCAGTTGGTTAGAATCTGCGCTGCTGTTTTCTCGAAGTTCACTGTTTCTTCTGTTGGCAAAAAAATGCGAATTTGTTTTTGCCTTGTTTTTGAAATTCTGAGACCAATATCAACTAAAAAATAATAAATTCTCCAGTTGGATTTTGGGAAGACATTGAATTGCACAGTACTGACAAAAAATGAGATCATCTCGTAAAAAATTAGATAGTCTCGTCCCAAACGTATTTACGAATGTACGAGTTTAGGCGACATTTTAAAAGTCCTTCTGAAATCCCGTCTCCGAAATCTCTCAAGTAGAGGATTAGGATGAAGTGCGGATGTGCGAAGTCCTAATCCGAGATTATGAAGCTTTGCTGAGATAGAATAGAAGAAGATCCCCAAAAAGAAGAGAGCAGCAATGTAGAATATATATATATATATATATATATAAATTTGTCCAAAAGAGCTTGCTACAGGCGGTTAGAAAGGAAGAAGCCGCACGGTTGATGGATCGAAACCGCCCCGGTGCAAACCAAGCCTTTAATCCATCCGAGGTCGGCAAATTGGTATCAGACTTGTCTGGGAGGATAAAAACACTGAGTTGAACATTGGTTGGTCCTGCAAGTTAGAAGCCAACACGCTGTCCAAAACCTCAACGATCACGAATTGCAGTAAAATGCGTTGGAGAATCCTAAGTGGATTTATACGCCAGTGACTTTAGCATTAAATTCATTATCATTTCGTTATCGTTATCGCTAAAAGAGTAAAATAACTTAGCTCGAGGCTCAAATAACTATGGATGCATCAAGAAAGAGGATCTACGAACTTATCCATGGCATCCACCCTGATTTCGTTGACGGCCACGTTCACAAAGTTTGCGAGGAAAAGATCATGTCTGTCCACATGTTGTTGCGGCGGAACTCTGACATGCCATCATTCCGGTGAAGTATCTTACAACAACGACACTTTTCCGTTTTTCCCATTCACGTTTTTTCTGGCAAAAGACAAGATATCGGGAAAGAAAGGAGCGAAAAAACGGTGTTCTACCAAGGGTTGAGCTGAACAACGTGTTTACTGACCAATCTATCTTTTGCTGCTTCCGCTTTCAGAACGGAAGCCTAACGGACTGAAAGAAAAACTTTTAAAATCTTTTAAAAAATTAACAGAAGTTTATCTCAATCTCAAATTGCAGCCTGTTTCAAAACTTTTGAAAATAAGAACTTCATAAGAGAAAATTTTGTCATACTCGATGACACTACAATCAGCATTAAGAGAGAAATTTGACAAGGTAAACAATCTCAAGTAAAATATTCAGCTGCACTTTCCGGAATATAATACGAAAACAAAAATTGGAGTGAAAAGTCTGTACCCTACAGTAACACTATTCACCTTATGTTAACGACGCCATTCTTCTCACGTCAGACTTGAATCAGATGTAGTGAATGTTAGTGTGGATACCGAAAAATGTGAAGAATTATTCTACAGCTGTGCCTGAGGAGGAAACAATGTTCATGAGAAACAGATGGGTTCCTTATGTTTCTGATTCATGCTCAATGCTCGAATGTTACACCTGTTTGGAAAAATTTTTTGCACAATTTTTAAGCGTTCAAAAGAGCGCTGAAATGGCCCCTTAGGGCAAAATGCTTAGCATTTGGGAAATTCTCCTTTGATCTTCTGATCTGGTTTTGCTGATTCGCTCTGTATCTTCGAATTTGCTTCCGTGACACCTGGATTTCTGGCGTGTGGTCCCTAAAAGTGACAACAGTAAAATTCCCGTGGATAAGTCCTATGAGAAACATCCGCATCCTGGGAAATCCTTCACCGTGAAGCACTTTATGTCCGAGAGAGTGGCGCGGCGAACTACATACATACCACAAGGACGCTGAGAATGGAAAACCACTAACTAGGCAGCCCAAATGAGGTAGAATTGGAAAAATTACTATCAAGCAAATGATAGCCCTCCTGAACAAGGACTTCAACAAGCGGTCAGCGCCAAACAGCCAAGAAGTATGGAACCACCATGTTTGCAACCAACTGGACGTTACAGACGAACTGCGGAATCAGCTACGGGAAAAAGAAGAATCCCAGCCCGAACGGAGGTACAGAAAGCCACCACCAATACCAAACGTAGGTGTTTCGTTAGGATCTTCCGTGGCCACGACTGGATCTTGGAGAAAAACTTGAGGGTTATGGTGTACGCGAAGGGCCAGCGTGCCCATACATCCCAGCACCTGATCGACAGGATCGAGTACTTCTTTAGAATAAAACCTCGGCACAAGCCTTGTCCATTGTCTCAGCGAATCGACCGGGAAAAAGCTCAATAAAATCCGGTGAAATGTCATAAATAACTGAGTACACTATCATATCTTCCAGATTCTCAGCACTTTATTCATTATATTTGCCTTTTTGTTGTTAAAAATAATAAAACACATCTCATTGAGAATTGTTCGAAAGATTTTTTTGAACAAGTGTTATCCGAATTTTTCAGTTATACGTATTTAGATTTGGAAACGATACAACAAACAAATAAATACAAATAAATACAAACAAATATACAAATAGGAACAACCTGACTTGGAAGGTGGACGGGATAAAGGGAATGGCTAGGGAGTGAACAAGAGCGACGACGTTGTAACCATAAACGTCACAAGCCCCCTTCTTCTAGGATGAACCGTCCAGCAGTGGCGCTTCTCCTGTTTTGATCCACACTTCAAGAACACTCTTAGTTTACTAGGAGCGTTGACAGTTATCGTCCTCAATATCCACTCTTTAACGTGAATATAAAGTTTAAAACTAATAGTGAATATAAAGTTTAAAACTAATAGTAAATATAAAGTTTGAAACTACCCTACACACAATGAAATATAGAATAAGAAGTTTTATCCTATACTAACGACAAGACAAAGTGGAAGATAACTTTGTCGAAAAGTACAATTAAATTTTCTGGATACTTAATTCCTTTTGATAGGAATTATTGGAGAAGAACTGCAAACGATTGGATTTCACCAAAAATGAAAAACAAAACAGTAAAACCACTTACCGAACACTGGATTTCTTCATTTCTTCAACCCTTTGACGATATCGCATTTCAGCGGCTATCGTCAAAGGGTTGAAAAAATGATCTGCTTCCTTGCTCCGAGTTATAAATATAATTAGTGCTCCCTTTTTTTGCAAGATTCTCGATTGCACAACGACCTCATTTACAATTCTGAAAGAGGGGATATTGAGCTTTTGTAGGTTTTCCTACTTTACAACTTTTCTTCATGATTCGTTCCTTTTTTTGGAAACGTAAGGGATAATATCACAATAATACGACTAGTTTTAGGATCTAATGTTTTTTCGAACAAGAAAAAAACAAAAAAGAGGAAAAAAAGATAGCCTGTACTTACTAGCGCAAGGATTAACGAAGGTTAGCGAAGCGTCATTCACAGAATCGTCATTGCTGCTGTTTTTTTTTCGGAGAATTTGGCAAAGCTTCCTGTTCTTGTTGTAAAATTATATCAGAGTATTTCTTTAGCTTCAACTGCGGTTCAATTTCCATACATTTTTCATGTTTCTACTGTAATTTTAAAAGCATAACTGTTAGCATAAGCGGTTTCAAGAACCACTTATTGTCTTGTTCAGAGATTTTGCATGGTGTACAGCACATAACAGTCCCAGAGTGGGCCAAATCCTCAACACTGATTAACTTTAAAGGCAGCACACCACGAATCTGAGGTGGTGTGGATTTCAGGTGAAGTATTTGAACACGGGATAGGTAGATTATGAAGGGGAGGGGAGTGATTCCATCCGTTTCTTCCTAACTGCCGCAAAAAACGACCCAGAAGATGCGGGCGTGCACAGGGCTGGCGCGCTCCAATCGAACTCCTTGTGGAAAATAGCGCGCCGGAACGCTCGATGCCGTATCGTCCGGGCCGTTTTCTACGGCAATTACGAAGAAATGAACGAAATCACCCTTCTCTCAGTAATCTGCGATCCCGTACACGAATACTCCACCGGAAATCCGTACCACTCCAAACTCGTGGGGTGATGCCTTTAATAATGCCTCGAATTGTTTCCATCGACAGCATTAAAACGAACAGAAGAAGTACTGAAAAACTTCTAAAATAAAATAATAATAAATAATTCTTCTAAAATTGACTTTCGCATTGTTGTGATCTCCCCCACTTTTCTTCAAGTCGTTAACTTTTTTCTGGAATTTCTCGAAGGAGGAACAGGCTAGTTTCTCAGTAAATGGAGTTTTTTTTTATTTTTTGAAGGAAAGATTTCTTCTTCTTATTATTATTTATTAGTTTTTTCCTGAACCTTCAAAGAGTTGAAGAAATCTCTAATCTTATTCTGAAAAGCATTCCTCACATTGCAAGGCCGGTTCTGGGATCTTTTTTGCGCTATTTTATTTAATTTTAATTGGTAATTCGTTTAAGTCATATACATATAATATATTTTATATTATATGCTGATCTATCTTGAAATCGATTTAAAGTTTTCAGTTCTTGTAAAAAACACAAAGAAATAATGAATGTTGGTTCCCTGATCTTCGATCTACTTGATCGAAACTCACTCCATCGGAAATTCTGAGAAACCTATGTAAAGATGTGTGAAGTTTGTCTTGTACCTTCTTCAGTCATTTTTACCTCAATTTTTATCTCAGTTTTTGTCTTTTTACTTATTTTTTTCGTTTATTGTTGCGTCCTGATTCGTTGTGAATCGTCTCCCAACTTTCAGAAAAAAAAGAACTGTCCATTCCTAGGAAAGCATCAGTTCAGTCTCTCTGCTGCAAAAACAGCACGTAACTAAATTTACGTGTTCGTGTTAATAGGATTTATAGTCGTTAAAATCTTGATTGAACTCTTTTTTCACTTCTTCTTAAAACACACAAAACGCCTTCCCTCATCTCCTCTTCGTTGCAACATCTTCTGGATCTCAGGAAAAAAAAACTAACTATTTTGATGCATAAATACACTCTCAGCCAGTTATTTCCATTCTTTATACATCCTTGTTTTATTTCTGTTACGTATTAAACTCACCCATATATTATTGCCGATTATAAAGCGCTACCGTATATAAAAAGTTTCTGACGTATCATTCCGTTTGGGATACGCCAACGCCAACGTTCGACTGCCATTCGGAATAATTGAGGTGTATGAGCGCGTGTTGTCCTACAAAATGACTTGTGGGGGTTAGCGGATATCATCAAGCGTTTTTGTCCTTCCCAGACAAGTCTGTCTACCTACTTGCTGATCCTGAAGGATGGAAAACTTGGTTGGCCCTCGGGCATTTTCAAACTATCGATCGTATAAACATGGACAAGTTTGGGGCTACAACATATTCTCTGGCTTCCCCCACCTCCTCTTTGTTGAAACATCTCCTGGATCTCAAAAAAAAACCAACTGTTTCGATGGATTAATACACCCTCAAAAGCTTCCAAGATTATTAGTGAGAAGATCCCAAAAATCAGCGTCAGTGGGAAGGAAGAAACGGTGTTGATAATAATAGTACTCCATACTTCATCGAATTTTCACTTATCAGCTAATATGAGAACAGCACGAGAGTTTCAGACTGCTAATACATTTTTCCCTCTTAAATCGTATCCCAAGACAAATCTGTTATGAATCCTGGCCAAAAAATCATTTTTCTACCTGTAATTTCTTTTTTTGGAGGTCATCTTTTGTTTAAAAAACCACACTTAGATTGAAAGAGTGCTGCTCTCTTAGATGAACACGATACGATACGATGCAGTCATGGATGCTAGTCCTGCATCAAGTCAGAAGAGGATATTAATTCTCAATATGATCTTCTTCTCATCATGATTCATTCCTCATATTAAATTGATGAAATTGAAATTGCAAGAGGTATATACTTGTAGCCGGGTATCCTTCGTCAACTTTAACGACGATGTCAATTTCACAAGAGCAACTTTCAGCAATCATCTTCTTTTAATGGCGCTCCGACAATGGAGCAACGATAACAGTCCGCAAAATCAGCAATGCACTTGGGGAGGGGACCATTACCATTAGGACTGTCCTATTTTATATCGCTATTTGCAAGAGGCGACACACTCTTCGAAAACCAGTTCCGATCGGAACGCTCCTCCCCCGACACTGCGGAAGACTTCGTCGTTCACGACATTTTCAGAGGAGATCCGAAGGTTGGCATTCGTAGTCTTGCGATGAGAGTCTGTTTCGGCCAACCAACTGCCCTCAAGTTCCCCATCCCCAGGACCTCAGCTACGGTTTTTTACGCCAATTAGGAAGAAATGGACCGAATCACCTCCTCTCCATAATCAACTATCCCGTATAAGAATACTCCACCTGAAATCCGTACCACCTCAGATTCGTAGGGCGATGCCTTTAAAGCGGGATCGGAACATCGTCTTGTTGCTGGACAAACTTTCGCGTAAAGAATTCAAAGCCTTAACCCTCAGATCATAATCAGTTATGACCTTTCATTCTCGTTATCTGACTTTCTAGAAAACAGAAATGGCTATCATTAAGGTCGTATACAATTGATGCTCGATCATCTTCAGAACTGTGAAGGGTAACGAGCTGCTTGGAGGTGTCTTAATACTCAGAACCTGAACCGAAGCTATGCGAGCCACAGACAACTATGAACTCAGATTTGCCATTATGCTGGAAAGCAGGGGTGGGAGAAAAATACTTCAAGAGGAGGAGAGGGACAGTAAGGGTGGAAGATGTGAAGCGAAAAAGATCGTCCTCTATATACACAAACTTTGAGGATTACAAGACGAACTTGATCCTCAAAATGACAGATATGGAAAAAGTGATACGTTAAGTAGGACTATTGGCTAAGTGACAGTTGTTTCAACTTTTTTCGACACCTCCCTCTATCTCCTCAAGAAATGAGTAACAATGAACTCTGATCCCTGAACTTCTCCTATTCCAAGACAGTATTCCTGCACGAGCTGCTAGCTGTATGACTTCACTAACTATTACCAACTCTCCCTGCTTACCCTGGTTACTGAGTATCATTTACAACTTATTCATTTACATTTCGCAAACACCTCTCCCTCTCTCCTTTCCAGTGCCAACCAAGCTCTTCATCCCTCCGGCGTCTATAAATTGGTCACACTCGTCGTGCAGGATAAAGACTTTGTTCTGGTTAGTCCTCGTCATTGTTGCCTTTACTGTTTTGAACTGAAAGATTCCAGAACGTGTCTCAGTGAGATTGACCAGCGCTCAACGTCGGTTCTTTTACGCTGTGCCCTCTTTGATGTGCATCTTCGAACATAACAAACAGAAATGTTTTGCTTGAACGTCGATATTGTCACTAATGTCTTCAATGGGTAAGTGTTTAACGTGGTAGGTAGCGTTCAAATAAAAGCCAATAAAAGGATAAATGATAAAGTTCCTGGCGTTAATCAATCCACTTGGGATGCGCCTCACCGTTCACTTCAACTCAGAATCGTTTGAGGTTAACGAACGTGGAACTGGCCTATACAATGACTTGCGGGGCTGGTCAATGCGTCAAGTCAGTGTTTTTATCCTCTCAGACAAGTCTGATGGCAATTTATCGACCCCGGAGGGATGAAGGGCTTGAAGGGCACCGGGGCGGATTCGGACCTCCTATCGATCGTTCAGGAAGAGGAACCTCTAACCACTACGTTACCACAGCATAAGCGAATAAGTTCCTAAAAACAAAGATCGTTGCCAAGGGTATGCTGTCTCAATTTCTTTAGTGATTCATGAATGAAAAAAAACGAAAAGAATGGTACACTTTTTCTCAGTTTTTCTCAGCTGTAATTTAATCCTAACGCAAATTCTTATATTCGCCACATACGGCTAAGCGACTATGCGACTATGGGCAGACATAATTTTTTTCAAAACTTTCCTCAAACGCAGAACTTTTGCTCCACACTCGGAAACTAACTTGACTTACTTGACTTAAGTGACTTAATCGGCGGGCCGATGTCATCGCCTGACGCGATTATCCGCATTTTCGCCAAGGTATGCCGGGTATGAACACAGCTCTGCCCAACCTTCTCGATCTTCTGCGAGAGCTTGCACAGAATCAATCCATTCGTCGCTATTCCACATTCTGCGAAACTTTACGTCTCGCCTGAAGTGCCTATCCACGTCGAGTGTCCTCAGGTCCTCTTTCACCACGTCACTCCAGAACTTCTGTTTTCGGCCAGGTGGCTTCTTCCAGCTCGAAGCCGGCAAATTCCTCAGAACTCGTTGAACAGGGCGATCTCCCGTTCTCCTTAAAATATGACCAAAAAAGCGAAGACGACTTACTTTAGTCACTTTCGATGGCGGTGCAAGATGTTGGTATCATCCACGTGTCATCCGCCGGTATACCACATCAATTTCTACATAAAGGTCTTCATTGTGGCATACCCAAGGCCAAAAGTAGCCAAGTAGCCATCTAAGCAGCATTCGTTCCGCGCAATTAAGCCTCTCCATAACCGTTGATGGTGCTGCCTCAACTAAGTCTCCGATCGTTAAATCATGATGGGGCGAATTGCGGATAGGTAGACTCGCCGCTTGACTTCGTTGGTGATGGGGGTCGACCACAGGCATTTCGTTAAGCAGTCAAATGCAGAAGTGACCTTAGCACATCTTTGCTGAACATCTCTCTCGTAGCTGCCGTTGTTCTTCAGCGTACAGCCCAGGTAACAGAAATCATCGACGAGTTCTACTGATTGTCCGTCCACCCTGATTTCCGAATAGATCCACATCTGCTTACATTTATCAGGGCGTAGACGTAGTCCATAGGCTGCAGCCAGCTTTGATACAAGGTTGACAACATGTTGAAGTTTCGTACTGTTTTCCGCGAATATAGCAACATCGTCGGCGTACTCGAGATCAATCAAGGGGCACCCTGATGGTGCTAAGACAATGTCGGCAGGACACTGGTCGACTGTTCTTCGCATAATGACGTCGATGGCGAAATTGAACAGGGAGGGTTTTGCCGCTGCCACTTGCGCTGCCCTTCAGGCGTTAAAAGACCCTGCCACCTGAGCTGATGGCGTCGATGATTCCTCTTAAACGTGGAAGCGAAGATGAGGCCCGTCTGTTCACACAGGTCGTCCAGACGGTTACCATTGTCCGACATGCGCTGCGCTGGATAATACCATTTTCCTAGCACATCGGATTGCTGTTCGAGTCCCATCTTCGCATTTGCGTTGATTCTGACAATGATCACCTGCTGGCTTGGTATTTTAGACATCAACGCATTGAGTTCATCATAGAAGGCGTCTTTACTGTTGTCCTCAGCGGTTTCCGTAGGTGCACGAGCACCTACGATCCAGATTTTACGTCCTCTGCGATCCCGCAGTCGTAGAAAGGTGCATCTAGACGACGCTGAGCCAAATTCTCCCACCAGGTTCTTGTAATCGTTCCTCACAGCTATCGTGCAGCCACCTACTTTGTCCTCATCAGCATCGCCGCACTATATGGTGTAATTTTCGAAGCTGACGACGGGCCGATTCCTCATGCGTGTTTCCTGCAGTGCAGCAAAAGGCACACAGAGATATCGCAGAAGTCTGGATAGAGCGGCTTGTTGGAGTTCACTCGATAGTGTTCGGCAGTTCAGCGTGACGAAACGAATGGTTGTTTCCAAGGATTCCATGTTCCCTTTAGGCAGTTGACCTTTCAGGTTATGGGCTTTGGCGATGTGGTGGACAAGATCACCTTTTTGCAATGTATGGGAATCTCTCACCATATAACAGTGCAGGCTATATAGCTCGTACGTTCCCAATGCGTACACTCGAACGCGTGATTGCGTTTAGTTAAAGCGGGGCCACCACGTGCAGGTAGCAATCAGACTCGTATACGCGGGCCCTCGGAAACTAACTATGAGAATTATTCGTGCTCAGCGTGTTTTTGTAATTACCAATTATTACATTAATTAACAAGACACGTTACGATTTTCTTGTATTACACATTTATTCCCTGAAAGGACGATGATTTTTGCTGATCCCACCAAACAGCTAAAATATGGTCCTTTTTACACTCTATTCGGCGCGAAAGTTCTCTCCCATAACATAGCGCTGGAATAGAGTAACTAGATCCACATGTCGTGTATTTCTGCTGTTTTGGTTCAAAGTAGGCATGCGAAAAGGCATATTTTCTTCTTTGCTTTTTTTCTTTCTATTTCGAAGTAGGTGGTTGGCTAGTTATTTTTTACACACACATGCCCTTCAAATTTCACAGTTTCTTAATCAAACATTGATGACCATCCGTCGATGTATTCACCATGAGTGTCTATCACAGTGTTCCATGTTTCTGAAAGGGATTCAATTCTCTGAGATCAGAAGCTGTGGCTCAAAGAACAACTCAAGCGGATTTGAGGTCAGTGAGAGAATTCAACAGTTTTTGCTTCAGGGAGTAGTTAAGCGCCTGGAATAAGTCGTAGTTCTATGGAACGTGGTTCGCGGGGAAAATATTGGATGAGGGATCACTTCCCAACCCAAGGCTTATATTTGGCGCGATGTCGTGGAGAGGTGAATGGCTACAGATCTCGGTCACCTTTCTCGAATTGCGGCGGCCAGCTCGCAAAACTGCCGCCTGTAGTGTACTTTTGAGTCGGCTGTCTGCTTGTCGAGCTCCCACCAAAACATCCTCCGCGAGTCCGACGGACGGATGTTCCGTGTATGGTAAATCGTCAAAATAGAAGTTTTCCTCGTCGAAACGGTGGAACCAGTTCCTGACAGTAGCATGAGTAGTGGTCTGCTCTCCAACGCCTCTTTCATACTGGCGGGTGCCTGACAAGCCGCATGGGGTTGCAGCCACTGAAAGAAAAAAAAACCAATCAAAGGTATCCTAGAACCATGTGAGTCACGACGATGGCAAAACAGAGACGCGGGGCTTTTATATTTCTTTGATTTCGAAGTTTCTAGAACTACCCAGTCTTTATCTGTGCCTTCTGGAGGAAAAGCATTAAAGGCGAATTCTTTCCACAGCGTAGAAAAGATAAGTAGTCAACCTACTACATGAACATGCACATCTTACAAATGCAGATTGCAACCCAAATTTCCTTCGCTACCTATTAGAAATTGAAAGAAAACTCAATGTCTATGGCTTTGTTGAAGAGACTTGGAAATATATTTGTGGTTATAGCACTCTTTCTAAACTTCAACTTGATTAAAGCTAGGTAAACTTTCTGACAATCAATCCGCTTGGAATGCGCCCCAAGTTCACTTCATTAGAATCCTTTGAGGTTCACGAAAGTGTAACTGGCCCATACAATGACTTGCGGTGGCCAGCCAATGGGTCAAGTCAGTGTTTTTATCCTCCCAGACAAGTCTGGTACCAATTTATCGACCCCGGAGGGATCAAGGGCTTGGCGAGCACTAAGGCGGATTCGAACTTCCGATCGATCGTGCGGAAAGCGGGACCTCTAACCGCTACACTACACCCGCCCTATTCTTCTTGATTACTCAAAAATATTTGTTTTGGCTATGTGAATGAGTAGGTAAAGAAATACCTGCAATTCATCGAAAGCGTTGTCCTCTACACACAGATATCCATAACAAGCACCCTCAATTAATCCTGCAAGCAGGTCTTTGTCACGCTCCATAAACTTTAACAAGTAAGTGGTAAATCTGGGGCAGAAACGCAGAAGCTGTAAAATCGATCGCTAACGAAGGGGCTTTTTTACAAGTTGTCAATACCCATAGTTACTATTTACGATTCTCGCGGTGGGTCATGTGCAGATGAATTCGGCGCACTAGGTAAAAAGGAGTCACAAGAGGGCTCGATCATCTGCATCGCATCCGGCAACGTTTGACGTTCTTCTAGTTTTGCTTGTACCTGATAACTGCTCACTTCAGTGCCCTTCAGTGCCGTATTGCTCCATTGCCCTGTTCACATCAAGTTTTTAGAATTTCTAGCAACGCTTGTTGGGAAAAATCGTTTGCATCTGCGTCTCCAGTTTTCTTCTAAAAGAGAAGCTCCAGAAGAAGCCTACATATTTTAGGTGTCACTGTATTTGTAACGCCACCATTGCGGTATGTGGAGGGAGCATTCTCCTAAATCCAGAGCATTTTTCGTCGTAAGGGTAGTGTTTTCCTGCATAGAGACGCTCACGCTCTTGTTCCATGCTGCAGACCCTCTTCTGCTATCAACTGGTTCGAGTTTAGAAGCTTAGGGTTAACTGAACCTTTGACATCCCTACAATCTGTCATTGTAGGGGATCAGGCTCAGAAAGGTGGTGAGAAAACCATTGGTATTTGGTGACAATTTATGTTTTCTTGTTATGCCAAAGAGATTCGGTGAGACGTTATTGTTAGTTTCACGTTTCGACTACATCATTTTCATCAAAGGCCTGAAAATTGTTCGAGGTTTTTGATGCCACGCATATCCCATCAAACTCCTCCTCTCTCTTCGCCAATCCTCGATATTGTTCCAAGAACACCACGCAAGACCTTCAAAAGGAAAACAACTGGCCAGTTTCACCAACTAGCGGGGTTGGTAAACCAACGCGTTCTTGAAGATTGTCACCAAGGCGAATGAGATCTACGCACTGTGCAGTATCCTTACGTACTGGTGTCTGGATAACGTTAGGAACAACATGTGGAGCAATTTTATAGCTCACAGAGTGTTACGAACGGCAAGAATTCATTGGTATTTGATAAGCACTCATTTTTTTTATTCATGGACGGATTCCTGATGGAAATCCCGAATCCTTCCAATGCCTTCCTAGCAGATATTTCTTTCTCGTGCGTTAATATGGTACATTTTACTTCAAACTCATTTCCATCATGCTTATCATTTTTGTGGCGCCCTAACGGTGTCATTGAACTCCCTCGCCTTTTACCAGCCAAATGTTCCTTGATACGCACGTTGAGCATCCTTCCAGTTTCTCCAATTTCTCTCAAATGCCGAGGTTTCAAGAAGAGACGACTTGGAAATTGCTGGAGATTAGTGACATTTTTTTCCATAGGCATAAAGGTGCAAATAGATACTTGAACGACCAAATCCGATTTTCTAGCCTATTTTATGAACAGTTTCGTTTCGTTTGACTTTGATGACTTTGATGATGGATCACGGAATTTTGTTCCGCATAATTTATTGTTTTTTTTTTTGTTTTCGTTCCACAATATCATTAATATTCCAATACTCTCTGTTGCAGTGCTGCTTCCACCAAACTCAATGAAGCAAAATATGCCGAATAGACTCTTTTGTATTCCCATCATAACTGTGAAGAAATAACTCCTAAAGTAGATCTGAATTCTTCAGAACTTCTAATGAGTGTAAGAGCAAAGAAAATCTGATGGCTGCCATCGAAGCAACTTGATGTAGACATTTTTCTTTCCCCCGTCCCTCACTTCTTTTCTCACTCTGTCAGGACTAACCAGAGTAGAAACAACCGCATTTTTTGTAGGAGGATCCTATGGATTTGAATATACAAAGGTAGAGAGGTAGAGGTGCATATTTCTAATAGTAGAATAATATCTTCTTTAAAAAAATTATCACTCAAATGAACAGCCGTCCTTCGGCTATAAAGACAATAGAGCTATCGAACAACAACTGGTCTCAAATTTCATGCTTCTTAAGTTTTTGAAGCAATTCAGTGCATATTACACTATTTGAAGAGATCAAAGAACACAATCCAAATAAATTTCCATGAATCTGGAGCACTACAGTAGTCAGGAAGAGGCCAAAAGGAAATCAGTTGTTTATCAGCTAGACATGAAAGACGCTGCTTAGATGAAGGAGTAAGTCTTTTGCTGTCTTAGACCTGCCATCGCTAATTGAAATTTAAGGTCTACAAAATATGGTGAGATGCGAAAAAAAACTGAAAGATCAACATTATGCCATTAACATTATATGCCCAAATGGAATTCATGCGGTTTAATCTACTTTTTGGGTCGCGTACACCAGTTTGATCTTTATCTGCTCGTGATGGACCTGCTAACACATAATGCAATCAGTGATGATAATGATCTGAGTATACTCTGTGGGCACGTACGAGCTATATAATTTGGGTAGTTATATGACGAAGCTACCCAGATATTGTGAAAGGGTCCTGTTGTCCAACACACTGTCAAAGCCCAACCTAAACGGGTCAAGTACCTAGAGGGAACGTGGAACCTTCGGTAACAACTCATGCTGGGCTTAAGGACTCTGCCGACCTGGGGTGCTCGGGTCACTCGGTGTCGGTAGACAGCTTTAAAGGCATCACCTCACGAATCTGGGGTGGTACGGATTTCAGGTGGAGTATTCGTATACGGGATAGTTAATTATGGAGAGGGGGTGATTGTCCATTTCTGCTCCCTGTGGGAAATAGTGCGCCAGAACGCCTGAAGCCGTATCTTCCGGCCCGTTTTTAAAGGCAATCAGGCAGAAATGGACAATCACCCCCTCTCCATAATCTACTCTCCCGTATATGAATACTCCATCGGAAATCCGCACCACCCAGATTCATGGGGTGATGTCTTTAAGTGAGACCCCTATTCTTGGAGGATATGGAACAGTGTAGGGGCGGGTGTAGTGTAGCAGTTAGAGGTTCCGCTTCCTGCATGATCGATCCGAGGTTCGAATCCACCCTAGTCCTCACCAAGCCTTTTATCCCTCCGGGGTCGATAAATTGGTGTCAGACTTGTATGGGGTAAAAGCACTGTCCTGACACATAGGCTAGCCCCGTAAGTCAGTGTATAGGCCAGTTACACGCTCGTTAACCTCAAACGATTCTGAATTGAAGTAAACGTGGGGCCGCATCCCAAGCGGATTGATTTACGCCAGAAACTTTATTCTTTATCCTTTTATGGAATAGTGGTAAAAGGGTGGATTCTTGGCCAGTTCTTGCTGTAGATCAAGAAGGTTAAACGAAGCCGTTATCAGGGTCGACAGAGATCCGGGCAACTGCGCAGAGATTCAGGTCGTTTTGACTCTATGGTTTTATATAAAAAGTTTTATTAAGGAAACGTAAGGAGAATTAAGCCTATTGAAAGCTTATTGGAATATCTAACAAGTTCTCTACCTCTAGTTATGATTTATTATTTATTACCTATGAACAACAATGCAACATATAGGAGTAGCTTATTTCTATTATTTTATCGTTTATTACTCTTATTCCAATAGAATAACATGATTGTAGGTGTTCAACAACGAACAAATACTAACCAAAGAAGCGATATTATCCCAGCTGTTTGCAGGTAAATCAATGCTGACCTTCTCTCCTCTCAAACAGCGGTTGTAGTCAGATAAACACGGCTCATGGACGGGATACCGTCACAGTCCTTTTTTTTATGAAGCGTAGAGCAAGTCATGATGTTGGTCGCGAACTTCTCTTCTCTTCCTTACTTTCCACCGCCTCTGCTTTTTTACTCACGGTTGATTGGCTTTATCAAGTGTAATTATAGTATCCCTCTTTTTAACAGTCCTGGAGATTGGCACTTTCCTCGCTCTGCTTCTCTTCGGGGAAAATGTCGTTGGCGGGGTGGCGCCATTATTTCTCGGAGCTCTAACTTACTTTTTCTCTTAGTAAGTAAGTCTCTTAGTAACTTAAGTTTAAATGTCGTAGATCCTCTAAGACTAACGCACTAATACTTAGGCCTTAGGGCCCCCATGGATCTGATTATTTACTCCGAGAAATAAGGGCGCCACTGGGTGCCCCCTCCTACCTCCCTACGACACTTTACCCTTCTCTTCTTTTTTTTTGATTTCCTCCACAAATATGCATATTGTATCCTTTTTATCCTTTAAATAGCAAAGACTAGTGCAGACTTCCGATCGAAAAACTAACTGATTAGGGACTAGAACAAGAGTTCACTCAAATAAAACGTTTTCCCGGTACAATCGCATCCACGAAATTAGTTATTCGATTTTTCTCTAGTTCCCTGGAAGCTATTGCATGACTCTTATGGCATGACACTGGACTCGTTCTTCGGCATTTACGTTGTTCCACCTCCCTGTCATGTAAATTCTCTCAAATCAGAGCACTACATCACTCTTACAACGATGGCTTTAGCGCATGCATTTATTACAACTAAAACTCCTGTTTCTACTTTTTGAAGTACTGCATCTTTCAAACCAAAATGATTTTTGAATTTAAGCTGTCCACATATTTATGCTGGGTTGGGCAGGTATAACGCAGTGGCAACTGTTATCCATATTTGGAAACTGTCCTTAACCAACCAACTCTTTCATCCCTTCGGAGCCAGTAAATTGATATATGAGAATGCTATAAACTGTCACGTACCTGTGCAACTCGCCTGACAGAATGTTCCATCATTGCCCAAGTTTCACTCTGAATTAAAATCATCACCCCACGAATCTGGTGGGTGGTGCGGATTTCAGGTGGAGTATTCGTATACGGGATCGTAGATTATTGAGAAAAGGGTGATTCCGTCCATTTTTTCCTAATTGCCGTAAAAAAACGGCCCGGGAGATATAGCTTCGGGCGTTCCGGCGCGCCACTTTCTACAAGGAGTTTGATTGGAGCGCACCAGCCGTCTGCACGCACCGCATCTTCCGGGCCGTTTTTTTTGGCAATTAAGAAGAAATGGACGGAATCACACCGCTCTCCATAATCCACTATCTCGTATACGAATACTCCACCTGAAATCTGTACCACCTCAGATTCGTGGGGTGATGTCTTTAAGTTGAAGTCAGACAGCACAGCTAAGAATGTGAAGTGCTTCTTCTGGTCGAGCGTGGAGCAAGAAGTTTCGCTCAAATCAGTAGAATGAATCAGTTCATTCAGCGCAAATTACGAGAATTTGGCTAAATTTTCATTGAAATACTGTGAAATTTCTCACCATTATCTTATTTTGTCTCTCTCGTATCACACATTCTTCTGCCGAAAGGATGCAAATGTCTGGATTGATTGAGGGTATGGCGCAGCCAACCGTACGCAAGGAATTATTAAGAGAGCCTAGGTTCTAGGTGAGAGTATGAGGGTATTTATATGATTCAATGGGGTGGTCCAGCAACTGGTTAAGTGGCCTAACCGTCTACAAAACTCTGGGTTTCTGGATTAAATTCGAGCGTATTGATATATCCCAAAGGTTATCCCAGACCTTCATGTTTTACTTGGTACTGTGATTCACATCTAGCGAGTTTGGTTCCCGCATGCTATGGTAAACGTAACGATGAATAAGTTGTGAGAAGATTCCAATGCACTTCGGCGCACCTCTTGAAAACCAAAAAGCTCGCTATCGAAAATATGTCTAAGACAGGTGTAAGACATCCGAGGTTCACGATCGCATTACCTCCGTAAACATGACTAACCACATTGCTCAGTTCATTGGTTGCCCAGCAGAGGTTTCTCGTTCAAAACGAGGCCATATGACAGAGTGCCGGTGCCATATTATAGAACAGATGACAAAGATCCGTTTCTGGATTCGGATGGAATGAGCAGGCAAGCCTACGATAGGCGGGTCTGCAAGACTGAGTCAGAGTAGTGGACACATCACCTGCTGAAGTATAGTCGGTTCAATACGACATGAAACACGAGTGTAGTTGCGGTGCATTTGCGTACGCGCTCGAAATGGCGCGGTGAAGGCAGCAGCTGGAACTAAGTTGGGGCCGTCGGAAACTGCAGCGATGGGTGGTGCCAGCAAGAATTTCACCACTCTCCTAGCCACTACGCTCCACTGAAGCGCCTCGAAAGAAGCCGCGTACGCAATTGCGTACGTGTTTCATGTCGTTTTGACCTTACTATAGCAGCTAGTGCAACTGTGTTTATGACAGGCTTTGTGACACACCTAACTTCGGAATGGAACGGAAGGGGATTGCGTGGTATCAGGTGTTATATATCTGATCAAATGTCACCTGTGTGGGGTGAGTACGTTGGAGAAACAGAAGGATTTAAGATAGTAGTCACCATCTTGGCAAGCCGACCACCTGTTCGATGTATCGTTGTGAACAATGAGCTAGCGCAATATCAAAACCTTTGCGGGTTTTGACCTATATGGTAGGGTCCAAGGGACATCTTTACTAGTTACTATTACCTTCGCAACTTTTGCAACCAGTGCTCAGTTAATATTACGGTTCTATCATTATCATGATGGATGCTATTGTGCTGTTACTCTGACGTTCTCTTTGAGGAGTCTGTTTGCTAAATCATATCTTGTGGGAATACAAGGCGTTTGAGGGAGTAGGTTACACGTGTTTCTGGTCTTCCAAACTCTGAAGAAGGCGGGGACGCCAAAATATTGAAATAATTATAATGTACTAATTATAATGTAATATAAGTAATATAATGTGGGTAAGATAGAGTTTAACAACAGCATACGACAAAATTGACGCAGCACAAAAATCTTTGGGAAGTCATAGAGTTAGGATTGTATATTCCGGAATCTAGCATAGCTACACTGAACTTTTTTCAACCGTCTAATGGCGAAGATGGCGTGGAAGAGAGCGTTTTTTCCCTACAATGTAAGTTGGAACGCAACACCACCAACAGAACGTGTTCACGTGCCGCGTCTACGAGCGACGAATCGGACATCAATGATGCCTCCTCACCAGGATATTCAAGTAAAACCAATAAAAACGAAAAGAAAGGAAGAAGAATGCCGTTCCCACGTTTGTTACGACAATTAGGGGAAGTTGAGCGGAGCCATGAAGGGTTCCGTAATCTGCAACCCGATTTCCAAGGATTTTTCCGTACTACGTCAATTTCGTGATACGCTGCCTTCAAAAAAACGTGAAGGTATGAACCTGCCTTCAAAAAAACGTGAAGGTATGAACATCTTGAGAGAAAGGCATCAATTAAGGCAACGATGAAATGCGTGAGAAAACCAATTTTGTGCTCGGTATCAACTGTCTTATATGTGGTACGCGGTCAAATTCCGGATAAAATGGTAATTGAAGTTTCAGCTATGTTAAAATTAGAAGTAGGGGTTAACTGGAGCTAAAGTGATTAGGATATATCAGTAAGAATTTCATAACTTCAGAATTGGCGTGCTTGTGAAACTGAGCATGAAGGGCGATAGAACGGAACCAGAGCAATTATTGAAAGCCTTGTACAACGAGAACATCCTCTGAAACCATTGCAAGCCGCCATGCGAAGAGGTACACAACCTAAGAGAACTCTGACGAAGGCTCCGGAAGTCGGCCTCCGTCTTTGGAATTGGACCTAAGGGTGGTCCGTCGGGTTGCTTAAAAGAATTTCAAGTATACTTTAACGTCGTCGTGGTCCGAGCATAAGTCCAAGCGGTGTAACGTCAATCCCCTACGAGGTGTTATCGAGTTAGAGATACAAAAACTGCGAGCAATGTGCCCACGGTTTTTGTATCTCTATCACGTGGATGTAAAGTTTTTAACAAGGATCAGGTGTAACAATCTTTTTTATACTGCGTTAAAGGCATCACTCCGTGAATCTTGGGTGGTACGGGTTTCAGGAGGGTAGTGCCTATACGGGATCCTAGATTGTGGGGAAAAGGGTGATTCCGTCCATCTCTCCTTGGATCAGTGTAAACGGACGACCCCAGAATTGTTTCTTACGACGGCTTCTGTTGTAATGTGCAACCTTTGCCCCCCCACCACCTCTCCATTCCGCGATTTTCCCAAAAGGTTTTTCGACGAATCGAAGGGTGGCACGCAACTACTTTTTTAGACAAAATATTTTTTGTCTGGACTCTGACAGCGCACCCTATAGCTCGAAAATTTGAGAGGTGGTAGAGCATCGTCTTGAGAATGCAATGCGCGAAAAGGGCATAGTAACTCTATTTTTTTCTAACTTCTATTGTCTTTTTTTTGTTCCTGTAATTTTTGAGAAATTAAATTGTGAAAATTGTTCAGACGGGAATATAAAAAGTCCGAGCAACTAGCACGTTTAATGTACTTTCAAAGTTTTTTTACTCTACAATATTTATGAATCCAAGGAAAGCATTCACTTATTTCATGCGGACTTATCGCTCAAAGTTTATATAGCAACGTTACTTTTTCTCATTCACTTACCGGGAGATCGTACTCTCGCTTTGAAGGATCAGTTTTTATTCTCCTTTTTTTATCCAGCGCTACTGGTATAGCACATTTATTAAATATTAATGAAGATCCTGCTTCGTCGATCTAAAGAAAAAATACCTCAGCATATAAATAAAATATTAGGACATCGCAGAATTAGTACTCGACTTTTTTTTTCGTTAAAAGGGAGAGGATTTGAGTCAACAATAAGCATTTTTGGATAAACTAAAGACAAAACTGAAGTTTTCTTACGGCAGTGCTTGAGGTAAAGGATCGAGGTGGTTTCTATTTTCTACAATCAAAAATTTCTTTACACCCTGTGAGATTATTTATTAAATTACTATATTTGTTACTTGTTATAATTGTTATGATGTCGTTTGTGTTAATCGTTTTTTTTTTCGACAGATGTACAAAGTGTATAGAAAAAAGCTTGCTTACGTTACGAGATGTTTTATCGATTTTTGATGGTCTGTACAGGAGATTATTGATTGATTTTATTCACTGACACTTCGGCGAATCGGAGCTTTCATCAGAGTTTTACGTGAGCGATTTGATCCACAGTCTAAGCGATCAAATCACTTGAGAACTATACAGGAAACTCTAAGCCTACTTTTCAATCAATAACGTAGCGACTACACTAAATCCTTACCTTGGATTGGTGAAGCCTAGCAAGGATTGTTGACTGATCGATCCAGAGAGCGAATAAGTTGAATGTCTGGTCCAAATCACACAGCTTATCAAAAATCAATTATTAAATAAGAAATTTTAGAATTATTACAAGATATTGAGGATTATTATCATAAAAACACTATAAATACAACATTTCACTATGACTAGGTTCACTGAAAGTCAAACATACCGATTATTTACGATTTTATCTACGCGATAAATCGTCTGAATCGTTCTTTATGTAAAGAAAATGTATGTTCCTGCTGTTTTTCTTTTTCTTTCTGAAATGAATCCCTCAGAGCAAGTGCAAGCACTTCGTGGCCAAAGTCGTCGCAAAGGGAGGGAAGCATCCGGAGTTTTTTTCGAGTGCTCAGAGCTCCTCAAGTCATTTTCAAGCTTATGCGACACTGAATACCGCGCGTTCACACACCATTCGCAGTCACGCGCGTCGAAATAAAACGTGAAGCTGGATGGATCTATGTATTTGCATAGATGCGGTGACTTCTCCCTCGTCACTCGCATTTTAGAGGCCACTATAAAAACGCCCATTTTATGAAATATTACAAAATTATTATTATTATTACGATAGAAAATACTAAAAATACAATATCTCATTGTGTCGAGATTCACTGACTTAATCATTTCCCCTCAATCGTAAATGGCAGTCCAGGGAGAACAGAAAATTTAGTTGATTTAGTTGACATTGCATCAAATTATTTGAATAAATTTAAAAAAATTGACCACATCTTTATTGTTAAATTAAATTATACATTAATTAAATTTAGTTAACATTAACATTAATTAAATTAAATTAAGTTAAACATTTGTTTCGTGATCATTACGTTAAAGGGCTTTCTGATTTATTGATTATTTGGTTGAATATAAGTAAAAAATTAAAATTAAAATTAGACCATTGCATATTTTTTGTGGTAAATCCATAAAAATAACAGTGAGAACAGAAAAATGATTTAGTTGACATTGCATCAAATTATTTGAATAAATTTAACAAACACACGATTGTTTTAAGGTTGGATTTAAGGTTGAAACGAACTTGACCATTGTCGTTTCGAAGTTTTTCCTTGGTTAGTCTCGAAGGGATCACATTTCTGTTTCTTTCTATTCAGCTGTTATTGAACTCCGATCCGTTGATCCGGTCCGTGAAGTAACGAACCACACAAAGGATTATTTATTGTTTTCTAAGAAATTTATTCGCTGTGGATGCGCAGGTGCCATTCCTGTCGTATGTAAATTTCCTTCACTTCTCTCAGCACTTCAGTCCTTACCTTCACTTTAGAAAAAAGTTGTTCCCACTTTCACAAATTTTAAAATTCTAAATTTAATAATAATAATAATAGATGATGGTACGATCATACGAAGTTCGAGTTAATCTGAATATTGTGTAGGTAGGGAAGCAGAGCATCGCCGCTTTAAAATTTTCCCCTTTTTTACGTTTTCTTTTCGAAAGTGGCCTGTTGTTCACTTGACTCAAGTACAATTGTTTCAGGAGCATTATGTTACAGGATTATTTGCAAGAGATAGAACGTATGTATTATTCGTTTCGAAATTTTTCTTCTCTCTGTTCGGTCGCGAATCGCGAACCGCGAAGGAATCGTGTTTCCGTGGTTTTTTTTTGTCGTCGTTGTCGGCTTCACATCGAGAAACTTCTTTGCCAGCACGCGCGTGTCTCTGGTGTGGCGCCCGTCACACCAGGTGCTGTGTGTTAGAAAAATATTGTCATCATCGTCAACTAGATATAGTTAGAATAAGGATTCGTGGCGGCCGTGAAAGGAAACCCGATCACCAACCACCTATTTGCTTATTCCACAACAATTTTCCATATATTTTTATCATTGAAAAATCCCGTTAGAGTGAACAATTCGGTGTTCTTCGACATTAATTTCCGGTACAGAAATTTCCCGCGCTTTCAATCTCCTCAGTGATCGTACTCCTTTGAACCTCATCGAGTACATCATAGTACCAACAACACCTCAACACCGTCGGCAGTGGAAACGACGGAAACCGACACCTCGGCACCGCCTCCCTCTCCTTTCTCATGGCACACAACGAGGAGAAACAAGCGACCACTTCCTATACGTTTTTCCCGAAAGTCATCGTCATATCGTGAGAATATTTTCTTATAAAATTCTGTGGATTCCGTGAAGATTTCCCAGTTTTCTGCCCGATAATTTCATGCTCTTCCAGACAGTTACTCCTATTTTTGCTTGTTTCTATCAATAATGGTTTTGCGACGAAAATTTCGGCTCAGTTCCCTTAGGAAAATTATGTTGGGAGGTTTTTCTCGCTTTAATGGCGAGTGCTGTTTCCCGATCTTGGTAAGAAATACAGTAATTTCTCAGTCCCTCACAAAATAGCAATGATCATTTTTCTTTTTCAGAGAGAGAGAGAGAGAGAGAGAGTGAAAGAGGGGAAAGAGAAAAAGAAGAACAGAAAGAGAAAGAAGAGAAGGAGGAGAGTCAGTGGAAGAGAAATGGGTTATCATACGGTGTTCTTTTTGCTCCAGAAAACATCATGTGTAAAGATCTTTCAGACCATCCTAAATTTCTAGAACATCTTTTTTTTTTCTTCGAACAAGAATCAATGCCTTCGAGATGTGTTTCGCAGAAAATTTCGTGCTATGATTTCGTGGTGTGACCGCGTGTGTGTGTCGATACGGTAACCTAGAATTAAACGCATAACCATCGTTTATCCATCTTGTTGTTAAGCATCACGTTTGCGAGCAAAGCGAAAAATTTCGATGCGAACACAGGACGTATGTATTCAAAAGGACCTCAACACTAAAAATGAATTAGATTTGCGGGAGTTCACGAGAAAAGTCAGCAAAGTCAGTCAGGGGTTGACGAATAGTTGACGAGCTGTTCGTGCGTGTTCAGTTCAGCTCTCCCATGCTTTCTCTTCATTTTCACTCAATTTCTGTACGCATCGAGGAATTCTAGCTGTTCCCTGTCACTGTTTTTCCAGAAAATTTCGTGGAACACCACATTACTCTCTTATTTAGAGTATTTCGCAGTAAAATACAGCATAATATAAATAATGACGAATAATAATATAAATAATAATAAATATAGTACATAGTTTATTTAAAGGTCAAATTTCACTTCAGTAGCCGAACAAGTTCCATTCGTTAGAAGATTCCAGTAAAATCTGATCATTTCAGTCAGCTGAGCTCCGAGAGAACTCGAGCTACTTATCCTAGATAACTACTTTCCATTAAACCAAATTTTACATTGTTAATTTAAATATTTAACTAATTTAATGAACAAATAGTAAATTTCAAAGAAGATCACATATTAATAATTTAAATTTTATCATATCAGTAGCCGCAGCAGCTTATAATATAAATAAAAATAAATATAATAATATGTAAATTGTTTATAATTTAAATTTCACCAGTAGCTGAACAAGTTCCATTCGTGCGAAGATTCCAATGCAACTAATCCAGTGAAACCCATAAAAATGACCATACATCATGGATTTGGATTGTTTTTCTAAACGTATAGCTGGATTTTGTGTGAAATTCACGAGAAATTTTCGTCCTCCTGCACCGCTTTAGATGAATCCGTGTGTTTTCAAACGTGTGTGTGTGGAGCGCTTAAAAATTACTCCCTGAAATCTCGTGGTTGATTGCAAATTACATCTCTATTCATTAAATTATGCACCAAACCATATTCAATGATGGTTATTTTTGTTCATTTTTATTTTTTTCCGACAACATTAAACATCATATACATCATTACTGAATGATATAATGAACTGTTTCAGGAGAATTCTTTAAGGATTTCTTTTTTCTTTGCTTAAATGTCTCTATTCCATTTAGTTGCACTATTATTGCAATCATGAATAGTTCATTACAGTATATATGAGAAAAATCCCTGAATCTTCTATGAACAAGTTCAGTTGCCTTTTAATCTTGGCATCGTAGGTTTGAGTTTCTAAGCTGAACCAGATTGTTATTGTTTTATTCTGGTTTGTCGTGCCTCTTAGCTTACCACGAAATCGTGATGTTAGCGACCTAGTAACTGCGGCGCAACTTCAACTGGTGGTCCGTAAATCACGATTTCTCCACAGGTCTGAAGGCGACGACGCCGAAACCTTAGCCAGAATAAAGATCAATAACAATCTTGGTTCAGCTTAACAAAGTAGTACACAATCTTCTACGAACATTCATCATCCTAGCATGGATACTGAGGACTCAGAGTCTACAAGGGTTCACAATCCTCCACTAAAGGAAAATTAGAGATATTTCAAACATTTAGCGATATGAATATTTATTTTATTGTTACTATAAACATACTTACTTACAGTTTTATTTTCCCGTACCTAACAATGTATTCATGTTAACTATAGGAAAGGATACGGTATATGATGTGATTTATGGGAAGACTGTAGAGAAGCAAACATGCTCCGTAAAATCCATAGGATTGATAGTTTTAAATATAGATAGGGCAGAGAAATCCCTGACTGATTAAATGTGAGAGTACGCGTATATCCATGCATGTTTTTCGTTATTTTGTATTACTGTAATCCCATTCTATTTCCGTGACGTTATGGCATGGTGAGATGCCAATTTTTTTTTCCGCTCCATCAGCTCGCACAATTCCTGCCCGATATTTATCCGAAGATTTTCTGGAATTCGCCTCGATATTGCTGCTGAACCCTCGTTCGAATAAGAATTTTATCCTTGTCCTTTTTACGATTAGATTTAGCTTCTTTTTTTTTTATTTTTTTTCTTATTTTTTCACATCACTGATCAGTAAGTTATAGAAACAGCATTAATTGCCTGCTTCTTCTGTCTGCTATTTGTAAGTCCATCGACTTAAACTTTTCCATGTTTTTTCCGAAGAGGCTTTGAGGATGTACTTTTCAAAGATTTATTAGACTCTTTACGTGAAACGATCCTAACGATGGTAATTTGTTTCTCCTTTTCCACAACTGAATGGTGTTTTATTTTTCTATCTAATGGGCATTGAAGGAAGGGTTCGTGGTGCTGGAGACGTTTAGTGGATGTGGAGGAAGGTGGAGGGAAGCCAACTCCTTATTGATGAGAGATTGCGCTTTGTTTTTGGTTTATTCAGAAAAATAACCATTTCGTTATTAATAATTTATCATTTCGTCTAAGGTGACAAACTATATTGAGTTTTATTCCCGGTTTATCCAAGAAAATAACTATTTCTTTATTAATAATTTATTATTTCGCTTGGGGTGACAATCTGTAAAAATACGGTGATTCATCAGTCCCCGAAGTTTGGTGGAATTGGTCTTTGATAACGGCGAAGTTGACGAAACGTAAACAAGGCAACAAGAAAACATAAAACCATTTTGTTACTACTTTCATAATTCTTCATTTTATTTATTTTTATCATTTTATCATCATTGTTTTTGATTCTATTAATTCCTTCATCGCGTATCGCTCAAGAAGTAGCGGATAGTTGTCTATTTTCATTTTTTACGTGGTTGTAGCCTCTGAACTCCCTAAGTCTATCTCGTTTCCCTAGTTACCGGAAATCCTTCAGAAATTAGTGTCTGTTTTTCAAATCCAATATAAATGTTGTCATTTGTTTCTTATTGATGCTCTTCGCTATCGGAAAAAAAGAACGATATTTGCTCTCTCCGTACGACTTTCAATAAATCTCTCCACAATGATGATCCAGTACTTGTCATTTTAAGTTGATCGATGGACACGAGTTTGCTTGAATCCTTTATCCTTGTCTAACGTTTCAACGAGTTCGACCTTTCATTTCAGAGCCTCAGGATCGAAAGACGCTGAAAAATTCCCCCGTGATGATATTTGCTCTAGGCAAGTATGATTAATGTAGATTTTTTTGTAAATATCACTGGAAAATTTATTTAGGAATAAAGAAAATCATCAAATGAGTGAAATATATGAGAAAAATCCCTAAATCTTCTATGAACATTCATCATCCTAGCATGGATATTGAGGATTCAGGGTCTATGGGGGTTCACAATCCTCGACCAAATTTAAACCGATTGTTCAGTGAGCATTTTTTTTTTGATGTTGGGTTCTTTGTAATATGCATGTAGTTGGCAAAATTCGTGTAATGTTTTCAAGGATTTGAGAGCTAGGATACAAAACATCTCCTACAAATCCATGATTATCTAAGGTTTCAGGAGCTGTAAACACCTGTGCGACGCAGGAAATCAAAGAATGCATGTGGTTTTAGTTGGTTACCTCGTCGGAAGAGTTTAAAAGCTTTTAACCTTCGGATTTATAGAAAATGCTTGGGAGTTTTCGGTGTAACAGTTGTAAACTGCGTCCTAGAACCTGTTTTACTAAAACCCAGGATCACGTGGATTTTTACACAGGATTCCAGGAAGACAGGATCGAAGATTTTTCTCCTATTTATTACTTATTACAGATTTTTTCGAGTGAGCGTTTTCTCGAGTTTCTCCTTCTTTCAGCTTTCAACGCTTTTTCTTTCACTGAAAATACAACGTTATTAAATTAAAAAATTATAAAAATCAATAATAATCTTGGTTCTGCTTAAAAAGTAGTGCACAATAAAAAAATATGTTTAAAAAAATTAAATTAAACGTTATTAAATCGTATAGTTAATTCTCAATCAATATTCGATTAAATTTTTATTAAATATGATGATTCACTTAATTTTTTAATCGCTATTGGATAGTTTTTCCCCCAACGGATCGTACCAATTCTCGGGGAAATAAAATCAACTGATTCCTGAAAAGAGCACGGCGGACAATAGCAGAAGGATGCGCGTAGTGAAGAAGGCGAAGATCCTTTAAATAAATCATGTAACGAGGCGGTCGCTTGATGCTCGAAGAGTACGTTACTCCTCGTGTCTCTATGTAATTATGTACCTCACCACGCTGAACTTCTCGTCACCGCTTCATCACGGCTCATTTCCAACGTTTCGGTTGCTGCTCCACGATCAGCGCCGCCACCAGTTACAAAATTGCTCGTAGTTTTTCTTTCTTCCCCTGGAATTGAGGGGCCCCGAGGCGAAAAAAAAGACGTAATTATTTCGTATATCCTATGCTATGTAATCTCATCCATCAGTATCGCGAACGCTTTACATATTCATAGGTGTAGCGCCGGCCGCACGAAAACAGGACCAGGATCCAGGGGGATTCGTGGACTGTTCGGAGCCGGGGGAGATCTTCCCGGTTCACATCATCTCACTCCTTTTGATAATTCCATTTTGAATTTTTTCTCGGATTCCAGTGTACAGGATTTAATCCTGTGGAAATTTCATGCACCTTCCTTTTTTGTTTTGCACTTTTTTGTTGTTGTTGTTCTGTTTATTTCAGCTCAACATTTTTTAAGTTGTTTTTTGGTGAACTATATAAACCGAAATGAACTATATAAACCATAAAAACTATATAAAGTATATGAAAAACAAAAACTACGTAAAAATTCTATTATTTTATTTTTTGTTATTTTATTTTTAATTTCACTTCTTTTTTAAATGGTTTTTTTATGGGCTATGTAAATCAAAAGAAACTACATAAACCACAAAAACTATGTGAAATATAAGAAAAACGAAAACTATGTAAATGCCAATAAAAGAATAGATTAAAATCAAAGAGATTAAGATTTCAAAAAAAATTAATATTGAACTATATTAACTGCCGTATAACTGGAAATGATACTTATGAATCTTTTTCGATAGGAGATATCCATGATTTCCACTCTGATTATTGCAGTCGGAGCAAGGCTGGGAAGTTTTTCCGTTCCTTCGACGTGTTCCCAGCCACCAAAGTAAAAATCCAAAGCCACGAAGGTAAAAATCCAAAGGAAACGTGGTTGAATAACTCCAACACTCATTGTCAAACAACATATCCAGAACACAACGTTTTGCTTCACGTTTCAACGTTGCACTCTCAAAGCCAGCTTGATTGTTTCCCCATTCTGAGCGTTTCTGAGCGGTTGCACTTCGCCTGGAAGCAAAAATACCATCCGAATCCGAAACAATCCCTCATCCCCCCAGCGACACAAAGAGACTTTCGTCGGATGCTTGCTTGCTATTCGATGAAGCAACCGGGGCTAATCTTATGTGAAAAGAAAAGAAAAAGTATGGTTGAGATGAGCATTGATGTTCATGATAATTAAGAAGGATAATAAGAATAAGATAAAATAGCAAAAAAGACAATAAAATGGAATAATAGAATGATAAGATTTTAAAAAATCAAATAATCATCAAAGTAATCAAAGTAATGATCATCAAAGATCTGCTAATTTCTTCTACTCTTTTTTTTCCAAGGAAATGTTGTTCCGACGCATAGTATGATAGTAGTAGTATTTAGTAATAGTAGTGCTTAAATAAGTAGTATTAGAATTGTAATAGTATTGAATATAGAAACTATTTAAGTACGTGTTTAAACAAGAATTAAATTACTAATTAATTACTTAATTTAATTACTAATTAAAAACTACTAAATTAGACAAATTTAAAAAGTTGATTAAATTAAAATTATTGCAATTGCTTGTTTTTGATAAAATTTCCTCAGTAATTTAAACAATTCGAAGATTTATATCCAAGAATGAGATCCACACCCGCATCGACATGACTTCATGAGAAAAAACTTTTGAAAAATTAAAAATCACGAACTTAAACAAATTTAAAAAGAAAATTTAAAATTTAAAAAGTTAATTGAATTAAATATTGCAATTGTTTGTTTTTGACAAAATTTCTCTTCCCTTCAAGGCAGAACTTCAGTGCTATGCATGAACATGGGAAAAGCGACGGTCAATGACGGCACTACACCTACCTCGCCAGCTCGTAATTTTCCTTAAAATGGAAATCAGGAGAATATTTCCCACATCATCGGTTTTCCATCTTTCGGATATGCCCAAAAACCCATCCGGAAATGAACAAAATGTCACTAAATATTTGCCAAAAGGCAATGGCAACCTAACATAGCCTGAGCTCATGGTTGACGCGGAGTGTGTAGGTACTGAAACTTTTACTTTTCATCAAATATGTCAAAGAATTAATTATTAAAAGCAAATTTCTGTCTATTATTTGTATTTGTATTTGTAATTTTGTTTTTTTTCTCTCCGTAGATCCGAGGTACTTCTTCACAGTGAAACTTTGAAGAAAAGAAATCTGTGGCAAAGCCATTAAAATTGCATTTTAAGAGCGTTTTATTTTATTTTTTAGAAAAGTGAAATTTTTTATGTATGAGAACAGCGCAAACCTTAAAAACTTAATTTTCTATCACTCTGAAAAGTTCCAAAACTTCTAGAAAGTGAACCAGGCAACGCTGTTGCTTTCCATAGTCGGCTGCTTCTCTTTTTCTCGTCCGCCAACAGTACTTCAATCAGAAAAATCCTTAAAATTACATGAAATGCTCGCTTTTTATTCTCCTGCTTTTTGCCTTGCTCTCCTTTTTTATTTATATCAAATTTTGCTTTTTAATAAACTATCTCGGTTTTCTATGTGGATCGAACAGCATGGAGAACTGAAATATTGAAATTCAGCACCGGCTCTCTCAACATCCTTTCCGGCTCAATTTCAGGAAATCTTTTCTAGCAGAACTCTTTTTTTAAAAAGATTATTTTGTCGAATAGGAGACATATTTCATCAATATTTATTATGGTCATTTAGTGATTTAGTCTATCGTTATTTATTTGAGTATGATCCCTAACTTCTTAGACGTTGAGCTCTTAAACAACGAAAGAAAATGCAAGCAAAAATGGGGTACGCTTATCTTTCAGTGGGAACGATTAGTGGGAATCAGCATATTTATACTTAGGTTTGTGCTGGACCAAGTCATTCGTTAATTTTTCATGTTATTTGTATTCTTGTTTGTTTATTCATTATATCATATTATTCTGCAAACATTCAACTCATAATGTTCGAGAAATTTTCAAGATTTCCAGAACGGTTCCACTGACGATAAGGTTCCCGATTACTTTTCAAAATGTTCTGACTCAGACAATTGTGCTTTTTTTTGGCCCTCCATTGTTGTATGTTAACTTTCTGGACTCCGTTGGTACTTTCTGAACTTCGCAGGTACGGCAATGGAAGACTTGTCCTGTAAATCCACTGTCGCCATATCAGCTACACGCTTGTTTACCTTATTTCAGCATTTCTGGATTTGAAAAAAAAAAAGTTTTTTGTCCCTGTGGTTGTTGCTGTCCTATGTCCCAAATTAGACAAAATTGTAAAGAGTTAATAAATAAATACATAAATTAATGAATAAATAAACAAATAAATAATGACCCGATAGTAGCTGCTCCAAATGAAAATTATGTTTCTCTAGCCCTGGTCTCTGCCTGTCGAACACAAAAAAAAACAATGGATCCCCAGAGTTTCAACAATGTATTGTACACTGTATTTATCCAGGCTACTGCAGATCAAGGACAGTGCTGTAGATCAAAAAGTTGTCGTGTTCACTCGGTTTAGGATTCACTCACATTTTTTCGGAGCAGACCTTAATGAATCACTTCAAAACGTGAAAGAAGAAGAAGTATTTTTTATAGAAACCGTCGTAAGGTTTTTATTTTTTTTTAAATTTTATTTAAGGACGGTTGTAACGCAGTCGGTTAGAGGGTTAGCTGCCTGCACAATCGATCGGAGGTTTGAATCCGCTCGAGTGCTCACCAAGCCTTTCTTCCCTCCGGCGTCGATAAATTGGTGCCAGACTTGTCTGGGAGCAAAAAAACACTGACTCGATACATCGACTAGCCCCACAAGTCATTCTGTGGGCTAAACACCCGCTCCAAAACCTCAAGCGATTCTGAATTGAAGTGAACGTGGGAGCGCATTCCGAGCGGATTGATTAATGCCAGACACTTTATTTATTTTTATTTACTTTATTTATTTATTTTTCAGACACCATTGGTAGACCAAAAAAGATTGGGAAAAGAAAACACACTTTGTCTGAGTCTGAAAAGTTTTAAAAGAATCGGCATAACATCATCCGTATTGAATAGGTTCAGGAACTGTCGATTACCTTACTTTTGGAGTAATGGGGAAATTTTTTGTGCACGAAATTTGGAGCAACGGCTTGAGATTAAAATATGGCTGAAAAATTTCCCTGAAGAGTAATTGCGGTGTGCATTTCTATGTACTTGCGTGATATGAGATGGTAAGGAAAAAAAAAGTGGTGCAAGTACTCGGAGACAAGGACCTCTTATGAGCTTGTTGAAGAACATGCAAAAGACATAGACGAGAACGTCTTTGTCGGATTTTTGGAAAATCTCGAGAAGCGTTTCGCACACTTCCAGAAAGGACCCTTTTGCAAACATCCGTGCTTCTTTCATTTCGATCAGCATCGGAATTTAATATATTTTGCATCTTTGCGAGAATATTTGCTCAGGAAGAAGAAGAAGCTAAAAGTAGAACCTAATTTTCCTGAATGTGCCGTTCTGTATGATTTGTGGCTGTTTTCCTGGCCTTAATTCATTTGCAGTGCTTCTTCGCTGCAAGTACTGGTGGTTCCTGTCTTAAATACAGGAACTGTCGCAGAAAATTCTACTGCATTTTGATTTCTTATTTTTTCTGGATTTATTTGATGTTTTTGAATTAATGAGTTTTCCAATCTGTTCGGTCCTCGCACATCTTTTTTCCCGGATTAGAAAAGAAAATCAAATTTTTTTTTAAACTTTATCAGTGCAAATTAAGGATTAGCATTGCAATTACCATCATCATCACCAACATCCAGCCATTCGTTGGGGAAATTTTCGACGTCCCTCTTCCAGAGGGAGAGATTCTGCCACAATAGAAAGTCGTCGAGCACGTTTTTGAGGCCACTCCTCTTTGGAGGTTTTTTTTCTGCGCAGATCCTGCTTCAACGCTCGGAACAGTTGGCGAGGTCGAACCTACAATTATGAATTCGAGCATATTACTATCCAATGGCTACTTTCAATACTATATATTGAATATCTCTTGCTAGCTGGAGCATCGTCGTCCAGCCCAGGCTCTCCAGAAATTGCTGCACCACCTATGTCGTGTGCGGACTCGCGTCGTCATGAAGCAGTGCGACTTTGAGGTGTTTTTTTTTCGGATTTTTCTTGCGATTCGCATCGGATTCTGGATTTTCTTCATGTGGATATTGATGTCAGAATGTTTGTATACCCTCTAGCAGCTCAAAGAGCAGAATCTCACCTTGCGAATCCTAGAATGCAGAAAAAAATCGAAATTGGAGAAATTGGGGATATGCAAGGATCTAATATACAGCGTCGACATCTTGTAGCTGTGGATTTGTAAACATTTAGAAGAATTGCCTCACAAATCCTGTGCGGCATGGATTTTCGTTGGAGATTACCTATATCGGGTCGTAGATTATAATTACAGGGATGGTTCTGCTCATCTCTCACCTGGGATTCGTTGAATGAAATGAGTTGCCTATCAGGGCGTCCGAATAGATTTTCGACGAATCGCAGGCGGGGGCGGAACGCAAGAGTGGCTCATTGCAATAGAGGACGTCGTATGGAATCGCATTCTGAAGCCATCTGTTTACAGCGATGCAGGGACTGTATTCACAATCGACGATGCGATATACGTATACTCCAACAAAAACTCATACCACGCCAGATTCGTGGGGTGATGCCTTTAAAGGTATATATTCTTGTACAATGGCTTCTTTTAATTCATCAAACGGTGGCCGATTTTGCTCGGTAAGCCTTATTCCTAGAAAAACTTCCAAATAGTAATTTCCGAGCACGACGGAACGCTTATCTGAACTGCAGAGTTATCTAGAATTTGTTTGTATGGTGAGTCCACTGGAAGACGGAACAGCTTATCCATTCAGTGCACTGTGGCGCCTTTATCCAAAAATAAATCTCCACCCCGGATCGGCTATATATCTAAGTCCAAATGCCTGTCAGACATCGCTTATCTCCATTGGTGGATAAATTGCAATGGATTTGGCTCGGCAATATTTGTCTCGTCGAACTTCTTATCAACTCGGAGTCATTCGCTCTGCCTCCTTCTCCTCATTTGTCCATTTTTTGGTTCCGGGGAAGTGAGAAGAAATTTTTTTTTTGCTTTCCGCTCATCGCTCAGCTGTTTAGATGATGCGTGATGCACCAAGATGATGTGTGTGATTGGTTCGTGGCGATTTCTTTTTATAATATCTGTAATATTTTATAATATTTTATAATATTGATCCAAAAATTAATAAAAATTGAATCAGCATAGAAAATCAAAACACTTCCTTGTAGAGGAAGAAACAACTTTTTCAAGTAACGCGTTACACAACGCTGAACTGTTTTTTCCTTCTTTTTTTTCAAAATCGCGTTCTAATCCGATAGCTGCCCGAACGATCTACCGATTCTGCTAGTAAGTCATCGTTGGGTTCCTGGACACGTACATTTCCACCTTCGTCAAGGATTTTTTTCCCAGGCGCTGTTTCAAATTTGGGAAAAATCCCACCATATCTACTTAATCCTAATCCTAAGGACTATTGAATCTATGACTAAGGACTCTGATTTTTACTTTGTTTCTGTTTAACTACTTCTATTACTTTTTACATCACGAGATTCCCTCTGGACCCGAAAAATATGCTCAACAACAGCTAGGAACACTATTCTCCTGCTGAAGATGAACTAGTAATGGTTGTTCGGTAGAGAGAGTTTAAATTTAAAAAAAAATAAATTTTGCTTATGCCTACAATCTAATTCAATAAATTGACTATGACAATTATTATTACATCAGTTTGTTCAAGCGACGTCAGCTTAACATTCTCACTTTTTTTTTCGTCCTCACGTTTTTTCCGACGTGACGTACAACGTGGGAGAGGAACACGGAAACTTTGACTTCACGCTCACAGAAATAAGAAAAATAAATTTACAAGCTTTATTGCTGAAAACAAAGGGTGAAAAATACACGACATTAAATGTTCTAGGAAGAAAATCCTAGAACATTTCTTCCTAGAAATTTCTTTTAAAAAAATTCATGTAAGATGATAATAATTTGAACGTATGCGTTCCTGGAAGCGAAAACTAGGATTTTTCTTGACACGTAGAAGCAGTTCCCTGGGAATTGTGGCGATTTCTTCTCGAATCCTCGTTTTCAATTCTAGGATTATCGTCGGGCGTGTGTAGAATACTTTGCTTTTGAGGCGGGCCACATACGAAAAAATTGCACACGGACAAATTTGGTGATTTTGGGGGTAAGTCAGCAAGTTAATGGTCAACGAACCCCAACTTTCGGGTACGTTTGGTAACCCGATGGTTTCTTTCTGAGAACTCAACCCGTCTACGCGGAATTCTTAACCCTCTATCCTCTATACCAACCATCTAGCACCTATGCTGTATGTTGATGGTTCGCTAACTTGGAGTGCACTGAGGTATGACTCCTAAATTGTAATGTCGTCGGAATTCCCACTGAGTAGCACTCGTACTATCTGGAATTTTGTAAAATGACTTCGAAGCGAATGTACGTTTTTCACAGATTTTTCCGACGTTTTCAACGCGAATGTACGTTTAAACCATTTTTGTAAAACGATTTCACAGCAAATGGTCGTTTTGATCCACTAATTGATGATTACTAAATGGGAAGTAAAAGGTTGTGTACTGAACGTAGCAATTCCCACCTGTCTACCAACTCCTGTGTGCCCACATTCGAGATTTCCTCTTTTCCCGGTCCACCGTGAACCATATCCACCACACACGCTAGTCAGCTCCAGGAGCTCGCATCGACCGTTCGAGGAGAAAAACGGCTGAGACGAGTTTCAGTGCACCTCCTCCACGATAACGCTAGGCCCAATGTAGCTAAGTAGGCCCATGAAAAACTGTAGGGGTTAGGCTGGGACACGGTGGCCCATCCCACCCATTCTTCCGACCTCGCCCCCTGAGACTACCACTTATTCCGGCCCCTCAGGGCTTTCCTAGCTAGGAGAATCTTCACCAAGTTTGAAGAAGTCGAACGGATGGTCGGCTACTTCTTCGACTCCCAGTTTCCCCATTTCTGGGAGAAAGGGATCGCTGACCTAGGAAAGGAAAAAGGGCCGGAATAAGTGGTAGTCTCTTAGGCGGGACACTGTTGTAATTAATAATGGCGATTATATTATTGATTAGTTTCGACTGTAAGCTGAGTAAAGGAAAATAAAGCGTAAAAAATGGCAAATGATGACAAGACTTTCTGTCCAGCTTTGTACAAGGCCGGGGAACTCTGTCCGTAGTTGCTTCATTTCTAATCCGCGCCTCCTCGCTAACTCTTTGCTCTTCTGCACAGGCGCTGTGATTAAGGATGTGGTTGATGGGTGCGTGCGTGTGTGAGCAGCAAGAGTTAATGTGTTGCTGCTCGATGCCGCTTGCGTAAGAAGTTCCCCTACAGCGGGTGTGTGTAATTATTCTAGGAACTCTCCACTAAATTGCTGTTTTCTCTCGTATCCTCGCACTGCATGATTTCCCACCGACCACATCCCAACAACGATAGAACACCGATTCTGTGCTCTCTTCTTTCTTCTTAAAATTCTTTTTTTTCTGATGATCATCTTCTTCGATTCTTACACGGATATTTTTCCTTATAGTCGTGTTAGATATCCGTGAGAGTCTAATTTCTGAAGTGTTTACCTGCATTTATTAATGATATGTGTATGCTGGGCCGAACCTCCGTCGCTCTACACCTCTACGCACCTCTCGCACACAAACACACACACGATACGATCTTACACAACGGGAAAATGAGATGTTTGTGATCGTGAGAAAAATAATTTGTGTGTTATCCGCCATCCGAAAAGGACTACGCCAGACTCCATTGACAAAAATTTAGCAATTTTTCCCTTAATATTCTAACTTAGACAACTTTTTTGTCCTCTTGGTTTTTCTTTTTGCTGCACCATTCATGTATTTGAGTAGATAGATAAATAAGTAAAAAAAAAATAAAATTCGTTCTTAGGCCCAGTTGTATACTTTCAGAGATAAGAGCGACCAGGTGTAATTTTTCAAAGATTTGACAAAAAGTTAACAAAAAATTTGGCGATTTTTTCCCAAATATTGACAAAAAAAACTGACGTTTTTTTTCCTAAATATTCTGACTTAGACTAATTTTTTGTCGTTTTCTTATTTTCTTTTTGCTGCACCGTTCGTGTATTTGAGTAGATAGATAAATAAGTAGAAAAATAAATAAAATCCCTTCTCAGGCCCAATTGTATACTTCCAGAGATTAGAGCGACCAGATGCAATTTTTTTAAAAGATTTTTAATAAATAATGCCCTATCCGATACTTCATATGTTTTCCGAAAATTTGATGTCAGAAATGACGTGAACTCGAACTCAAATGTTGAAAAGCACTCAATCTTTCTCGTTACTGCTTTTCTCGGATGCAATCCAGTCATGGTTGTTTCTCTGTGTTATCCAGCATCAGTATTCTCTTTTTTGAATATCGCTAACCAAGAAAAGAGAGAGAAAAACTAGGACTTTAGGGAATTTTCCAAACTAAACACAACTGAAAGTTTTGCTCTTTCATTACCTCGTTAAAAAATTGTACAGTAAAATGGGAAATCTTGGGAAATAACGGTGTAAAATGTAGTGAGTTTCGATTATTTTCGACTATTTTTCATATTTGTCGACTCGATTACGTAACTCAGCCGATAATATCAACTGATCGATTAAGTCACGCAAGTCAATATGTCAACATTCTTTGATTCTCATCATAAACAGGATCTGCTCACCTAATCGATTGATTTTAATTCCTTCCCACCTCTTTGATTCCGTACCGGATTCCGTCTACAGTTCCCATCAGTTCATCGACGAATTTACCTTAAAGGCATCACCCCACGAATCTGGGGTGGTACGGATTTCAGGTGGAGTATTCATATACGGGATCGTAGATTATGGCGAGGAGGGTGATTCCCTCCATTTCTTCCTAATGGCCGTAAAACACGGTCTAGAAGATTCTGGTACCTCCTTGCAGAAAGTAGCGCGCCGGAACGCTCGAACCCGCATCTTCCGTGCCGTTTTTTTTACAGCAATTAGGAAAAAATGGACGGAATCACCCACCTCTCCATAATCTACGATCCCGTATACGGATACTCCACCTGAAATCCCTACCACCTCAGATTCGTGGAGTGATGCCTTTAATTCAGCTTATCTCGATCTTTTTGCTGCTCTTCACCTAGCTTGGACTATTCGCGTAGACGCTCTATCCAGATGAGCCAGTCATCTGTAGAATCTGTAGAATCGTAGCAAATTAATGCACAGCTATTACCGTAATTCACCGCAGATGCGGATTGTTTTTTCTCAATGGTCGGGCTTGGAGAAAGCGATCATTTCTCAACGATTCCCAGCTCCAAATACACGATGTTCATAAATTTTCGCCATAACCAAAAATCAACTACCTGCTAAAACAAATAGGCGCGTCATGCGTAGTCTAATAATGCCTCAAGGCAAGAACACTGGAAATCGATAAACCAGGATTTTTCATTTCTTTAGTAAAAAAAAATAAAAATTGTAAAAATAAAAATGTATGTAAAATGCAGGTGTAAAAATAGTAAAATTCGCCCGAATTCTTCTCTAGGCTTTATTTATTTACTTATTATTATTATTATTATTATTAATATTATTTTGTTATATATTTCAACAATTTTTGTGTTCATACAAAAACGGAGTGGATTCATTATCCGAAGGAAAAGCGCCCTCATGTTAGAAGAGATTCGTTTATATGCCTTGAAGAATAACCATTTTTCCAGAAGCTGTTCAAAATCTCGCTGCGGAAATGTGTACGGTATTGTTGTGAACGTTCCACGAAAAAAAAAGAATATCACTAGTGATTGAGGTGAAAAACCAATAAATGAGAAACTATATGAGAAAACAGACGATGAAAAATCCGGAAGTTCCAAGTTTTCTTCGAACTCACATTTAAATTGATATTTTTAGGATCCTACTTAAATCATGAAAGTCAAACCATCAGGATTGTTAGGAAAAAGGTGCTTAGGTTGTACATAGTGGGCGGAGGGCCAGTATTCTGTGTTCTCGTTCTCATTGAAGTCTTTTTTTCTGCACGGGACCTATCACATTGATGGTACCATTATTTTCACATCTTCTCAGAAAAAAGAGAATCTTTTGCAGTTTTGAGTAGAAAATCAAGGAATGCGATATGGTGAACGTCTTGGAAATAGGCATCCAGAAATTGAATTGCTTCGAATAATTCGTTTTAGAATAATGATGGGCTTGAAACCCGAATAATACGTTGATTCCATGTATGAAAGCTCACCATCATGATATCATTTGCAGGGATCGATAACAAGTTATCGATCATCGATCGATGCTGCTAATTTATTATCGCAAGCACATTAATTGTAGATCACTCATGAGTAGATCCTCAGGGCATTAACCTTCCCAAAATTCTGGAGTAACGCTAACTGCTTAAATGCGATACCTACCTGTAACACAAATAGAGGAAAAAAATCCATTTTGTTACGACAGATCACTTTTTTCTCATTATTCAGCTTAGAAAAGTACTTCTGAAAAAAAAAACAAAAGAAGAAAAGTCTCTGTGACTTCTAATAATTTCGAATGTTTGAAGGTTTTATAACTGATCCATAATTTCTCTTAGATTTTTCTTAATCCCACACTCTTTCGCTATCTACCCCTTCAGGATTTTTTTTTGTTCCTAACCAGAGTTCTGATTTGAAAACCACTAGAAACTTGTATCCACTTCCGTTCATCTAATCATCCAGAAAAAGTATATTAGAGTTTTATGACGCTATTGTGACTCATTCTAAACGAATATTGAATAAACTACGTACAATTTTATTTTATTTTATTTACTATATACTATTTTGGGACTATTTAACACTTCGTATACGAGAAAAGGACGAGTTCCTAAGGATCCTGGATCCTCGAAAAATTCTCATATTCGTAGCTGGTGTGTCGCAGACTGCAGCTATGTACATAACACGTATATGTACGTATGTACATTCCTGTTTACGCATACATACGTACATGCAGAAGTAAGCTGTTCTCGTTGCTGTATTATAACAAAAGTTTGTCAATATAATCACCCCTTAATGTCCTCCAATCCTCACATCCTTAGTGCTCCTTACAAATCCTTACTGCTTGTAATTCTTCTTCGTCTGATGTCAGGAATGATTTTCTATTTCTGCTTCAGAAATGAATGAAGTCACGGGTTTCTTTTTCTTGATAGAGAAAGATGTAAACGAGGAGAACGAGTAAATTTCATTGTAAAGGGATTTTTTCTCCTGAACTGCCGGATTTCCTACAAGCTCTTGTTCGAAATCGATACAGCAGGAAATTAAATTTGTTCCTGAAGACATAGGAACTCTTGAAATTTTGCAGAAATCCGCTAGAAATAGCCAAGAATCTGGCTAAGGCTATGGAACTTCACAAATACTGTGTAGAGGGTCTACAGTGGTCTTCAGCTTACTACTTCAAAAAAAAACTTAAAAAAGAAAAACCTTCACCAAAAAATCATTAAAATTACTTCGAAGAAGCTTTTCATTCCTAGGTGAAACCGTGGACTAGAGTTCGTGTCCATTATATTTGTTCTCGCATGGAAAAATACTATGGAAAGGAAATCATCGGCGACCTCCTTTTCCACTGGTACTATCAAATATTATTTGATTAATGCACGGACACAAACACGATGCAAAAGTTCTTCTCTGCAGGATCAAAGAATTTGTTGCTGAAAGATTTCCGATGCTAAAACGAATGGAAACATATTTTTGCCGCATTATTATGTGTTTCTCCACGGACTAATTTCTATTGGGTAGCAATGTATCCAACCGAGGCGCATTTTTCCTGTACGGGGAGGGGGCTTATCGAAGTGAAAGAATTTTATCGGATACAGGCTCAGGACATTTAAACGTTGAAAAGATCGAAATGGCGCAAACCTTGAACATTTCTCATGTCATGCACAAAGCGTTCAGGCTAATGGCATACTGAACGGTATAGAGATGGAGAAACTTGATTTCACGGGGTGAAAGCTGCTTGGACGACTGTTAGGCTACTCCTGGCCGATGGTAAGCGATAACGAAGAACTCTACTCGGAAGTGGATATGGTGGTGACCAGCGGATGGTGTACCAGTGGAAAACATCAACACTCAGTCTCCGTGGCGTTCTTTTTTCTGGACGTTCTACCTTACTTTTGTCGCTTTGTAACTTTAGCTTGCATGTCATAGATCCTCTGAGACTTGTGCTTAGGTCTTAGGGCCTCGACTGCCCCCCGCATTCCCCTCCACCCCTACATTTTACCATTTTACCTAAGCCATCTTCGCCTCTGTGGTCACGCCATCAGAGTGATCGTCTGATCGTCTTGTTCAAGTTGTTCTGAGGATGCTCCCAGACTCAAACTGAAGATGCTCGCTGGTCGTAAAAGAAGGCTCTTGACGGAGGTGTTGAAGGAAGATCTGAGAACACGTGGTGCTGCAGACGGTTTACTCGAGACGTATCTTCTTGCGGATTATGGAATGGCGACGGATGAATGGATTTCTGTGCGAGCTCTAGTTGAAGATCGAACAGGAAAGGCTCTGATTCCTATAATGAGGACAAACGCAGGGCAAAGGCGTGTGTAGCAGCGTTAGGCCGTATCATCCTCTAGCCATTTAAGATTAAAAAAATCGAGAAAACTAGTGTGGGGAAATGAGTAAGTCCCAAAACTCCTGTGAACTTCACGTAGCTATTGATTAGCTGAACTATGTTCGGGTCAGAACGACATGATGCACGGTGCAGTTGCGTAAGCGGTTGCGCTCGAAGCGGCGCGGTTGAGATGGCGGTTGGAGTCGAGGTGGAAGCATCGCCATCGCGAACTGCAGCAATGAACTGTGGTAAACGGAGTCCTCATTCGATCCTAGCCGCTACGGTCCATCGCACCGCATCGAGCGCAACTGCTTACGCAACTGCACCGTGCTTCATCTCTTTTTGACCCTACTACTGGTAACTGCTCCCGATCCCCTGCAAAAAGCGATGCATCCTGGATGATTTCCTGATAACGTTGCTTTGCCTAAGCATGTGATTTTCCTTCGTCCAAGATTTATCGGGGCTGACACCATGAAAACACATCGGCCAGATAGATGCATGTTTGAGCAGTGGAACATTATCCAGAACAGAAGAGTGGGCGGTTCGCCGGCCGACTAAATTCGTCCACAACAACACATCGTTCATTCTCCTTTGGGCATTGAGATAAATTGAAGACGAGCTTTCTTAAAGGTTGTTCATTTCTTTTCGCAAACATCGTCTCTGTGATGGACCCGGAGAGAATCTTTCTTTAGAGATTTTCATGTTCGCTTCCACACATCTTGGAAGTTGTTCTTACTTTGTTTATTTTTGATTCTGACCACTCTATACTATTGTTTCTACGCGGAATTTCAAGGATAATGGTGCCACCTACGCTGTTCTTCTTCAATTTCCGGAAAATCCCTCTTCTTCACTCCATGGCGAAAATTTTTGTCCCTGCAATCCGATACGAAAGTTCTGGATTTGGTTGGTACGCGTAGGCGCAAGTCTATACCATGTGGATACTCATTTACAATCGTTCCTTCTTCATTCTTTCGAAAATATCTTTTCTTTATTTTTATATTTATTATTATATCAAATACTTACATATATCATTTTTAAATCTACATATTCCGCCTTTATTACCACAAAATCGCTCCTCTTGCTCGTTCCTCGTTCCAAGCAAGTTTCTCAAAAACCACGTCGATGAAGTTCAGATTCTCGAAGCGTTTCCATCCCACCTCTCAGCTCATTCATCCGTGTTTCAAGTACATCAGCCTATCACGCTTCCAGTCTCCCTCGAGGGGATTTTGAACCTCTTGGGACAAATCCCAATATTTTTCTCGATCATTTATCGTCGGCTCTTCTCACTGTGTAACTGGTGCATCTTACTTGGTTTTTTTTTTTGCTTGTATTTTATTCGGTTCCAAGGATACGTTAAACTGTCGGGATTTGTCAAAATAATTTAAAATAATAACAAAAATGTCAAAATAATGTCAAAATGTGTCAAATTTCAAAACAATAACAAAATAATTTCAATATACTTTCGCTGTAATAATAGATTTTGGTCTAGAAATTAGCAAAAATTAAATCAGCATGAAAATTAAAAACGTTGTTTTGTAAAGGAAGAAATGCTCTTTGGGGTAATATGTACATAAAGCAAGGTTTTTTTCTGTGTGCGTTCAGAGATAAAGTTTAACTTAGGTAAAATTAAATTAAATTAAGTTTAAATCCGAAGAAAGCATTTCTTATACGACCAAAAATTTTTATTTGTATGATATTTGAGCAAGTGCATTTTTTGGGATAAATTTAGTGTTTCCGTAATCGGATCGGATTCAAAGATGCTCTCAAATATGTATACACTCGTATTTCTGTTTTCTACGATGCCCTCCGTGTCGTGTTTTTCCCTCCTCCTACCACACTCGAATATTACCATAATCTTTTTTTTAAGAGGAACGATATTTGACAAAACATGACCCGTAAACAATCAACGATACGAAAAATCATCTGGTGTTGTTTTTGAGATCGTTCCGTAAAAAATTGGAATTTTTAGATGTGGAACGTCCTTTTCTTGTTTGTTCCTCATCCTTCCGTCATATCAATCCATTAATCAATTCATATCGATTCGTTTAAAGGCATCACCTCACGAATCTGGAGTGGTACGGATTTCCGGTGGAGTATTCGTATACTGGGTCTTAGATTATGGAGAGGGCGATTCCGTTTAATTCTCCCGAAGTGCCGTAAAAAACGGCCCGGAAGTTACTGCTTCGAGCGTTCCGGCGCGCTATTTTCTACAACGAGTTCGATTGGAGCAGCCTTGTGCACGCGCCGCATCTTCGGGGTCGTTCGTTTTTTATGGAAATTAGCAAGGATTGGACGGAATCACACCCCTCTCCATAATCTACGATCCCGTATACGAATACTCCACTTGAAATCCGTACCACCTCAGATTTGTGGGGTGATGCCCTTAACACCATATACTTTCCATTTGAAATTAGATTGTATAGCGAATAGCTCTCGCAAATCCAGAAGAATCTACCTTGAAAAAGACGATGAAAAAAGACTTACAAGGAAAGGTTCGCGAAATTTCTGATCACTCCTTGTTTATGGTCAAAAAAGTCGAAGTTTACGTCTGAGTTCACACGATGGATACGGGTACGGAAAATTATTCAAAAGGATACGCTGAGAGATTTTCTCATTTCTCTCAGCTGGAAACTGCTCAAACAACCTAGAAACAGAAGAAATATGTGGGTGAAAAAACGTAATCTTTCCTTCCTAGAATTATTAGCGGAATAGCTGTTGGTCCTATATTTGCTTCCTTTTTTGCATGGCTTATCTTTTTTCTCAGCCGGAAAATATATGCAAATGCATGAAGTATTGGTAAGGATTAGTAAATATAATATTTATATAAATAGATTAGAAAATAATTAAATGACAAAAATAAATAATAATAAATAATATAATGATAATAATAAATAAAATAATAATAATAAATAGTAAATAACAAAAATAAATAAATAATAAAATAATTTAGATTAGAAATATATTAAATATAATAAATATACTAGTAAGTATTAAATATCAGTTAATTATTAATGAAATAAAAATGAGTAAATATTAAGTACATAAAAACCTAATGCCTACACCGTTCTGTTACTTTTTCACATCGTCTCTGTGGTCATCCTAATTCATTCTTGGAAGCCTCTGCTATTTTCTATCCTTTTTCTCTTACTCTCGTTTTTTTTAATCCAACTTTTTCGATTTTTTTCCCTCTGAAACTCAACTGAACTACTAACTGATGTATGAAATTGTGACATTTCATTACTATTATTACTACAACTCCCGACTATTATTACTACATCGAAAAAAATTGTTTCTGCTTGAGAAAGTGCATTATCCATTTGGGAAATCACAAAAATAAAAACCTTGATCTCAAAAAGTGACTTTATTGCTCTGTTGAAAACGTGTCACACTTCATATAAACGTCATTTTTGTCATTCAATGGGAAACCGACTGTTCCAATTAAATGTCATTTTGAACAACCAACTGCAGATTTTTCTCATTTCCCCATGTTGCTGTTCTAAGTGCAAATCTCTAGAGCTGCAATTCCAGCTCAATTCGTCGTTCACCATTCAAAGAAGGATCAGCGAGCATTTGTTGGATGGTCAACGAGCACTATTTTCTTTTAGCGGTTATATTTTTTTAAATACCCGAAATCTTAAAATATCTTATCTTATAACAATAATAATCATATTATTATCGAATATCTTAAATGAAAATGTAAATGCTAAAATCCACGGAATTAAGAATGACGTGCAGCTTTAACTCCTAAAAAATATCCAAAAATAAAAGCACGGGTTGTTGGCGCTGTGTTTCAACAATTTGAAAATTTCAAAGAAAAATTTAACTAAACTTAATGACAAATTTTAATGTGACATTGGGGAACTTTACCTAATATTTTTGAAAATTTCATTTTTTTCATTCATCTTTTTAGAAAAAAAAATTAAAAAAGAAACCCGTTCAAAACAAAATCCAAGCAATTAAGAATGAGCTAAGAACTTTAACTCCTTGTTGCTCGGATGCTATATTTGTGGTATTAGTAAATTCTTGATTCAAAAATCCTTTGGAAAATCTCCATATTTTCAAACCAACGATTCCCGATTATTGATTTCCATTCAGAAAAATCCATCGGTTCATCGATAAACGGACAAAAAGGCGCCTTCTCTTCTGACATGGATGTTTTTTTTTTCGTTTGAATACAAGTAAAAGCTATGTAATTGGCCGGAAATTCCTAGAACTCATCTGTTCTGCAAATTACAAAAAAGAAGTGAAGTCTATTCAACTAGGAGCAACATAACTGCAACTCCCCTTTGACTTACAAGTATGCTTTATGGGTTTTAACTTCTTTTTTTAGTATAAATCGTTGATTCCAGAAAGAATAAGGGAATATGTATTTGTACTTGCATTAAACTAAGCATTGCATGCAGAATAAGAAGATTTCTGAAGCTTAGGATACTGTAATATCAAGAAAAAAAGTCTCCTGTACCGTTTTTTTCTCAGAAAAACAAAATTCAGAGTCAAAATTTCAAGAATAAACTGTATTATTGAACAGGGCGTTCTGTTTGAAAAAATATGCACATTATTCTATATTTTTATTTCATTTATTTTATTTTTTCTATCTTCCATTTAATTTCTGTTTTATTCTATTTTATTTTATTTTCCATAATATTTTGCAAATAAAAATATCCCAGAAGTGTGTAGAACTAAAAGTCCAACGCCTTCGCCAGCTCTAGACTACTTTTAGTGCACTGTTACCCCGTAAATCCCGTAAATATTTTATTTGTTTTTATTTATGCAGTAAATATGCATTTCTAAACGAAATAATGATGTCATTCATCCTCTACGAATACTGTAGAGTTGGTTTTCATCGAAAACTCAACAAAACAATTGAAAAACTCAATAATCGCATTCGCTTCGACATTGGCACGCATTCACATCCATAAAATTCACAAAATTACCTAAGAGTAGCTCAATTTGTTGAATTTGTATTCGAATAAAATAACGAATAATGAAGTAGAACACGAAAATGTCTAATTTCTTTTTATTTTATTCGCGCAGAATTTTTTAATTATTTATTAAAATATTCTATTATCATAAAAATAATTTAAATTTTCATATTTTAATTATTTATCAAAATTAACTTTCTATAGTTGATTAATTAATTTAATAATTAACTAATCAATTATATGAAAATAAATATTGTAGAAAATTATTAAAAATTACATCCTTGATCCTGCAATTGTGCTTAGAGATTTGGATATTGTGGATGTCCTGAGAGCTACATAAAGTTAAAGTTTAAAGTTTCCGGCGTAAATCAATCCGCTTGGGATGCGCCCCCACGTTCACTTCAATTCAGAATCGTTTGAGGTTTACGAACGTGTGACTTGCCTTTACAATGACTTGCGGGGGCGAGCCGATGTAAAAAGTCAGTGTTTTTATAATCCCGGACAAGTCTGGTACCAATTTATGGACCCCGGAGGGATGAAAGGCTTGGTGAGCACTAGGGCGGATTCGAACCACCAATCGATCGCGCAGTCACAGTGAAACCTCTAACCGCTACACTACACCCGCCCTTGAGAGCTACATACTCAGTAAAATTCTAGAAAAAAAATTTACTGAAATAAAAATAAGTTTGTAAAATAATCGTTGAGTACAACACCATTGTCACATTCGGAACCAGCACAACCGCGGATCCTTAGCGATCTCATTAGCGTTTTTTTGCAGGGCTTTCAACGATTCATTCTGGAATCTTCAGCCCTAGATTTCCTCTTACGAATAATGTTAAGGAAAGCACATTCTTTCCTTAGAAGCACTAATGAGCTTTTCAGAGGTACTGCAGGAGAATTTTAGGTGGATTTTCCATCCGGAACACTCCTGTCTCACGATTTATTATGCCCTAATTTTTGAGCTAATTAGCTAAAGTTAGTTCATTGTTTTTATTAATTTGAACTAATATTCAGCGTAACTAACTATAAATAATGAATATAAATAATAAACAACCATAAATATGTAACTCACTATAAATTTATTTTTTCATTATAAATAATGCGTTTATATTTTGTTTTAGCATATTTTTTTCTGAATAACAATTACTAATTAACAGTATGACCACAATTAATTGATTTGCAGCTGTTGAAAATAATTATATCCAGAAATTTTTTTCTCGGCTTCCATATAACATGCTTCATTTTCTCGGCAGTGCAAAATTATGCCACTAATTTGCGCTGCCAAGAAAAATCAATTAAAAAGATGTCGAATATTGAAAGAGCAGAAAATTAAGCCACATCCGTGTGCATGTGTTTTGTTTTTCTGGGATGTGTTCGCCTGTGGTGAGCTCTGAATCCTATCCGCCATCCGTATTCGATGTTTCGTGTTTTGTTCACTGTTCTTTTATGCTCATACATGTTAAAGAAAGAAAAACCTCTAATTTTTCAATCACGTCCCCTACAAACATACTTAACTATGCATGATTTATGGATTCGAGGCTATGCCCAGACAGATACGTGAAACATCTCGTTGATTGCAGAACAAAATATGTGCACAGTGCACTCAGCTAACGACTTCTATTTCCTTCTCGGAAATTTCTGGAAAAAATTCCTGTAATCTGTACTCGTTTCATTTTTTCAAAAGAAACTTCATAGCACTCGGGCTCGGGCTAAGAATTAATTGATCAAATTAACTCTCTAATGTAGAAATCAAGAAAAAAATATTGGTAAGAGTAAATATATATTAAAGAGCACCATAAATAGTCCCGGATGGGTTCAAACAATTAAACGCGATGCGCCTTCGATTGGAACATGTGGAAACAGGGGTGAGAGTGTCTGATGAGCCTGAGTTGCGGCACACGCGTCACGGCTGGTGCGTCGCGGCGGTGCGGACGAACGCATCTGATGCCGACTGTAAATGCAAACATATCTGTGTACGTAAAAGTTGAAACGTTCTTAGGGGCTAGAAGAGAGAATGTGTATTGTAACACTTTTTTTTCTAAAAGTTCTAAAAGTTCGAGTTATAAAAAAAATGAATGAAAATTAGATTGAATTAGAGTACAGTATATGACCTGTTCTGGAGCTATTTTGAGTATTTTGTAATTTTTGGTGATAAAATCTGTGTTTACTTGCATATTTCTCCCTTTCCTGTTTATAGAAAAGTACATATCACGCTGACTGAGTTAAAATCACTGTTAATTGAGTTAAAATCGCAAAAAAAAAAAGTTTATAGGACATTATTTTTGTACTGGTTACCACCTCTAGTGCATCAAAATTCTCAGCACTCTAATCCGAATCCATATGAAGCTTCCTTTTGCACATTTAATCGAATTTAAGTCAATTTTTTAGGTCTACACAAAGAGCGTGCGATTTGAATAAGGTCTTAACGATTCATACTCGAGATTTCTACCTAATCCTCGTTTCAAATTACTCCTTTCACCGTTCTTCTTTGAGCGTTTCTTTTCCTTGGTATACTGAGATAATTAGTTTCCTTGAAGTGGTAATTTATCAAAACATAATATTATAGAATACACGGTATTTAACGCTCAAAATAATAGTCTGTAATTCGCTGAAATTTCTTCAATTTATTGCATGCACACGAGCACAGAAAGGGGGAAATTTTCTTAATATGTGGAATTAGTAAAAATTCTACTGAAGCGGAAATAATGAGGAGAACTTGCTATTTTCGCATCATTTTTCATTGATTTCCATGTAATTCAAGTACAAATTCAACAAATTGAGCTATTTTGGGGGAATTTGATGCATTTTATGAATGAATGCATCTCTATGTCGTGGCGAACGCATTGGTCTCTGGAAAATATCTTGGAGAATGCATTTCCTCATTAATCATCCACCATTACACACTTAGTTTTACTGATTTTATCCACCCTCTACTTATTTTCTTCTTTTTTTCTGTATTTAGAGAGTTATAACTATTTACATCCTTAACAAGGACTTAACAGTAAACAACAATAAACAGTATTAAAAAAATGGAATTATTACTTTTAATTTGAAAAAAAAAACGTAACAGTATGCTATCATATACGATATAAGAAAAATAAATGTTAAAAAATTCTACTGAAGCAGAAATAATGATGACAAAAATAAATATACCGAAGTACCGTAAATAACGGTCTGTGCAGTTTATTTTGAAAAATAGAAAAAAATAAATAAAGTGTAGAAAGTAGAAAATAAGATAAAAATGAAAAAATTGAGAAAAAGTTGGATCGGATTGGTGTAGAAAATCTGCTATGAAGGTGAGAAAATTAATGTGTTGATGTGATCGAGAGCTGGTGCAATGTTTTCCGATGTGATGCTGGACATATGCTTTCAATATCCTCAAGGTAGTAAGGATTCAATATCATTATTTCTCGTTTTTCCCCGCCGGTAATTTTTCTTCGTTGTTTTTCTTCCCAACGGCTTTTCTCGCAACCTCCGAGCACATCCGTTCAGTGCTGAAGGTGGGAGGCATCTCGTCCGTCCTACGTCTGTCCTACGTTGCACAAAGCGATGATGTGCGTATATGTGGTTTTGCGACTTACGACGACGTAGCCATACCAGCCTCCGCCGCCGTCGCCGTCGTCGAATGAGGATAAACACCTCCTCCTCAAGCTGATTCTCTCTGCTACGGCTTATTTTCACGCTTCGACGCTTGATATCCGCATATGTTCATAGCAGTAGCGGTCGCGGATTAACACCTCCTCGAACACCCTCGTCCAGGTACACCTCCTCGTCGTCCTTGTTTCCGTCCATGGCTACTTTACGTGTCTTCAAAAGCCGACAACTTCCTTTCCTCGCCGGTCAATTTCTAGGATTTTATTGAGTACAAATAGACCTATTCCGTTGGCTTAGTTCTATTCTTCCAGTAGAGTGAGAGTGTTTTATGAGGCTTCGCTAATAGAGATGTGGTGCACACGCTTCACGTAATGATTCTTTCGATTTTTGAGAAGAAGAAGAATATCCTCCGCAATATCTTCTGTGAAAACGATGGAGGGAAACGAGGTTTACGAGCTATTTCGTGTACATTTGATCATTTTCGGGTACCATTATGGATTTCTAATGACTACCTCAGCTCTGAATATTCAGCTAATCCCTTTTAAACCTATGTGAAGTTTTTCCGCGGAAAAACGGTAGATAGGACTTTTAAAAAGGCAAAAATAAAATAATTTATTTCTTTTAATTAGAACAGTTGAATAAAATTTAATTAATCATCATTTGAAATTTAAATTGACTCACATTGACTCGCCCTTACTTAGTCTGCACTTCAATAAGTGTTGCTCTGACGATAATTCCCATACTGTTGTTGTTTATCTCCTCTGTTGTTGTTTACTTCCGGTCCCTACTCAAGTATTAGCAGTCAAGTAATTGTTTAGAAGCGAAGAAAGTGGTTTTCTCTTCGAAAAAATCATGAAATTTCCAATATTCTTCGCCATAAAAATTCCTAGATTTTCAGCTCATCTTAGGCTTTCCAAAAAAATCTAAAGGACTTACCAAAAAAACATTAGTAGATAACTCGTAAAGCTTAAATATTCTTCATTTCTGGATAATGAATGGATCCTCTCACAAGTGTTGTGCTTAAAGCAAATATTTACTGTTGTATCGAGAACCCAAGATGAAGCTAGAATTTCGAATATTCGAATATTTGTTTTAAAACGACCATAATAAAATAAAGATAACAATGGCCTCTGTGCCTAATTTGATTGGGCGGGGGAACATGGGTAACGTAATTTCGATTCTTCGGTCGATGTGCTTTGAAACCTCACCTAGCCTCAGGGTCAAAAATAATAAATTTTTTCTAAGGTAAACCACTAAGGAAAAATCCTTATGGGAGCCTACGGATTGCTAAATGCTGGCAGAGATTGAGGAATTCCCTCAGTTACTCCCTAATGACTTTCTGACATTACTAGTACACAGAGCATCGGCGGGGGGCTCAGCGCATTAGTGCTGCGTGTTCACGTGGACTCATGTGTCCACCCTGCTCACAACCGACTGCTCACGGGAAATCTCAAATTTCTCCGTTACTCTTCCATTTTTTTAACTGTACGTGCAGTTAGGGAAAATCTTTTATGACATTTGCCTCTGAGGTAATTCACGATTTTTTCCAGGTTTCTGGCTGACTCGAGCTTTTCTAAAATGAAATATCTTCTATTAAATTATCTATGGTTCCCATATTCGATGAGAATTCCAATAGTTCCGTTTTTTTTTTCTTCAAGTCTGAAGCTTTCATCGCACATTGAAGTGGATCTTTAGTTGCATGTTTGTTCGACAAAATGTGTTCTTTCTACGGATCCTTCCGTTTTTTTCCTCGCTTTTCCTGGAGAGAACTTAGGGAGTATCGTCTTTCCTACATTTGCTACACTTTCGCCTTCTCTCTTACCATAGCTTTTGATTCAATAGAAAGGGATGGAATACAAAATAGAATGCTCTAAGGTCCCGTCCGATCCTATCCATTTTTTGTGTCTAAATAAGTGAGGAAACCATCCAAGGCGCGAAACTTTTTCACATGTTTTTTTAAGGAGAGTTAAGAAATTTTGAGTCTTTTCGAGGAGAATTTTCTCTAAATATTACTGATAAAATCTATGAGTAAGAAAAGAGTTGAATAAAAAATGTTAAATTTTATGTAAAAATTATATATGCATGAGTAAAAAGTAGAAAATTATTGAAATTTTGTTTGTTTCCGCAGATATGCTGAGAAAACAAATCATCTAAATGCCACAGGAAATGATAAGACGAAACAGAAAGGTTTTTTCTCCGAAAAATTTGCAGACAACCTTTTAAAAAGATATTAACGTGCGTTAACTAGGAATTTAATGTGTCCTATATGCCTAAAACTGGGCTGTAGCACAATCGATAAGAATTTCGATGTTGTGACTGCACGGATCGAAACCCGCCCGGTGCCAACCAAACTTTTCGTTTTTTCGATAAAACAAAATCGGATCGGATAAAACCGCTGACTTAACGCATTTGTTCGTAACCATAAAACATTTCAAGGCTGCAAACAATTTCATAAACCTCTGATTGAATTCTGAATTGAAGCCAAAGAAATGAGCGCGTCCCAAAAAGACCAATCAATGACGTGTGCACTTTCTTTCTTTCTTTTCTTCAAATTTATTGAATTTTTCAAATTTTCTTATTGATTCACTATTGTTTCCAACTTTTTTCCGCTCGAAACTACGACTCTTTTGAACATTCCTGACTTTGGTCTTCCTCGGTTCTTTGGTTCGCAACCGTTCCGTAAGCAAATCTTTGCCACCGTCACTTATACATTTATTTCTATAATATTATTGTTTTTTTTTATTTCCGACCCAAATAATAAATATTAACCCAAATACTCCAGTAAAATTCTTACTTATTTTTTTCTTTGTATATTTTCCATTGAAGGAGCGTCATCATAATTCCAAAAGAAACATAATTCTCATTCTCTTTGTATAAAAACTCACAAAGTTGTTTCAGAGCTCCCATTTCAAAATTTTGTTATTTGTTCTCTATTTATCCTTTCATTTATTTTCCTATCTTTTTTTTTATTTTACAGTAACGTTTTCACTGATGAGGCCAGTACTTTCACCTAAACGCACACTTTATCGCTTTTCTGTCGTCGTCTGCGCCATCCCTACATGCACGGTCTTTCTTCCGCTAGAACTTGCGTAAATAAAGGAGGAAAAGAAAAAAAAAGGTTTTTGCTCCGAAAAATTTCCGGACAAGCTTTTAAAAAAATGGACTGAACCATACGGTGACTTTTCTAAACATTTTTGAAATCATAATGATACCTAATAATGAAGGGTTCAGTATGTTCACATGCGTGAATGAGCCAAACCCTCTCCCACCTCCACTCCCTCCTTGCCGCTCCCTTCATCACTTCCTCACCTTTTTTTCTGATTGTCCAGATTCGTGTGTCATGCTTAAAGTGTGGAAATAAAGGATTAAAGGCATCACCCCACGAATCTGAGGTGGTACGGATTTCAGATGGAGTATTCGTATACGGCATAGTAGATTATGGAGAGGGGGTGGTTCCGTCCATTTCTTCCTAATTCCCGTAAAAAATGGCCCGGAAGATACGGCTTCAAGCGTTCCGGTACTCAATTTTCTACAACGAGTTCGATTTGAGCGCGCCAGCCTTGTGATGTCTTTAAGTAAGCTCAGTAAGCAATGAGCAGAAGCTAAACCACCTGACTCACGTCGATTCGTGTGGTGCGGTTCGGGAATATGGGCTTGATGCGCGTGTTGAGATCATGCAACGGATTAAAAACATCCATGAAATGAAAAAAGAAAAAAAAGAGGGGAAGGTAAATAAACTGGACCTATGTTCTCTTGTCGGTGCCGACGAGGTTTTGATGAAACTTCATTTGTTGCCTGTCTTTCCGATAACTTCTTCTTTATCAAAAGAAGAAAATGGAAAGAAGAAAGAAGAGGGAGGAGGAAGAAAGAAGAGGAGAGGGAAGGTTTGGAGATTGTTGGACAGCATACCTTCACGGCGATGCTCTACGTATCGTTTGGTGATGATGCTGACCTCGGATAAATTGACTGGAAACATTTCAGAGACGGGTACATTCACAATTCTGAAGCTTTGAGAAGCGGTGAGGTAGAAGCTAAGCTTGTTATTGAATAGGTAATTCCTTATTTTACAACAATTTTATTCCTCAAATTCCCCTTCTTACCGTATTTTTGATTCCTCAACTTTACTCTTTTCTATTTTTTTTCTATTTTATTTTTCTACTTCTCTATTTGGTTTCTTACATTTCCTTCCATAACAATTTTCTGTCTCTCTCACCCAGTGATGTTCTCCTCGCTCCAATTTTAAATTGACCAGAAATTTGAAAGAGATTTATATTAAACGAGGAACATGTGAATTTCGCTTTCTTTGTTCCAATGCCTTCCGGAAAGCACTGAAGAAGATTTCTGGAAGATTTTGTTCACATTTGCTGTTGTTGTTGTTGTGTTCTCGGGGAGAAATAGCTTCAATGTGGACCAGAATGGGAGAATCTTCGAATAAGATGCGAGGACTTGTCAACAATAATTACTGAGATTCCACAATAATTGCTAAGATTCTATTAGAGAATTGCTGAAAAGTGCTTCACATCTCTTCTTCCTTTTTTTTATAATTCTACATAAAAGTGCCACCGGGACAAGTGCAACTTTCTTCTTTGTCTTGACACGCGCCTATCCGTTCTATCCTTTTCTAAAAGAAAATTTCAATCAATTTGAAATCAATAAAAGCAATTAAAGGCATCACTCCTACGAATCTGAGGTGGTACGGATTTCAAGTGGAGCATTCGTATACGGGATGGAAGACTATGGAGAGGGGGGTGATTTCGCCCATTTCTTCCTAATTGCCGCAAAAAACGGCCCGGAAGATACGGCTTCATTCGTTTTGGCGCACCATTTTGTACAAGAGGTTCGATTGGAGCGCGCCAGCCTTGTGCGGCGCCGCATCTTCCGGGACGTTTTTTTTCGGCAATTAGGAAGAAAAGGACGGAATCACTCCCCTCTCCATAGTCTTCCATCCCGTATACGAATACTCCACCTAAAATCTGCACCACTTCAGATTCGTGGGGTGATGCCTTCAATCCACTACGAAAAGGACTGCCTCAAAGTCTCAATGACAATAATTTGGGTCCCAATTTTTTTAAAGGATGTTCTGACTTATTGTGTTTCTTGTTCTTGTTGTTTTTTCTTCAAAATTTGTTTTTTCTTTACTGCACCATTGGAGTATGTAAATGAAAATAAATGAATAAACTATGGTGATTAACCGAGAGTCAGAGATACTGTTACATTCCTATATCTTTTGTTTCTTTCGTTAATGGATTGCTCTCGTTAGAAAATATTCCGGATGGTGTACGACACCTTGAATCGTGGAAAAAGATTTACTTGAATTTTTTTTTCGAAACTTTCTTACCGGATTTCACTTCTGCTGAGAGATTTAAAATGTCACACTTTAGATGAATTTGATGGAATTTATGAATGAACTTTAAATCCTGGGTCTGCGGTAAATATTGGCAGCAGCTAAAGCTGGGTGATGAACGATGCTACGCACTTTTAGTATTGTTTTAAGAGAATGTTTGAAGAAGATAGCTATGCGTACGATTTCTGTTTTGATTTTTTTAATTCTTTTCTATTTTTTTTCCTCATTAAAATGCATCATATTCGAAACGATAATAGCCAGGTAATAGGTGTGGCGCAACGGCAAGTGGTTGCCACTACGTTTGCGCAATCGGTAGTTCGACGCCACCCAACGCCAACTAAGCTGTTCATTCCTTAAAGTCAAATAAAGTTCCGAGTGCATGAGTTATAACCTTATGTGTAGGAATTTCAGGAATCTACGAGCCCTGTCACCTATACAATGACTAGGGGAAGCAGATTTTAAAAAAAAGCAACAAATGAGTCCGTAATGCCTCCGATGATTCTCCTCATTTTCCTACCGTTGTATAAAATCAGTCTATTTCTCCTTTTAGTTAAGTATTCGACCAATACATGGAACTCTCAGGATTGAAATGCGCTATATCCGCACTTACTAATCCTCATCTTTAATAAGTAAAGCATAATATTAAATATTAAATATAGGTATTATAAGTAAGTACTATGTAATAATATGTAATATCAAAGTAAATTAGTTATTTGGCACCAGGGCGGTTTCGAACCATCAATCGATCGTGCAATCACAATCGGACCTCTTACCGGCTGCGCTACACATTCAAGACAAAGAAACAGATTTTTCATGATGCGGATTCCTTCCTTCAATCTAATAGTATAAGTTTTACAAACCCATTCTTTGGCTACAATTGAAGTATCGCCTTCAAAAGAACAAAACGGAGGTTTAAAACTGAAACGTTAAGAAGGCGGCATAACATTTTTTTAAAAAAATGCTACAGAATGCTAAAATCGAAAAAAAGAGTCATAAAGTGCGACATCGCCTCTTTCAAATTCATATTGCAACCTATCAAGGCGGTTTTTTTTCCTCCGGTGTCATCGAAATGAAAGAGCCTATGAAAGTGAAGTGATGGAAATGAGGAGGGGGTCTGTGACCAATTCGCTAGACTGAACATGTGGTTGTTATTTGAGAAATTTCTGGAAAAAAATCCGAACATACTCGTAAAATTATTGTTCCTTCATCGATTTTCCACACTTTTCTTGACTTCTATCGTTTCCTCCTCCTTCTATTCCTCTTCCGTTCATCGCTTCTCATCGTCTTCTCCTCATCCGCTTCACATGCGTCTGCTCCTACATAAATGATGCGTAACCATCTCATCAGCGTTTCTTTTACGTAGCTTTATGTTAACTCAGCCGCGCACATCTGCAATGAACCATCACATTCGTAGTTTTTTCCCTCTTAACGCCGTTGCTCAACGCATACAATTTTTCATCCCTCATTCTTTTATTTTCTCTCATTTCTTTTCTTTTTTTAGAATGAATACCTCGGAACAATTTAAAGCCGATATGGGATTGCCCGAGGTTTATCAACTTACACCAATTGTTAAGGTACGTTATGCATGTGCATTCGATCTTCACCATCGTTTTTCTTTTTCGTCAAATCATTTTTTTTTATTTTTCATTCTTTGTAAACTTTAATTTTTTATTTCAACTATTTTTTTAAAGGTCCTCTGCATCTGTTTCTACAACGTGTTATGCGTTTGTTCGGTATACGGGAATTCGTTGGTAATTATGGTTATTCTGTATTTTCGAAGGCTTCGAACCGCCACAAATATACTTATCCTTAATTTGGCTATTGGTGAGATTTTTTATTGTCTATTTTTCTTAATTTCTGAAATCACAGTGACTTTATTTATTTTTTTAAATTTATTTATTACGCTCAAAGGCGTGCTCAGAGTAGGAGACAAGGAATGAGTACAAATAATGTTCCTGTTTATTCGTTTTTTTCCTGAATATCAATGTTCCTGACTTCGTTAATTTTTTTATAATCCAGAAAAGATCAGTAGAATTAATAGAATAGATGAACGAAAGAGAAATTTCATTTTCTCACTGCTTTCATATTTGCATTAAAATTTTGGGATTTTTGTTCATATTATTTTATTCTGCTAAATGCGCTTTTAATATGGATTTTTTCTTCTAAATTCTGACTCGCGCACCGAGAAAAAAAGACTTTAGCATTATCTAACACAAATTTGAAAGAGCTTTTTTTCTATACTAGCCGGGATTTTTTTTGTTCGTTTTTTCTATGTTAATTTAATTCTTGTTCACTTTTGAATCAATAATTAGAGTGCATAGAGGATTTAAGGGGTTTTAGAAAAATTACATTTTGAGCGCTTTTCATTCGCCAAAACTTTGCATGAAACGGTTATTTGACATGCTGAACGTCGAAAAATTACATCCATCATTGAAAGTGACGTTAGATTTTCGTCAAATTATTGCCGAAAGGGGATTTTTTTTCGTGAAATATGTCTCAAATTTCGCTTCGTGCAATCCAGACTTTCATATGCCCATCCTCGTAAATCAATCCGTCTTGTTTTTCCCGCTAAAAATGACGTTTCTGGACAAAGTTATCCGTCTTCTTACTAATTTTAGCTAATTTCTTTTTTTTGTCGAAAAAGTAGTGTTATAATCAAAAGTGGAAATAAAACGTGTCGTGCTGGGGTCCGAGTGGTTTCCCGTGCTCAAAAATTTCCAACTCCACAACTGAAGAAAAGAACTCAAGAGCAAAACTTGAAAATCTATTGAAACTGGACGAAAAGTGCGGAACTTTCCAAAAAAATACTCATCAGATTCATTATATTTAAGTAACTTATCACGTAATATTTGTCAGGATTTAAAAAATGAGCGTGTATAGCAGAATCAAATAATACGGAAATATGGAAAAGCAGTCAAATTTCCATTTGAAAATGTTCACATCCAAGAAATATTCACTCTAATGAGAGTGGCTGATTCTTTAGGATTGCACCACCTCATGCGCATTCATTATTCTTTCCCAGCCTCTGCTCTCTACGTATCTTGGAAGGGATCTCACATGAAAATCCCATTCTCCTCCCGGATCTCTCCATCTTCGCGCCGGCTGCTTGTCCTTTGTGTTATTTCTTCATAGCTTCATAAGCTAACAACAGCTTCGGCTTCATGACCTTTCCTGTTCGTAATGAGCACGGATTGCCGGCTTTTTACTTCCTAACAATGACGAGAAAAACATTCCATTTCCAGCAATCCAAGCGCAACAAGCACTCATTCGGCTGGACGAGCAAACATTCACCTACATGTCCATTTACCCCCAAAAACCACAAAATCCAAATTTCCTAGATATCCGGAAATTCTCGAAAATTTAACGAACGGGAAACGGCGAAAACTTATTGGACTCTACCATAAACCACACTACTTTTATTCCCATGCAATTCTTACGCATCAATGGCGGTGGCGAAAAATCTTTTCTTGAAAAAAAAGCTTCTAAAAAAGAGAAAAGAGGAAATTAAGAAAAAAAATAGAAGAAAGAGACCTTCGCATTGTAGAGGGATAGAACAATGATATCTGACAATGATAAACAATGATATCTGGATTATTGATTGAGTGGTGAGGTCTGAGCTCGGATCGTTTTCAATCGATACCGACGCGTTTTAACGTCAGTAACCACATACATATACTACTGAAGTTGTGCAAATGCACCACACATCTTGGGATCTTGACTAGAATTTCTCGATGACGGTTTTTTTGTACAAAAATTTGGCTATTTTTGGATGAATTACCACCGCAACCGCTGACAGAATGAGCCATTCAAAAGGGTTATCTCAAAATTTTGGAAATTAAAAAAAATTAAAGTTGGAAACGGTAGAAAAAATGTGCCAGAAGCAAGAAATTATTGAGTACTTAATTGCCACACTATTTAAAAAAAGGGGATATGAGGAGACCTGAAATTTGGCAAAAGATTTCCATTTGTAGCTGGAATTTCCGAGTTAGTCAGGAAGAATTTCGCACTTGTGGTTTTTGAAAAACTTGCAGAGAGTGATCATCAATAAATTACCGTCAATTAAATTTTAATTTGTTTCTGAGTTCGATACGTTTTGAACGCATTCATGTACAACAAATAAGGAATAATTCTTCTATAAGTTCATATTTAGGATAAATCTCAAACAAACTTTTCTTTTAAAAAGTCTACGTTTAAAGTACGTAAACTAATGAAAGTACTGTTGAGCCGAAAATTTATGACTTATGGTGCAATTGCACAATCGGGCTAACGTGACAATTGCTAGTGTTGATATGCGTTGCTATCGATTGAAAAGTATGTACTACACATCAGGTGGGGTCAAAACAGTCGGATCAAAACGACCTGAAGCTGAGTGAATCTGCGTGGGCGGCTGCATCGGGTGCAGCGCGCGCTAAAGCATAGCTGTTGATCCTCCGCCTGATCCGACTACATCTCGTCAAGATCCCTTTATCAGAGGTTCGGATCGACTGTAACCACGGTTTCTATGTGGAACGAAGGGATAGAGATAATAAGACATGGTCATTTTCGTTAAGAAATTCTTTTTGTCACCCAAACTCCTCAGGCAATACTGTGTCGAGGCAAAAACTGTTGCAAAGAAATAATAAAATAAGTGAGGTAAGTAATAAGTGGAAATATGTGTAGAATTAGTGAATAATAATAAGTAGGTAATAAGTAGTAGTAAGTAGTGAGTAATAAGTTTTTTGCAAGTAAATTAGTAAGTAATAGATTTTTTGCAGCTGATCTGCTCATTGCTGTGTTCTGTATACCGTTTTCTTACTGGCAAGTGCTCATTTTTGATGATCAACGCTGGGTTTTCGGCTCGGCGATGTGCAGCCTTCTGTGTTTCCTGCAAGGAATTGCCGTGTTTCTCAGTTCATGGACTCTCGTCGTGATCAGGTTTGGTTCTTAGCTCAGTTTACTTGAGATGTATAAAAGTAAAAAATTCGGATAAGAGTTAGAGTCGCACTCATATTCGTTCAACCGGGTGGAAGGAGAGTTAGGCAGAGCTGAGAGGAATTAAACTGCGTCGCAGCAAACGCGTCACGCTCTTGCGGTTGAACAAATTTGGCAACGACCATAGAATCGATTTGCAGTTTTGACCGTTGGATGGCGATCATGTTTGTGATGTCGCCGAGTATGCGCCTGACGAGGAGACGAGCAATCTATTTAGTACTCGGCACATGGGCATTCAGGTAAAGACAGCTAGTGGATTTTATGGATTTTATGGATTGCTGTACATTTCTATCATGAGTCTTTTTTCTAGCATAACCATGGCGTTACCGTTGTTTCTTGTCGCTCAAATAAAAACCACCGAGGGGATCAAACGATGCGATGAGGATTGGACTGGTGTCGAAGCAATCATACCGGGAGTGAGTTCCTCGATTTTGTTGTCGTTGAGCTAATTTACGCCTCTAATCGGATCTCATGGTGATAAGTGATGAAAAATAGCTTCAGAATTGTTTTTTGGTTTAAGATGACTCAAAATGCTCTAATGCTGTAGTTCAATAGCAATAAAAAAATAATAAAAATAATAATGACGATAACATTGTACCGTACTGTAATGTATACCGTACTTTTTAGCTTTCACCGCAGCACCAAAAAAATGATTGTTTAAATGTAACCTTGGTAGATCCTGGAAGGATTCCGATTCTTAAAGACCGTGCCTTGCATGTCCAAAAGGTGGTTGTCTTAGGGGACGAAAGGATGGCGGTCAGAGCACGAACACCCATTTTCCTCAAAACCATGGGAATTTCCTGCGGAAATTGTCCGGATGTAGTCGAAAGTTTGCGTTCAACTTACTTTTGAGTTTCGCTGACTATTTTTCTTCCCAATTTATATATTTTTATTATTCTACTATCTTTAGTCTGCTTAATGAGGTCTACTCACTTTTCTTCTTGGAGACTCTCTTAGAGATTTATGCAACCACCGCTAATATGATTTCCTTTAAAATTTGGGGAGGGAGGATACACAGAAGTACAGTAGCATAAAATAAAGCATAAAGTAGCATAAAAATAAAAAGCAAAGCGACTAGAAACGTGAGAAATGGTATCATATGTATTATAATAGGGCCAAATTGACATGAAGCACGTACGCAATTGCGTACGCGGCTTCTCTGGATTCGCGTCGGTGGAGCGTAGCAGCTATAAGCTTAGCGAAACCCTTACTGGCAGCATCCATCGTTGCAGTTTGCGGCGGTCCCACCACGGTCCCAACTGCTGCTTCCATCACGCCGTTTCGAACGCGTACGCAAATACACTGCAACTACACTCATGATTCATGTCGTTTTGATCTGACTTTGGGTTCAATCAGACTGTGGAAGGACAAGCGAGGGTCCCATCACGCCGCCTGCGACCGTCTACGCAGTCGTACGACATTTTAAGCCGTTTTGACTCGACTGCATTCTGTGTAGCGCGGTCTGTTATGAAATCCATTAAAACCAGGCGTTTCGTTTCATTGTGGTTCTGACGAACCTACAGCACACGTTTTTGTAGAGGATCTTCACTGTGTTACAGTATAAATTACTGTAGAGTCGAAACTGTACTGTAGACATTAGGCACAGTGCAGTTGCGTAAGAGGTTGGACCCGGATCGAAGCGGTAGAGCGTAACGGTTAGGATCGGGGAAGGGCTTTTGCTGGCACAATCCATCGCTGCTGTTCGCGATGGTCCCACGTCCATTCCAGTCAGCACCTCCACCGCACCGCTTCGAGCGCAGCAGCTTACTGTTTTGCACCGTTCTTCAGATCTTTTTGACCGGACTTTGTTACTCTTCAAACGTAAGCTACTATCGAAGCTACTTCCTACGGTATCATCTCCTAATGATGAGTGAATGAAAACGAATGGGATGAGTGAATGAATGGATTGTAAGTTATAGCAGTAGTGGACAACGACCAAAAATTCATCTCTCTCTCTCTCTCTCTCTCTCTTTATTTACTATTCATGGACATTGTGACGCGATTGTGCTCCAGAAGAAATATTCGGTTCACTGAGCACGTCAACTGCACTGGCAATGGAGTCTTCAGCAGTCACACGCGTTTTTCCTGTTTTCTTTAGTTTCACACCCATTCTGGAAGAGTTCTCAAGACGGAGCTTATCGGATATAACAGAAGCCGAGCCGATGCCGCCGTCTGAGCTTGTGATAAGCTCGTGTGAGGATGGATAATCTATGACGACTAGTAGTCGTAACTTCCACCAACGTAGAATTGCAACCCTGAAAAATAGGGAAGAACTGAGAGGGAAGGTAGGAATATATTCTTAGAGGTAGTGGGAAGTGTTAAGTAGATTAGTATGGAATTTCCCGACGAGCACATACATCACAACCATGCGAAGGTGATAAAGAGTAACTTTGCCGAATAAACAGAAACTTATTCGTAATTCCTGGATTTATAATCAGAGTTCCGCATTTTTTGCCGTCATTCTTGGAAGCTACACCACTACTCGGCAACGGAAAGAATTACAGACTGAAAATTAAGAAGGCAAAAATAAATGGAAAATGAAAGAATAAATGGTAAATGAATGAAGATAAAATGGGAATAAAAATGAAAGGAGAAATGGAAAAACAAATGGTGAATGAATGAAGATAAAATGAGAAATGGGAATTAAAGCGGAAGAAAAAGCAAATTAGAAGACAGAGATTGAATGAGAATTAATGACTACATTGGTGAGCCTAGGGCCTGTGCGGCAGCGGACCCGTAGTTAAGTTCCCAAGCGGGATTTTCTTTACTTTTCAGGACACCAGTTCCTTCCTATTATAGTTTTATAATTGAACAGTTCCAACTGGTGCACCCTGCTGGATATCTAACTTGAGTCGCTCTGAGCTTCTCTCATCTTCCCTCCCTTCCCTTTTTCCCTGCCTCGGAACCGCTTACTTTTTTCATATTTCACAGACTTATTTATACATGCCTGGATCAAGCTTATAATAAAGTGTAAACATAAACAGCATGAAAGCAAAGGATACAAAGGATAATACAATGAGAACATATTCTACCAATTATCATCAATGAGTTACCGTATAGTCGGGTCAAAACGACATGAAACACAAGGTGGAGTTGCGAGGCAACCGTTCCTTGTTGCGATTCGCGATGGTCCTCACTCGATCCTAACCGCTACGCTCCACCGCACCGCTTTGAGCGCAACCCTTTACGCAACTGCGCCGTGCTTCATATCGTCATGATCCGACTATACCGCTGGTGAAATTGTCCACAGCCTGTAATTGACAACAATTATTCCAGTCGAGACGCCTTTACTCGTATCTTGTACTAATTCTACAGTACGTCGTCCCTCTCACTGTGCTCATCATTACGTACACATTTATTGGAATGAAAATGTGGAACAGTCGAATCCCCGGACCCACTAGTTCAACGAAAAAAGTTGTGATGGAGAGGCACGAGAGTGTCAAAAAGGCAAGTGGTTGAACTTCCGCAGTTCATTAATAGTTCCACCTCCTCTAATTGCTCACTTCATTTCAGTTGATCCCGATGGTGATTCTGATCTCTGCTATGTTTGCCTTTTGTTGGCTACCTCTTCTACTTCTCATTAATGTTATAGTTGATTTATGGCCTAGCGTTGCTAGTTGGAAGTTTATCCTTTACATATGGTTAGTTGGTAAAAATTGTCCTCAAATTCCGCTAGTTGCCTCCCTGCTGTACATAGTCGACGTCAAATGTGTTCAACTGAGCGGCCGCAACGCGTCAGCCGCAATGCGCCTTCCTCGTCTGCTTCGTATGCAGCCTCTTTCTGTTCCAGTCGGTCCCAATCGAAACCAGTTGAACACATTCGGCAACTACATGTATGGGTATAAATATTATTATGTTTTTTTTTCCAGGTGGTTCTCTCATGGATTAGCTATGATGCATTCCATGGTTAATCCAATCGTGTACTTCCTACGAAATGCTCGTTTCCGAGAGGGTTTCTGTTACTTTTCACGGTTTCTTCCGTGCGTACACTTCCAAGAATTCAAACTGCTCAGCGAGCATGCACGAAGGTATGGTGAAAACAATTCGAACTCATCTATTTTCTTCCCTCTTCTTCGAACGAAAATTTGAAAACATTTCCAGTAAGAATGGTGATAAACGGAGTCACAAAATAAAAATTGAGTTTAGCGCGCGTTCACGATCTGGAACCGTCATCCCCGGCTCGATGGTATGATTTTAGGTGATGATTCAAATACCTGTTTTATATCGCTTTTATTGCGTTAATTCAGTTTTTCTGCCTCCTTGGTTCTGTTAAGTTGAGTGGTTTTTTGCTTGGTTCTTCGTCATTTAGCTGTCCTCACTTTTGCGCACGAAACCTTGACGAGAAATGTCAAGTATTTAGAGCAAAAAGAAAGAAAACCTCCAAGGTAACATACGTCAATAGGCATTAGTTGCAAAGGTTCTGGAAAGAATATCCTGCGTTGCCTCAAACTTTTGAGTGCTTTGGGGTTTAAGATAGAGCCGTGCCTAAAGCCAGCACACCACAAATTTAACGTTGTATGGATTTCTCGTGGAAAGCTTCTATACAGAAACCCGTCAGATTCAGAGTATGCTGCTTTTGAGACTGAGCTATGCACTAGAATAAGAGCACATCATTTCCAAAACCTCTTAAAACTATAATTTGTGATGTGTGGTGGAAGTCAGTGAGGATTCTCGGTACTATTCTACTTGTGGTATCCTACCGCAAATTTTTCCTTATAGGATTTCTAAGGATTTTATGACCCCGCTGATAACCAATAGAACATTCGTTCACGCCAACATCCGCACTAGGTTTAGACTCTACGTTTCCCAAAAACCACACGCGAAGAAAAAAACCACAAGAACCGCACGTGTACGCGGCGCATCAGTGGGACGCGTTAACCGCAACTGGCGTGACTTGATTACCAGTACCTAGAGCGGTGAATCCCTTATTCGTGATCAGCGGAAACCCTCATTCATCTTCATCGGAGAAAAATTGGGATTGGTATCCTAACTTGTATGGTACCGGAATTTCCTCTTCCATTCGTCTCCTTTATGGTCCATTATTAGAAAATAAAGTTAGGCGTAGGAACGAGCAACTAGATCCTCACATATGCTAAATATCCTGGTTTTATTCGCATCCAAAAACGTACATTTAAGTATAAGCATTCGATTTATTCGAAAGAGAAAAGCACTTCCACATCATTTTTTTTTCGCTGTTGGTGTATTCAAATTTCGAATTCTGTTCAGGATCTGAGGATAATTGCTGCTGAAAATACTAATTACATCGCGCTGCTACATTCATCCCATTACATTTTCTCTAGAGGGTTTTAGAAGAAACACCCATTTAAAGTTCGTTCTAAGATGTTTTTACAGTCTTTACCAGCTGCCGCTGTAGCACAATCCAAGGGAGCCGTTGGCCATAATCCCCGATTAGCGGTCATTTTTCTTCGGGCTAACGAAGCAAACAAGAGAGGCGAACTGGGACCATCATTGAACTGCAGCGATGATTGGTAATAACAGGGGTCTCCGCGCGATCCTAACCGCTACCCTCGGCCGCGTAAGCGTTGCGTAAGCGCAGTAACAATTAATTTGTAGAAGGTTTAGAATTAGTTATTACACCCTTCGCAAACCACTTTATAGCTATCTGGTGCCAGCGCACTAATCCGACAGCGTGGAACTTTTATTTATTTTATTTGTTTAGCTTTAGATTTTATAGCTTTATGGCTGCGGTAGCGATGGCTAGATGGCGGCGAACTCTCACACCTAGCTGGATGCCTCCAGCAGCCCCAGTCACTCGCCACAAACACATTTTAGCAGTTAATCAACTCATATAACCCTCCAGCCTCTAACTCACTACAACCGCTGCCAAACATGTCGCAAGCAATAGCAGTTAAGCGGCAGGAGGAAGCTGCGATCTTACATCGCTTACTATCTAACAATCGTTTGTTGAAGGTCAAAAATCTAATTCCTTTTGCATTTTGCACACTATACATTAATAGTTCTAAAAATATTCGCTAAATAAGAAGGTAGTGCTCTTAAGATTTGAGAATCGGGTCCCATCTCGTTGAACCTCAAGGTGAACGTCGCCATCACAGTTAAGCGCAAGGGAAAATCGAATTGATTTAAGCAACTAAAAAATCATATAGGGAGCAATGCAAACCGAAAATAGCATAAAAATAAAAATCTTCCTATTCAACTTTTTTCTGCCCAGCTATAGTACATGTATATATTAAGCCATAGTCTCAACATAAAGCTACTGGGTCTAAAAAAAATTCGGAAACTAGTCATGGATTATTTCCCCACGTCAAAACCCAATTCATGCTTCCTGCGTTGTAGATATTAAAGCCCCTTAAGCCCAGGAAGGATCCCTGGATCTAGAAGGAAGTAATATTCTTGATGAATGTTGGGAAAACGCAAGGGAATGACGTTTCGTCTTACAGAGGATTCTCGTAAAAGCTGGATATTGTAGCTGCATCTTTGAAATCCCTTTGATTCCGAGGATTTCTCAGATAACAACTGTTGGAAATGATCGAATGTATGGAAAAAAAGCAATTCTGTCTCGAAGACGCTGCATTTTTCCCCCACAAAAACATCTAATGCTTGTATATATTTTTCTGGAGGTGAAAATTATCTTGCGTAGACTCGCCCACTACTGTATTTACCGTAGATGTTAATCACACCGCCAAAATAAAGAAGGATAAAGCTAAATGGAAGATTACGATGTTATTACTATCGATTTTTTCTGAGTGTCTGGAGCTTACGTGGCCGCCTCCATCCACATGTTTTGCTGCTTAACTTGGCTAAGTGTCAAATCCTCAGCAACCTGTAGGCTGGGGATAATAGCACGGCGAAGAAAAATAATAAAAACGGGGAAAAATGTTCCAGCGCTCAAATTTTTTTAGAGGGGACTCATAAAAATTCTTTCGTGGACCTACGTCAAAATAAATATCAAGCACTGTTGTATATGTAGTATTCGTATAGTAGATTATGGGGACGAGAGTGATTCCGTCCATTTCTACCTAATTGCCGTAACAAATAGCCCGGAAGATACGGCTTCGGGCATTCTGGCGCACTTTTTTCTACAAGAAGTTTGACTGGAGCGCGCCAGCCTTGTGCGGCGCCATATCTTCCGGGCCGTTTTTTACGGCAATTAGGAAGAAATGGACGGAATCACTCTCCTCTCTATAATCTACTATCTCTTATAAGAATACTCCACCTGAAATCTGCACCACCTCAGATTCGTGGGGTGATGCCTTTAAGTTATGAACATTCAGTTTCTCATAACTCCTTGGTTATAGTACTTGTCTTCACTGCACTGAGAATGCACTACTTCTGTTATTGCACTAACACAAAAAAATCTTCGTACAGTAAGCACGTGAGGTTAATCAATGTCTACGCGGAAAAAATGACGAAAGAATACAGTAGAGTTAAAACGACATGAAGCACGGTGAAGTTGCGTAAGTGGGACCATCGCGAACTGCAGCAATGAACGGTACTAGCAGTGGTCCTCAATCGATCCTAACCGCTGCGCCCCACCGCACCGCTTCCAGCGCAGCTGCTTACGCAATTGCACTGTGCTTCATGTCGCTTTGACCTGACTATGGTGCAGTCGGCGTAAAACGTGTTGTATCGGGGTGACGCGACGCGTTCGTGGTAAACGATAATATGCTGAAAGCTTCCAGGATTTCTTTTCCCTTTTCCCGTCGAAGCTTTTTTTGTTGATTATCAATCAATATGAAGCATGAGCAGCAAAACTGTTAACACTCTTCATTACGGCTAACCTGGGAAGTCGAGAACCTGTAGTTTGTAACGTATTCTCTCGGATCTCTCATCCAGTACAAGCCATCATTCCGTAAGATGCTACAACCGAAACCAAAAACCAGTACAACTCGAAACCTCGTGCTGTGCTTACCTCCGTGATATTAGCTGACCTCTGCACTGATAGAATCGCTCCGCTAATACTAATCAGCATCTGATCTGCATACGACTGCGAAGATGTAGTTAAGTTATGTAGTTGTAGTAGTTAAGTAGTTAAGTTTACTCGCCCAAGTTCCCTAGGAACTGCCACGCAGTATACAGGATTGTGCTTAATTACTCTTGAATAGATTTATTGACGATATTACTACGATAAGGCGGGTGTGGATCAGTCGGTTAGAGGTCCGTTGTAGCCACAAGTTCGATGGTTCGAAACCGCCCAAGTGCAAACCAAGCCTTTCATCCCTTTAGGGTCAACAAATTGGTAGCGGACCTGTTTGGGAGGAAAAAAACACTGACTTGATCATCGGCTGGCCCCCGCAATTCTTTGTAAAGGCCAACATCCGTTCCAAAACCTCAACGATTACGAATTAAAACAGCAGTAAAACGCGTTGGCGCATCCCAAGTGGATTGATACGCCATTGACTTTGTCTTTTATTATTATGATAATCAATAGGCAAAATTACTAACGTCGACTGTTCCTGCCCTTCGGCTATTGAAGAGCAGATATTGAGTAAAGATCGGCATGAGGAACGATTGAGGGAGAAGATACTGCCTTTTGGCTTGGACGGAGGACATTGGTATTGAAGGCGTTCCTGACGATAGCGACCATGCAATGAGGCTATAAGGTCTTGAAGCTCTGTAGCAATGAAACCCTGACCGATTTCTTCCTGGATTTATACCTTACCTTTGCTTCGAGTGGAACGATATCAATATAAGAGCCACTATTGGTATAAATAATCTAAAAAAACTATTGTAATATCTTCCGGACGTACTGTGTATTAATAGTAACAAAGTTATAACCGCCAAAGGTCTTGACACAAAGTCAGCTCGTTCGTCACAGCTACATATGCACTCTTCCATGATGTTTTTCTTTCCACTGTGTAATAATGCATGAATAAAACTATGTAGTCGAGCAAAGTCCTCTTACAGTTCTCAGTTTGTCTTCTTTTCTGCTTTAGTTTAGTTTCTTTTGCTACTTGAGCGTCTCCAGGAGCTTAATGCGTAGGAGTTTAATTTCTGTCACATTCTCATTTTGAACCGTGTTCGACCAGCATCGTTCATGTTCGTAATACTAAAAAAGTTTTTTTCTAACATTTTTTTCTCTTTCATTTGTTCTCTTTATAAGTTAATTAAATCTTTTTGATCGCAAAACATTTCTTCGAAGACTTCAGTGCATAGGAATTTGATTTCTGACCAATTTTGCTTGGATTTTGCATAATAAGAGCGTAATTAGCCTGAACTAAAGCGCTGAAAGCGCATTAAAAGCGCTTGCTAAGTCTTAGAAAAGTACCAACTATACACATCCATACAAAAAATGAGGCGAGAATCCAATTCCTATAGAACAAACTCTTCGAAGAGATGCCACAGCATCAGAAGAAATTATGGCGACTAGCGAAAAAGTATTTTCCTAGTATCACCACTATGGAGAGGGCTAATCGTATACAACACCATAAAAGATTGGAAAAAAATGCGGCAAAAATCAAATTGTTACGCACTAAAACCTTGGAGGCATCCTAAAAACAGAGTAAACAATCAAATTGATGGAAAGAGCTTTGCATAGATTACATAGTCTTATTCAAGCTTTATAATATAGTAATTTTATAATTTAAGAGGGTTTTGTATCAGAAAAAGCATAACGGTATGCAATAAATACTACAACTTTACTACTAAACCTTTATGAAGTAATTGCAAAACTAATAGGCAAAACGAAGTTTTTTTTTAAAATAATTTTCTAAAAAAACTGCATAAAGCGAAAACAAGAGTGGTCTGTATACTTTAGAGAGCGCTCAGTGCACGCTTTTATTGTGGACGCGTCGCATGGTGCCGATACAACATATTTTACGCCGATTGTTTTTAGAACATGTCATATCGTTTTTAATCAACTAATTTGAACTCATTACTTATACTTTACAACTGTCTGCCAAGTTCTTTTAGATTTTTAAATATATTAGCAGAAGAAATACTTTAGAATAGAATGCAGTAAATATAGGTTCTATATTCTACGTTTTACGAATATTTTATATTTTTATGACACAAATATTTTTATTATCTATTGAGTTTTTATTTTTATTATACTATTAAATAAATTAATTAATATTATAAAATATTGTTTAAACTATTTTATATTTTCATTTATTTTCTTATCTACCAAAGGTTTCAAATTTTTTTTGAAGAGGCCTCTTCCAACATCACCTTTGGCATTTCTTTTCTGATTCGATGGTGCACAGAATAAAAATATAAAACAGATAGTAACGTAATTGTCTTCAAACCTTTGATTCACTTTGAGTAGCTCATTCGCAAAATTCGAAACAGTAACAGAAAACTGTTCGTTCTGCATATCTTTACCCACTTTGAAAAAATTATTAGTACAAATCATGGATTAACAATGTACGGCACGGCAATATGTAGTCTGCGGGTGTAGCGCAGTCGGTTAGAGGTCCCGCTGCCTACACGATCGATCGGAGGTTCAAATCTTCCATAGTGCAAATCAAGCCTCTCATTCCTCCGCGGTCGATAAATTGGCACCAGACATGTCTGGGAGGATAAAAACACTGACTTCACACACCGATCAGCACCCGCAAGTAATTCCACAGGCTGTTACACGATCGTAGCCATCAAACGATTCTGAACGTGGGGCGCATCCTAAACGGATTAACCCCAGGCACTTTATTTATTGTTTTTTGTCTTTAATCGCATCATCCCACGAATCTGGAGTGGTGCGGGTTTCAGGATACGGGATTGTAGATTATGGGGAGGAGGGTGATTTCGTCTATTTCTTCCTAATTGCCGTAAAAAAAACAGCCCGGAAGATGCTACTCGTGCACAAAGCTGGCGCGCTCCAATCGAACTTCTCGTAGAAAAATAGCGACCCGCAACGCTCGAAGCCGCATCTTCTGCACCGCTTTTTACGGCAATTAGAAAGAAATGGACGGAAATTGACGCTTTATCCTTTTATACTTATCTAGTCTGCTCTTATTTTGCAAGGTATCAATGCCCTTCCTCCAGAAGCTTAAGCTAAGGCGACAAAAAGTATTTAAGTACGTTTCTGAAGTCATCATGGTTTTCGAATTTTTTCCGTGCAAATTCTTCTTCAGGTCCCAGAACAGGTGAAAGTCGGTTGGGAAAGAACTAGGGCTATAGTGAGGTTGGAGCACACAAACGTGCAGGCCAGACTTTTTCTGAGTCAACTTTGCTGTACGTAAGAGGTCCCGCGTTGTCCCACTGCGACTGTGAGGAGTTTTGGACGTCCTTCATGCATTGCATCGAGCAACTTCTAGAGTTGTTTCACGTAAAGTTTGGCGTTGATTGTCTGATTGTCCTTCAACCGTTCTCAGAACAGAATACCTTGCAAATTTCGGACAAGAAAACATAAAATGTGGGGAAAAAAGATATGCAACCACATTGTTTGTAAATACTAAGCTCACACTATCCATCATCCATACATACACTTCATGCAGGTACAATTAGCCAAAGGATGCAATTTGGTTGGATATTATAATTTTGCAAATAGAGAGTTTCATATATTTCTTATTTCATATTTTATATTTATTTTACTTTTTATTTTTATGAAGAATAATACCTATCGAAATAAATACCACTTTACTGAGTCGCCATATGTTTGAAATTATATAGTAATTATAATCGTTATTATAATTATATTATGTACATATGTTTTATATTTCAAATATATTATTAATTGATAATTGAAGTTGTATTTAACTGAAATAGTATGTTACTCAAGTGAAAATTGAGTGATTTAACTGATAACGTTCGCTTCAAAATTCTTGGCAAGGCTCGAATTATGTGGGGTAGATAAGCACTTTCCTATCTTTCACAAATAGGTTTTTTTCGCTTTTTTAAAAAGTTTCTTATTAATCCTCATTCTCATTCTCATTTCTTGTTAATTTCTCTTCACTAGCAAGTAAATATCGAAATATATTTTGCGTGTGTCGAAAAGAAACCTTGATACATCCAATGCAAACAGAAATATGAAGCTGATCACAAGCATCCATTTTTCTCGACGACCGAACTCTTTACGTCCGTAGATATGAGGATATGAAAGCAGTTAGAGTAAAGTTATGAAGAAAGTCGCCGATGAAGTAATTTTCCTCATTAAACAGATGATGAGATGAAACAAAAATAAAAGAAATAAAAAAATAACAGATAAAAGAAATGAAATGCGATTTATTGTTTCATTTCATTGTGTAAATTGCTGCATGGTCGGGTGAATCGATCAGTCTTGGGTTATTGATCCATCTGACTGCTGAATTTGTAGCTTTGGAGTTTTGCGTATCCACATATTCTGTGGATAGCAGATTGTGCCGGAATAGTCGGATTTTAAGGTGGACTAAAGATGGGGAGCAAAGTTAGAACACTGTGAAAATACGGAAGAGAAAATCATTCCTGTCTAGGAAAAAAAAAACGTCTAAAAAAAACGAGAAAGATGTCGCGAGGCTGCGTTCATCGTGAATAGTGTGAATTCTTCTAATTGCTCGGGTCACGAAGCATCTACCGTACGCTTCTCCGACATTAAAAACTCAAAATACAAATTAAATCTCATTTATTTCAAAGAAATTTTAATTTTCTGACTTTGTAAAAGGTTAGAAATAGCACGAGCCTGCCACTCACCACCTAGTTTATCAAAATCGCTTCATCTAAGTTCAAGCATCACTTGCACGAAATTGCAGAATATCCGCTTCCAGAAATTACCGTATATAACGTATGTATTTTTTAGAGCCCGCGCTGTACAGCTCGTGAATATGGTGGCATTCCTGCCGGTACACGGTTTACCGAACAAACAAGACCTCTGATCATTCGACAAACGACAGTGATATGAAAATGAAATGGAAATAGAAGAAATCGAACCGAAATCCACCTTCGCCTGCACATTTTTTTTTCGTGAAGGAGGAAAAAAGAAACTGCGGAGAAAAATTACGACATGCTTGCCTTCTCGATTGTATTCAACTGTCATACGACGGCGGTCCCATCAACGATGTGCCTGCCGTTCTTTTTTTCCTTTAAGTGATACTGATACGAAGACATGGACCGCATTATTTCCGCAAATGTGTACTTATTTTATGGATTCAACAATGTTCGAAATTGCTCATTTTTTCTATATACTTCAAAATCCACCATGTGGTTTCTCTGGTATTTACTTGATAAATGTTTATCTTTAAGTTTTTGTGTTTATTCCGTAATAGAATCTGAATTATCAACTTTCCCACGGTTGTAAAATGTTAGTAGCAGGTTGTGGAGGGCCTACCGTATACTCAGGTCAAAACCACGTGAAGCATGGTGCATTTGCGTACGCGCCCGAATCGGCGCGGTGCAGCCAGCAGTTGGAACCGTGGTGGGACCATCGCAAACTGCAGCAATGGATGGGGCCAGCAAGGGTCCCAGTACGCTCCTGGCCGCTACGCTCCACCGTTGCGCCTCGAGAGAAGCAGTGTACGCAATTGCAGCGTGCCTCATGTCGTTTTTACCGTACTATAGTTGAACTTACCCGACATGTGACAGCTGAGTCTCCTATACTTTCACCAAACCATACCAGTGTTCTTGTCCTAGAAATCACTTTGGAACGGCGTAGAAGCGGTCTCGAAGCGGCTCAAATTGACCACATCTTCCGGTTCTGTAGTATGAGGTGAGTGCAGTCACTGTGCGATTTCACCGCGACTGCACAGTTGATGGCTCGGAACCGCTCCAGGCGATCCGAGACCTTCATCCCTAGGGTTTGATAGATAATTGGTGCCAGACAAGTCTGAGAAGGATTAAGCACTGTCTTGAAATATCGACTGGCCTACGCAAGTCTTAAAGGCATCACCCCACGAATCTGGGGTGGTACGGGTTTCAGGTGGGTTATGCCTATACGAGGTCGTTGATTATGGGGAGGGGGGTGAATCTGTCCATTTCTTCCTAATTTCTGTAAAAAAAAATGGCCCGGAAGATGCGGCACGTGCAGGAGGTTGGCGCGCTTCAATCGAATTCGTTGCAGAAAATAGCGCCCCGGAACGCTCGAAGCCGCATCTTCCGGGTCGTTTTTTACGGCGATTAGGAAATGGACGGAATCACTCTCTTCCCCATAATCTACGATCCCGTATAGGCATAACCCACCTTGAAACCCGCACGACCCCGATATCACCCCACGCAGATTCGTGGGGTGATATCTTTAAGTAAGGGCCAACGGTTGCGTTCATAAAACTTTAAACGACACCAAGTTGGTGTCGGATGGATACATAGGAGTATTTCTAAGCGTAATTATACACCGGACACTTTATCATTTTTTTATAAAACATTTTTCTGCTTGGTCTTTATTTATGAGACTATTTTTTCGAATATGAAATCTACCTAGTATCACATCGTTACCCGGTTTTCCTCCAATAGTACCAGTTCATAGTTTTTTTTTGCAGAAATAAAAAGCAGACAGTTGTAGTTTTAATACTATTACTACATTATTACTTAGCAAACGTCATGTTACTCTCATGTAAGAAGTCCCAGTTTCCACAAAATGTACTAAAGTGCTTTAAAGCGCCCGGTGTTGATCAATCCCTGGGGAATGGGCCAACTCGTTCGTTTTCGCTTCTGAGTTATAGGGGTACATACAGGTGTATGTAACCTCAAGTCGATGTCCTTATCGTCCTCCTCCTCAAATCCATAGCATCGATTTGTCAATCCTGAAGGAGTAAGAGAAATGGGTTCACTCTGGGAAGATGGGGGGTTAGGAGTGTCGAACCTGGGACCACCCAGACAGTCGAGTGGAGTCAAAGTGACATGAAACTCAGTGGAGTTGCGTAAGCGGCTGCGCTCGAAGCTGTGCGGTGGAGCGTAGCGGTTAGGATGAGGTCCCTTCTTGTCACTACTCCCTCATCGCTGAAGTTCGCAATGATCCCAATCTCGATCTCGACCGCTAGCTTCACCGCGCCGCTCTGAGTGTAGCCGCCTACGCAATTGTGCTGAGCTTCATGTTGTTCTCACCAGACTGTACTGTACGTCTTTTTACGTAAACCATTCATAGACCGTATACTGTAGATAAGGTACATCTTACACTTCATGTATTTAGTCTGAGAGGTACTATCACCAGTATCGCAATGAGAATGAAATCGATCAGAAAAATGAAGTCAACATCTTCTGGTTATCTGATTTAAAAAAAATTTAGTCCACCTGCCAATCTTACCCTTGTTCTCGTTTCGAACCCACAAATAAATATGACAAAGGATAAAAAGATAAAGTTACTGGCGTATGAATCCACTTAGGATGCGCCAACGCGTCTTACTAGAATTCGTAGTCGTTGAGGTTTTGGAACGCGTGTTGGCCTTTACAATGATTTGCGGGGGCCAGCTGATGATCACGTTAGTATTTTTATAAAATAAAATTAAAATAATTAATTAGTAATTAAAGTAAAATATATTTTATCAAATAAAATAAATATGATGTAGATCAGATATTCCATCTCTATGCCAAGATTCAAGGAATTCAAGGACTCAAGGTCGAACTTTCGCACTTCTGGAAGATATTCCAGCCTTCTCCAGTTGAAATCAACATCCTGGGAAAACATGTGTTCGTGTCTCTCCTCGCCCGAAAACAGATAACGCTCATCAGTCATGATAGGCAGGTGGAAAATGCTCTGACTCTATGGATCCTCTTGGGAGCGTGGAACGACCATGGCCGACCACGTTGTTTTTCGGAAAACACAACCGCACATAGCATGAATGATGTGAACAACGGGACCAAAAGGGAGGTTCCGCCGAAATAAAGACAGATTTACGGAATGAATCAAATGAAAAGTTCGGATACCCGTGTGTTAAGAGGAATTTTCTGGATGATTCAATAAAATCTTCTTTATTCGCACTTTGAAAAATTTTACATGAATATTATGTGATGTACAGTATGTTGGAGATTTTTTCATTCCTAAAAATTGCTCTTGTATAAAATTTATTACAGACATAAAAATATGGGCATACATAGATAGAAATATAAAACATATAATTGAAATAAAAAATTCATCCAAACACGCAGATCCTACAAGCTATTCAGGGAACATGCAGGGAGAGGACTTCTTTTTCTTCGGAAGGATTTCTTTTCCCAAAAAGTTGTCTCAGAAACAGACGTTTCCAATAAATTCCTAAAAAACTGCACTCAGAGTTTATTGGAAGAATGAGGTGTTTTAGCGCTGAACTGTTAATTTTTGTCAATTACCGATTTCTGTTGGAATTCCCTGCAACTATGGGAGATTTCGGAAAAAGAAGGATAAACGAAGGCGGACGTTGACCAATCCAATGTGCGCTGCGCCTGCGCTCTTTCACATTAAAATTATAAAGTTGATAATTTAAAAGTCTTCTCTACTAGAAATTCGGTCTCAGCCTTCTGCATTTAATGTTTTTTTTTTGTTGTGACAACAAGGTTTTGGTGAAACTTAATGATTTGACGTTTTGACAGCTTCGTCTTTATCAGAGGGCCGAAAATGGTTCGATGATTTTTTTTTCGATCCCATGCATATTCCATCCTCCTTTTCTTCTTACTGATATCGTCCTAAGATACAAAACACCTAAAAGAAAAAGAAACCGAGCCGCCTCACTAACTAGAATGGCTGGTGAACCACCGCACACACGTTCGTACAGAACGTCATCCAAGGCGAATAAAATCCACACACCGCGGTGCAGTCCCGTAAGTATTTTTTGTTTGGGTAGTTTTAATTAAAATTATTTTTATGAAGCTTATCCGGCTTGGAGCATAGGAGCCAACCGACCATATGGCACCGGACAACAGCCTTTATCCGACCAAGCAGGTCCATCATAAAATGGCTTGCCTCAAAAAATAAATTTTTATTCTCCATATCCAGCCAAACATGAAGAAAACCTTGGGAAGTTTTGTTCTACATTCATGCTTTCTGTACGATTGGAACATGTTGTTGGAAGTGATTCTTTGTCTGGAACAAGTGATTCTTCGCTCCTTTTTTTCTTTTCCCTGGTGAATATAGCGAAGTCGGCAAAAGATTAGGCTGAGACTGCACGATCGATCGATCTGCACTGCAGGTTCGATTCCACCCTAGTGCTCACCGAGCCCTTCATCTTTTCGGGGTTGATAAATTGGTGTCAGGCTTGTTTAGGAGGATAGAAACACTGATCACAACATATCGGCTAGCTCATTGTGTGGGCTAGTTACTTATTCGTATGTAAACCTCAAACAATTCTGAATTGAAGTGAACGTGGGGCGCATCCCAAGCGGATTGATTCACGCTAAACATTTTATCGTCTTATCTTTTTTTAAGATGGAATTGCCTCAAAAAATTAAAATAAAAAGTCAAAAAAAATTTTGTTCTAAACATGTAGCCGAAATCAAGCACAAATCTTGGGGAATTTTGTTCTGCACTGATATTTTTCCGTTCAAAGGATAATACTATAGTGAGTGATTCTTTACCCGGATCAGGAATTTTTGAAATTCGAGTGCTACATCTTTAATTCTACAAAAATTCTTCAAAATACAATTACATCCAACACTAACGCATTCTTTTTCGCTTTCTTTCCTTGCGCAAGCGTATCGTCTGCACACGATTACAAGAAAACCACATATTTCTGGTCTCGAGGCTCTTCCACTCCCTGGGAAGTTGCTGCTGAATGGCTGGCTGGTTGATGCGAATATCTATATGTGAAGAAAAATTAAATAATTCAAAAATTCGAAATAAAAAAAACGAAGCCGCACATTTGTAAAACTGAATCTCAAGAATTTCAAGAACAGCAAACCCCTTCAGCCGAAGGCAAAGAGTACACATGCAGAAATGCTCTTTGGACTGTCTCAGTTCGATCCACTTTTTTAAGGAAGTGGTTCTAACCCCGGATCCAGTATATATGTCCTTGAGAGGACAAATACGATGTAAGCGGAACCATCGGTGACCGTTTTTTTTCAACTCTGCTATTCAATATTATTCAGCTATTTTGCTTTAGCAAACTCTCGTGCACAGGCAGTTCGCTGCGGGACCTACTCCATTTGTGGAAGAAGCGTTTCCAGTTCAGAAACGACTTTCCGCTTATGAATTTTTATTGGCTCATAATGTATCTGAACCGAGTAACGTTTCCCGTTGGGCGACGTTTATTCAATTGAAAAAATCTTTTTCAATAAAGGGTTCTGAAGTAAGCTTAAAAATTTGAGAATTGACAATGTCTGACAATAACGTTGCCATTTTTTTTTTGTTCTGACTCAGACAAATGTGCTTTTTTCTTTTGGTGCACCATTGGTGTATGTGAATTAATAAATAGATAAATAAATAAATAAATTGTTTTGTTATTTTGTGCTGTTTGAAACAAATCGAAATGAGCTGACGTCTAACAAGAGAATATTTTTGCCGATACATTTTTGAGGAGAGAAAAAGGCTTTATTAATAAATATTAGTTGTTACTGCTGTCCCAATCCATTGAAAGTGTCTATCTTATAATTTTTATCTTCTAACTACATTTCTTCGCGTTTTTTCTATTCCAATAATTGAGATAACTCTATTCATCACTTCCAGTTTTCTGTAACTGAAGCGAGATTCACATTTGATAGGTTTTCTCAGGTAAATGTTTATGAGTCTCTCCACCATCCCTCCATACTCTCCACAAACATGTCGTCGTTAGGACCTATAATGATCACAATTAGAGATCCTGTTTCTGGAAGCCAACGGTTCAAGACTCGTCGAGAGCTGCATTCAGCAAGTACACGCGAATTTCTTTGCATATTTAAAACTTAGAGTTTCATTCGGTTTTGCCAGGAAAAAGGGAAGAAACTGAAAACAACGTCCTTACGATTTCACGTCAAACACAACGCGAACAGAACTAAAAAACAGAAACAGACAAGAACTAAACGTCCAGATAAATCTACCATAACCTTTTTTAACCTTATTAAGGTGCTCTCGTTATATTTACTGGGACCAGTAGTCGGCTGAACGGCTATTTTTAATTTAGTCGCTTACGTTCGCTGCCTTTGATGATACGTTGAAAAAGATGTTATACTTTAAGTATCAAGGAATTTGGAGGGAGTTAAACATTTTGTCACAGCGGAACCTCGTACCGACTGCGCTACAACCGCTCTTCTTCCGACCGTAGACGATAAAAATTGCTACTAGATCTGTTTCTACGAATAAGTAGACTGACTTGAAGTACCAACTGACCTCAGTAAGTCATCGTATAGGCGACATGCGTCTTTACCAATCTCTCTATTGGATCTGAAGTCGAACGCGTTGGATTTCCTGGGGAAGGATTGATCCGAAAACGCCAATGACCTTATCCGTTCCTTTTCAACTCACTGTGAGGACGTGCGAGTAGAGGATTTCCCGTCGTTTATTGCACTCCTAGCTGCTTGTCAGGGAAAATGTTACTAATTACCTCAATTAGTCTCTTCGCTTTACAATAATATCGCAGCAGTGCAACATCGACGACGACGATGCGACCACACGTCTTCCCACGTCAGCTCCACTGCGACTAGGTTCCCTTGAAAATGAAGTTTCTGATTCTGAATGAAGTTTTTCTAGCGGAATTTGTCGTTTCCTCATCCTATTTTCCTCACATAGCTATCAGAAATTCGAAAGAAACTTTATACATTTTTGCACATTTATGTATTTTTTAAACAATATGTCTTTGAATTATCGGTCTGGATAGTCCTTGAAGATGAATTCGGCATCGTTTTCTCTGGACTCATCGGACTTGAACCGAAATAATCAGAGGAAAACCATAGGGTTTTATCTTTAGACTTCTCTTACTTCTTAGTTCTTTACACTTTGCGAAAATTATCTATGAAAAATTATAGTGTTTTACAATAAGGATGATCGCAAAAGCTCAATAATGATCCTCTCTTAAACTCATCAATTTTCTTTCTCGAATGAATCAGCAATCAAAGAGCAGCTGTTATCATTTGCTTACTCATTTTCCGAATATTTTCATTAAAATTCCTGACACTATTCTAAAATTATCCTCTTTCTTTGTCTTCTAACAACTTTTGCTTTTCGTCCTATAAATCATCCTAGTTTTTCTCTTCTGTTTTTTTTTTGAGGTGAAAAAATAATGGGAGTGCTAGCAACAAACTTTAGTTGAACAATTGCAGTAGTAGAACTTCATACCTATTTCATAGATGCTTTCCAACACCTAATAAATAAAACTAAATAAAATCAAAAAATAATCATAAATAATAAATAAAACTAAATAAAATCAAAAAGTAATCATAAATAATAAATACTACTTAAATATGAGAATTTATCGATAATAAAATAAAGGATAAAGTTTCTGGCGTTAATCAATCCGCTTGGGATGCGCCTCCACGTTCACTTCAATTCAGAATCCTTTGAGGTTTACGAACGTGTAACTGGCCTATACAATGACTTGCGGTGGCTAGCCGATGGGTCAAATCGGTGTTTTGATCCTCCCAGACAAGTGTGATACCAATATATCGACCTCCGAAGGGATGAAAGGCTTGGTGAGCATTAGGGCAGATTCGAACCTCCGATCGATCGTGCAGGAAGCAGAACCTCTAACCGCTGCACTACACCCGCCCTTATCGATTGTATGTTTGAAAAATTGCGCAAATAAAGCGTAATAAGCTAAATCAGAAGAACATTTTGCCGAAAACCTCGTACTGCTCGCACCCGTTCGCATCCCCCCACCTCCGCCGTTGCCCTTTGTCCATTTCCATCTTCTCTCTACTCCATTCGATCATTCTTACTCAAGCCATCCGTGAAATCGACTAAGCTCAGTATGGGAACGGGGAGTTATGGACGTCGAGAGCTTAGTAGACGCCACCGGCCAAGAGCGTCCGTGTCTACTCTTTCCCCTTTCATCATCAAAACACGTTCTCGCGCAATGCTCCCAGCAAAACCCAGAGAGTTCGTAGCCACGAACGATACGCAGATGGCCGTGGACATGGTAGCGCCCCGTTGCGTACATATTTACATTTGTGTCTAAGTAATTGCTGCAGTTACCTCCGTGTACAGTAATCCGGTTACGTTTTGGATTAGCTGCGATTCGCGGTCATCCGACGGGAATTTGTGGCCCACTACCACGACCAACACAATTCTCGTCATTAAATCATCAACACAGTGGCGTGCGAACGGTGAGGTGAGGTCGACTGATGTCGGCGTGACCTCCTCAGCTGACAGGCGTCAGTGGGGGGTTTGTGTGCCTTTTTCTGATGTTGTTCAAGCTTGTTAAACATCACCACATCGAATTACACCACAAAGCTCCTTATTTTTTCCTCCCAGACCTCTTGTGATTTGAAAGAAAGCGACATCGGATCGGATCACTTGACAAGCGATGCTTTCACAAACAGAAGAAAAAACCGCTGGTTTACCTTTACAACTGCATTTTACACACAACCTTCTCTGCTATTTTTATTCCTGTCATTTTAATGGTGTTTTTCTTTTCATTTTAATATTTTGCTTGTCCCGCTCTAGCATAGGAGGTATCCAGAGCTTTTCACCGGAGGTCTAACCTCATTCCCTTTCACTCCAACTGCACTTGTACTGCTCAAAGAAGTGTATGTACACATATCAGTGGGTGGCCATTAATTTCCTGTTGATTGTGGTTTTCAGAAGAAAAGTGCTTGCGATTGAATGAAATGAAATGAAAGGTCAAATCTGCTCCACTTTTCTAGGATAAAAGGAAAGTGTCTCCTTGTCGATGACCCATGGAGTCTTTCACCTCCTAGAATCCTAAAAACCTTTTTTGTCTTAAAATCGGCTTAGTATCGGAACTAGGTTTCAAATTGAGAATGATTGACAATGAAGTGAGAGACGCTAGGTACATATGTACTGTAAGATCGTGTCAAAGTACGGTAGAACGAGTAATAAATGAGTTTTCAAAAAGAAAACTAGCTACAGTCCTCCGAAATAAATTTAATTGGCTGCCGAGTTTCGCAGAGTTGTAACTTTTCGAGTTGATAACCGTTTGCCGGGAGAAAAACTTCTACAATACGTTAAGAGGTGCATAAGTTAAAATGAGGGCTTATTAGCTACATATGTCAGCAGTCAGCACCAGCAACTTCCATTCGGTAGTGACTCGACTAATGAATATAGTACGATCACTAAAAATTACTGTAATACAAAAAAATCTTAGAAATTATCAATGCAAAAAGAAAAAAAAATCCTAGGGAACGCATTTTCACTCTCTTTGAACAAAAAAAGGATAAAATCGCTGGCGTTTCAATCCCCTTGCGATGCACCAACGCGTTTTACAGGAATTCGTAATCGTTGAGGTCTTTGAATAGTCATTGAAAAATCTCCAAATCCTCTCTTCTTGAAACCTCGGGATTGGGAACTGTTCTTACTTTTGTTAATAAAATTTTTAATCATAACTTATTTCTTTATTAATAAAGTCTCACCAAGGCCTCGTAGGCATAACAAGAAAACATAGGTTTACCGAAAAATCGTGTATAGAAAGAAACTAAGGATTTCATCGTGGTGTATCCATTTATGGAAAATTTTAGGTGGAAAAAATCTTGGATAATTATAGAAAACTTTTCCGAAATTCATTGTCATCGTTGTTCTACCGTACTTCAGCGATAATAAGACATGTACGAGAGCATAAGTAACCTGATCGGGTCCCACGGAGCAAACATTCATTTACGTGCGTATATGTATGTTCAATAAAACTAGAGCATTTCGATCTCAGCTGTTTGCTTACAACTAAAAAAAAATGATGAATTATTTCTTCACGAAAATTTCCCTCCCTCTCCTATTAAGCAGAATAGAGTTATCCTTAAATTTACATCTGATTGCTCTCGGACGGTTGCGGCGCTCTTGTAGGTATGTGCGTGTTTTTTTTTCGCTCATATTTCCCTCTTTCCCTGTTATTTGCGGTTGGGATAACCGTCACAATACATCCATTTATTTGTAGTTCCGTCCAACTTTTCCCCTTTCTGCCCCCATAACTCTCTTACGATAATTTTCATATTCATTCTCTCTTCTTTTTTTTTTCCTTGTTAGAAAGTATGCACTTAACAACAGCCATTTCCCCTAATGACTTACTACAATATGCGTCAAAACAAAACATTACACGTTCAGCCCAAAAAATTTCACATATCCTGGAACGATTAAACATTTTATGATGAGTTGTTATGTTAACGGCACATTCCGCGAATTGCGGATGATTATTCGCCTGTTGGAAGTTTTTTTTTCTCTGAAAACAAGAAAAGTCTTAGCACTTTAGTTTTTATTTTTTTTTGTTTTCTTTTCTTAGTTTTTAGTTTTTTATTTTCGATTCATTTATTCATCTTTTATTATTATTTGCTTTTTGTTTTTTCTACTTTATTTATTTTACTTTAATTTATTATATTCATCTTATTCTTTACCTCTGCATTTTTCGCGGGGGAAAAAACAGCGTAAACTGAAGCCGTGAATTCTGACGATGCTTTAACTCACACAAGAAAAAATCCTAATTGAGATGGTAATCCGAGTCGAGGAGATGTGTGATTTTAATTTAAACATCACAGCTCCCAGGACCACTAAGGCGAACAGCTGTTGATGCGTTTTGATCGCCTATGTCGCCAACGTTCGACAATCATATTACAATGATTTTTATTTATTTATCCACTTATTTATTTACTTAGTTACTAATTACTTTAATTAATTACTTATTCAAGAATTATTTATTTCCTCGCCGATGGTACCGAGATCTTCCTCCACACAGGATTCGATACCATCAGATATCAGCGGTGCACCGAAGAAAGGAGATCATATTTTGTTCGAGTCAGTGAAAAAAAAAATTCCCCTTCATTTTTTTTGGCAACAAAAGCTGGCGCTGTGCGTCTGGTGGCAAATAAGTAAGTCATTCTTTTGAATATATATTGAACGTACAAAATCTTTCACTAATCTAAATAGTTTGGGTTAAGGTTTGCTTAAAATGTGCTAAAAAGTCGTTTATTACAAATTTCATGTGCTGAAACCTATAATTCAATAACCTGTTCGCCTCTGGAACGTGCAATGATACTTGTTTATTTACTCAATCATTTATTTGTTTATTTATTCACTCATTTATTTGTCTATTTATTCATATTTATTTATTCTATTTATTTATTCTCCAGTGATACACTGCAAAAAAAGAAACTATGTTATATCCAAGTCAAAACAAAAAACAAACAGAATCCACAGAGATTTACTTTTTTAGAAAAAAAAGACCTAACGACGATCATTAAAAATGATTTGTTAGAAATGCTTAGAAAAGAAAAAAGTATATAAAAGTTAAAATCTGATAAAAGAAATCTCCAATAATCCCGTAGTTTAGACCAGTCAGCGGCCAGGATTATAAAATCCTTTAATGTTCATGGGAAATCCACCAAATACTGCACGTAAGGCAAGGAAGAAAAGCGAGCGCCTCTGCTTCGTCGTTGAAGGCAATTCCCGAGGCTCAAAAACCGTCGAAGTAACATCGAACGAAGTCATCGTTGAACGTGGAATTCTCCAGAAAACTGTGCACTTTCGCAGCGAAACCGTCGTCAGTATTTATTATGCGGCGAACCAGTCAGTATGTTTTCACGACGGCCTTAGCGTCGCAGGATTGCCATATTCAACTCCGGCGCACATGAAATGCTTTGTGCCCTTTTTGGTTCACAACGTTCGGGAACGTTCGAAAATTCAAAATCTTCACGTACCCGCCCTCCTCCAGTAGCTACATTCAAACTTAATTTATATTTTATTTCACTATCATTTTGTGTTATATTTGTGTTGTATTTGTACATTTATATTACATATGTAAATATTTAATTTATCTACAGTTAATATCAATAAGTAATTTATCGTAGCTGGCTCCCGTTCTCTTAAATGCTCCCATTTGAGGGAATCCCTGGAGGAGCTGGTTCTATGGAAATTTTTCAGAAATTTTTTTCCCCAAATAAGTTGCGTTTGCACAACGATTTTATGTTGTTTATACATATTTGTGTTATTTTATTTTATTTTATTTTATTTTATTTTATTTTATTTTATTTTATTTTATTTTATTTTATTTTATTTTATTTTATTTTATTTTATTTTATTTTTAATTTATTGTATTTTATTTTATTTTATTTTATTTTTTTTATTTTATTTTATTTTATTTTATTTTATTTTATTTTATTTTATTTTATTTTATTTTATTTTATTTTATTTTATTTTATTTTATTTTATTTTATTTTATTTTATTTTATTTTATTTTATTTTATTTTATTTTACTTACGTTATTATTGTCTCTTCATAGGAAATAGTGAAAAACGCGCTGAGGTAAGAAAAGCCTAATTTATCTACGCTCCTTACTTAAAATCCTAGAAAAGATAGATTTTTTCAAAGGAATTTCATAAACTTCCTCTATTTTTATTAATTCTTATTTATGAATTCAGTTCAAATCTTCATGCACTGCGAAAATGTAGCTTCATTTTTAACAAGACCCGGATTTTTTTTTCTAATTCTCGAATTTATCTTGAATTCGAATTTGTTCTTCAAAAAGAATGTATTTATTTATTTGATGATTATTTCAAAAAATTAAAACAGCATAGAACGCTAAAGAAAATATTTTGTAGAGGAAGAAATTGTTTTTTTTTTCTCAAGTAAGCGTATAAATAATGTTTTAAAAAGCTTCAGAAAGGATGTATTTGTCGATCCGAAATTGTTTTTAAAAAATAACTTAGCATGGAAAATTTAAAAAAAATAGTTTGTAAAGGAAAAAAATATTTTTTAAGTATTTTTTTCAAAAGAAAATATTTTTTCAAATTACACGATACATAAAGCTAAAAATAGCATGTTACATAACAGTGAACTCCTTTTTTCTGGGCAAGATTTTAAATTTAAGAAAAAACGTCATTACTCAAGCATCACACTAATAGTTGCAGCAGCTGTGTTTCTCGCTCAAAATTTTGGAAAAAAAACTCCTATTTACCTTCTGGAAATATGTGAAATTCTTAGAATATTAAAGTTTTCTCAATGGTTTGGCACATCGAAGAAATGCGGGGTCTTATTTCGCGGTCGGAGGTGTGACAGGAGGGCGTCATGCAGTGATGAATGAAGTGTATGGGTCTCTGGCATTACAACTCGCCGTAACCGACAACGACGACGACGACAACGACGCGGTCGTTCTTATCTGCCCTGCTTGATATCCGTGCGTGCACCTTCTGCGTAAATAATTAGATACATATGCCGCCAGATAACCTATCAGTTAAGCTCAGCTCATTCAAACTAGGAAAATTCGTTAAAATATCAAATTCATGTCATCAACTCTCGTATTTTTGGACCGCATGACTGCAACAGAAAATGTTTCTTCCACTTTTTCGAGAGCTTTTCCCTTTTCGCTTCTGTTTTGCAACGATTCTTGGACAAATTTGGAATTTTCTGAGGGAATTACTCTATTTTCCATGTGTTTTCCTGAAAAACAAACCATATGCAAAAATTCCAATGCATAATCGAAACTGAACTTAACCGAATTAACAGTAATTTGTTGAAATTTTAATATGAAAAATATGTGACGACAGTCCTCGTCATGTTTCTGTTTTTCTCTACTCATTTTCTCTCATTAACATTTTCAGTTCTCTGGCTTTTTATAGATTTTATGTGGAATTTCTCGTGAATTGCATTTTAACTTCTTACTATTTGTACATGAAAAGAGGTAACGAAGGAAAAAACCGAAAAAATAACTTCACTTGAACGAAAATTACCTTAAATTATCGTTTCGCAACCTTTAAATGGGGAAATTAAGAAGTGACGGGGACAAATCGTTCACTACTTTTCTGCGCTAACATTTTTCTTTTGTCGTCATTTGTTCTCGTCGGGCTGGCGAAAAAAAATCGCCTAAGATGTAGGCGCTTGAAGAAACGTTGTTATTACAACAACTGGTAAAAAGAACTGTATTTAAACTACGAGCAACCAATGGCATTAGTTATAAGAAACGTACATCATCATGTGATTGACATTAGCTTATTTATTCCTCGTTAAACTGTTTCACTTCTAAAATTTCCTCATTTTTTTTTGCTACTCGTCGGAGGTGGAGCTACGCTTGGTAGTACAAACCTAGATTTTTCTCTCTCGAATTTTCCTCCTAGACTTTTCTTCTGGATTTCTCGTCCACGATTTCAACCGATTTCTCCATCAACCACACCGTTAGTTGTATTCGAGCTCATCCTTGGAAGCAGACACAATGTATTTGTGAGATTTGTCTAGATTTTTCTTCTGGATATTTGGTCCAAGAATTCAACCAACCGCCCCGTCATCCACACCGCTAGTTGTATTCGAACCCATCCTGAGAAGGAGACACAATACATCTGTGAAATTTATCGCCTATCACTACAGGAATAGCAGGTTCTTTTCTCGTATCTTTGAACTCGCTTCAATTCCAGTCACCAAATCCACCTCTCTGAAATTAATCGAATATTTCTCGAACTCGTAACTTCTGACACTTAAAATCAGGGAAAATTTGGAGAAATTTGAACAACGAACTCATTTGATCTTTTGATTTATTTGTTTACAAGGCCGATTATGGCGCAATGGAAAGCGGTTACCACCACGTCTGCACGCTCAACGGTTCAATACCGTCCGCTGCCAACCAAGCACTCTTTCACCACTCTAGCGTCCATAAATTGGTGCTAGAGAGAATTGGTACTTAGCTCTGGAAGATAAAAAAAAACTAACTTTATACTGCTGTCGACTTCACAAGTCCTCGTGTAGCCCGCATTCATACCTCCTATCCTCTATTGAGCATTCAATGTCTCTTATTCTGCATTGGAATCGGATGCGCACCGTCATCTCAAAGCGGTTGATCAACATTTTTTTAATGGTATTATTATTTGCATTGCATTATTTCTATTATTTTTGCCATTTTATATTATTATTCAAACCCTTTATTATTATTCTCTTTTATCCAAAAAAAAAGGAAATACTTCCAGAGCTCTTAAATAAGTTATTCTGACGAACTAATGCTGTGTTTTTCTAATTTCTAAGTTTCTTTTTGTTACTTCATTAGAATTGTAAAACTTTGTGGCTGCATATCGACCATGTACCTCTTCAAAAACATTTGCACTTTTTTAGTCTCTATCTCGCTCTGCAAAGTTAATTCTTGTTGCATGATATAACAATTTGTTGGTGCTTCCCTCAACGTTCTCTCGAATATATTTATTATTACAATTATTATTATTTATATCTTTTATTTGTTTTTCATTTATTTGTTTTTATTTACTACGTTTAGTGGCGTGGAAAAGGGATGCGGTAGCAACACATACATAAAGCACAAATACAGTGATTATATGGGGGAAAGAGTGAAAAAAGAATAAAGCAAATTATAAAAATTAAATATTTTAATAATAAATTATATACAAATATAATATAAGTGAAATATAATAATAAACATAATAAAAAAAAGAATAAGCGAGAATCACTCCCGTTACTATCCGGCGCAGGTAACTTACATATTATTAAAACTCACCATAACTTGAGAAGAAAATTAAAATTAAATGAGGTACATATCTAGGAGCTGCGATATGTATGTTCCAATGATGATCGAAATTATTTTGTCCATGTGGTTCTTTCGTCAAACTTAATTCATAGTATGCAATTAATTCCATAGTTTTCTATTTTTATTTTCACATCCTCTAGGATTATTTTCCCACGATCTGTATTTTTTGTAACGATCCTATAATTTTTACCTACTTCAGTTCCAGATATATAGACAGATATTCCAGATAACATATATCCGGGGTTATACCAATTAGGGTTTCAGCGTGTGCTGATCGCGATCAGGAAAATATCCTAACGCAAAATTTAATCCCAGCTTTATATTATGTTCAGCGTATGCTCTACATTTTAATAACTTATATATTTCAATTATTTTTGAAAAAAATGGTTTTAATTTGCTCGGTCGATCTGCAGCAGTTCCTCTACAAATTTTTCGTTGCTAACTTTGACAAATTTTCTCCTACTTCTCCTTCCACACATTTCTTTTCTGGCCAACTATTCATATATGCTTTTTCTACTTTTTTTGTCTACTGTTTTGATCTTCAATCTCCAATCGTTCCTTTTTCATTACTCGGTGCTTTGAAGCATCGTTGGTACAAATGTTGCAGGAGAACAAAAAACTGCTGATTGTTTAGTTTCCGCGTTTTTTTTTTCGTGAAAACGCTGTGATTAACTGCTATAAAAGTTAACTGCCGGAACTTCTAAATAAAATACAAAATGCAATTACAATTCTAAATACAATTGCACAGTACAATACAATTTACAATAATATTTTCACAATACAGTGTGATTTTACAATAATAACTATATTGTATCATATTACTGTATTGTATTGTATCATGCAAATATTATGCAAATAAGTTGCATTTTCACTATAACTCTTATGTCTTTGCACAATAGTAGGATTTTGGATGGTAGCACATTGTTTTTCACCAGATGAAAGCGATCACTATAAAACGCAACATTAAACCGACAACATCAGCTCTTTCGAGTATCGAAAACATAAAAGTTGGAATTACTACGGCACCGCAATCTCAGCTCGTCTACGAGCTTGTCATGTGGAAATAACGGATGAGCCAGTGAATTGAGGAATTTTCAGAGATAATCCCATCACTGGCGGCAAGAACACGCCGTACTTACATAGGTCGCTAGAACGAATTTGTGAAATTAAATAATGAATTTTTTTCTTGTAAAACAAATAAATAAGTAAATAAATAAATAAGTGATACTTAGTAATTTAAAAAAGAGCAAAGATAAATAAACAAATAAATGATATATTAGTAATTTTTGTAAAATTCCTCTTCAAATTTGATTCTACGCGTTTCGCTAGGTCCTGCGACGACAATGGAAATGTACAGTAAGCTCCTTTCTTTCCGAAGTTTTACCTCTTCTAGGTATTATAAATTAAGAGTATTATCAAGTACATTAGGCTCATTCCACTTTCCTAACAATAAATTTTATAAATTTTGCAATGCGATTCGATACTGAAAGAATTAGAGCAGTTTTCTTTTTTTTTTTTGCAGCAAATCTAATTCCATTTTTATTTTAAAACTTTGAGTTTTTTGAAACACAACACAGAAAAAAAAGAGAAAAAAAGAAAGAGAAAGAAAGAAAGCGCAAGAAAAAAGAAGAAAGAAAGCACAAAATAAAAAACGATAATCTCTTAACTCTGTGGACAAACATTTAGAAAAAAAAACACTTCACTCATAAGAAAACTCATTATGTTATCGTTCATCGCTCCCTTTACTAATGCCTCTATTAAACTTTCCAACGACGCCGGCAATAACGAGGCCGCAAATCCTATCCCCCCAGCTCTGGGATAAAGCGCAAGTGCACTGAAGCATGAGACAATATTTTACCGTTGTTTGGGAATTTTCGTCAAAAACTAGATAATACTGTATTTGTACTTATTTAGTACATGGAATATTGAATATTCACTAGTAATTCTGGTAGAGATTTCAATTTAATTCTGGTAGACATTTCAATTTATTTAGAAATTTCAAATTGTTTTTATCCCAGTTATATAAGATAAGGTTACGTTTTGAATCTTTGAAAGACGTGTGAAGCTTCGAACGAATTTATTTACTTTTTTAAGTTCTAAAATGCACGCGAGGTTCATAATTAGAGCAGAGAAGAGTACTTTCCAGAAGAAAACCCTCACATTTTATCGAGATATCGTTATCAGAAACGTCGTAGTCTGTAATTTATGGAAGGAAATGAAGTGCATATGAACAATGCAACTATGCACTTCGATAGTGTTAGTTTTTAGCAAAAACCAGCAATTATAGTGCATGATTCAATAAAGTAATAATACTAATAATGATAATAATAATAGTAAAATAATTAAATCAATAACTGTACAGCGAAATGAGATTTACTTCTACTATATTTTGATATATACATCTAAAAGACATCTTACTTCGGACTTTTCGGGCTCCTATAGGAAAACCTAAGAAATAGTAGGAAACCTAAAGAATCGTTACTCATAATCTTGAAATACTAAGGATGGCTCTCGAATCAACCTTTAGAGGAACGAAAAAAAATTAAAAATATTCAATTCATTTCAATATAATCTTGAAATAGTAACGATGGCTCTTAAATCAACTTTTATAAAAAATAAAAATAAATAAAATAAAAGGAATATGAGTAAAAATAAAAAAAAACTAAAAACAGTCTTTAAAAATAGTCTTTAAAGGAACAAAAATAAGAAAAAAATTAAAAATAGTCTTTAAAAGATCTCTTGAATCTCTATTCCTAGATCTCTACTCCTAAATTATCCTATTCTCCTCAATCCTTATAGAAGTGATTAACAACCCCAACAGGTATTGGGCGTGGATTACTGTAGTCAGATATTATAGTAGAAATTCAAATGAGAACATCAATTTTGTAATTGGGAAGAAGATTCAGAAACTTCCCTCACATAGCTTAGGCCTTTTGCCTCGTTATTAAGATAAGAAATCACAGTTAAACGAGTGTTTCTAGTTTTTTTTTTCAACGTGTTTCTGATTAGTTCTTAGCAGAATTCCAACGATTTATATGCTCCCATTGATTGATTTTCTTTTTTTTTGTGATGATTCTGGGATAGATGTACATAGTGTAATCCTAAGAGGTACCATAAACGTCCGTGCACGGTTATGACTCGGAACGACACAAAACTAACCAACCATCGAACCTATTCATCATTTCGGAGTCAATAAATTGATAGAAGACTTGTTTGAGAGGATGAGGGCATTGACACAGATGGGCCTCGCTGGTTACAGTGCCGCCAGCGCTGTATACAGCGTGTCCATAAACCTCTACTATCCTTCTCTGAACGGCGAATTCCAAAGGGAACGATCACTTCATCGTTTGATGAATGGAAATGTTCCGTGAAATCCACTAAAATATATTCAAAGGACTGCTGAATACTAACAGTGCTTTTGATTGATTTGCTTGAGCTGTATTCCTGATCGGTATTGATTTTTTATACTAGCAGCTCAAATTTTAACATCAAAGACTTCGTCAGAGCCAGGAAAATCAAGGTAATCAGCGCTTCATTCTATCAAGTGATTACGGAAAGTATTCGAACGCTCAGAAAACTCTTAGTGCTGATTAGTGATTAGTGATTATTGATTGATCGATGATTGATGTCCTCATCGAAGAAAGATAGAGCAAAAATGGTGGTTGCTCAAAGATGGACAGAACTGGTCTCTCTTTGTCGGCTAGTGCTAAATTCAAGCAAAAAATTAATAATAAAATAATAACAGCAATAAATAATAACAAAAATAATCTACACTGATGGAGAAAACAAAATCCTCCATAAAATAAGAGCTCCTCGTTTGTTTACGACCAACCTAGGCATCACTGCGTTCTCAGTGAACATTTTCTGAAAATTGTGGCACTACCAAATAAGGCAGTACTTCCCTCAATTACGCGCTGAGTGATCGCTGTAGACTTGAGACAGTGCTAGATGTCTTTATGGAGGGAAAGGAGTGCAGCGGTGACGATAGTGAAGCGAACAATTCCAGGCCAACTAGTCTTGCAAAGGCAATGAAGTGTTTCCAACTTCGGTTTGAAAAAAAAACCAGATGGCCGTAAAAACAGTCAGTTGTACACCTTTTATTGCGGATAAAAAGTCTTAAAGAATCACTCGAAGAACTTTTTTCTTGAAAAAGTTCGAAAAATTGCTTTATTAGGTTGTAACAGTTGTTGTTGCACCTACCTACGTAACCTATACCCTATTCATTACAATTTCAGTTTAGAAAAAAAATATTATGTTCGTAGAGCATGCACAATAATAAATAAAGTAACACTAACAATCGCACAATATAACATACAAATTACAATTAAACTAATCAAAGAGCAATTAAAAATAATTCTTTATCAGCGCTCAAATGAAGGACAATTAAAAACAATCATTAAATGCTAAAATGTGTAGCTTTCAGTATTTGCAGATTTTTGTAGACTAGTTCCTAGACTCTAAACGTTATCCATAATAAATAAAGTTAGCAATTTCCCCTCTTGGTTTTCCCGACTGGTTTTCAGATTCGTTTATATTGTGTAATATAAAAACAATTCAAAAACAAATGGATATTTTAAAGGAAATGAATGAAATAATAAAATAATAAAAATATGGTAAAAAAAATAATTATTATCGTTTTTTCTCCATTTTCTCCTCTGTCTACAACTCTGAGATAAAATTACATGTGAAAAAAATATCGGAAATTTCTGGAATTAAGGTAGAACTCCTTCGATCGTACTCGATCTCTCAATGCTTCGATGTTTAGTGCCAGTATCCTTACGGGATGATAAATGTCACGTAGTAACGTAACGTATGTCGCGTAGCGATGCGATAAAGCACCATTGTGTCTCCGTGTAGGCTTTGCAATGGTTTTGCGCTGAACGCCAGCGCCGTTCAACGTCGACGTTTCGGATATTCGCTCGAAGTGATGTTCACATGGATTATCCATAAATTGTTTCAATTTCCGGAAAGTGCATTTATGCAAATCACCAATGACGAATGAATTAATGTATCTTGTTTTGCATCGTTCTAGAGAGGATAATTTCAATGTTTCTGAACTTCTGTATAGCAGAAATTATGCATCTATTATTTATTATTTATCGATTATCTATTGTTTACCTATTGTTTCTTCATTATTTCTTTATCATCTCATATTATTTCTCCTTTATTTATTTTCTTATTTATTTATTATTTATTTGTTTTATACATAGACCTTCGAAAAAGTCATTTCCTAAGTAGTATACCCTATCCATCATAAATTCACTTTAGAAAAAAATATTATGTTCGTAAAGCATGCACAATAAGAAATAAAGTATACTGCGGTGTAAAAAGAACCAAATTCTTTTTTGTCTGATTTTTCTCATCGCTACTTTTTTCACATAAGCATATTTTGTAAATCAAAATGTAACAGGGTAGTTTTTTTTCCACCTGATGTGCAGATGTTTTAATTTCTTTAAAAAAAACATTTTTTCGAAACAGAAAGTAGGTATGAAATAAATCTTATCAATGTTCCAAGTCGTTTCTCATAGAAAAGGAGAAAAAATCACTCGAAAATTCTAAGTTCTATGTAAAATAAAATTCTATGAATTCGTAGAACGAATGAATTGAAATTTCCAAATCAACAACAGATTTTTAAGAATTTAAAGAGTGAAGGCTTTCTTAAGCGGAAGAATCGTATCGATAAGTTAACCAAACAAGAAGTTGACATAGCCCCGGTTAATTGTTTTGACATTCTTTTGTTGTCAGCAAATTCTTTCGTTCCGTTTATAGTCGGAGATTTATCTTAGAATGTAAAATTTTCATAATTATATTTTTATTTTCATTTTTTTTGAGAATTATATTGTTTTTATTCTTTGTAAAATTTTTATGTTTATATTTTATTTGTAATTGAAGTGTTCATGTGTTCGATGCTTTCTTCTCGATGATTCAAGAAATGTTGTAAATTGTGGATAAACATTCTATCCTGAAAACTTTACTTGGAAAAAAAGAGAAAAATGTCAGGTGGGGAAAAAACACAAAAAAAACTACAAGTTACTGAAGATGTGTCTCAATAAACGAAATGGAAAATTGTTATTAAATAATAATAATAATAATAATAATAATAATAATAATAATGGTAATACTAGTAATAATAATAATAATGATAATAATAATGATAATAGATCAGATCCCCGGGCAAGATATGCGCGCTCGAATTTTTCCTCGCTTCTCAAAATTTGCTATTAATAATAGTAATATTAAATTATTAGAAACAGAACCCAATAATAAATAATACAATACAATAGTCATATAATATGTATATATAATACAATATTATAATATAATAGAATAATAGTTTGCCTCCATAATAGTTATTTTACGTGCACTCGCTCAGCGAATCATAAATTACCCTATCACATATTATTTGTCCGAGCGAATGTAGGGCCATTTATAAGGTTATTGTGCCCTGTGAACGTATGTACGTTAAACGTAATTACCTTTTTAGTATTTCAACAATGCGCCGCCCGTCGAACATGCCATGGTGGTTCGCGTTTGTGCAGATAGGATCTCGAATTACCGCAAAACAAGGGCAAATTTTGAGAAGCGAAGGAGAAATTCGAGCGCGCCTATCTTGCCCGGGGATCTGTCGGCGTCGGCGACGACATGAGAGGATGATGGGGACTGGAGCCGCTGCTGCCGCCGCCTTCGCTCCCCTTCTTCTTCTTCTTCTTCTTCTTCTTCTTCTTCTTCTTTTTTCTTCTTCTTCTTTTTCTTCTTCTCCTACTCCTCTTCCTACTCCTCCCCCTCCTCCCCTGATTAGAGCAGTTCGGCTTCGTTTCTATTCAATTTGGCCTAACAATTCGTCATATGCATCGGCATTTGTTCGTTTCTATACTGAATCCTTAAAAAAAAGAAGAAATGGATAAAGAGAAAATCCTTCCGTTTCTCTACAAATTTCTCTATTCTTTATTTCTAACATGTTTTCCTCTACCGAAAATCGTATGTATTGTCCACTTGAAAACTCCTTGAAGTTATACGAGCCTTAATAGAGCATTATTTACCTTCATTTGTGCCGAAAAGAGCGTTCTCAGTTTCTACAAAAATCATCTTTTTCTGTTAGATTCCAGTCTCGTACAAATAATGGATTTTTCGCTTTTCTTAAATTAGAACCAACTTCTTCTGTAGGGTGAATGAATTTTCCTATCATTTTTTTTTTGTTGTCGGAAATTCGACATGTTCTTTCCACTTTTTCTCTTCCATTCCAACTGCACTCTTTCACACATTTTTCCACTTTGTTTCTCGTTTATAATAGGTAATGGCAAGATAAAAATCTTTAGGTGCCAAAAAAAACACGCTAGTCTGAGGCAATGTTTTTGTTTCTTTCCTACGCTCCCGATATTTTCACGGCATTTTACGAAATTTTTACGATTCCTTGAGTATATGTGCCCTTCTTGAACTCGGACTTTTGGAACTCATAGAAATAATTTTCATCAGAAGTGACGAAACTACTATTGAAAAATTAAATAGTATTGAAAAATGTAGAACGATGGTATCCTCAACATTAACATAAAGGTGTCTGTCTCAAAACTAATTTTCAACAGATATTTTTTTCAAATGAGCTAAAAACAGATGAAAATTCTCTACCAGTAATCAGTCCGCTTCGGATGCGCTCACGCGTTGGACTTTCATTCAAAATCGTATGGGGTTTACGAACGTGTATCTTTGCCTTTATAGAAGCTTATGGAACCATCCGGTGGGCTACCTTAATATCTTTATCCTCTTATATTATTTGGTACCAGTCTACCTATCTCAGAAAGATGAAACGCTTGGTTGGCGTAGGGAGGTTTCGAATTGTCGGGTTTACGTTCGCAAAAGAACTTCTTACCAACTGATTTTTTCTAACGTTTTATTTTTAACTGTGAATCAAATATTTAAGAAAATTCCAAAATATAAAGCAGATTTCTGAATGATTTCAGAAAACGCAAGCTTAGAACAGATTTCTATCATTCAGAAAAAATGTTTTAAAATCCCTATAGTTCATGATTTGGTGGCAAAAATGCTAATTGGGCATAAAATGCAGAGAAAGAAGTAAAAAAAGAGAAATATACATTTCCCGCTTGGGAATTCACACACGTCCTTAATTCTATTCTTTTCAACTGTAAGTTGGATTCCACGTCAACGTTGAAACTCCTCAACATTCAATAAATATTCATTATTTAAATGTATTCTTCTTAAACACAACAAAAAACGAGCGGCTTTGGAATGAATCCTGATCAGATTCGTTTCTTTGCAAGCAATGAATTGCTGTTTCGATCTGAAAAACTTGAAAAATCATATATTTCCAAAATTAAACGCTCAGGATGAAGTTAACTAAAGTCAATAGGACATAACAGAGCGAATATTTTTATTACCTTCGACCGCATGAGTTCGTATGAGTTTTTCGTAACGGTGCCTCCACGGTTCTCTGTCCCACGTATTACCGATTCATAATTCCCCGTCCGTTCTTTCTGCACATTTCTGAATCCATGTATTAGTGGTGGTTCAGCATTTTTATGGATTCGTGGCGCCCTTTTGACATCATCAATCTTTTTGCTGTTGTTAACATTAGGTCCTGTAGCGAAAAACTTGCTCCCATGAGTTCCTCATTATCCGATATACGAGTGGGAGCGACCTATGTAGCGACTTTCAATTCTAGGACGGACGTAGTCAACCAGCGTAGCCTCTATTGTTGTAGGGAAGCAGTGAAGGCTTTGAACAACAGCAATTTCCAGTGCCAAATCACTTCTAATAAGTGGTCGAGTGCTTGTGTCTATAGCATACCTCAACTCCAACTTCAAAATCACCTCCTTCCCTCTAGCGGAGGCTGCGCTTCGGTGTAGTAGTTTTTGTTGGGGTAGATAGTGGATTTTCCTAACTACTCTTTCCGGTTATTTATCCAGAACCCACACCAATACCGTGTGCTGGGAAAAACGTCATTACGACCCCAAGTCGTCGCCGTATGGTATTGTTGCCCCGTCCTCGCCTGTCCTTTGACAAGTCCACAATTATCCCAATTCCGCCACCTATAATTAAAAGACGCCGCGTACCGTAACCGTGCCGCGCCGAGCACGCACGACTGTCACGACGATAACGGTGGTGATCTCGTCTGGATATATATTTATTTATTTATTTATTTATGTGTGTATGTGTATGTGTATGTGTGTGTGGCTGCCGTCTGTATCACCGCTAGCAAAACTAGGTGCTAATATGAGAGAACTCTCTAATGAGCCGGCACGCGCAATTTGACCAGACATACTCGTTAGTTTTTCGGCAACGACACATTCGACGCCGATTCCCCTCTATCTCGGCAACATGTTGATCCTGCCGAGAAATTTCCACATAATTCTGCTAAAATTTCGCTACACTTTAGTCTCCTAGTCGCTGGTTTTTTTCTCTGTTTCGCAGTGCTCGTCCGCAGCAGAAAATTCCTCTCAAATTTCCTCAATTAGTTCCATCAAACAGATAGGCAAAGCATGCGTAAAAAAAACCTCCCCTAAAACATTTAAACTCGACATTTGTTTACTTCTTTTTTTTCTCTGTTTCGCTGACGTCGCTAGAAATTCACATAAATTAAAATTATGGATTCGACTATTGTGTTACCGATTTTCATTATTGTTTACTCTTTGGCTAAAAATGTTGTTAATAAATTTTTGCGAAGAAAAAAGATTGTTTGAAAAATGAAAATTTGCATACGGTAGCCTGAAAAAATCACAGTGAATGCTGCAGTTTTCAGGAAGTCGCAGAGACATTCATTAACAACATGTTATGGATCTAAAATAAACAATAACAATAAACAATACAGCAAATAAAATAAAGAATCGTAACTCTTCGAACTTTTCTCTTTTAATTTTTTCCTTTCTTCTTTTCCAGCCTTGCTTAGCATTTTTAGTTTTCTTCTCCCTTATAATTTGGTCCCAATAGATATTTTCTCAAAAATGAGGTTCGCTCTCAAAAATTAGGTTTCGTTATTACGTTCCTCCTCTAAAGACATTGTAAAAACTACTATTATAACTACGAGATTCAATGTTTTCCAGACAGGAAGAAGAGGATAGGAATAGTAGAAACTGATTGGGAATTTTTTTCATCATTTTCTGCTTCCTTTTTCGTTTTTTTTCTTATTTACAATTATTCTTAACAGAGAGCGTCACTTTCTTTATTTTCATTCACTTCATTCTTTAGGTTGTTCTTCTCTCACGTTCCCATGCATGAAATATACAGAAAACAATGAATGTACTAATGTAGCGACGAATCATCTTCATCTTTCTTGTCTTATGATCTCAAGTCTTGAAGAATCCCGTAGTGAGTCCTCATCTGAGAAAATGAAGCACAAGATCGCTTTATATCGTTTTTTTTTAAAAAAAGCTCTTCCGCTTTGCATGATATTTGCACTTCCTTTTTTTATAAAGAAGCTTTTTGCATGCTTCTTTCCGCCTCGTAACCTACCATTTCATGCCATTCACTGTCTGAAATCGGGACTGAAAAACGGATAAAGGAAAGCAGGAAAAAGGGGAAAATGTAGAGGAAATAGGAAAAAAATGAAAGTGAATCTGGTTATTTCTCTATCTATAGTTGTTCACTGATAACATTCATATGCTTGCCTTAATTATTTGTGAATTCCACCCGCTTTCCTGGATCACAGCATATACATATGTATTTCTTTTTCTAGATCTTAAATCTCATTCTCACCTTATTAATTTTCTTACTCTTATCTTATTAAAGGATAAAGGATAAAGTTTCTGGCGTTAATCAATCCGCTTGGGATGCGCCCCCACGTTCACTTCAATTCAGAATCGTTTGAGGTTTACGAACGTGTATCTGGCCTATACAATGACTTGCGGTGGCTAGCCGATGTGTCAGGTCTGTGTTTTTATCCTCCCAGACAAGTCTGGTACCAATTTATCGACCCCGGAGGGATGAAAGGCTTGGTGAGCACTAGGGCGGATTCGAACCTCCGATCGATTGTGCAGTAAGCGGAACCTCTAACCGCTACACTACACCCGCCCCACTCTTATCTTATTAATCCTTATTAATTTTATTTTGATCTTATTAATTTTACATTTGTGTACTGTTTCGCAGTCATACAAATCCATCAACAACATCTTTGAAGTGATGTTCTGCTAGAATGCGGTTTTTTCATGAGGCGAACATAGTCGGCGCCGACTATGTTCAGCCAACTGAGTGTCATCAGCGTTTGATTGGAGCAGGACAGATGTAAGAGGAATTGTGTGTGTGTGTGTGTGTGTGTGTCTGTGTGTCTGTCTGTGTGTGTGTGTGTGTGTGTCTGTGTGTCTGTGTGTCTGTGCGGTGTGGTGTGGTATGGTATGGAATGGTGAGGTATGGTGTGTGGCAAAAAAAGAGAGCATGCTTTCACAGTCGCATCGCGTCGCGTTCCTCTCGCCGGGTTGAACACGTAGGCGCGCCGACTATAGTCGATCCTGAATTTTTTTTCTTGTCATTTCAATCCTATTATTTTCTGTATACAGGGACGATCCATAAAAACCGATAAAATTCACAACGCACCCAGCCAAACTATGTGAATATTTTTAGTAAACAAGTATAGCCACAAAAATCATCACATTCACTTTTTCCTCCTTTTCTTTGACTGTAAATGTTAGCACTGATTATATATCCGTGCGCTAAATCCCAGTCATGCAAGGATATCTGCAGCATTTACGAAATAATATTTTGGTTATTAATATTTTTGGATGTCGTTTTATCCTTACGATTTTACGAAGAAACTCAGCTAAACGGGAAAAACCTAAGACAATGTGTTTCTTTAAACAAGAAAAACATAAAATAACATGGTCCTCAATTTTTTCCACTACCTGCATTACGTTCTTGTGCAAATAATTGAATTTTCAATCACAAAAATTAAATTCGTAATATTAGTAAAAGTGCAGAATGCACTAGTTTCTGCAGTTTCTGCAACTTCTTCACTTTTCCCCAAGTGGCTTCATTTTTGCTTTAAAACATTGTCAGAGGATGTGGACATTGGGCTCAAAAAATACTCTAAGAAATATTATTGACCTACCGTAACTACCTCGGAAGTACGCTACCTACTGTACTACCTTGTAGAATGGGAATTATGTTTGAAAAAAAAGGAAAAAATAAATAATATCTATCACATGTTGTTTACATCTATTAGCAAATAAGGAATAAATGAAAATAAATGGAAAAATGTAAATTGAGAAATTTTTGGGGAAATTTCTTGAAAACTGCAGACGCAGGAGGCAAAGACTAACATTCAAAGCTAATGTGTTCTGCATGAGTAAAATGAGGTAATCGAACTCAAGCTCGGCTCGAACGAGAACAACCTAGTGCAGGAAATGTAGTAACAAGAAAAGAGGGATCAGAAAAAACACTTCTCGCCAAATCGTCATCGTTTATGAAGCAGAGCAGAAGAAATTTTTTGTGTTTGCGGAACAAATGCATATCTACATAGGTGTAAATTCGAGAATTTTTCTATTCAGGAGCACCTAGGCGGTAAGAGTGCATGTTGGCGAGAGACGCTGACGACGATAGAAATCTGAGAGAGTTTGAGTTGACGTTGTAATTGTAAAAGTTAGAATGAGAAAGAAAAGGAAAAAGAAAAGAACGGACTTTCTTAGAAGATTTTTAAAAAAAAATTAAAATTCTACTAACTCTCTATTCCACCGGTATATATACTTGCAGGATATGAAAATAATTATATACTAGTTGAGTTATCCACTAGTTTTTATTTCAAAAAATTCCTCATTAGCCACTTTAGATAGAAACTACATGTGTCCTTTAATTTTTTATTCCCTTTCTTTTCCAACATTCCATACAACAGCCATCTGCAAATATTTTTTCTTCTACTTAATTACTCTTATTTCTCTGCCAACCAGTAACTTTCCTAGATCATCCGTGATTACCATTACTATGTATATAAACAAATAAATAAACATGCATGCCCCAGAGATAGGATGTAGCAAGATACTTATAAGCTAAGGGCCAGCTCCTTAAGGGGAAACTTGTCAAGAAAAAAACTGAATTACTTAAAAAAAAACTCGAAACTACATATCAAAATTGAGAGTAACTGATTTTAAAGCACATTAAAACCGTTGAAAAAAAATTGAAAAGTAGTGTTTTCTTTTCCTCTTCTCTTTTTTCGTTCACTCGATGCTCATTTCTTCCTTCAAACTACACACGAGTCCTTTATTCCAAGCCCCTTGTCACTTTCAGATGTGTCCCATATTGGGCTTAAGAAACATCAGAGACTCATCGCAGATCAACTAAAATGGCCGAAACGGGGCTGGTTGAGGAAATTGAGCCATGTTTGAGGACGGAAACGGGCAAACCACCAGGTGAGTACGAATTTCTTGGTGGCTGTGTTGAACATTCTATCATTCAACGGCACTTTATGCTGTTCGAACAGATTTACAAAAAAAAACGCTAATAAGCGATCTTGAGAAGGATCCAATGTCATTTATCCAGTATTACTTAACCAACTAAATAAACGTGTTCAATTGATTCGTTTTTTGCGCGTAGGAAAGTAAATCTTTTACTCCTACGGATTTACCACCGTTGTGATCACTTGAAATTGACCTCACCTATATGATGTCAGCGAAATTAATTATGAGGGAACTCCCAGAAATGAATATTTTCGTAATTTTTTTTTTACTTAAGAGGTATCCTTAACATCCTTGGGATATTGGTTTTATTCCTGGAATCTTTCAGATTCGCTTATCTCTGGTTTATCGTCGATTTCACATCGAAAACCCGACTATGCACGACGATGCATCATCGTTCTGCTCATCCATGCTGTCTTCATTCTGGCTGTATTTTTGGCATTTCTCATTGGACATTGGTTATCGGAACAGAATGAGAATAACAACACGGCAGCGGATGAGGTAAAAAAGAGTCGCCTCCGGGAGTCTCGGTTCACTTACTACTATAGTTGCTTTCTTCTTTAAGTTAGTCTACTTCATAACATCTGCTCCGTCCTCTTCACCTACCACTACTAACCTACCGACTGATGAAGTCACTCTACTGACAACCATGAAAAAACCTGAGCTAACTACTCGCTTACAACTAACCTCGTTAACTCCTCGTGATCGTCTTATTCCGGTGCGTCTTAATACGGTAGTTTCAGAACTCGACATGTTTCTCAAATTTTTCCCAGCTCTATGAGGTCCCAAAGATGTCCCATTTCTTCCACTCTCTGATTTCATCTGTATACGAATTTAGCTCGAACCACAACGAAACTTTACTCTTATGGATGTTTCACCGCCAGCCTACGAATCCTACGAATTTATGGAGGAGCTGCATGCTACGCACGAGAAACGGAAACAGGACGTCCTCCTCGTTCCTGTTCCCACTCATACTCTTCCTCTTCATTACGATCTCAATGTAACGTAATTAAATTTGGAAATTTTCGAGAATTTTCAAGTGATGTCCATAAATTTCCAGTTAGATTTGACTCAGTTTGGACAAAGAGTGATTCGTGGTAGCTTAACGGTACATCTGGAATCATTTGGAAATTCCACAGACGATGAAATCCTTTTTCATGTTGGCACACGAGTGAACATTGAGAGGATACGATTGAGAAGAGAAGGTAAGCTGGGGCTAGAGCTGAGATAAAAAAAAAATTCTCAATTGAAAAAAGTAATGCAGGAAGAAGAGTGTATCCGAAAACCTTGAAGAGGGAAGATCAGAAGAAGTTGGCTCGTTTAGTGCTGAAAGAGCGATTGAAACGAGGACGGTAAGCTGTAAACGAACGGATTTTTCCTCATCACTTCCTCATTGTATCCTTGAAATTTTCAGATATTTACTCGAAATGGAGTACAATAGCACGATTTGCGATGAAGATGGTGGACTTCATTGTTATTATGAGATCGATTCGGTTGGTTTTTGTTAGAAGGTCGTTAATTGAGTTCCAGTGAGAATTAGTGGGAGCTGAATTGTGTTGCCAAGCGCCCGTAGAGGGCAAAAATGGACGGCCATATCGCAAAAATGGGATTTGTCAGTGAAAAACCAGGAAAGAAATGTAAAAACAAAATTTTTCTCCCTAAAAGGTTGGTGAATAAGAATAAAAAATTTGTCAGGTACAAATCTATAAGTAGCTCACAGAGAAGAAAAGAGTAGAGCTCTTCGTTGAGCTGCAGCTTCAATTTTTAATCACCACTGCCTTTCATCGATGGTCCTTAGCTTTTCGGTGGTCTTTTGGTTGATGTTAAGCAATCGGAAAATTAATGAATTATTCAACTACACCTCCCATTTGGGATAAGCGGTCTGATACCGTAAAACTCGACAAAAATGCGCAGCAGACGAGTCTAATATTGTTATTGTTGTGTTGTTGTGTTTGAGCTTGATTGTAAATCGTCACTGTATTACGATAGGGTTGACTTAAGACATTTTCTAAGTTTGTGGCTACTTGAAGGATGAAGTCAGCGGCAAAAATGACCTGGAAGCGTTCATCTCCGCTCACAGCATTTTCGTACCGCCTTCACTCCATTTGCATCCACAACAACATTATGCCTGTTTAAATAGGGATAGCCACCAACGTCAATGAAAAAATGGATTTTGCCTACTTTTCGACATCCAGTAGCGATCCGCAGGAAAAAAAATTGCGTAGTTGAGTCAAAACGACATGAAGTTTGGTGCAGTTACGTAAGCTCGCTCGAAGCAGTGGGGTAGAGCTTGGGACGGAGGTGGGACCATTCCGAACCGCAACGATCCCACACCACACTGCAGTTCGCGATGGTCCCACCTCGATCCTAATCGCTGTGCTGTACCGCACCGAGCTTCATGTCGTTTTGATCCGACTGTACACGATCGTTTTTTGTGCAAAATGATCTACTTAGCTGCACTCGAACGCGGCGCAGCGCGATGCGAGAAGTTACACACAACGGAACATTTTGTTTGATTTGCTGGGCGGCAAATGAATCGTAACTGACAACCGTGCACAAACCAACAAAACGGTATAACGCGGTTAATGTCGAGATGGGACCCGCGCTAGCACCATCATCGCTGCAGTTCGAGCGAGCATAGCGACGGAGCCACCTCGATTCGAACTGCTACACTTCGCATAGTCGTGCGATGTTAAAAGACCTGGACGAGTTAAAAGTTAGCGTTAGTTAGTTAGTCAAAAAAAGTAAAAAAAAAGTAAAATTAAAGTTAGCTGAAGTGTAGCTAATTTCAAATGAAATAAATAAAAAGGCAGTTTGTTCGGAGCATTTCTCTGCAGCGCTGCAGAACTTCTTACTTATATTTCAGATAATATTCTCTTTAGTAGCTTTTAGGTACAGCTATATTTTTGAGTCCTTTCTCGGGTCAGTTAAAGATTTTGATTTAAGTTTGATCTATCGCTTCCGTTTTAAGGCCAACAAATCAGTGGTGAGCTCATTTACGACAAAATTTGAACCGGCTCTTGCGAGGTCATTTCTTCCATGTTGGGATGATCCAGGAATTAAGGTATGATTTACGCGAAGAAAACTACATGCATGTTCACTGTCAATGTCATAGGGTTTCTTTGGAATTCACTTTTTTTTCAGGCTACCTTCAACATTTCTGTTCTTCATCATCCCAAGTATGTTGTGTTGTCAAATATGCCAAGGAGTGGGCAGAAACAAAAAAGTGATGATCTGATCACTACAACATTTCATGAAAGTCCTCCAATGTCCACCTATTTGCTTGCGTTCGCAATTGGTAATAAAAGGAGACATGCATTATTCAGGAGTTAGCCGGGAGTAATACGTCATGTATCCTTTCAGGAGAACTTGTGCCATTAGAAATGCGCACAGAGCGGAATCTACCGCTTGCTGTATGGACACATCCGGAGGATTTTCTATCCGCTCGTTTCGCCGCCAATTTCTCTCCGGTAATGTTCGATCGAGTGGAAGATGAACTAGAGGTAACAAAGGGAAATAAAAATTGTGAATAGGAAATACAACGCAAAAATGACGACAACAAAAATAAAAAGAGAACGATTGAATTCCACAATAATAGCTCTATTTTTTTCGTTATAAATTTAAAAATCTTGGATTGCGGACCTGAAAATGCTTGAAATTCCTAACATTTCACGTTTGCGGTGCTCTTATGAAGTGGACCCCTACCTATATCGAGAGGCGTTAACATTTTGGTCATTTCTTCTAGGGAACGAAACTCGAATGTGCCTTATCAAGCTTCTTGGTATTTTCTCGGACGGGCCAATAATCCAACGTTTATACATGTTTTGTAGAACAATTAACGCAACTGATAAATCAAAGACCAATTGTTTCTAAGAAAGTACGGTCCAGTGAAAAAAGGTGATCTTTATGCGTTCCACTATACCTACTGACGAATGTACAGCAGGCGTGTACGCAGTGAGACCTTCTGCTAATTTTGCCTTTGGGCTGAAACTAACTACTAGCTGCGTTGGTATGATGGCAGGATCGTGAATAACGGTAGGAAACTGCGCTGGTCTAAAGGCATCTCCCCACAAATCTGAGGTGGTACAGGAGTTCAGGTGACGTATTTGTACACTGGATCGTAGATTATGGAAAGGGTGCGATTCCGTCCATTTCTTCCTAATTGCCGTAAAAAACGGCCCGGAAGATGCGGCGCGTGCACAAGGCTGGCGCGCTCCAATCGAACTCATTGTAGAAAATAGTGCGCCAGAACGCCTGAACCCTGATCTTCCGGACTCTTTTTTACGGCAATTAGGAAGAAATAGACGGAACCACCCTTCTCTCCATAATCTACGACTCCGTATAGGCATAACCCACCGGAATCCTGCACCATCCCAGATTCGTGGAGTAATGCCTTTAAGGTGTTTGCTCCGCAGATCAAAATGTTTTGGCTAAGATATATGTACTTCCAAGACAGTGGAAATCGCAGAACAAGGCTGTTTCAATTATTTACTTCTTTCTTTTTTTTCCCAAAATTTCTCTCCAAAAAAACAGTAAATGAAGAAGTAAATTTCCTGCAGATCAATATTTTGCTAGCATTCATTTTAAATTTTACAAATCCTGATCCAAGTGGAGTAATGTATTTTGGCGAAAAAAGGACTGCTCCGTCTTGGTATGTGTTAGGCATCGCCATAATAAATAGAAAAAAGAAAATAAGGACAAGAAGCAATTCCCAAATATCTTGCTACTTTCCAGATGACAAATACATTCCAATGTGCTCTTCCTTTATTGTCCTTGCTTGAATTTCGATAACTTTTCTAGGTTCCCTATCCATTACCTAAAATGGACTTCGTCGCAGCACGCAGTTTTCCTGTTGGTGGCATGGAAAATTGGGGTCTTATCGTTTTTGACAAGCAATCATTGCTTCTGGATAGTTCACTCGAAGGTTTCTCATATAGAGAGAGTCACAAATCTCCCCATTAGATTAAAATCTCCAATCAATTCATTTAGATAGTCTCAACATGACCGTGGATCGTCTCTACCACGAATATCGTATCGAAAAGATTATCACTCATGAAGTTGCTCATCAATGGTGAGTTGTCGAACAACCCTCCAGTTACGGATCAACATAAAGAGGTGTGCAAAACTTAAGGATGAAATAGTTACGGTAACATAACATATGTATTAATAACTCCGTGGAAATGAATGAAAGTGCCCGAGTATGCCGCTAGAAGTCTTCCACAAAGCTGGACGTCACATCCCATGGGGTCACCGTGATTATAGCGCAACTACAGGCTACAGGCCCTACCACGAGAACTGCTTACCAACCCTGTGGAGAGCAGGGGAGCACACAGAACATGCTCTGCCATCAGCGAGGTCACACTTTCTATTAATGGCAGCTTATCATGAATCTGATGTGCTATGGATTTCTCATGGAAAGCTTCCATACGGGGTCGTAGATTGCGGAAAACCACATGGTTCCGCTCACCTCTCCGTGATCATCGTAAGAAACGGCATGGGAATCGCTTTATTTCCTACAAGGTGCGTTAGAACGCGCCTCTATATACACATTCCGTTCCCCTCAGCAGTCTATTCATAGGGTTGACTTTAATAGGCTGCTCAGCAGATCTTATTAATCCTCGGAGGCTCGCTCGTTGATGCGGCGCGTGCGCAAGGGTAACGCGTTGCAATGCAAGTCGTCGTAAGAAACGTTGGCATCCGGGGCATTTTTTACAGTGGCTACGCAGAGATGAACGGAACCATCTGGTTTTCCGCAATCTACGACCAGGCATAGAAGCTTTCCATGGGAAATCCATACCACTTCAGAATCGTGGTATGCTGACTTTAAGAACCATTTCCCGCCGTTTTAGGTGGAGTATATGTATAGAGGATGGAAAAAAGGGAGGGGGGGTGATTCCGTCCATTTTAATTGCCGTAAAAAGCCGGAAGATTGTTTGGCGCACCATTTTGTACATAAGGTTCGATTGGAGCGCGCCAGTTTGTGGGCGCCATCTTCCGGGCGTTTTTTAGGCAGTTAACAAAAAACTATTGACGTTGAATAACCTTCCTCTTCGTAGTCTCCCCTCCCGTATACAAAAACTCCACCTAAAATTTAAACCCCCAAATGCGTGGGATGATCCTTTAAACCATTTTCCGCCTTATTGCGTATTTCTTCCACGGTACCTAATCCGTTCGTGTAACTATTGTCGTGCAAAAATAAAAGTGCCATTTCTGTTCGCCTTATTGCGTATTTCTTTCAGTTACCTTCTGCATTATACTGTGGAAGTTCTTTCTATTCATTCTATTTCATCGAGCTATATAACTTGGCAATGACACGTGAAAGTTACTTTCGTCCTTAAGTGTTGCACACCAGTGGAAATACTGTTACTTTATCGACCTGAATTTCTAATTCAGGTTCGGCAACCTGGTCACCATGCGTGATTGGTCGGATTTGTGGTTGAATGAAGGATTTGCCACATACATGGTCTATGAACTCCTTAAACAGGAGCATCCGAAACTAACAGAGAACGAGTATCTAACTCGGCTGTGCCAACTGGTTAGAAAACAGGTATTTTTGCCGAACCATATCGATTTTTCCTGATTCCTTACCACCTAATCATAGCTTGTTTCATTTCTCATTTTTCCAACATGTCAAGAGATCGAGTGATGGAAGGGAGGCGAGTGAGAACAACACACCTTCGAATGCAGCACCGCTACAAACTTCTGTCTCAAAATCCGTCCCAAATCGTCGAAATCCTTGAGAGTGGGCAAAACTAAGCTTTGGAAATAACATTCGAAAGCAAACTAGTTGCAGATTTCAATAGAAATATGCAACTAGTTTGCTTTGGAATTGTTTAAAGAATTTGGTTCTGACAAATGTGATTGAATTATTTTGGGACAGGAATTCGTAGCGGTGTTGTAGGGTAAAGCCGAAAGAGTGGGGAAATGTGTGCCAAGCAGGGAAGGGGCGTTTGTTGCGGCGGATGCAGCGCGGCAGCCCAGCTGAACACATTCGATGTTGTCTGCTTTAAAAAATGAAAATTTTCTTAGCTAAAGAACTTTATAAAAAGTCAATAAGAAGAAAATACGGTGTGGTTTAATGCATGGTCATATAAATGTCCTCAGTTAAACTCCCATCCTGAAGTGTATTTCAGTCAACACTGGATCGTCCGGCGCTTGTTCGACCGCTTACCACTGAACTTGAAGTCGAGCAATCTTTTCATGGAACTCATCTCTACACAAAAGGATGCGTTATGGTCAACATGATCCGTGATTTAGTGTCCGAATTCGAATTTCGCGCCGGTGTTCGAAGGTACTGCTTAAAGGTTTTTGGCGGAAAGACGAAACGTTTTAGGTTCATCTGAACAAGACAAGGATCATTCCTAGTTTTTTTTCAGGTATCTCCGCAAAAACGCCTATCGATCAGTGTCCAGGCAAGAATTATGGGAGAGTATGCCTGCTTATGCTGATCATGGAGCAGAACAGCAACGACTCAGCGATGTGATGGAAGGATGGCTGGTGAACGAAGGGATACCTGAACTGACTTTCACGTACGTGGTTTTTCTGAACCGAAATCGATTTTTCTTCTGATACTCATTTATTTTCAGCCGCAATTACCTAAATGATATGATTACAATAACACAAAGACGCTGTGATGATCATTACCACAAAGCATTCCTCAAGGATGACAAGGAGTAAGTTCAAATATATTCAGCTCGATTTATTTCTACCATGAGAATCTAATTCTTCTTCCTCTGTAGAAAATCGGAAGGGAAACAAGGTGAGCGAATAAAAACTCGCACTCGACGCAACGACGACGAAGGGACCACACCGTTTAACGACTCTTTTTTCGATTATTTGCCTACAGATAACGTTGAACCAGTGAAGAAAAAACGGAAACACGGGCGGAGGAAAGCAAAAAAGGTTTGTGAAAGACGTGGATTAAGCTAGAAATAAATTGATAATAAGATATCCTAAAATACTATGAATGAATGATGAATAAACTGAGCTTTGTCGTCTATAGTAATAGAAGTCATGATCACCGTTCCAGTGATCATTTGTTCACTTCCGACGATCACGTTACACTAAGCTGTGGGACCCTATTTCGACTGCCGTAAGCGGTTGCAAAATACGCGACCTTGTACAGATATCTTAGCCGAAAAAATAAAAATAAAATAAATGGTAAAAAAATACACAAAATAAATTAAATTTTGAAGTACTGTAGTTTAGCAGACTTATATCCCTTGATGCTACCGCGATACCGTGCAATATAATTGTTCTTCCAGCCAGATTATATACCCCCGTAGATCAAAACTCGCAATGATCTTAAACCTACAACCATGTACAGAGGTTAACTAGTTTCAGCACAAACCAACAGTCACTCCTCCTTCGTCGAGCATATCCATAGATTCTCGCAGGGACGAGCTACGAAAACCACGTCACACCCCCAGGCCAAGTGATCTATGGAGCATCCCTTTCAGCTACACTTTTGGATCTGTGAAAAGCACCGAAGGGCAGGTGAATATTTCGGTCAGTCACTGTATTTCCCAGCAATTAATCCACGATCTTAGGTTGTGCGACAATTTTGGGTGAAGAATCGAAGTGTTTCTTTTGTGGACGTCGAGCTCTCACCCAGCCAAGCTGTGCTTGCAAATCCGAATTGGATTTATCCTTATAGGGTTAATTATGATATCACAAATTGGAAAATGATTGCAAGATTGGTAAGCTTCCATTTTTATTCTTTTGTTTACAATCCATTCTATTTCGAATTATGTGGAAATCCCTAGGAACAATCGTTTTCATAATGTGTCTACAGTTATTTTGAACCCGGAAAGGAGTCTCGATGCTGTAGCGCAGAAATTCCGCCACGTTTTCGTTACGTCTCTATGTCTTCCTCTTAAATCGGTTTTGAAAAAAAATGTTCAAAAAGATCTTTTCCATCCAATGACTTAAGCTTTGAGAAAAATCTGGCATTTTTTTTCAGCTATTCACCGTTAATATTCATTTTTTTTCCTCTTCCTTGCCTCTCTTACGATTCCTTCTTCAGTTACATCAAAACTACCTCGAATTCCCTGCCAGATCCCGTATACAAATTTTGGTTGACGCTGAGACCTTCCTAGCACATTCGGATCTCCCCGAGTTATTTATATACATCTTAGGGTAAGTTTACCGCGTACCGTAATACAATGTTGCCTTTTTTTAGATTTTAACTTTAAAGACTATATTCTCTCCTCATGATATTTTATTTGCCTTATTTCTTCCAAATTCCGCCACATAGCCGATGTAGATGACACCCGATGGGAATTTAGCCGTGTTCGATCAATACACATGTTTCTCCACCGAGTGAAGAGCCCCAGGGGGAAATTTAAAGATTGAAATAATCTCATGTGTTTTGTCTCCAAATCAGTATTGATTAGAAAAACTAATTTATTCCATCATTTTCTATTTCCTTTTATATTCTATTTCTGTTTCATTTTTCTTTCCTATTTATATTTACTACATCACTTTCTCTGAATTTTCCTCTTGTTCCAGGTACCTAGCGGATGAGACGGATTTGGGAGTATCGCTCATAGGCATGAACGCAATCCATAGACTTTTTGATTCATTCCGAGGTATAAACCTACCAGAGCTACAACTATACCTCGCACCTGCAATAGCACAGCTTGATCGGCTTCTAGACGATAGTCAATCAGATTCAGAGCTAGCCGCACTTTGGCTCATCGATCCCACTCGGTAAGAACTCCAGGAGTCAAATTAAAGGCAGCATACCACAGATCTGGGGTGGTACGGATTTCAGGTGGAGTATCCGTATACGGGGTCGTAGATTATGGAGAAGAGGTGTGGTTCCGCTCATCTCTCCCTGGATCACTGCAAACAGCCGGCCCCTGAATACTGTTTTGTACGATGCCTTCTATTGCAGCGCGCCACCCTTGCATGCGTAGCGTCCCTTACTGCCTATCGGGGCAGTCCGCATTGATTTTCGACGAATCGCAGGACGGAGGCGGCGCAAGGGGTGGAACGTTGCAATAGATGGCGTCGTACAAAACAGCATTCTGGAGGCGGCTGTTTGCAGTGATGCAGGGTGAAATCAACGGAACCACCCCCGTCTCCGTGATCTACGAGCCCGTATACGGATACTCCATCTGAAATCCGCACCACCTCAGATTCGTGGTATGCTGTCTTTAAGTTATAGTACCAGAAATAGGAACACCTTCTGTACTCTTCACGTTTCAGGTTATCAAAGCTCTACCATCTCCGATGTATGACGAATCTTCCTACTTGTGATCATCAGGCTCAGGTACGGTCACCTGTCCGTTCGCGCACCAAAACTGCGGCAGCTCAAATGCGGAAACACAGCTAGAGTTCACATGATTTTTTTAGATGAGAAAAGATAACCAGAAAACATGAAATTTTATTTATTGTCAGTAAATCGGCAATGTTTTTCTTCTCTCAGACTCTGAATTTGATCTCAACAGCCTCAACAGCAGATATTTCCGCTTTGAGAAATGTGTTGACTTTGTAATAGAAGACTATGAGTGAGATGTCAAGCATGTATCCCTCATTAACTAGTTGAATGATTTAAACGTTCACGGCTGATAGCTACGTACAACCATTTTTCAGTTTAAAAAAAAAGCACAAAAGTACACGAATACAACAGCGGTAGTGACTATTGTCCCAAAATCCGTCTCCGACTGATTAATCCGTCGCAAAAACCACAAACGATCCTGAATTGGAGACGGAGTCGAACGCGTACGCCCTAATATATGTAAAATCAACAGTAATCAAAGGAAACATAATGAGTATTCCATAGACGTTGTTGTATTGGTCACATTCTTAATCCACGAGACCTCGGATTTCACTAGTTAGTCCCTATTCAGTTCACTGCTAGCACTTTTCATCTGGTCGCATTTAAGGCGCAGCGTTGGATGTTGTTCCCAAACTCTTTGCACGATGACGTTCACAAACAAGTTACAGCTGTATGTCACTACTTCTTCACGCATAACGTCACACGAGAGGTAACCAGAGGATAATTATTATTCTTCCTTCTTATTCTTTTATTCTTATTTTCTTGTTTTCAGGAGTCGTTACTTGAAGCGCAGTTGAAGAGCCGTGGGACTTACTGGTCGACTGCAGTGCAACTGGCCGCATGTTCACATGCTGATCGCGTCATACGCCTAGCGGCCAAACAAATTGTTGCCACTAAAAACGCGGCCATCTTTGCTTCCACCCTACAGGTCAGCCATAGCAGTTCAGCAAAGCAGTCGTCAATTATTTGAAATAACGTTCACAACCTTATTAGAAAATTTTGAAATTGAATTTAATAAAAATTAAAATTAAGCTTGATTCGATGATTAATGCGTTTGAAGGCTACATACCACGAAATTGGGATGTAGATTTTGAGTATGAACGTGGCCACGCTCAATTTGTCCTGATCGTCCTGAAAAACGTGACGTGGGAAAGGGCGTTTCTGTACGAATTTTCCTACGATGCACCTTATAACGTGCCATTCCTGCACACGCGCAACGTCTGTGAGCGGACACTATAACCAGTGAGATTCCCCAGCGCTTTGTCCAAGTAAAATTAATGAATAGGCTACTCAAAGAAACGACGCGTATACAGAGCTGCCGTAACAAGGTGTCTCGTAGGAAACTCCGTACAGAAAAGCCATTTCCCACGACGTTTTTTGGGACGATTAGGGGAAATTGAGCATACCCAACCCATATACTCGTAATCTATAACTCTAACATTATCTTTTTGTGCAGAGACCCCAAAACCGTCGTCATTTTCGTGGTATGCTGCTTTCAACTGTTGCGTCTACCATCGGGACAAGGTAGAAAGAGAGTGGGAAGAAAAGAGTTTACGTCAAGAAGGAAACGAGTGAAGTCTGCACTCATCTCCTTGAACGGATTCATTGTGGACTATTCCCCTTCAAAAGTTTAATTTTAAGACTAAGATTTAAGAGAGATTTTTAATCCAATTTGTGCTTCCCTCAAACCTGCCTCAAGTTTACCGCAGGTCTAGTCTGTTTATTCAAAGCCTGTTTTGAGACCATTTGGAACAGTCATTTTTCTGTTCTGCGGTGTTCTATAAAGCATCCATGTTAAAAGTGAAAAAGCCAAACGTCACTTCGGAAATTTTAGTCCGATTTCTCCTTGCACTATAATGCGAAATTCCGTAAAGCACTGTGGAATCAAATCGGAAAAATGACAACAGCGGAGAGACGCTTATTATTCTCTGTGGATGAGATCAAACCGCAACCTGCATCGAGAATCATTCTTCATTCCATTAGATCGCTTGATGAGCTCAACCAGGTATGTGATATCCACCGATTTGTCCACAATCTCATGAACCAGAAAGAGCATGTTGTTGAATTTTTTTTTTAAATTTTCCTTTAGGTCCGTTCACTTGTAACCGATTGGGGACCTAAAATGTCCAAACATTTGGAGTATATCGAACGACATCTACGATGGAAAATGCACGTCTCCCGAACGTCCCTCAAGGAGTTCTTCTCCAACCACGCTACTATATAGTGTTAAGCTACTTCAGGAGCAATTATCATTCTTGTTGTGGTTCACGCATCAGTTTACCTCTCTTACCACTGTGAACGGGTTTTCTTCCTTTGTACGGTAAATGCTGACGCTGCCCTCCCCATCAGCATTACCAAACTTATCATTGCTATCTGTTCCTCATTGATCTCCTTATCACTCTTACATACCAAAGCATTTTTTCTGGATGCATGGACATGCGTTGCGCATGTATAATACATTTCCGTATGTTATATCTCAGTATTACATTTTGGATACCTTACCTTTACTTTTTTAAAGTGTAGCTGAAGCTTTGCTGACTAGTTCATACTCGAATTGTTTGAAATTTACTAACTTTATTAATACTACTGCAATACAACATCTAATAGATGCTCATTTACAAAGCTTTATAAGAGACCTAACAATGTGTAGAACTGTCTGTGATTCATAATTCGTCGCCTGTTAGGGAATTCATACTTAGCAACGATTCAAACAGATCTTATCGATTCCACTTGAAAACGTGTACCTCGTTGAACAACGACGTTTAATAAATATCTATACCTGTACCCTGTTATATCAAACAACCAATGATGAATCCATTAACAAAAGTACATCTAAAACCCCGCACTGAAGCATCACAGCACTCTTAAACAGCAGTATTCTATAATTGTGGCTTGGACGGATGATCACTTCCCTTTGTCAGCTCCTTCGCCAGCGTGGTCTGATTCGTCCTCTGACTGAACTTCAGAATCATCAGAACACTCGCTTTCCTCACTGTCCTCATCATCAACCTCTCCTCCGCCATAGTGGCCGCTGAAATCTCCGGATTAACTACTAAAAACTTGCAACTTGACCAATCGTTAAGAAAATCGTCAACGCTTTATTTGGTTAAAGGGGACGTTTGCCAAAATTTCCAAGATTCGGACCAAAACGTAAAAAAAGGTAGAAGGTCAACAGTTTCGCGATGAAATTGGTTCAAAGAACAAATCTGAACTAAATCTGGAGAGGTGGCGTATTATCAATTCAATTTTCAGGTACAAACATCGCATTTATGTGTGATTCAACTTATTTTTCAATTATTGGGATGCGTCAACGCGTTCTACCGTAACTCGCAATCGTTGGAGTTTTGGAACCCGTGTTCGCCCCTATAATGACTTGTTGGAGCCAGCTGATGATCAACTTAGTGTTTTTATCCTCTCAAACAAGTCTGGCACCAATTTAACGACCCCGGAGGGAATAAAGGATTGGATTGCTTTGCACTAGGGCGGTTTCGAACTATCGATCGTACAACCCCACCGAACCTCTTACCGACTGCGCTACACCTGGCCATTCAAAAGATACAGAGTTTCTAAATTTCGAATTTCATGTTCCTATGCCAAGGAAGTACGTAGAACTGTGAATAAACAAAATGAAGACACAGTTCAAGAATGAAGAATAGCGAAAGGAACGTCTAGTACAAGGAAATAGGAATATAAATTGAAAAAAAAACGTGGTAATGAAGACTTCATCGTCGTTGTTCTTTAAACGTAGAGAAAAAGTTGAACAAAGAATTGAGTAGATGTGAACATTGTGGGTTGGTTCTCTTTGCACCAATTAGGAAAGGAAATGGCGGACCTAAAGTTTCGCCGCCATCTGTTGAACTCGATGGTTTTTTCAGCGCTAAATTACGCAGCGGAGACGTGGATCGACACAGGTAGGCCGGTTATACTGGGAATGGAACAGTTACGAGGTTGGTACACTAAGAGAATATAATTGAATCCCAAGAGGTTCAAAACGGTTCCGGGAAAACAGATCGTCAGAGTTGATGTTTGGCAGAAGGAACAGAACAATTAAGTCCCCAGCTCGGCTCTAGGATCTGGACCGTCTCAAACTCAACGTAACTTGCGGAATTTCCGAATTTTCTAGGTATGACTGCCAAGTAAACAACCATACCTCCAAACTTGTCCGCCTTCATAGTTATCTTCATCCTCCTCATAATCTGGACGATGTTGTCTTCCATATTCATGTCGCCGAACTGTAGCACACAAATGAGGATAATTATGCAAATTAGCCATACTTCCACAATCACTACGCAAAATACGGACCTGATACGCTGTAATCCTTGGTTTCTTTGGTCGGGCAGTTGCACTTCGGACATGGTATTTCCTTCGCCTTCGTGGCGACCACTCCTTTACGTCGAACGTGCTCCTCACAGAAGCAGATTTTACATCGCATACAAGTGTAGGTGCCAAGTCGATTGCAAGACATACCTGAAGTATTACTAATGTTGGTCTTACAGAGGAAAATAATAAAGAACTGAATATGCAAATTATTGTAGGTAGCAACATTTTACATGCATTTACTGAACCCTCACTTCCCAACCAACAGCTCCCTCTCTCCTCTTCTTAAAATTTCTACAAGATTTTTGAAGAATTTTGGGCCACAAAATAATGCATCTGTATGTACGCAGGTATTTTTTTGTCTGTCTGATTTGAGTGATACCGTGATTAAGAAGGATATCCCATCAGTAAACGCTTGAGCCCATAGCAACATCCTTAATTTCAAAGTGAAGTCAGCGCCAAATTACTCCATCCGATGCTTCTTGTGGCAGGGTAACACTGCAGAGGGAAGAGAGAGTATGTCAAGCAAAAAAGCATGTGCCACGATGGACACATCGTTCTCATCCCACTGAAAACTCTTGAGGGATGGGGTAAAGGGTAGTTGTGTAGTGAGACACTCAAGCGTGGTCTTATTTCTGGAAGTACATAACTAAATTAGTCGAGCCCCTAAAAGCTAAGCATGAGTCCTAGAGGATCTACGACATGTATGTTATATTAAGAGAAAAAGGGAGACCGAGCTTTCGTAAGTAAGAGTTGAGTGAACCCCGTCCCTAGCAACAACATCTTCCCCGAGGCATGTAGAAAGACTCATTTTATAGTTCTTTGTTTTATTTTCTAAATTTATTTTTTAGGACATAGTCAAACTGAAGTAATTATTAACAGGTGAACTCACATTTGTAATTTTCGCTATACACTTGTTGGCAGCTGGCTTGGTGTTCAAATTGGTCGTCCTCACATAAGAAATTCATACAATAGCTGCAGTTGAATATACGACCTCCTTTAAAAAAAAAACGGCTTATGACTCTTAGCTGATTTAACCTCCAATTTTACAAAAATCTCACCATGATCCCAAACGCCACGTTTGCACTCGACACACTCGGCATCTCTTAGTGGGCATGTGCATGCGTGTGTGGTAAGGCACTTTCTGCCATGACATACGAAAGCTTCACAGAAATCGCAAATAGCGCCTACCATCCCTAGTCCTAAAATAGTGGAAAACATATTTCAAATCCGATTCTCTTCATGACAAATCTTTCGCAAGGACTCCCAAATAACAAGTACAATAACAACTTATCTGTAGTGAATTTGCCCGCGTGCTTCACGACGCAGTCTCCAGTCTTTGCCATGCATTTTTGTTTCCCGCACTGCGCACAAATAGGCAGTTTACTTATAGACGAACAGAAGTAGCAAAACGCCCGCGATCTTTGGTCTCGTAAACATTGATCGCATTGCTGGAATTAAATCACAAAATTTATTGTATTTTTCAGTCACGAAAATTTTTCAGTGCTAAAAACGAAGGGAAATTATTGTCGCAGCCGGATGCGTCCAACCAAACTGCAGCGAGACGACCGCGGGAAAGACGGGCACCTGCTCCCTGCCTCTTTAGCACAACCCCGATCAACGGCGTCATTTTGTTGTACTAGTAGCCTGCTTGCAGCAGCATCCCTGCCTTTGCTGTAGAATTTTTTCATCAATTTCGTGTTGCTAGCTTCACTTCTCTCGTTTTCCATTTTTTAAAGATCAATACAAACCATTTGACCATTGCACGGGTGATCAGCAAGGCTGCGTTCACCACTTCTAATCTTCTTTTGAAGTTCCCTTTGCTTCTCGGCCTTTTTCCTCTGCCCTGTTTTCTTTTTCGGCATGTTCTGCAAACAACAAACCTATTCCATTAAATTAAGAACATAAACTTTTAAAATCGAGCAGACAGGTTGTTAAAACAGATGCAGATGTTTCTTTTATTTATTTATTTATTTACCAGAAGAGGTTTTTTCTAAGAATTAAACGATGGGTCACATATGTGGTAATATATAAATAATACAATAGTAAATAATAACAATAATATCATAATAATGTATAGTAGACAAATGACTAATAAATAAATAAATAAATATATGTACATATACCAAGAAATGTGAACACAAATATTTTACGCATCCTTAATACTAATACGGATCGCTACAGAAAATATCTTGAATGGAATTGTTTCCGAAGTTGTTACAAACAGTACGCGAGGAGAGATAAAAATTAAAAAGAATTTGGATTCCACATCCAAACATACATTTTAGAATTAGCTGCAATGTTCCATGCTAATTTGTTTAGGGACTCTAAACTTTTGATACATTATGAATCCTTTTTACGCCAATCATGGAAAGGCGCCTCCACAACTGTTTACCGCCTCATAGTGGCGTGAAGGTGACTCTGAGTGTCAAACTGCGATCCGCAGCAAAGGTACGTCCTCTGGCATGTGGCTCGCTGATCCGCATAGCTCAGGCGACGCGGCGACCTGTGGTGAACGCTAAGTTCGCAACGGCAGGGTTGCTGAGTATGGGGATAAGAGAGATCCACCTGGTACTCCAGTAAATACACTACGCGACATACGCATGACTCGTCATGGATACTGTCTCAGACTTTATACTTACAACGCGAGAACAGTATCTACAGACGCTGACCTACTCGGAGCAGCAGAGCGTATCAAATTTTACGTGATTGCTCTGCAAGAGACCAAGAGCAGGAAGAGCGACGTACGACAGATGAATGACGGTTCACGGGGTGAAGGTTCCGTCGCAAAATGTAGGCGGTGTTGGTTTTCTTGTGCACCCATATGACATCCATCTTATTGATTCTCACTAAATCCTGTCACCTCGTCTGGCCATTCTTCGCCTCCGCCCTGTGCCCCGAAAACGTTCGTCATCATCAGCTGCTGATGTTGGTAAGAAGCAGCTGTCCAAAAGTGAAGGAGGTCGGAACACCGGCTCCGACTATCGCATCTATGTACCAAAGTGAAGGAATTTCCTCCACCGGCCGTCAAAAAGTGAAGGGGGTCGGAACACCGGCTCTGATTATCACATCTGTCGAATAGCGTTTGGATGAAGCCCAGCCTCAAGAACAAGCTGGAGGGGTTCAACTGTTTGGATCACATCCAGACCGTGTCGAGGGTCATAGGGGTTTGCTGGAAATACCGTCCGCCTCTAGTTCTAACCTTCGTCTACTATGAGAAAGCCTTCGACAGCGTAGGAACGAATGCTATATTGTCAGCCTATACTGGTCGATCAAGGTGTGGACGCTTCGTATGTGAGGACATTAGCCAATTGCTACGATCGATGCACCACGAAGATACAGCTTTTCCACAACTCCTTCACCACACCCATTCGAAAGGTTGGTACGACAAGACGATACTATACCGTCGAGGCTGTTCACGGCTGCATTACAATAGATAATGAACTCACTTGCTTGGGAAGAAAGGGGGACACTTGTTGACGGAAGATTCCTCTCAAACCTTCGTTTTGCGGACAACATCGTTCTCTTGTTGAGAAGTACAAGTACAGCAGAGGCAATGCTCAAGGAATGAGGAAGGAACGAAGCATGGAAGAGAATACGATTGCAAATAAACCGAAAGAAGACATTGTCCATGAAGAACGTCTACGCCGAGGTAGGAGAAGAACTTCAAGACTCCCAAATCGTGTTCGACATACGTATACCTCGGACGTTCCGATATTTGTACCCGTCAGTGAAGCTAAGGACCAACTGATGGACCAAGATCTCCGTGCCTATCTGTTCGACTCAACAGTTCTTCGAGCGCTCTATTACGCAGCAGAGATGTTGGGAGACACCACTGCCACGTCTAGGATACTACTCACTACCCGCAGAAACCCTTGAGAGATGTCTTCTGAAGTTTATCCGGCGCACACAACACCCAGCCGGTTTTCGTAGCTCCGAGTTAAGAGGAATGTCCCTTCTTCAACCCAGCGGAATATATATCGAAAGCAAAGCATAGATGGGCCGGTCACATTATGAGAAGAATCGACGATATATGGACTAAAAGAACGCTAGATTGGATCACAAGAGAGGCTACATGTCCTCGAGGGAGGCCGACGACGAGACAGGGTGATGTGTTCGCTGCACCGATGGATCAGCAGAGGGGTCAGCTGGATACGGCCGAAGGACCTCGCCAATGCCGCTCACGAAACTTGAGGACATCATGGATGACAATGACGAGGAAACGGAACGAATGGAAAAGACGATGTGACCGGCACGTCCAATGAAGACGACCCATCAAAGTATTTAAGTATAGAAAGGCGAATGGAAGATCGCGCATCATCATTAGGAAAGACAAGTACCTTCCATACAAATCAAAGATCTTCTAACAAAATCAAATTCCTAGGATGATTCCAGTACGAATTCAAGCGAATACAACATGGATATCAAAACAAATTGCGTTGGTAAGTTTGCACAAAGAAAAAGACCTGTGATTGTACTAAAATGTACTAAAAATTCCAATCAGAAAATAAGAAGGAAGTAATAAGAGTTGAAAGAAGAAAATAGATATACCAGTGTACTTTTTTTTTTTTATATATATATATATATATATATATATATATATATATATATATATATATATATATTTATATATATATATATATATATATATATATATATATATATATATATATAACCAATGTAGTATTCAAGAGCCAGGTATGTAATCTGGTCAAAACGACATGTAGCTCCCTGCACCTGCGCAAGCGGAGGAAGGAAAGCGCAGCAGGAGAAACAGTTAAAAACGATTCCAGTTTAGTAGGGATGCCAGGTGTTGAGGATGTAAGGCGCCCAGAACTTCGGAAATCGGAATCCTCACATCAAAAGAATACGAAAATGGAATGACAATGACACATGACCTGACTGCTAATCTAGTCTCTTTCCAGCATCAGCCTGGGGATTCATCAACGCCGTGCATTTTATCCATTATCTTTTGCTTTGTGTTTCGCCTCGATTTTTATAATTCGAAATAATTCGGTGAAGCTAACGATTACAATCCGAGAGGGACCCTTCCCTGCTGCAATAGGAATACAAAGATGAGGGTCCCATCTCGGTCGCACCCACAGCCGCACCATGCCACTTCTAGTGCAGTCGCTTACGCAGCTGCATCAGAAGTAACGTTGTTTTGACCAGACTATATTAATGGTCCAAGAAGCGAAGCCTTTTTTTCAAACACTAGTTAGCCTAAATGTAGTCTGACGCACTCACGTAGCTTACACTAAGCAGTTTAGAGCCCAGAAGTATGAGTTCAAACAAAAAATAAGGAATAAGTTAAGCGATTTATGGAGTTCCGATCTCAGAAATTCAAGACTTGAAAAGTCCAACAGAACTCGAAAACCGAACAACAGAAATGGCCTAGGAATTCGACGGTTGGAACTCGGAACTCCAACAAAATAGGGACGAGTGGTAAGGCATCGTTGAACTGCTGTAGGACTTCTTACTACCTGCGTTGGTTCGAACTGAAGAAGAGAAACGTGTAATTTTTAACACTGACTGTTAGAGAAGATATATACAAGTGTTATTTTGCACAAGAAACCTCGCAATAAGATCAAAAGCAAGAATTTCACGGATAGGCAAGGAACGGAGGAACTGCTGCTCCGAAAACAAACACGGATTATATGCGCGGTGTACGCAACCACGACATTTTTAGACAAAACCAACGACACGGCACCGAAGTGCAGCCGATTCCATGGTGACTAGTGGTGGCTTCCTCTCTCTTTGGAACGTTAAGATTGTTTACGGAGTGACAGTCAAGAAAACCTTCTAGATGAAGTCCTAATGTAAACAGTGCCTCCGTCGTAGCCATGTACTCAAGGTAAGTATTTCAAATGTTCCTTTGCTTCGTGCATGGTTCCTGCTTCGTTGCTTGGACGTTTTATGAACAAGCAATCAGTGGATCATTTTGCTTTTGTTTACTCTTGCTATTTCTCCTTCAGAGGAGAGGATTCTTGTTTCCACTTCCCATTTTTATTGAAGTCGACTGAGTTTAGATGTGTAACAAAATCACTTTTTTGTCTTCATGACCATTGCTTCAGGTTCTTATCAACATTCGTATCCCCAAATGGACCTTTGCCGACTTCACGCAAGCTTTGGACATCTCCGATAGTTGGTTTTTTTCTGTCATATTTTCCTTCTTTTTTCACATCTGCATACGTGTATATATATATTGTATTTTTGCTTGCTCAAAGAGATGTTGCTCAAAGCTTATATCTTGGGCTGCCCGCAGAGTTTAGAGTCGCCCGAGCGATTTGACTATTCACAACACTATTCACAGCGCTCAATAACCACCAAAACCGCAGAACCGCGCTACGCTGAACTCTGCGGGCAGCCTTAGTCGTTCTGCTAAAAGCCTGTAAGGAGAAGTGTCTTTTCTTTGAATATATGCAGGATTTCATACACTTTAAATTATCCCGAACTCAGTTGGTATTTTTTGGCAGTGAAAACACCACCATGCGGTCAAGTAAGGACGACAGGTTCTCTAAGAGATAAGTATGCACCAATTGAGGACTTTCGGTTCCCGTGGCCTTTTCCTGCAAATCCATCTCTACTCTACAAAATAAGGTCGTACCTCACTATTGGATTCGTTTCATCGCTATCAAAGCTGCTTTTTCTTGGAGGTGAGGGGGTTGTTCCACCATTTCTACATTTCTTTTCTCATCTTTACTTGATTCCCATATTTAGGTGCGAATAAGCTGCGTATCCACAATAGGGAAAGATTTTTGAATGCCTGGCGTGATAGGTCTCGACCACTAATAACTGTATCGAATCATAGATGCAATATTGACGATCCACTGATGTGGGGTGAGTGTGATCATAACCTATAACAACCATTTTATATCATTCAGTTTTTATATCAGTTTTTAATACTTTTCAATGAAGGAACCTCTTAGCTCGCTTGTTATGCTATTGTTTCTTTCCGATTTCTTACGTTCGTATTCGGCTTAAGATAAACAAAAATGTGTTCAGAAAATACAATTTTGTTTATCTTAAGCCTTTATTACGGCTCGAGAGATGTGCAAAAACATTGATCGGCATCGCTACACCCTGGCTGCTCACAATATTTGCTTCTCGAAGAAATGGCACACAACGTGAGTTTTCTTCCTGCTTAATGCAAACTTAATTTAATGTGATTGGTTGAGTGGTGTTGTCGCAGTCTAGATAATCCATAAAATATACGTATATTCTGATTCTGAAGCAATGCATCTGCTTACGTGATAATGCACCAGCTATGATTCTGAATTACCATTTACAATTGCAAGGACTAAAGAGTTAACTACAAGTACTCTTAATGTCAGAACTTCGCGTAATTGTCTGCGCAGTTAGGAATCGCCAACGCATTTGATACTTTTCTTAAAATGGGTGCGCTTCACCCCAAAAAGATAGGCATAGATTGATTTTTCCTTTTGGTAGCAAAAGTATTTGTATTCAGGTTTTTTGCACTAGGTCGCTGTGTTCCATGTGTTCGAGGCTGCGGAGTTTACCAGAAAGGAATGGATTTTTGCGTGGAGAAACTGAATGAAAATGGTTGGGTCCACATGTTCCCAGAAGGCCGTGTAACAGAAGAACCTCTTCGGTAAATGATCTCCTGATCCGAATATCACTTCGACGAATGCTTTCTTTCAGATTCAAATGGGGTGTTGGGCGACTTGTCATGGATTCGATTAACCCGCCGCTGATTCTTCCCGTTTGGTGCACCAACATGTCTAGCGTTTGGCCTGCTCACCCACCGTACTATCCGCGTTTTGGTCATGTGCGTTTTATGAAAGTGTTGAGGACAAAACATCTTTTATCTAAAGCGTATTCTTTGTAGAATGTCGACATCCACTTTGGCAAGCTGTTGGACACACGACCTTTCGTGGATGAGTTGTCATCGAAAAAGAATTGGAGCGAACTAAAGAGAAGAAAGTTCATCACAGACGCTATACAGACGGAGTTGTATGAATTGGGTGAAGAAGTAGGCAACTTACCTCATGGAACTGCCTTACGGATCCTTCAAGACAACAAAAATGACACTTTATGAGAGTTTGTGCTTCATCTATGTAACGATAACCAGGAACATTATGACGGGAAAATCATTGTGAGAAGATATTTCTACATGAGCGATTGAAGTGCTAGAGAACGTGTTGTTCAGTTTAATCTTGAAAGTAGTGTCAGGATAATTTCGATATTGGAGGTCGGATACAGATGTTGGATTATTCGATCGATAATTAGGTTCGGAGCGTAATTTATCGAAACGGAAACTCGAAAGAATCTCACAAATCTAGAAATAGTATGGTTGAGAAACATCAGACTGATCAGCTTATCCGAGGGAGTAACTTTACAATTATGGCATTGAAAACAGCGCTCAATAGGAGTCATGCAGTTTGGAGAGTTGTTTTTTCGGATAAACCGATCAGTTGTGTGTTCTTGATCCATTATTCCCCCATGCGTGGGAGGTGCTTCACATTTTCATTGTTGCACTTACGGATCTGCTACTGCCTGAACCCCTTCTGCCAGTAGAAGGATCCCAACATCGGAAATTTCTCCAGACGTTGCCTGTAAAAACTGTTTTCTTTTTTCATTTCTATTTGGCGTTTGAACATTTGTTTCAGTGTTTTTTTTTTGTTTTACATCCATCATTGTGTATTTGCTCTTTTTTGTTCAGGTTTTTATTGCTAACAGTGAGAGCGCTTTCATTTCTCATGATTTACGCCTCTAATGTATCCGTCGTTATTTTGTACACTTAAAAAGTTCATATTATATTGCTCAATTTAGCACTATGACGTTCTGTTTGAGGCTAATATTTGGAGATTTTGTTAAACACTCAGAGATAAATTGTTTCTGTGTGATGTGAACTTTGTTTTAAGCAAAACCGAATTCTATAGGCTGTCCGCAGAGTTCAGAGCCGCGCGATTTGGTGGAAGTTCAAGCGGCACTACTTAGAGCGATTCAAATTTTAATGCCTGAGGGATGGAGGGACTGTTGATTGTGTAACATCTTTGGTCTGACATACCAATTTGCAATCGATGAGAAACCAAGATTCTAACATATGCAATTATCCTTGTGTAAGTGCACCGTTTATTTGATGTTTTCGACTGTGGTCTAGCCGGAGCTACATTAATCCTTTGCATTTGATCCTGCAGCGCGAAATTCGGTGACAACGCAAGTGCTCGTTAACGCAATGCGGTACGGAGATCAGCTGATTTTGACCAGACTCTAACTTCTACAACTTTATGAAACGATTAAAAGATTGGGTCACTCATGACTTTGATTTCCCAGGCTCGAAGAGAATTGATGAAAATAAAGGGAGTGTAACTCAGAATTAAAAGAGTTCTGCTTTTCTCAACTATAAAAAATGGAGAAACTATTGAATTATGATTTATTGAATGATCAAAAATTTCACAAACTCGGCCTCTGCCTTCCGAAACAGGTAAAAGCCTCACACCGCATCACTCCCAACTGTTTGTCCCGTCACGTTTCATTTTTTTTTCAAAAGTTTGGTTCTCATTGAATATATTACATAGGACATTACGTACGAACATCCAATGTCATGATAAATGACATTGGCGATTTATAATACAGGCCAAACCTTTGCGCTTCTTCACTCTTTCATCGATAACTCCTACGTTATTTATTGATTGCTAGACTAGTTCACTTTCCAGAATTAATTTCTATTCGCATGCTTATTGTTGTAAGTGCACTACTTCGTTTTTCCATAGTCCAGCGAATATTCAAGAATAGTCGCCTTTCACTTCACTACGAGGTGTATCAACCTTCACACCTCACATCTGCTATGAGTTAATGCCTTTTTCAACAACCTTCAATCGTCTATATACTCTAAAATAAATCTACTGCCAGTGCTATATCATTAACACCGTAATGATGAGCCCATTAGTCGGTAATAAATATAGTGGAGTCAAAACGACATGGAACACGTACGCAATTGCGTACGCGGCTTCTCTCGAGGCGATGCGGTGTAGCGTAGCGGCTAGGAGCGTAGTGGAACCCTTGCTGGCACCATCCATCGCTGCAGTTTGTGACGGTCCCACCACGGTCCCAACTGCTGCCTCCACCGCGCCGTTACGAGCGTGTACGCAAATGCACCGCAACTACACTCGTGATTCACGTCGTTTTGATTCGACTCTAAGTTCAACCGGATGAGTGCAGTGTGTCGGCCGCAACGCACGTAATTTCTCTTTCACATACGCCCTCTTCCCTCTGTCCATACTAGTCGATTTCGCACCGGCTTCACCTCACCGCTGGTTGAAAGTATTTGGAGAGATGTGCATATATGAGATCACATTTGTGAACTCCACTGCTCCCTCCGCACCTCAAATTCTTTGGAAAGAAGTCCTGTCCACGTGAATCTTGAGCCATCTCACATAAATAAGTGGAACTTCTGCGAACAATTTTTTCTGAACAAATGGATCAGAACCATTCCCGTTCATCAGACCAACGAACACACGGAACCTCAATTTTCTCGTTTGATATAAATGTCAATCAAATGTAGTTTCCATTGTGCCTCACAAATCAATATCTTGAGAAATCTCCTCGGCAATCGACAAGAACAAATCGGCGTTTCTGCCTTCAAAAAATAACAATCGAGGTGTTCGAGACGGTGAAAAAGCATAGCAACTGTTCGCTTCTGTTAACTTAACTGCAAATACTCTTTGCTTTGCACTTTGTCATTTAGGATGGCAGGATGTTACGAGAACTGCGTTGTTCTTCTTTCGATAATTCGCCGTTACACTGTAAGACCATAGATTTCCTTCTTATAAGACCGAATAATGGGAGAAGAATGAACCCAGTCTGGTTTAGCTCATTCCGAACGTGACGGTTTTTATCTGGCATTGCTGTTGTTTATAGCCAGAAACATCACGAGTGACGTGTTCATAGTAGTTACAGTCATCAAAACTAAAACTTCTACGCAGATTTTTTGGGGCAGAGGAAAGCCACTCGAGCCTCTGTGCACGGGTATGAGAATCTGGGAATTCAACATACTTGAAATCTTGCATAGTCAGTTAATGAATGTCTTGCATAGTCACCCTCATGTAACACCTGGACAACCATCCAAGGATTAGATGGCTAAAATTACTTGGAAATACCACATCATCGACGCATCTGGCAAAAACGTAAGTTCTGTAAGGTTTCTGGTGAGTTATCCACTCTCTGAATCTCGATTTCCTCGGTTCGAACAGCGAGTCCTTTGCAGGTGAGTTTCTCCGCTACGCTCGCATGGGACTGACAGAGTCAAAACCGTGGTCAGGCCCTTACTGGTTTGACCATTTAGGCAACCCCTCACCAATAGGTCGCCAGTCGCGTTAATCCAACATTCTATTGCAATCCAAACTTGTTCACTAATATTTGCTTTAATCCGACGATGCCGTAAGAATGGAAAGGCAACAAACAAAGTATGTACTGTAAATGTGGACCGGAGAACAGGCAGAGAGATCCACTGGGTTTTTATTATCATGTAACAGCATAGTAAAAGGCGAAGAGGAGAGGAACAAATAGGAAGGGTACAGCGAAAAAACTCTAAAAAACTGATATTGCAGAAGAAGACTGATGCTCTCCTCGTCGAATTCTCGTTTCTCGGGGCTCTTTTTACTCAATCATGAGATCCCTCTTTTCTGCGCGTTGTATTTCGAAAACCCCATCGACCCTGTCATTTTTTGACATCTTCTTTGACGAATAAAGGACTAAGGATAAAGTCTGCGATAGAGGTTTGTTTCACTAATATAAGCGTTCATCACACTCAATTACCTCTCGCAGTCCAGAAAAAGACGTGTAAAGCAGCCTTTATTTCGGTAGTGTGTGTGTTTCTGACGATTCAACTTAAAACAGCATACCACGAATCGAGGGTGGTACGGATTTCAGGTGGAGTATCCGTATAGGGGGTCATAGATTATGGAGAGGAGGTCGTTCCGCTCATCTCTCCCTGAATCACTGCAAGCAGCTAACCCCCGAATGCTGCTTTGTACGATGCCTTCTATTGCAGCGCGCCACTCTTGCACGCGTCGCGTTCTTTACTGTCTATCGGAGCAGTCCGAATTGATTTTCGACGAATCGCAGGGCGGAGGCGGCGCAAGAGGTGGAGCGTCGCAATACATGGCGTTCTAAAAACAGCATTCTGGAGGCGGCTGTTTGCAGTGATGCAGGGAGAGGTGAGCGGAACTACCCCCGTCTTCATAATCTACGGCCCCGTACGGATGGAGTATTCGGATACTCCATCTGAAATCCGCACCACCTCAGATTCGTGGTATGCTGCCTTTAAAAGCATCACCCACGAATCTGGGGTGATACGGATTTCAGGTGGGTTATGCCTATATGGGATCGTAGATTGTGGGGAAGAGGGTGATTTCGTTCATCTCTTTCTAATCGTCTTGTGTGTTCTGAAAAAGCAGAGTCGAAAATTGGCCAAGGAATAAACGACGAATGTGAAATTTGCCATGATAGAAGCTAAGAAATTCCTACTCTTAGTAATAGAAGAAGCAAATTTGCTGGAATATTGTTGAGATACTTTCACTTTTATTCTTTTCTATCTTTATTCTACAGCCTATAAAATATCTTTAAATACGGATTGAAACACGTAATACAACAAAAAAAGAGGAGGGAAGTGTATAGGTAAAACTGCAGAAGGACGGCGAAAAAAACAAAAACTAAAAAAATCAACGTTTTTTTTAGGACAGTTTGAAAATGGGACGATGCAGGTTCGACACCTCACTGAGTCAATGTTTTTGCAAGTGTTAGATATTTCAAAACACTTCTAATAGATGAAGAATTCAATTATTCGTAGTGTTCACCTGTTTGAAAGTGGATCAAATAGAATTCTGATTATGGCGAAAAAAGCTCAGATTCTGTGTACATCGTTATGTCTGGGGGATCGCAAATAACTTCGTGATGAGAGGACCAAAAGAAAAAATTTAGGTAATTTTACAGAGACGAGGGTTTGCCCTACAAAACAATCACACCGTTGCTTTTTCCCACTCCTTTTTTGAATTTAAATGGGAAGAACGGCGAAGCCATAGAAATCTCTTAGGTGGCATCTGATGAAGATAATTTTCGGCTACAACATAATGGAAGTTGATTCGTCTCGCTCTAGGTTACTCCGATCCATTAGGCTTTGTTCAAGATCAGGCACTTTTCGGGGCGCGAGCAAAAATTGGGATTTTTGCAAGTCTTCTCATTCCAGAAAAAAAAACGGGGAAAAAGAATTCGAAAAATCACTCATATATTCGGATAGAGGGACTGAGGGTTCACACCCGAAGTTTCTCCTTTCTGGGCCGAGCGGTTCTCTTAAACTTTGGTCAAACTTTGGATTGAAAGAATGCAGAAAAAACTCGAAAAATCCAAATTTTTTCCATCTGAATTCCAAAAAAACTAGGACTAGGAGGTCGCAAGAGATAGCTGAATGATTATTTTTCAGGCGTTACCTTCCTCCATAAAAAGCCACCCGAAGAATTTCTCCTTCTCTCTTTCTTTCGTCCCCTCACCACTTTTGAATAAATCCACTTTTAATTTTTAATGAGGAGAGCTACTTTTAATTGAATTATTCATATTTTGGGAGAAGTTTCATGTTTCTATCTCTTTTGCAAAAGTTCGCCTCAGTGGGGTGACAAACTTGCGCTGTCTCATTGTCAGCACGTTGTACCTCTTCAAAACAAAATATTAATCCTTCCATGTTACTGTCTTACGCCTGAAACTTAATATAAAATTTTGCAGCAATATGTAATGTTCTCTGATCTATGTAATTATTTAACACTACGCAGTATTTTGTCGTGGTTATCATGCTACTCTCCATTCACTACTGCCCACCACACACTCCCTTACGACTCTCGATGGAAAAATCCCAACACACGCTTGATCCTGGCTTTTAGGCTTCCAGACAGAAGCTTAGGAAGCTAATACAAATTTTGGCAAAAACAAGAATTGGAGAATTAGGGTAATTTTGGTAAATAATTTAATTTCTAGGTCAATCAACTCAGTTTAGTGGCTCAAACCTCAAGAAACCTGGTTAAGTTGGATTACAGCACTTTTGGGGCGATCCCGAGCATCTCCTTTTTGCCCCGCAAGAGACGAAACGAGCCTGCAATGTTGAAAGCTCGGTCACTACCTCTGTCATCGGCGACTGTTCCCATATGAGTGCATGTGCAACTCCTCACCTCTTTCTCCTTGAAACAATTACGTACCAAAGAGATACAGTAAGGAGAGAATTCTGTGTGGGACACGCTTTCGAACATTCTTCTAATTCGTCGGCTAATTATATGCAACGACAGAAACAACTTTTTGTTTGTGGAATCAAAACAAATTCGAAAAGAAAAAATTGGGAGAATTCTTGTCACGAAGAAATACGACAAAAAAAACCGTCTAACTTTGTAAATACCTGCTCATTCCGCATCACATTACTGTATTTTACTACCTTACCGTATTTTATAGGTATACGACCGCTGTAACCCATCAATGGAAATGTTGCTCGAAGTTTATTCGTAATACCTATGTGTAGCGTACTATACCCATTGCACAATCTGCCGGGAAATTGCCGGATTGTCCGAAGGATTCGCATAAAATTCCACCTGTGACATAAACATAAAACGTTCGGCGATATATACTTCGCGTGCAATCTGCTTCTAATAATTTTCACTATATTTTTGCGGGTATACATCACAGAGGCGGGCAGGCGAAGTCAAAGGAGGTTCGTCCAGCGATATAGTCGATTGTTCGAAAGCGAATTGGAAAAGGCTAAGCTAGCGTTTTATCTGTTCCATGGTCAAGAAAATGCTGGAAGATTTGTCTTAGAAAATAAGAACAGTAACCAGAAAATAAAAACACTGACTTGCTACATTGGAAAGCCCTTGCAAATCATTGCATAAACAGTGCATGACTCCGTAAACCTTTACAATTTGAAATCAAAGTTGCATCACGAAGAGATTGATCAACGCCAAGCAAGCAAGCACTCTATCATTTTACACAGACATTCAACGCATGTACAGACATGACACCGTGCTTATCGTATCCGAGTTTGCAGTTGAAAAGTTGTGCAGCAGTTGGCTGTTGAGAAAAAAATCCACATAAAGGCGTTCGCTATCCATCAGTACATTGTTCCAGATGCCTCAGGTGGCTGAGTGGAACACTTTTTCTCGTTTTCCTCGCCGTGCTCTCGCGCCTGCGTGTTTCATGTCTCGAGCTGGCGAATGGCAGCTGACTCCGGCGAATCTTCCGGCACAATCTCTCGCTAACGAGCTACGCGCGGAGCGACTTAGCTCGTGCTTGTTCTCGTAGATGTTCGTCCGCATCCTTTCTTATGCAAGCTGTCGGATTTTTAGGTGTTACCGGTAGAGATTGCTGCCAATAAAATCAAGCACCTCTTACCTTTGTATAGTTCTCGATATTACTACAATTATACACCAGTGGTGTTCTGCGGTTCTACCGAAGTACAAAAAACGAACGAACAGTTCTGCAGATGATACTTTCGCGCCCTGCTCTCACTGATTCCATTACACTAACACCGATTCTCTGTTTAGTGAACTCGTCTCCTTTTTTTTCATTCGTACGTATCCACTCCTCCTTCTCCTCCTCTACGTCAGTTTTCTCTCTGCTAACATCTTCAATCGTAACGTGAAAAGGCGTTCGCTGCTGAATTAGTTATTGTTGTCGAAAAATTATAAAGTAAATAATATGGAAACTGGGGATTGTTATTCGTTGCAATTCATTCCATGTTAAAAAAAAAACCCCGCTGGGCATGTGCTTGTGTGGTTTTCGCAGTTTTCGCAGATAATAAAAGAATTTCGGAGCTCTAGGCAGAACTGTGTGTCCGCAAGCAGATAATAATTTGGTGGATCAAAGAAAAACTTGGAAACACACATCATTTTCAATTTTTCGAAGAACAGCACTAAATTTAGTAGTTGGCCACGAAGGGGTAATCCACCCACGCACACAAGTACTACTGCCGGAGCGGATACCTGCTGTGCACTTTAGAATTTTAAAATCGAAAATAATTCAAGTGAAAGTGATTTTTACATATTTCAATTCTTGTGTGTTACCACAACAAAGTAAATAATAAATATAAATAGAATATATGTTACTCTTACATCTTGTTTATGCAGTTTTGTATTTTGAAAAGGGAAATACCCCGTTCTTGCAACTATACTATTCAGTAGCTCGGTTTTTAGGGGAAGTCCTCTGGGGTGAATCCATGGATCTGGTGCATCCCTAAACGATTCATCAATGTAACCAAACACTTGAGCACATCTTAACTATTCGTCGTTCATCGGTCTATAACCTAGTGAGAAAAGACTGGCCCCGAACTCTGCTTCTAAGTGGTTGCTCTTGAATTTCGCGCAGAAATGTGTGTACAGAAAGATTTCTTATCAAAACTGAAATCCGATAACAAGGAGCACTCGTCAACCGTTGCGAGCCTCTTGAAAGCGCTGACTACGAAGATCGAACGATCCCGTTGCGTCCGAGCGTCGGAACTATTCGGAACTTAACTGCAATATTATTCTACGCATGTTTTCTTCACGGATCAAACAGTTGATGAGCAACAAACAACAGAATCCAAAATACCATAAATCAAATCATCAATTCATCAGGATCACTGCCGTTCACCGATGTTTGAGGTGTTTCGATGGAGGAGGAACTTCGTTCACTTCTTGTGTTGAGGAAGTTTTTTTCCTTCTCATTAACTGAGTTTTCGTTCAGCTGATCCAGACTCCCCTTTTTGCTTCACTCTAACTGTCACTTTTAATCTGAAATAACGGTCACGCTACTTCTGCTATTCGTCATAGGTCTGGATAAGCTTTCAATGCACGTGGTATTATTCTCCAGAACATCTGGCCCGGGGTTTTTTTGCTGGGGAACGTGACGATGACGGGTAGTAGAGGAAGCAATTGTCGGTCACACTCTTGCTCTGAACTGTTCTCCGGGAAGCGATAAAATGCCTAACTTTTGAAGAACTTTTGGGATTTTTTTTCCTAAATGTGAAAAAACGAACCACAAGCCTAAGCTTCCTACTTCTTAGAAATATTCAATCATTCTCTTTTCATTTCTACTTTCTGTTCCTTTCTTCAACACCTCTTACTTAGAATTATTCCGTTTTTACACGATGTTGTGACATATGCTTGCATCGGCTCGAATTTCTTCATCTGGCGCCTGTCCTCAAGCACACAATATGCACAATTATTGTAACAAGATAACGATATCGTATATTGTAATTCTTTCATTTTTTTTTCAAGGATGAATCTAGAAAAATGTAAATTTTCAAGTTATCCAGAAAGTTGAATATTCAGTTGATCTTTTCGCTGCGCGTTCAAATTTCTAAAGGAACAGCTTCCTCTATTCTTTTATTCTCTTTTTTTTTCGTTTTCTAAGCAACAATAGCACTGTAGCAGATATGTACACTTGTTTTATCCGTACCGACAAAGAAGTATTTGAATGTTTACAGAATGTAGCTTTGCACCAAGAGGGAACTCTTTGAGACAGCAGCCACTTCGCATTTTGCGTTTTGCAACATATTTCATCCATCCTCATGCGATTTCCATGATTTTTCCATGCGTTTTATAACTATATGTCCAGATTTCTTCCCGTTGATTTATCGTTCAGGTGTTCATAAACATCTGAAACAAAGATGGATTCGCCTCGAAAACGAGAAAAAGAAAAATAATTGTTTGATTAGCTCGGAATCAATCAACATATGTGTCTCATCTCTTTTTTTTTGCAGAAGAGATGGTAAGCTCCCGTAAGCAGTCGATCGTTGAAGTTGCTGAACAACATTTCGACAAGAATACTATTATTCTCATAGTAAACCTGATGATTCTTACTGTACTTATGGGATTACTGTATATGGTCGCCACTTCTGCAATGGCAGCAGGAGCAAAAGACGAACACTAAACTATTAGGTATGTTTCGTCTGGGAAGTTCGAGAATAATTATAAATAGATTAGAGAAATTTCTAAGTGTTGTCGAAGAAAACAGGTATTGAATAAGAAATTGACTCTTGGGATACATTTGGGAATTTTCGGGATTAGCCTCAACTTAAAGCTGAAGATCTGATCGCCTAATGAGCCGATCGATAAGCATTCGCGAACAAGCGTGCATGTTTTGTGGCGCGCATGTGGGCACCTGACGCTGGATAAATCATTTGGGAGATGCTTGAAGGAAGTGTAGCTTCTTATTGCTTTGTGTTCTGTCTGGTAAACACCGAACTCCTCGGCTCGGCGTTCACGCATATCGGTTGTTGTTATGTGACAATAAAAAGCAGGGCACACACACACATAAACAACAAATAGAAATTTTGTTCATTTCTTTACAGCGTTAACAGCATAATTTTATCTTAGAATTCCATCACAGTACCGCCAATAATTATTGAACGATATGATTCATCACAAGGACCATTTTGAAAATATTTTGATGGTATAAATAGTTGTATAAGTTGTCAAGAAGTAACAAAAAAAAATGAAAAAACCATGTCATTCAGTAATTACTATGATAGAATTCAAAGATAAAATTACGCTTTTAGCGCTGTAAAAAAATATAATAGTAGAGAAATAGTAAATAGTAAAAAAAGAAAAAAACTATTTTGAAGATAGTCTGATGGCATAAATAACTGTAACTTAACGCTAAGTAGTGACGACATAAATAAATAGAATTAAGTCCCTTAAATGCTTAATGTTTTGTTTAAGAGCAGGCAATAACGGTTTATAACTTATCTATTATTGTAACTAATTTATGGCGACTTAAACAACATGAAAATCTGAAAAAAAAACCAATGTCTCAGGATCTGTGCACATCAATCCAGAAAAGTTCGTCAGCTCTTTTCTTACCGTACCACCGTAAAAGAATGTGGTGGGTAGTGGTTCGAATCTTTGCTTTCGGAAGAAAAAGGTCGGGAGCAACACTTTCCCATCAATCAATGTGATTTCACCAACTATGTACTTATTAATATTAAATATCATTATTATAATAACTATACTCGAATATTCCTATTATATTATGTTAATTTTCGTATTAAATCATTGAAGAGCTCTCTCAAGTGCACTTTTTACAACACGTTTCCCCGAGAACGTCGGGAAGATTTTTTTCTGGATTTTTTTTTTGGTGTTGAAGAAACTGAAGACATTTAGAACACTTACGAGAGACAAGGACATTTAGTACAATTACGATGCGGAAGGGCAGGGATTTTGCTCCCGAGAATTTGCATTTCATTTTTGAGAAAATACTTCGATTTGTTGACATATTAGAGAAAAACGATTATTCAAAAAAAAGGCTCTCAAAAAAAAAGACAAAAAAGATGGCGAAAGCTGAAGCACGAAGTTCTTCTGCTCAACGACTACTGCTTAGTCCATCTAAGAGAAAAAACAATAGAAAATCTCGATATCCAAGCTTTCTTTTCGGTTTTTTCCTCCTCATTTGTTTTTTTTTCTTATATCACTTGATGAAATTTATGACATGAGGAGTGCTCAGCTAGAAACACTGAGATTTATGTACTTTCCAAGGAGTCCAATTCATGAGTTCTTATCCTAGAACGCAAAGTGAACCAATATCCCGGAGATTCGAGAGAGATAAAAATGTTTTTTGCAAAGATTGTGGGTTCCAGGCAAACGTATGTCACGCGACTCTTTCGCTTTATCTCTCTCTCCTCTTTGCAAAATCCTTGCCACTATATACTTCATTTTTATTTCTACTTTGTGTGCATAAACATTATTATTGGGTTCTTTTTTATGTACAAAGAGCACTCAACGGTGTCTTTTTTCAAAAACTAACGAGCATTCTTGTTTGCCTCGTCAAAATATGAATGTACTTACCCAACAACATTTGTCGACAGCACATGTGCTCGTGATGCTGCGCTTGTATGATGACTTCACACTTAAATGTGATGACGTACACCGTCTCCGTGGTGAAGACTTTCTGCAAACTCACAGAGTACAGATCCTTCGTCGTAAAATGACCGGCTTACTGTCTACACAATTTCCCACTACCATCACTAGTGGATTTGACGGAAAAACAGACTCAATGGATCTTTAAAAAGGATAGAGTAATACTACAACTTTTGCAAAAGGTTTTTTCTTTAGTAAACAGATAAAGTGTGCATTCAATGATGGATGGTTCCTTCACATATGTACATACTTGCTTTTTTTTCAAATGTTCAAAATATGCTACTGACTTCCTGTAAAGTAAATGTAAATGTGCTGTAAAGTAATTCGACAACAAATGGTGTTTCACCTACAATTCGTTGAGGGATTCTTTTCTGGAGCAGAAATTCTGGAGGTTTCTTAGCACCTACTTCTTCATAGCTCGTCTCTTTGTAGAAATTCTAAATATCTTCTTTTTTTTTGGAAGAAGGCTCCTCGTAAAAGATATCTCACTCCGTTTCGCTGCAGAAAAAGAACTTCTGGAATGAGAAAAAAAAGCCAACAGAGTTTGCAGCAGGGCGAATAGCCATATCGTTGAGTCGATGATTGACGTGAGGACAGGTGACACGGACACGAACAGAGGAGGTCAATGCATCCAATCCGTGCGTTGAGAAAAGAATGCACTCGACGAATCTGTGGTGATATGGATTTCCGATGGCGAAGGACTATACGGGGTCGTAGATTGCAGAAACGGATGGGATCCCGCTCATTTCTCCTTAATCGCCGTAAAAAAAAACGGCGCAATAGGTGCACAAAGCTGGCGCGCTCCAATAGAACTCGTATTGGAGCACACCAGCCTTGTGCACGCGCCTCATCTTCCGAGCCGTTTGTTCACGGCGATTAGGAAGAAATAAGCGTTCTCCCTCCCGTTTCTGCAATCTTAGAGCCTGCATAGCCCTTAGCTAACGGAAATCCATACCACCCCAGATTCGTAGGGTAATGCCTTTAAGGACCGTCCATCCCGAAATTAACTGTTCTTGAGACCAATCCATGAATAGATGGGAGTAGGAGTACTGTTTAATACTATTAGCGTGATCACACCCAATTTCAGCTAGCAATTCAGAAAAGGCGTGAGAAACAACCATGGTTGCAGCAACGCTCTCTACGATGCAACTTGTTACGCGATAGAACGCAGGCAATTCTTTAAAAAAAACATATGCAAACAGTGTGGGGAAGCAGATAAGCAACATTTCGCATTATTTTTTGTCGTCTTCCGATGGTCTCAATAAAATTAATATATACTCAAATTAGTCGGAGTAGCTCCTCTACCTCTGCAATCGGGGATGCACTGTGAATTGGTGTCCATCTATTACCTGCAATAAGTTGCATCGTTGGGAACATGGGTGAAACCGAGGCCGTTTCACACGCTTTTTCTGGATTCTTCTTTCTCATCGTTTGTCCGGTTTTCTGATCATATGAAGCCATTCCTACCGATAAAAGAATGGGGAATTATGTCACTAATGAAGCTGATGCCTCTACTGTTTTTGAGAGCTCCCACTTCAAAATTTCCAGGCCTGGATTCCGTTGTCTTTTTCCAAAACAACATCCAGAACTGTATCCGATACATTTGTCTTTGGTAGGATAAATACGATGAAAATGAAACCATCCACCACTTTTTCTCCCAATCCTGCTATCCAGTACTGTTTGATTATTTTGCTGACGGAAAAACTTGAAAACGGCACTTCGCTGCGGGACCTAGCCGTCTGTTGCAGAAACACTCCCAGTGCTAAAACGTGTGGAAACGTATTTCGGGTGCGTGAACAAATTCCTGTTGGATAATAATCCGTCCAACCAAGGCATGTTTTTTCCCACTGGATTGCTTTTATCCAACTGGGAAAATTTCACTGAGCTCCTGTAACTTTGTCGGCTAAACGGTACCATCTCACCTCTGACTGTCTGTTGAATTCTTCCCCCATTTCCACTCCCTAAATTTTGGATTTAGCACAATTTCCATTTCAGCAAAAGATTAGGGGAAGCCACAACGAAATTCAAAATCCAAGTTGACCACCATTCTCTGTTTGTGATTTCTTCTTTGAAATACTGAACGGTAGCTACTACGCTCACAATCCCACAAGCTTTCGTTTTTTTCCTATCAACTCATATCAATTTTTTTTTATTTCCTTTTTCTCTATATATTATCATATAGTTATTCTTTATAGTATATCCACCCACTCTTCTCGCTCTTTCAGCTCCTTTACACAGCACGGTGCAAAATGTTTTTATCTTTTTTCATGTAAAAATAAAACTTCACTTCATAATTTTATTTCTAAACGATAACTTGGAAAGAGCGTTAATTTTGTTCTTTTTTATTTTTATTCTTTTTTTTTATTCTCATTTATTTCTCATACGTCTGCTTCAAGTTCCAGTAATCCCCAGGCGATTGCAGCTATGGACATTTTTTTTATGACAATAGAAGTCATGTAGCCTGAGACCGTGCAAGATATCCAATATATACCTCAAATTTGTCCAGGGCTACTGTTCTCAGCCAGGTGGCCGCGACGCGTCTGCCACAACGAAAAAGAGCTATCCCTCTTTTTTACGCTCACACCTCTCTATCTTACGCCTCATCCATTCAGGCACATCTGGAGCTGACTATGTACACACTGGTCATTTTCATCGGCTCTCTATGATCACTTGAAAAGAAAAAAAATGAAGAAAGAAATAGAAAATGAATAGAGGAAATAGAAATAGAGATTTAAAAAATGTCCTTTTTGCAATTGCAATGCAATCAGCTTTGCAAAGAAGAGAAATTCTGGAATTAAAATAGTGGTCCTGAACGAAAAATCGTAAAACAATGCATGTGGTTCAGACGATATCATCCCACAGCTTGAAAAACCATAAGAATTCGTAGTGTGTTGTATTGAGGAATATATTAAAGACATCAATGGTTCTTTAAAGGGTGTTGTGCACGATAGCGACCATTTTTCTTACCTTAGGGTGATAAAAATTTCGGATAGTAACTCGAGGACCACTATTCCTCCAACCAAAATCAAGTGCGTACAACTCCTCCAACTCCAACCAATAATGACCAAGTTATTCCATAAATGAATCATTTCAGTTGGAATTAGAACACTTCAACTCCTCGAATTCGCTGTTATGATTAGTTTAAAGTTGAAAAATGCGTATTAATAGCGCAATTTCATACGTTCTCGTGAAGAATCTCCATACCACAATCATCGACGTTACTCAGCGTATAAAAGAATGGATTCTAGCAAAAAGTTGCGAAGAGCACTTCAAATTTTCCGTTAGTCTCTTTTTTACTTCAATTCATTCAACTACTTCCTTTAATAAAGTTTGCTGAAAATAGCGTGAAGAAAAGTGTGGGGAAAAAAGTGCTACGGGTCAAAATTTGATCAAATTGCAGTAAAACAAAGAATTCAGGTAACGAACACTACGTATTTTGTTGCTTAGCAATTCGTAGGGCTTAAGCTCATCTCTTTTTGCGGTCATATATTTCCTAGTTCATAGTTTCCTATAAAATACTCTACAAAGTCCTGTATAGATTTTATAAATTCATAATTTCTAAACTAACGGACAGGACATATGTGGAAAACTCCATACTTGAAGATGGAGATCATAAACCGAATAAGTATAATTTTGAGAGATAAAAACGGAAAGATGTGGATTTGGCGCAGTCGGTCGAGTTCCGGATGTGATTGCACGACCGATGGTTCGAACCCGCCCTATGTAGTGCTTGTTCCTAATATGCAGCTTTTAAATATGGTGAAGTCCTTATTTCTAGAGATATCTTCAGGGTTTATTCGAGCAAATACACAAAAAAAAGCTTATATTGTTGTACTCTTATAGATGAAGCTGTCCGACATTTGAAGTACTTTTATCTCATAGAATCCGAAAGAAAGAGTAAATAATAGCGGGAAGTTTGCTCTTCAATGCGGCGCCGCATTGAGTGTCTTGTGGCGCGGGAATTAGAAAAACAGCTGCCCTCGATGAAAAACGTGCAGGAAAGCATCTTCACCGGGATTCTTAGGATTCATTCGTTCAACAGGCGGTCTGTGACGTAGGATAGAGATGAAGATGCACTAGTGCTAAAATCCACTCCTACTCCTCGGCTTTCTGTGACTTCACTAACAAATTTGATCCAAGAAATCACCATTTCTGTGCAAGGTCATGATGCAAGGCACCAACCTCCCTTTTTACGAGGATTTACCCTCAAATATTTTGTCAGCAACTATTCCAGGAAGAAAAAAAGACAAGAAAAAAAAAACAAAGAGAAAAATATCAGCAAAAAAGAAAGAAGGGGTGACTATTAATCAAGTTTGCCAGGCAAAGGAGCACTATGTACTCCACCAAGTTGAACCAACCATTGATTGGCAGCTGTTTATGAATGTCACATCTTTCTTTCTTTCATTACAATGGAAAACAATGCATTCCAAAAAAATTTCTCTTCACAGCGTTCAGAGTTCCCTTTGCTAAGAATTGGTTAAAGTTCCCCAATGCTGAGGATGAGATTTCTGAGGACTAGCTGTTCTTTTCTAAAATCCAACAACTGAATGTAAGCATCACTGATCTACAAATATTACTCGCGACTTCTTTTCTAAATGAAAATATAGAATATAAATTAATTATTCTAACCATCCGCTGCAGCTCAAGTCCCAAGATGTTAACTAAGGGCCTCTGATTTTGCCTCAATGAGGAGAGAAGCAGAGGAGAGGATGCTTCTCAATCACAGTGTTGCTTATAAAAAACCCTGGCAACCTTGCTCCCCTTTACTTTGCAGAAAGTAAGGCACACGAATGAAAGGTGTACATGGGGGGTCGGCGCAATAACGAGTATCATTCCTCCAATTTGTTTCCTTATACACTGTTTCTTTAATGAATAATAAAAATTTTGGATACAAAGCCATGTGAACGATCAAGAACCACTTGCCAAGAACCACTTAGTCCAATCATTCCGTGTTAAATAAAAAAATCTCTGGAATTATTGTTGTATCGTTTGTAAGGATCGCTATTCTCGGTTTTTCACACCTTGACTGATTCGAGGAAAACTTAGAAAAAGTCGATGATTGTTGAAGCATTTATAGCTCACGTCGATTGAGATAGGATCTAAGGAAAACGATGTGCGCTTTAAACACGAAAGAAGTGTCCATTGCACTAACGTTACCCGCTCACCCGATTCAACATATTCGACGGCTGTTGGGGCATGCGTGAGAGCAGAACATTCCATCCTAACAAAGCTGTTATTTTACACTATAATCGAGTCAAAATGACATGAAGCACGATAAAGTAGCTTAAAGGCATCATCCCACGAATCTGGAGTGGCACGGATTTCTGGTGGAGTATTCGTATACAGGATCGTAGATTATGGAGAGGAGGGAGGGTGATTCCATAAATTTCTTCCTAATTGTCGTAAAAAACAGCCCGGAAGATGCGGAGCCGCACAGGGCTGAGGCGCTCCAATCGGACTCCTTGTAGAAAATAGTGCGCCAGAACGCTCGAAGCCGTATCTTCCGGGCCGTTGTCTACGGCAATTAGGAAGAAATGAACGGAATCACCCTCCTCCCCATAATCTATGACCTCGTACACGAATACTCCACCGGAAATTCGTACCACTCCAGATTCGTGGAGTGATGCCTTTAAGCGGGTTCTCGAAGCGGTGCGGTGGACCTGGCGGTTAGGATCGAGCTGGGACCATCGGAAACTTCACCTATGAATGATGCTAGCGGGGTCCTCTCAGGATCCTAACCTTTACGCTCCTCAGCGCTGCTTCAAGCGCAGCCGCTTATGCAACTACACCCAGCTTCATGTCGTTTTGACTCGACTATACCTCCACTTCCCTCCACAACAATATTAGTGCTGGCCTTCCAAAGTAAGGTGCGACATAAGCAGTAGCTTCAGTGCAAGCCTCAGCAAAAATCCTGTCCCCTGCACCACCATAGTCACCTAAGCAAAACCGATGACGCTTTTTCATGTCTGCGAGTTCGAATCAAAGCCAAATGCTGCTTAGTATTTTGAATTCGAGTCCCAATTACTATACTTGAAATTCAAAAAAAAATCACAGAAATTTCGGGAGCATGGATTACTTCCGATCGATAATGACCATCATTTATCTTTATAGAAATCATCCTTTTAACTATAATAATTTCTGACTGTTGATAAACAAATTTGGTGACGAAAAAAACCATCAAAGTCACTAATTGACATATCGAAGTGAAGGAACTCATCCAGTATTTGACGAAATCAAAAGTGATCGAGTGAGAACTTGATTACAACAATAAAACAAGGTGTTTGTCAACATAACAAGTATATACCTTTACGTCAATACCACATTTGAATAATTTCAGGATATTCAATCGAAGTTTCAACGACCGTTTGTACATTTCCTGTTCCCCTACATCAACACACGCCCTCGCACAAGTGTGACATTCTGCTCATCCTTTCCACAGACGGTACATTGTGCAGATTCTGCAGCGCGACGTGACGTGACGCACCAGTAGCAAGCGATGTGTCCGCAGCCTTTCATTCGCATCGGGACCACCGCAGTTTTTCCACATTTTCCGCAGCTTAGTACCTCTCCATTTGATTGAGGTTCTGGTTTGTGTCGTTCAGACCATTTTTCGTAGATAACTGCATAGGCTGGCCAAAGCAGCAGAAGTGCGTCGCGAAACGTGTGCCATAATAGTTCCCTATTCTGTGACTCGTAGTTGATGGTGCCTGCAATTTCCGCCTTTTCATTTATTCTCTTTGTATGCATTTATTGTTAGATCATAGTATTTTTGTTATGAGATCGGAGCCTAGATATTATTCGAGAGATTAATTTAGTTCAAATAGAACACTTCCTTGTACACTTTTATTATGATTCGAATAAAATAAAGAACGAGTTAAAGGATGTCACTCTAGAATTCTTTTGAAGAAAAGCAGAGATGAACCGTGGACGGCTAAACAATCGAAGAAAGTTGAATCGGATCCTAACAAATCCTAGGGAGTTTGAAGTTTTTGAAAAACCAAAAAGATGTGAGGTTATTATTGTGCACGTCATCGAGCTGAAGCATCTTGCTACATAAAAGTAAGGAGTGCCAGAACAGAACAGACACAGTCGGGTCAAAACGACAAGAACCCCGGTTCGTAAGCGGCTGCGCTTCAAGCAACGCTGTGGAGCTAGCCGTTTGAGATCCACGTTGGACTATCGTAGACTCAATAAGTAGTGCTAGCAAGGGTCCTTCATCGATCCTAACCGCTGCGCCCCGTTGCACCGCTTCGAACGTAGCCGCCTACGCAACTGCAGCGAGCTTCAGATCGTTTTGACCCGACTATATTCCGATTCATAGCGATTGTATGAGGACGGTTCACGAACGCAACTCATGCTGGACAACAAGCGACGTAATATAGGGCGACTTCATTGAGCTACAGCGAGACGTATGCTGTAACCCACAGACTCATTTTATACCGTACGGGAAAATCAGAAATTCGCAATCTCATTGCTTCGTCCCACTGTGGTGTTCGTATCTGTCTCTAGATATGCTTTTGCTCGAATAGAATTTCCCAAAATTTTGAGTAGTGGCAGTCTGGGTTAACACAAAAACCTATGCAACCTTAGTTGTAACAGTTCGACTGCAGATATACTGACTGTACATCAGGTCTTATCATTCGAATGTGATTAAACAAAAAGATTCTTTCTTAATTCTGAAGCAGCTCTCATCTCTACAAGTCTTCTACAGAAAATGGCTAAATTTGAATTAATTGGTTGTGGATAGAGATATCTCACTGCAGCTTAGTGGTATTGCTCTGAATTCTTCCAGCAAATCAGAGTTTTAAGTGAGACACTGTTATCCCAACAGATGTATGACTGAAAAGTTTTGAGAAGTTGCTCTCCAATACTTTTAGAGTTAAAGCCAGTCTAACTGACCCCTAATTTAGGAATACATCTGGGACAATGGAGTACCGAAAATTCAAAAAACTGACTGGTTCAAGTGAGCAAACTTTCATCATGATTATTAAAAGGAATGTAAAAAAAAAACGAACCAATAGTAGGTTGCCTGTTATTCCAATTCCGTAAGCTCAGATATGACTCGACAAGCGTACTGTGACCACCAACACGAAGAAAATTCAAGTAATGGATAATGGATATCACCTGGAACTTCTTTGCAAATTGTGAGGAACTAACAAGCCTTCGATTAAAAATAATGTGTTGCGATGATCGCGGCAATATCAGCGATGAAATGAGTGAAATGGGTGCCAAAGTAGTTGGTGGGAGGGGTAAGGGACACTCACCTGCGTTCTTATTTCTGGTAGCACTATCTTCTTTTTTCTTATTAGCTTTAGTCTCCATGTTATAGATCATCTAAGACTTATGCTTAGATGCTAGGATACCGTTTGTCTTAGTTGCTCGCCTCCAGAAATAATAGCGCAATTGAGGTCCCCCAGCCCTCCCCAAACTACCTAAGCGCCGTGAAATGTTCCGAGAAAGGATGTGGAACGAGAGATTTAGCTGTTTCCGTTGCGGAGAACTTCGTAATCCCCACCATTGAATAGAAAACAGGCAAAAAGAAATCTATACGAGATAATTGCTGAATATTCTCTTCCTAGTACATACATTTTGCTGCGATACCTTGAGTCTTGCGCTAGCATAGTCGAATCAAAACGACATGAACAATGATCAACAATCATGAACCACGGTCCAGTTGCGTAAGCAGCTGCGATCGAAGCGAACGCGGTGCAGAGAGCGGTTGGAATCGAGGTTGGACCATCGCGAACTGCGACGACTGAACAATGCTACCAAGGATCCTCGATATTCGATCCTAACCGCTACGCTCCACCACATCGCTTCGAGCGCAACCGCTTACACAACTGCAGCGACTGTCATTTTGACTCTACTATAGAAAAGTTTTGAGTACTCACCTTACAGAGAACATGACAGGAAAAGATACCTCATACATAGCTGCAGCTTTCGACAAACATCTCCTAACTAAAAGGCTATCGAAAATGTCCGGCATTCGACCACGAAGATAAGGAACGACCACTGAGAGTAAGAAATGTGCAAACACCTTGCTGAATGGATAGTTTTTGTAAGAAATGCCCATTTCCACTTGACCAGGAGAGGCGCCTGCAAAGGATTTGAAACGGGGAAATAATAAGAAGGGAGTATCTTTCTTCCTTCGGCCACTTGAAACTTATTTATTTATTGGTTATTGTCTAAAGAATTATGCATGAACATTTTTGTTGCTGTTTCCTATATCTCAAATAAGAATTGGTTCGATACCTTTTCTTTCGCATTGTCTATCTAATAATTCACTGCCAATCTACTTCAACATCGTCATAATTTCCGCAGCTCGTAAAAAAAGCTGTTTCCAACGCAAGCACCCTCATTCGTTTGTGCTTATGAACATTAATAATTCAAAGAATGTCCAAGACCTTCATTCCAACCCTATCCAGCAATAATTCAGAAAATGCCCAATAGTTACATGTCCAACACTTTCCCGAGTCCGGTTTTTTTATATCTATCGTCCTACACATTTGTAAGTCAGTAGAATATTATGAGAAATAAAGCTAACCTCTATAAATCCTCGATGTCCATAATATTCCCTCAAGTAATAGCTGTATCTCAGGCTTCATTTTCTGACAGGTAGGACTGATAGAAACCGGGAGCTCGACCATGAGTTGGGTAACCTGCTGCTCAATCACTTTGCTGTACTCGCGGTCCAAAATATTCGCATCCACTTGCACTACACGTAACGACTCGCAAGCCATCTGAACAAACGCGTTGTTCGTGAAAGAAATAAGTTGCTTTCAAATGCGACACAAGCCACAGATTTCCCGCGTGAGGATACTACAGCCAAATATAACCACAAATTAGTGCAATGATCTACTATAAACCATTTCCATCTCTATTATTGTGATCCTTCATCCGACGCATATAGTAGGGTTGAAACGACGTGAAAAACGGTGCAGTTACGTAAGCGGCTGCGCTCGATGCGGGACGGTGGAGAGAGCGGTTGAAATCGAAATGGAACCACTGCGAACTGCGAAAAATGATGTCAGCGAGGGTCCCCCTACATTCAAGCTGCTACGTCCCACCGCACCGCTTCGAGCGCAGCCGCCTGCGCAACTCCACCGTACTTTATGTCGTTTCGACCCTTCTATAAGTGAGACCTGCTGTCTGCATTGTGCTTGCATTGTCGAGTGGAGTTGGGCACTAGCCCGCTAAGTTTTCAATTTGACGATTGCCCGATAGCACTACGACGTCGAGTTCCTCTTAGCTCGTTCTCCTCGTAGTTGACAGTTTTTCGTTCTCTTTTTCGTGAACTTGTGCACGATTAGATCCATCTTGGCAAACTCCTTTCTCGCTGATTGCTCGACTCGCGTATCCACAACTTTAAAGTTGCAATTATTGGATTCCTGCAACTTCTTCTTCTCCCGGTTGTATATGGTTTGTGCACTCCATAGTGAGGAGCGGTAAAAAAAAGCTCCCGTGGATTTCTCCACAAATGCCTCCGACATAATACGTATCCAGCAAAGAGGAGGCGCGATCATACTTTCACAAACGAACGCTCCTGCGCCAAGGTCCCACCCCTCATGCACGATGTACGTCACGTCATCAGGTGAAATAGCACGTCAAAATACAACAGATTTATACTTTGTAGATATAGTCGGGTCAAAACGACATGAATAGTTGTTGCAGTAGTAGTTTGCGGTGCATTTGCGTACGTGCTCGAAATGGTGCGGTGGAGACAGCAGTTGGAACCAAATTATTATTTGAATCCATAACAAACTGCAGCGATGATTTGTTTATGGATCATAATTTGTAGTTCATAATTTGTTCATGGATCAAAAGAATGACGGATTAAGTCTCTGGCATATGAACCTGCCTGGGATGCCCCAACGCTCTCGATTGTAACATGGAATTGTTGAAGTACATGAACGTGTATTAGCTGATACAATCACTTGTGAGGCAGCCGATGTTGCAAGTTAGTAATTTTGTTCGAGACAAGTCTGGCACCAATTTGTCACCACCATGATGAAGGGCTTGGTTGGCTTTAGGGCAACTTCGAGCTAAATTGGGTGTGCAGACGCAGACAAACCTGTTACCACCTGGTCCAAGCCAGTGTAAATATCCTGCTACCAAAACACCCAAACATATCAAAATCTCTTCCAAACTTCGTGCGAAACGGAAAATTTGTTAAGTACCGCAACTTCGCAGTTGGGAATATAGGCGAGAACTGGACTCGAACAAATGATCCTACATCCTTCCCTAACCGCTTAAGTGCAAATGTATCATGAACGACATAGACCTCTTCTTGGTACCCAGACCACGTTATAAAGCAGCTAGAAAAGTGTGCTGGGTCGTTTATTCCGATTTCAGCCTTTGTTCACGGTTCCAAATAAGAAATAACGGTCCTGAGCAATTCTTAAAAATGGAAACAAAGGATTATATTTTTGTAGCCATGTAGTTCGAGAAAAGTTAGAACCACCAACTGAGTAGGACTGTTGCACACAATTACATAACAAGATCCAAATATTTATTCTTATTCGTACTGCATTACCTCTTTTCAGTAATGTAAACAAAAAAACACGAAAATAAACTACCAGCAACCAAAGGACGCTCATCACATGCTCGTGACACATTGATGTAGTACACGACAATTTGACGAAGCAAGAAGTGGCGCGATCATTGTAATGAGAAACAAAAGGACATAAATCATACTTTTAATGGGTTAAATCAACAACAACGTAAGATAAATTGAACAAAGGTGCGTCTAAATAGCAGTATTATTCAATCTTTAGTTCTCAGAAAGATTCGAAATTACACAAAAAAAAGTGATAAGGAAGAACAATTCAGGAAACAAGAAAACCCGAGCAAGAAAACTTCCAATGCACAGAACTCAAAAATTGCTCCGCAATGCTCAGCAATGCTAGAGCAAATTCAGCTACCGTCCATACTCTTTATTATTGAAGTCATCGACGTTGTAGAATGCAGCAGCTACGGATCGTCCACCGAAAAACCGTCCATTCATGACAACAAAGGCCTTAATTGCCTGCGCAACGTTCGTGAACTCAACAAAGATTCGCACTGCTAGATCGTCACTAACACCGTCCAGCTGTAAACAATGCATCAGGATAAATAATGGCAAACTCTTGTCGAAGTATATTTGTAAAAATTTGTTAAAACTTAAGGAAAGACCTTGTGAATGACTACGGACGCAACTTGACCATATTTGGCCATCTCATCACGGATTTCCGGTTCGAGTTCATCGTCCACCTCGTCAGGACCTACCATGTTCTAGAAAACGTGTATTAAATACCATTTATTTGTTTGGGTAATACAACATGTGTGAAAGTTTGCGAGATGAAATTTGCAGAAATAAGGAAAGAACAGAAGGCGAAGAAGTTGCTAGCAAGCAACTAGCAATGAGCAGCTAAGATAGGTTACCTGTGCCTGATAAACCCAACAAACTACGATGATTTTTCTCATGATATTGGTATCTACATTCGTCGTCAAAGTTGAAAGGCACATGGAGCTAATCTTACGTCTTTCTTTCGCAAAATAAAAAATGGATATTTATGTTAGCAATATGTTCGTTAATTTTACCTTGAAAGCACACTCAAGCATAAATTTGGTTCTTTCCACCGCAAATAACATAAATGTCTCTGCATAGATCGAAAAAAGAAATAGCAATACAAGGAAAACAGTAAGAATGCAAAGTATCCAAGCCATAAGCTTCAACCGGAGTTAAGTAGGTGCGATAGGAAGGGGCTAGACCTCCTTCACCTGAGGAGCCGGACCCTCCTCAGATGAAGGAGGTCTAGCTCGTGAGGTGCAGCTCAAGTGATGAGGATCCTTTCGTCAACCGTTCAAAAGTGAACGGGGTACTTTTGCCAACCGTCCAAAGATGAAGAGGGTCGAAGCACTGGCCCATCTATGGGCGTAGCTTCATGAAGTCAACTATTGACAACATGACTTTTTGTATTAACAATAAGTATGAGATGACAAGAACGATCTAAAGAAAAGTGTATCATTCTACTAACTGTATATTCCTAACTGTATGCTGGCGTTAATCATATGCTGCCCATTTACTAGTAACAGCAAGCGAACGTTCTAGTGAAAAGTTGGGTATCTGGCGCAAAATCTACTAGAAAACTCACTACGAAGAATCGAATAAGAAATCATTACGAACCGTTAGCATCAGTACTTTGGTAGAACACTTCATTGCTTCGGTCATATTGATAGGAGCAACACCCATAGGCGCCGCAGTCGTCGTAGTTGTTGTAGAGGGAGCAGCGCCTAAGATAACACAATATAAACTAAAAACTTGGATATTCGAAAAGAAAATGTCTCAATATTTCACTTTGGCTTTCATTGATGATAAGACCCGCGTTTTTCCCTAGCTTCTCCACAGATAACGCCGTGCTCATCCCCTGCTCATCACGTCCTGAATGCTGAGCTATAAATTCTAACCATCTGAGGACATAGAATATTGCATTTACCAAGTCCTGCACCATGTTTGTAACCAAATTTGCTCATTATGTTAGCAGCAACGCCAAGACCTTTAGACGTGGCTTTGCCAAAAGAGGGTAAAAATGCTGGCGGTGGCATGCCAGCAGCAGATGAAGGTGGAGACGATTCCTATACAAAATGACATTTAAATTGAGTCCTGGAATAAAATTACGTTCTAAGCCAATTCTCCGATTAATGTCAGGCCTTTCACAACAACAAAAAAAACCATCGTGCATACAAGGCTAAAGCCCGTTCCACTCAAACCTACAAGCAATAGATAATACCAGACCATCATTAATGATTACGGTTCATTCCCTGTGAGATGTGAATTTAACGACTGCAACGACAACGTAACACATTCGCTGACTGGTCCCCTTAGCACCTCGTTGTTTTCAACGAGCAATGGACTCAAACATTCCGAAAAGATCACCATCCATTCGATCAAGAATATATCCAATTCCGATCAAGAATATATCAAATAATAATATTCAAATTGATAGTTCAAGATGAAGAATATATCCAGAAAGTAGTATCGTTGATATATTCTTTATCGAACTATCAATTTGAATAATAGAAAGTGAAAGAAAAACAATCAAAATCGGCATGGATTTTGATTGTTTTTCTTTCACCTTCTATTATTCGAATTGAGTACTTCAACCAAACAACATGGCATGTGTACTCCAACCAAACAAATTCCAGCAAGTTTCATTCAAGCAGAGTTCACAATAATTTGACATGTCGCTACTAGATCATGAACACTCCACTGCAATGTAACGTTGATTACTTCTGAAAGACTCTGATAGTGTTGTCAAGTTTTTTAAAACGGATTTCAAGAATCACTGCTTTCCTCAGTGGAGGTCTAATCTAATATTGATCTGCGTAATGGTAAGGGGTCGCCGCGCGTCTTTCCTTATTCATTAGTTTCTCACCCTTGTGGTCTACAACTTAAAGAGGAAATTTCGGCTGCCACACCTGGAAAATCACACTGGAACTATGCCAGCAACACCTAATCATGTTACTAATATTAACAATCGAGTAGCCATTGATCTGAACCTCGACGGGTTGATAGAGGCAGCTTTTACAGTATATTTGAGTAAATTTAAACTATGAACCATGATATGTTTTAAAGATGCTTTGTAACCTAAGAATGACGCACCTTAGGTGGAGGTGACGACGGTTCCAGTAACGCCTGAGGTGGAGCAATTGCAGCACCTTTCATTCTCTTCTTCGCTTCTTCCTTATGATCACGGCTTAGCCTTAAAACAAAAATTATTGCAGAATTGGTCAAGATGAGTACTTAAAACACACCTTTCAGCAACTTCTCTAGCATGCCTTTCCCGTGCCTCGCGTTCTTCAGCCTTACGCTTGAAAGATATATATTCATTCGGAACAGCTGGTTGATATTCATTTTTCACTATGTATTCTCCGAATAAGTTCACCTAAATTTTAAAGATATACCCGACGTGTCCCGGCAGTAAACACTTGCATGCACAGATACAGTGGAATTTAGTAACAAAAAGTTGCATATTTGCACTAGCAGCACACCTACACCAACACACTAAGCAGAAAACAGGAGATAAAAGTTAGCTAGATCCTGGAAGTAAAAGTAAAACAAGAGAAAGAGTGGCACTTACACTGTCCTCAACAGCACCTTTTGGTAGAAATGATGGAGGAGCGCAGTCCGTGATTGGAAGTGCCCGTACCGGTTGTATCCTGCGCATATTGAGCGCAGCTTTATTACGAGCAGATAGATCGACAACCGGAGCTATGCTTGCTTTTTGCTGTAACATTTCGGTAAGAATTTTCTTTGAAACATTAGACGGGAGCATCAAACTCAGAAAACGACTTCAACTTTCATCAAATGAAATGTTTTGTACGAAACATATCACAAATAACTTACTGAAAGATTGAATAAAAGTAAAAACAACAAACAGAAAGAAAGAAGAAAGAGGAAAGACAGTTCTTGAGAATGCTCATAAATTTAGTCATGGTTAATAAAACTCCTACAATTTTTAGAGACTACATTACACGTATTTACACACAGAGCATCAACTGGATGAAGTAATTTGATCGAGGTCGCGGAGCGACTACTATGAAAATTTCGGAGTTCACTCTGATACTCTCAGCTCGAAACTGATTTATTTGAATTACGACGAAATTTGAAAAAATTCTGAGCCACTCCTATTTTGATTGAACTAGTGACTTACTCTTCACACTCCATACTCTTGATTAGTGGTGAAAACCAATTCATTGTCAATGTTTACTATGAAAAATAGCAGTAACTCTTCTTGCACTGTATCACATTCACATGTCACGTACAATCCTGATGAACTACTTTTTATTAGCTTCTCCTGTAACCTCAGTTATATGTAGTAAAGTCCACACGACACGAAGTACGATGTAGTTGCGTAAGCGGTTGCGCTCGAAGCGACGCGGTAGAGAAAGCGGTTGGGACCGAGTTGACACCACGACGAACAGCAGCGAAGTATGGTGGTAACAAGGATCCTTCCTCGAACCTAACCACTACGCTCCACCGCAGCGCTTCGAGCGCAGTCACTTACGCAACTGCACCGTGCTTCGTGCTGCTTTGACCCTACTATATGTCAACGATAATTGCAAAATCTTTCAAAAATCAAACTATTTCTTGTGGTCTCAAATATTAGAACTGAACCTCCCAACTGAACCTGCACGAACACCCAATTATAGTTAAAACCATGAAAAAGTAAACATTACCATTCCCTGCTGAATTTGAACTCTTTTTTGAGCAATCTGAGCTTGAAGAAATTTCATCGTTATGTTGGCAGAACCTGAAATCTAGCACTTATACCTACAAGAGAACAAAGATGTGAAACTTCGCTGAAAATTGGAACTATTTAGATGCGTTTTTGGTCTAAAAAGGAGTGTAAAAAGTGAGCAACTAATAAAAGAAAAAGCAGTAAGAACCTTTATTGGAACGAAAGAAGTCTCCTAAATATGAAGCACTGAAGCCTAACAGAAGGAGAAAAGAAATTCCTCCAGGCTTTTTGAACCGTAAAAAGAACATGCTGAACGAGTCTGGTGATAAACTCGCAAATTAAGTTTCATCAGTTGTAAGTAGTTGTGATTAAGATCAAATGAATTTAAGGCATGGAAAGATGTGACTTTTTCAAAGTGAATCCCGTGCGCGCAGGCGCTAAATTTAGAAGTTCTGGCTCGAAATTTCCCTTACTAGTGGGACTTTAATTAACACGACTGATTGGGGTAGATCAAACGAAAAATATTCCCTTTATTTAATCTATGGTATTATTTAAAGGTAAAATGTATTTATAGGGAGAGTGCGCTCTTATTGCTCTGTTTTCCTTTTTTTCTCTCAGTAGCTTTACTCTACATTTTGTTATGTTATGTTATGAAAGCCTCATACGCGGAAATAAAAGGAGTGAAGGAAGTTCAAAATTGAACAAAATGGAAATAGAAAATGAAACTCACAAAATACTATTGGATGGAACACTCAAAATAAACACGACCCACCCTTTCCGTGAGGTGGAGAATCGTCGTCGTCATAGAGAGGCATCTTTAAGTCAAGTTCTTGAGTAGCAGAAACGAATAAGATCGACAACGCACCACGACGCAGTATCCGGAAATTGGCTATCTTGTTCTCGTAAGGTCTGATGTGACGACTGTAATTACACACAAACAGTCTATTAGGAGGAGCTGATCACTGCAAAAGGTCGAAAGTGCTAGGGATGGAAAGTGGGTCCTAGCATTTTCCCATTAAATCTGCCTCTCTTAAAATAGGAGGGGAAGTGGGGACCACTCAAGAAGTCGTAATGGCTAGCTGAGCACGTTTCTTGAGGTCCTGATTTTCCACGACGAGTTCTGTAGGGGCGCGCCATTCTTGTGTCCTCGCCGCATTTCACGTTTCCGTTTTTTTTCGTCTTCGTTTTTTTTTACGGCAATTAGGAAGAAATCGATGGAATCATTCTCTTCCTCACAATTTACGAACCCGTGTAAGCGTTACCCACCTGGAACCCGCACCACCCCAGATTCGTGGGGTGATGCCTTTAATCACGAGCAGAATTCCCTGAGATTGACGACGTTGGCATTAGAACTTCCACCAAGGATCTTCAGCGTTCGCCTGCTTCATGACTTTTTAAGATTTCTATTGTTGCGCCACGATCGCTCCTTCCATAGCAATCTGCGATAAGCAAGTCATCCGTCAAATTCTTCCTTAGAGTTCGATGCAAGCTCCGAACATATTGTAATCAGAGTGAAATGGCGAAGAGTCAGCAAGTTAGCAACAAACATTTTTGCTGTTATGCAAATGAATGGCGAATTCCCCTTCATTCGGTCTTACATACTTTTTCCGATTTTCGAATCTTTGAGGGGATGGAAAGACTGAAAGTCTTTGAAAGAAAATTATGATGCTCTCCGTGTCCCACGCGAAAGGAGGAACCACTGGGCGACTCTGGCATGCGATCGCCACAAATGTAGAGAATAGTTTCCTAGAGGATTCACGGTTTGAGAAGGCAATTAGTGCTGTCATTCCTAAGCTGCTCCAGGAAAGTAAAATAAAAAATGTCGAACTCGTGATGCATTTCAATGGCGAGAACCAAGAGCGAAAGTAGGTCTCACAAAGCCCTTGAAAGAAAATCCCCTTTGTGTCTTTGCAAAAAAGGAGTCGTTGGCAACTCTAACACATGAACAATATAATAAATAGAAGTGTTACTGGAAGAGTACTTCCTGCTCGAGCAACTCGGAGAACGAGGGAGGTATGAGTGATACAGGTAATAACCAATGATTTACTTCCTCTAATGGAAGCATATAAGACTTATTCAAAACCTCTTATTGAATATCGCACTTTACTTTTCGTTACTGAAAAGAGAGTATTAAAAAAAACTGGAACAATTAGACGAGGAAACTGGTGAACAGATCTTGAAGACTGATCCCACCTGGATACTCGATGCCGAAAGTGGAAATAGTCTATTCGATCTCACGTAAACTTCGCTCCCGAAGGAAATACCGAAATGATCGTGTCAAACCTAAAAAATCCTCTATGGTTATACTAATCAGAAATTCTTTAGTTTATTACCCAAGTTTGAGTACTATGGCGGCCACTTCACCGACAGAAGTGGCTCTGGATAGCGGTGGTCTCATATTCGCATCTATAGGTCCAGTCATTCAAGGCTTGGAGGATCAAATCAGAGTCACGCGTCTCGCCCAAATGCAAATGAGCAATAAAATCAAGGAGATGTCAGATTTCCTGCATGAGTTGAATGAGCAGAAAGAACCCTACGATATGCAGACTTTTGTAGGGAAGCTGCAAGACTCGAAGCGAAGAGTAAACAACGTTAGTTTATTTTCTATGTGAAATTTAACAACGCGCCCTATAAAAGGATAAAAGGATAAAAGGTTTGGCATTAACCAATCCGCTTGGGATGTGCCACCACGTTCACTTCAATTCAGAATCGTTTGAGGTTCACGAACGTGTAACTGGCCCATACAGTGACCTACGGGGGCTAACCGATCTGTCAAATCAGTATTTTTATCCTCCCAGACAGGTATGGTACCAATTTATCGACGCCGAAGGGATGAAAGACTTGGTAAGCATTACGGCGGATTCGAACCTTCGATCGATCGTGCAAGAAGCGGAACCTCTAACCGACTGCACTACACCCAGCCTAGGCCCCGCAACTTTTAAAACTTTTCTACAGTCAGTAGTTTGCCGGAATAAGGAAGTACTTTTCGCTAGCAAAGCCGACTCCGAATGTTTGATCAGCAAAATGTTTTCTATTCTAGGCAAGCTTCCTTAGCTTAAAATTAAAAAAAAAACTGCACATGCAACTGTTTTCCTTTTTTTTCTGTGAAGTGATGAACAACTTACTATCCTCTTACTGTATATTATTTCCATGAATGTTCTATTGTTCTTTTGCATCTTTTCAATGTAATAAGTAAATGAAAACAAATAAAATCCCAAGGCATTCCAAGCCTGCTCTGTCTGCACAGAAATGTTTTGTGCATTTGCTAAGTTCAAGGACTTTTTTATGATTTATTGACCATCAGTGATAGGGGACCTGGAAAAAACGAAATTCTTCAGATATATTATCGAGGAAAACTGTAACTCGATGTTCTTAGATAGCTCCACCTTAAATTTCTTTTATTTATATGTGAATGCCTCCTAAAGTGCAACGTTCGCTGTGGCTTATCGGCCACGAGGAATCTAATCCCAACCGGAAACTGGTGTCCTGTTCATTAGTTTTCTTCTTATTCGAAACGTTTTTGAGAATTAAACAAATGTCCGCATGTGATCATTGCGAGCAGAGGTGCACTATACCAAAACACAACAGCTATGTGTTCTAAAAACCTGCTAGAAGTTTTGAGTTCAAACCTTTGACGAACGTGATTAGCAATGCTTTATCTTTGGGACTTTCCCTTTCCCTTTTTTGAAAAGCTAATTATTTGAAAAGAATTTCTGCTCCTACGAAATTATTATTGAAAGAGCTTCAGGAAAATGGCAATGGATAATTCATCTTTTAGAGAGGGAAAGAGATGAAAATTTTCTCAGTTGACAACGGAAAGGTCAGAAAGGAAGCAAAGAAGATTTGTTGAAGGAAGCTACACAGAATGAGACGTACTGAAAAGTGAAATCCACAGCACGAGACTATTCATATCATATCATCTAAGCATCCTAAATATCAATGTACTGGATTTGACGTCGAGTCATCATTCCAGTGGGGTTATAAATTTCCGCAAGCTTCTTTCATAAATATCACCCAGCATCATGAGAACTTCGTATTATATATATATATATATATATATATTCTTAGCTATTTTTTCTATTCCTCATTATTATATTTCTTATATTCTTCATTATTACATATTATTCTCTCACCACATTAGACAGACATGGTTTTGTTGCAAGCGTCTGAGCCAGAAACAGCAGGTAAATTCTGGTTCTATTTTAATTTGCCCTTCATTAACATGGTTCACATCCTACACAAAGCTCATTACTGCTATAATAATTCAAACAAAGTGACTTAAATTAAATTTCACACATGTGTATGTTTAGAAATGGCAGAATAGCTGTCCAAAACTGAGCAACACATCGCACAAAACTCTTATTTGTAGTACACTTTATTGTTTTAAAAAGTATTGAAACTGACACAACAAAATCTGCTTCTTTTGCATCAACCTATATCAATAATATAAGTGATCGACTGTGCAGCTCTTCGACGTATGCAGTAAAATCAAACAAAAAAATTTGCAGAGCAATTTTTTAAAACAAATCAAACAACACTAGTTCATATTTTCATGTTACAACGATCTCGTTTAAGAAAGATAAAGCATTTTGTTCTATATAGACTTAAAATTAAGAACTTAAGAAATAAGAAATTAAATTGAGGAGGGTGTTGAAGAGCAAAATTTTCCCTTACATGGGGAACAGTGCTCATCTACAAACAAAGGAAACAAGTTACAAAGGAAATTAAAATATATCAGTAATATACTATTATCATTTCGGAAATATTGCCAAATGATTTTAGTTGATTCAGCCTCGTTTTACTGCTTCTGTAGGGATTGTTGTAGATTGTTCCGGAAACTGTCAACCACGTACTACACGCTACAGGATCATGAACTGTAATTTTCCCGGACGGAATGTTTGTCTTTGCCTGATGATCGGCACAGCATGAGCACTTGCGTGGACAACTACTATCGTGTGTTCCTCATACATTTGAATATTCTTGTAGATGTGAATGTAATAAGACATCAATCAGGAACGTAAATTAGAAGCGTATTCCTACGAAATCCCATTGGTGGTCTAAAAACACTCGCAGCAACTGCTGCAGAGATCTGAGAAATGCGAATGATTCATTGACATCGACGGTCCATAAATCAACTAATCGCACGTTCATCCGTTACGCAGTACAGTTGCAAAAGGAGCAGAATGACAAATAGTTGGACTTTTCATGACTAACACTACACAAGAACAAATACTGAAAAGTGCAAAGAAATAAAAATACCAATCAAATCGATGCTTGCAAGATCGGATTACAGTTGAAAATGTGGAGAACCAACCAACTACCTGGTGGCTTGCGGGCACGACTTACCACCACCTAAACCTCAACATCACCTGAAGTGTAGGAAATTCAGTTGAATGTGATATAGTTTTTTTTTAAACGAAGAACGTCGGGAAATAAAACACATGTTCGACTAAACCACACCCACATATCTTTGGCCTGATGTTGTGAGTGGGCAAACGGTTCCCTGGCCGACTCTTTCCATTAGCTTCATCGAATCCAGTGATCGTCCCCAAGCTAACCTCATCACGACGACAATCAGTTAACCTCGTCTTGTGTTCTGATCAGTGCTTGTGTTGTGAGAATATAAAGGATGACCTACTGTTAATACAGGGGTTTGACTCCTCTACGAAGTGAGCATTAATTTTCACTTCTTCCTCTCTCTATCTTACTCAAGCGCTCAAGGGATAGTTGTGTCCCTTAGGTATGACAAATATTTCAGGCAATCAACGGTAGTAAGCTCTGAAATCCACCAATTTGATTTTCCATAAGATCATTTCTACAAATTAGGAAAATCAGTGAGCTATAAGAGGAGCTCTAGGGATTTTATGGAGAAAAGTCGTTTGGAATTCCTTCTCTTTGACACTATAATTAACAACGTATGTTCCAAACCATTTAAAATATGCTTACAAAATTGCATTACTTTTTGTTCATGCTGTTCGTTTCATCGATGTTTTAATGCAGAGAAATCATAATATTGAGAATGTAATGGACTGAGGAATAAGTAGTGAGAGTTTTTTTTTTAACTGAAAAATGCTTTCAGAAATAAAAACTAATTCTAAAATTTTACACTTCTTTCAATTGGGAATTTTTCTTTCCTACAACTTTCACTCTAGCTTTTTTTAATCTTAATGATTCCTTTTTTCAGATCATCTAAAACGGGGTATCAAGTTGATAATGATGATGGATTAATTAATAGGAGTCAAATATAAAAAATTGTTTAATTGATGGAGGAATTTTGACCCTTTCAGTCTTATTTTGCAATTAATCAAAGCGATAAGACCACCGGAATAAAACAAAAATAAATATGAAAAACCAAAGAAATTGTCGAAAAGCCAACGATTTAACGATGGGAGAAGGTAGTTGGTAAAGATGCGAAAAAGAGTAAGGGAGAAGCAATATATTAACGATTAATTTGCAGTAGTTTTTTGTTTTCAAAAAAAAACTCAAAAAAAGGAGTTTTTTCTCCATCCGCAACAATTGAATTGGCCAGTGGGTGTATATCCATTTTTCAGGACAAAACTCTTAAGGTTTGAAGAGTGAAGGAAACGCTGAGAGCTGCATACTTTCATGCATTGCTCCTTCTACAGACGGCACCAATCCCAGCATTTGCGGCTCTATCATACATATTGAATTCAAAGAGCAAATGAAGTGTCAAAAAGCTCTCTTTTATCCGCTTGGCACTGAAATTTAATTAACAGGAAGTTGTTCACAATGAATAAACATCTTGTTCTTCAATCTAATATTTTTTTCCATACCGTTCTGCTTCAAACTGAGCCCCAGCACAACCGAACTTGGGCGAAAGCGCAAATCTCAAACTGACTTCCTGTAGTTTGAGAGCTCACTAAAATGTGGCACTCTTTGTTTGAAAAAACTTCTCTCTTCACTACTTTCATCTTCTCATTATCTTTGTTAAGAAATGATTTACCAAAAATAGTTGAAAATATTATGTTTGGTCCATTGGTTGCCATTTGTCCCATAATTAAAAGATTTTCTAATTCAAAGATGATTTTGTTATTTTTTGCTTCTTGAAAATGAAACAAAATTGCGAAAATAGTAATGAAATAATCAATAGCTACACGAGAGTTGTCAGGCTTGTCTGGTCCGTATTCATCTTATCGCACATTTATTATAGTATAATTTTTTCTGGATTTTCTTTTTTCGGTAGTTAGCTTTACTAAAACCTCGTTACCAAAGTATTAAAAGCCAGATTCTCACCTGTTTTTGTTGCGGTTTCAAGCAATCAGTCGGAAAATCCGTAATTTCTAAAAGCGATCTGTGTTTTCCTGAAGAAAACGCTCCAGCTGTTTTACACTCTCTAAAAACAAGGATTACGAAGTGTACAGCGGAAGGTTTGATTGATCTATGTACCATTGCTGTTGGAATGAAATAAATTAAGGAATTTGTTATTACAAACACTATTGCTGGTATCATCGCCCAGAAGGTCGTCTTCAAACACAACTTGGGTCCAACGCTCTCGATCTACAGCTACTCATTCAAAAGTTGTTCTCCTATCTTCCACGAGGCGTGAAATCTCATTTGAAGATATCAAAGTGGATAAAAAAAATAAAGTGTGTGGAGTTGATTGGTCCATTAGGGATGCGCCACCACGTTCGCTTCAATTCAGAATCGCTTGAGCTTTACGAACGCGTGTTTAGCCTATACAGCGACTCTCGGGGCTACACGATGTGTCAGATCAGTTTTTTTTATCCTCCCAGACAAGTCTGGTACCGATTTATCGATCCCGACGGATGAAGGGTTTGGTTCGCACTAGGGAAGTTTCGAAAAATCAACTGACGGTCAGTGTAGTCGCTGAAGAACCTCTCACTGACTGCGCTATACGCGCCTTTGCTTATCAATTTATCTCTAATTGCTGAACTCCGCAGTGTTCGATGGTCAAATGTGAGAAACCGAGGATTTTCGAAGATTACATGGTTCCTCTTAGCATTAGACGTATTAGCTTACGGGCTTGACGAAGTTCTAAACGACGCATCTGCAATACGTGGATAATTTCTATCATGTAACTACACAAGTTAAGTTCTTTTTTAAAGTTCGAATGTTCTTTTGTCTTGAAACCTCGGCATATTCTGTCTGTGTTTTGTTAAAGTGTGCCTGCGAGGTTTTTAGATTCAACCTTTATTTGCCTGACGTTTCGGCTTTTTCGCCGTCTTGAGAGGCCTAAATAGAGGATGACTCGAGCAGTGCTACGTTTATCCCGTCAAGTGCCACACTACCCTGGGTCACTGTTTCGATAATCGCTCAGGGTAGTAAAAACAGAAACCCATCTACGTTGAAAATGGTCTTACGTGTTGCTTCACCGGATGTGGCGCGGCTGGTTGCACGCACTTGTCACTTCTTTTTTAAATTTGTATGGTTTGCACGTGTCCTGTGCCCGTAGTCAAGTGTCTGGTTGCGTTTAGCACAGAGGGCACAGGGCCACGGCGAACGGGCAGAAATCATTGAGTTCATTTCTCATTATGTCTCCTTCGAGCATTATCCGTCTTCGTCTCCATAGCTCCCATAGCCAGAATTTTTTTAAAATATTTGTTGTAAGTGCTTGCTATCTGATCTATTTGAGGAAGCTGTTTTTACAAGGTGAATTATGAAAATTGTTATTTCCACTGTACAGATGAATTTGAGGATTTAAGCATAAAGGTGTTGAATTTCTCCATAATTCATTAGCACGTTCATGTACAATTCTCAGAGTTTATAACGTAGTATTACAATCTCGGAAGAGTCTGCTTCGAGATCACAAAAGCTGTGAGGTTGCATACGACAACAGTTACACACAAAAAATGCGCGGGTCTCAGTTGCTCGGTTCCATGTTTATTGGTAAGAACAGACAAACTCTCCTCCTCTCATTTCTCCTCCTCCTCCTCTTCCTCTTCCTCCTTCTTTCGTGAAGATTCTGAAGATCTCAAATTTGTAATTTTCTGAAGATCCTTGGACCCAAGATTCCAAATACGTTCAAGCAGCGTTGGTGGCTCTACTGCTTCTTTCTCACGCATTTCTTTAATCACCCCACGAGGGGGTACGGATTTCAGGTAGAGTATTCGTATACGGGATAGTAGATTGTGGAGAGGGATGTGATTCCGTCCATTCCTTCCTAATTGCCGTAAAAAACGGTCCGGAAGATGCGGCGTCGCAGAGGGCTGGCGCGCTGCAATCGAACTCCTTGTAGAAAATAGTGCGCCGGAACGCTTGAAGCCGTATCTTCCGGGCCGTTTTCTACGGCAATTAAGAAGAAATGAACGGAATCATCCTTCTCCCCATAATCTACGACCTCGTATACGAATACTTCACCGGAAATCCGTACAACTCCAGATTCATGAGGTGACGCCTTTAACTGAGCATCCTTGCAAAGCGCGATGCGAATTGCTTCATTGGATTTTCCCATCTCAGCTCTCTTTACACGAACATCGCCAAAGGTGCTACAATGCCGTTTGACCGTTTGAACCACTTACAGTACACCTGTTACCAATTTAAAGCTTTATAGAGTTTCCACTAGGCGAGTTATGACACTCCCTGTGCTTGAAGTCCTCCAGAAAAGTTAGAGGCAAAATTGTTTGGGACATTACCGCAATAGTGCTGTTGCATTCCTATCCAAAGCCAAACAGGACCCAATAAAGGATAAACAGCACAGTGTTTGGGGTTAACTAATCTGCTTGAGATGCGCCAGCGCGCTCGGATTCAATTCGAAGTCGTTGGAGGTTTACGTACAGCCAAAGACTTGAAGAGTCTAGCCCATTTATCAAATGACTTTACGAAGGAGGGAATTTAACGAATCGGAGGGAAGAGGGCTTGATGGACGATTTCGAAACATCGATCAAATCTGGGTCATTGCACAGTTGAACCTCTTAAAGACCCCGCTACATCCGTCAAAAATCCCCACGGTGAATCGGAAAGTCTACTGTAATACCGTTAAATTCACGCCTGCTGCTTTGTACGTTCTACTCAAGGTACGGTTCACAGCTGTTTCGACCTTCCCCTTGCACCACCTAGGCCAGCTCTTCTTGCGCAGTGTCAACATGTCACAATGGACAAAAGAAAAAAAAGCAGTTTCTGTTTGTCTTCTACTTCAGATGAAACGGAAGACCAAAATGGAAATGGTAGGTCAGCAAGGTTTGGACCTGATGATCACGCAAGAATCGAAGAATTGATCCGGATAAATTTCAAGAAGCAGTTAAAGGCATCACCCCACGAATCTGAGGTGGTACGGATTTCAGGTGGAGTATTCGTATACGGGATCGTAGATTATGGAGAGAGGATGATTCCGTCCATCTCTCCCTGTATCAGTGGAAACGGACAACCCCGGTACGCTGTTTCTTACGACGTCCTCATTTGCAGCGCGCCACCCTTGCTCCGCCCCCGTCTGCGATTCGTCCGAATGGGATTTCCACGAATCGCAGGCTTGGCTGGGTTGGGCGAAGCGCAAACGTTAAGCATTGCAATAACATAAGATCCATCATCCCAGGGTTTCTCGTTTCCGCTGATACAGGGAGAAATGGACGGAATCACCCCCATCTCCATAATCTACGATCCCGTACACGAATACTCCACCTGAAATCCGTACCACCTCAGATTCGTGGGGTGATGCCTTCAATTGATAACTGAATACACGATCTCTTCTGCTCGACTCCAAACTGTGCCGTATGTCCGGTCAGCTGAATGGACGACCGGAAAGTTTCTAATTCTAGTAGTTCGATTAATATCCAGCCAAACATCTGGGAAGCAGCATTTCAGAGGTAACTGACAACTATTTTGTATTAAACTATTTTCAGATAAATAAGGTAACAACTATTTTCAGATAAAAAAGACATCTGCATGAGGTGAAAAATTTGCTGAAAACTTCTGAAATTGCTACCGTTCCCTGAGTTCATCACTGAAAATGCCATGAAAACCAGACTTTTATAGCATGGCTACCACTACCGTATGATTTGCAGAACTGTAGAGCTTTTCGATTAGTCCTAAAACCTAAAAATTATTAGAAAACAAAAGTGCATAGCTTCTACCAGCGAGCTGGTTCTGTATCAAAATGTTTGGGGATTCTGATTTCCGGAATCATTTGTAGGTCACATTCTCATCAGTATTGTGATCTGGTCATATCAGTACGGGCGATTCTAGTTCCCAGAGCTAACATCATGGTGAAATGACTAGTGAAGTAAGCACAGAAGTGAAGACAAAAATGAAAAAGGCATCCATGAGCTGTCCCAGCTGTTACAATTCGCTTTTAAGCCGCATTAGCTTCTCTCCGAGTAGATTAGTGACATTCGTTGCTGTTATCCTGAAACTGTTCTTGCTCTGCCTCCTTCTGATCCTGTTTTTCACGACGGATTGTCGTATTCTTAAATTTGGGTAATTAAACTGCAATACACTTATTTACAGGAAAAATCATAGGATCATGCGCGGCCTAACCGTTCTACTCCTAGCGACTGTAATCGCTGCAGTTTTAGCATCGAAAGAAGTGAGTTCTGTTCGGACACTCAAAAATAGCAAATCACGAAATTAACGCAGTGTGGAAACCTGATAGAAAACATGGTGTTGTGGATGTAAACTACGAATATAGGCGTGACCAGGCTCAATTGCTTTTGATCATCATGAAAAACAGCGTGAGAAACGGACTTAGTTCCTACAAGGTACATTAGAACGTACCACTCCTCCACAGGCTCCAATTTCCTCGATATAATCCTCTAAATGTACAATATTCACTCCTTCTAGACAAATAGACTGCTGAAGAGATCTCATTGATTCTTAACCGCTCGCTCGTGGATGCGGTGCGTGTATAAAGGTCCCACATTCTAAGGTATCTCGTAGGGACGAAATCAAAAAACAAAACGGAAAAAAGTGATTCCCACGCTCTTTTTTCGGATGACTAGTGGGAATTGAGCGGGGTCATGCTTATGTTCGTAATCTAGACCACAAACTCTATGTTTTCCATTGTGTTTGCACAACACGTCAATTTTGTGATAAACAACCTTTAATTATTATGAATAAAATCACAAGTATGAGTACCTAATCAACAATTAAGTGGATGAAACAATATTTGACCGATTTCCTTGTTACCAAGGCTTTCTCAAATCATTTAAATATATCTCAGTATTTTTTGTGAGGAATACTCAAAATCAGACAACACAAACATTAATATTAATCTTTTTCTAGAATGGGGACAGTAAAGGTGTCTCGTCGAGGTCAAGCTCCGAGGAAGGTTAGTGAAAGAGAGGAAATTATTATTGCCAGAACACTTTCATTATTGAAGTTTTAGGGAAGACGGTCGAAGCGTCTGGAGAAGAGGTACTCAGGAAGATAGAAGTAGGAGGTAAGGAAATCTACCTCAAAAAAGGGTAAATAGAAAGTGAACTTAAATTTTCTCAAATTTCCGAGGGAAAGAAAAAAATTTGGAAGTCATTCCTTTCACGTTATTTCTTCACTTCGTGATGCATTTTCCAATTTTAAGGTTTTTTTTAATTCGGCTGTTGTAAAAAGAGAACAGTCGGTCAGCTCAGACCGCAATAAAACCTTTACATGTGTTGCCTTCCTCTTGAGGCTTCATTAAAGGGTCCGAAAAAAGTGAAAATCGCACGGAAAGCAAACCGTAATCGGAAGAAGTGTGTTTCTTCACTACCACGTGGATCTCCTCGTAGTTTCTAAAGATCAGAACGGACAATTTCATCGAACTTTCCGCTAAGATTTTGCTTTATTGCAATGAAACAAGCATTGATTCTATAGGGTAGAGACTCAGAGTCAGAGACATCAGTCCTTGCATAACTTTTTAATTTCTCTCTGCTCTGTACAAGGTGTGGCGTAAGAACTAAGTGTTTTTAAAACAATAATAAAATGGTTAGTTTTTGGCTCAAGAAAAAGTTATCGACAACATGGCTAAAAAGATAGCACTTCGTAAAAATTATGAACGCAAAATCATGAATCGTCAGAAAATGAAACATGGATAGAGAACCATGGACTTGGCACTATCGCTTGTCTGACCTTTTCAACGCTCTTTGGAGTACGCACGGTATATTGAGGCGCAGCGGCTTTTTTTAAAGGCATCATCCCACGAATGTGAGGTGGTACGGATTTCAGGTGGAGTATTCGTATAAGGGATAGTAGATTATGGAGAGGGGGGTGATTCCGTCCATTTCTTCCTAATTGCCGTAGGAAACGGCCCAGAAGATGCGACGCGTGCACAAGGTTGGCGCGCTCCAATCGAACTCCTTGTGGAAAATAGCGCGCCAGAACGCTCGAAGTCGTATCTTTAGGGCCGTTTTTTGGGAGTGATACCTTTGATCATAGTACCGTCATTGTACAAGTAAGAAAGAGTTTGGAGAGAAGTAAAAAAAGAATAAATATTAAAAACAAAAAGATAAAAAGTTAAATAATGAAAAAAATAAAATGAAAAATAAAATAAATATAAATATGAATATAGAGAAATTAAAATTAAGAAAATAAAGAAGAGTATCATTTGTCTTCCAATTTCGTGAGGCATAGCATTCACATTTTGAAGATGAAGCTCGATTTCCACTCTATTTTTTCTAATTTAATTTGTTTTCTAATTTAATTTTCTAGTTTTCTAATTTTCCAACGAGTTATCGAATAATACTGATTCGTAGCGGATAACTTGAAGTACTACATTGTTCGCGAGAGCATAGTAGTCTTCAGTCCTATCCTTTTTACATTTCTATCAACAATCTTCGTATACACTACAATACTGACCTTGCAGCTCGGTAGTCTCACAATCTGAAGTAAAAAGAAATTATATCCGAGGAATGGGGGTACACTAGCCATAACCAACTAAATTGTTCTGTTGTGAAGCAATTATGGTCTGTTTCTGGCCTTTCAACACTTTTTAACCACTCCAAATGCAACCACGTAAGATCTTGTCATTGGATTCAACATGAAATGAAGAAAAAGGATAGTGGAAGGCAAGAATCATTGTTTCTGGAAGAAAACGCCATTCGAGAAAGAAGCAAAGCACCACACTGCCTGTGTGCCTTCTATTTCTTTTCATCAAATGAGTGCATTTTTTTTTTATCACAACGAAAACTTCAAATTTTATCTCAGAGTGACATGAGAACGCATCATTTTTATAAATTTCATGAACTTGACAGCACCAGCTTACCTTCTATGACCTACATTGGCATTGATAATTCAGAAATCCATGTGACGTCCCTGAGAAGCTCATTATCAATATTCATAAGGATTTGCGAGCAATTTTTAAAGCTCCAAACCTAAAAACTCTTACTTGCAAACCAAAATCTAGAAAGCAGTGGCGCTGCCGACACAACTCTGATAAAGGAGGAAGCCGGCAGAAGCCAGGAGCCTGAAGGAAGTGGGGAAGCAATCAAAGAATGAAGAACGGCGATAACCAGAACGCACGACCACTACATTCTCTTTCAACCGATGTTTTGTTGCCGATGAAAATTGTTTTGATATGCTTGAAGGAGATTGTCGTTATAAGTTGTTTTCATGTTGAATTTTATCAGAAATTCATTTTTTTTTTCAAAATTTTTTCATGTAGAACTCAGTGAGTCCCATCATGCTCAACCAAATGAATAAACATTTGTTCTCACCACTTCATAAACATTTTAAAGTAGTTTTGATGGACATTAAACGCATCACCCCACGAATCTGAGGTGGTGCAGATTTCAGGTGGAGTATTCTTATAAGGGATAGTAGATTATAGAGAGGAGGGTGACTCCGTCCATTTCTTCCTAATTGCCGTAAAAGACGGCCCGGAAGATGCGGCGCCACACAAGGTTGGCGCGCTCCAAACGAACTCCCTGTAGAAAATAGTGCGCCAAAACGCCCGAAGCCGTTTTTTACGGCAATTAGGAAGATATGGACGGAATCACCCCCCTCTCCATAGTCTCCCATCCCGTATGCGAATACTCCACCTGAAATCCGTACCACCTCAGATTCGTGGAGTGATGCCTTTAATGGTGGTGAGCGCTCAACCCCAAAAACTTTCCGGGTTGCTGTCTTTGAGGGAACGGACCGAGCTTTTCTTTCTCATGTAATCTACTCTAGGAATCTTAGTATGGCTTCCACTGTACCATCCTTGTTTTTGTGATGTGGACTTCATGGTCTCCAATTTTTTCACGGTCCTAAGCAACTTAATTCGTCTCCATAAAATATTCGTTTACCAGGCTACTGAACAGTTGGATCTTATCGAATGACGGCATAAACAGCGCTCTTCAACTCCTAAAATGAAACAATCTTTTTGTGTGCATTTCTTGTAAAAACTAATGATAGATCATGTTTATACTGTTTCTGTACTTACGTATACAATCAACTGCTGCAATTTTGGAAATAAGCTCATCCTAGACAACAAAATACCTTAGTTTTACATCTCCTCATTCTGAATCACAAAAGGTTTCACATTTGTACTTCTTTTTTTTTGGAAATATTGATGTGTATTTTCCCTTGACAAAGATCATGCAAGCAGCGAAACAAAACCGCGAACGATTCACACAATCAACGATACCGGTAATTTTAGAAGGACTATCACCGTTGGCAACAAAAACATGAAAAGAGACTGAAGACTGAGTACTCATTTGAAAGTTGGAAAAAGAATGATAAACTCTCCACAAACAATATAGAACGTTCTTACAATCTGATAAATACTCGTAACAAATTTCTCGAGACTCTTAATAGTACCACATACATATAGTTGCCTATATGCAGTATCGACGATCTCTGCCACTTATACAGGAGAAACGAAACGTAATGCCTGTGAATTACTTGAGCACTAAGACTGGATTGAATGCCTGAGAGATTCCAACCCAAAAGTACGTAAAACAGTATTGGGCGGCATCACTCGTACTCCCAGAGATGATAAAGCAGCTCCTGTAGAGGAGCTTGGCGACATGTCTGAAACGAATTATTCATAAACATATCATGCTACTATGATGCGAAAAATTTAATTGCCTAACTCATGTGGCAATGGTAAATGTGGATACATGCAGCCAATAGGAGTTAATAGTTAGCTACTTCTTTCTATTTCTCCTGACCGGATATCCTATTGACGCATTTTTATGGACATTTGCATTTCCTTCTAGTTGTGAACCGAATTGCGCCAGGTAAAATTACTTTACTTTATCACCAATAATTATGAAAGCAGGGTGAAAGAGAACAAGATGTGGCAAACATACGGCTTGGGTGAGAGCCAACCTTCATCGTCCCACGAAATTAACACAAATCGGGGTTTGAGTGGAAAACTGCCATACATCGGCTATTCCTTCATTTGACCTAGCTATATCTATCTCCCCTAGAGTTCCATCCTTAAGTCCTCTCTCGGGGCAGAAACACTGTGCCTTTGCTCAGGTGGTACACCCATGAAAGTCCATTTTTGTTCAAGTTAGAGAAATTAAATCAAATTATGCTTCTTCACGTAGCTAGCGGAGCAACAAACATTATATGCAGCTTATAGCGCTAATCGAAGCTTTCGTCAACGTCGGAAAATCTTGGAAATTGCCACAAATCCGTCGAAAGTGATTTGCAGGATTACCACTAGATCTCAATAGTATTCCTGAATCTCAAAAGCGTGACGGCCACAAATCTCCAAACTATATCGGCAGCAGCGGTCTCAGCTCTCTAATATCTTTCTAGAAGAGTCGTACTAAGGAGAACAGCACACCCTACCCAAGAAGAAACGTGGACAAATGAAACAACGCCGATCGAAGATAAGAACTCATTGAAAAAATTTACATTTACAAAGAGTTCAGAGGTCTCAACTAAATCTCGGAGGGATATCCTGTCCACCTCATTATCTTCTATTCTGTCTTGTGCTACTAAAATTGCACTTGTCTCAAACTTCGCTTTTGATAACGTACACATGAAAGTCAACAATTCCGAACAGAACTGAAGCATACGGTGGCAGGATTCATGCCTCTGTTTTCAAGTCCACGCTTACAGTGACAGATTAAACATAAGATCACTTCTGGAATGCCTGCCACTTTCTTAGCAAAAGTTCCTTTAGAGATCATTCTCAATATTCAACTCGAAAAAATCTTAGTGCTTGTTTTCCCCGAACTCCAATAAAACCTTAAATAGACAAAAATGTCTTTGGCACATTACTTACTTGACATGTATATCAAAACAGTCGATGGGTAGTACTGCTTGCGAAGCGCAGTGAAGCAATTGATAGTCTGAACTAGGATGTTATATATATATATATATATATATATATATATATATATATATATATATATATATATATATATATATATATATATATATATATATATATATATATATATATATATATATATATATATATATATATATATATATATATATATATATATATTACATATATGGTTTAATGATGTAAAACTAAATTAATGCACCTGTGCTGCGCAGACATCACCATTATCGCATGCATGCCTCTCCATAAAATGTACTATACCTAGCTCTTTATATTTAAGAATAACTGAGTAGTACATTTGGAAAGCATTACCAGCTTCGGAGCCAGCTAATGATTGCCTGAAATAGTAATTTAGATACAAGTAAATGAAATTAAGGTGTTCACCCTAAGATGGTAATCACTATTACATCATTTCCCGAACATAGTGCAATAGTCGTTCGTGCATCTGTAACGAAACAATTCTATTCTCCTTCGTTTGAATTACTTTCAGACGAACACAGAAAGATTCGAAACCAGCAGGATCCATTCTTGTCCTAAAATCACGTTACTGGTACCTTAAAAAACGATACCAAAAGCCACATATTGAGTAGAAAGAACTCACATCGCCGCTCGATTGAACATCATAAAATCAGGAACAATAACGGTAATGCCTGGAGTTTCCTGTTGAGGCAGACTGTGCTGGAAGGCGCTGCCTAAATCATTCGTATCCAAAACCATCAACTTCTCAGCACCTCACAATTTGATGTCATGGCTGCTGCGGGTGCGCTTTTCCGCTTATCCTATTTTGAACGAGGGACAGAGGATCTAATGGTTCGTGCTTGATAGGTACAGTACATCTACTCCAATTGTTCTAAATTGTCTATTCACAATTTAAAAGTCAGAATTGATGTACGGCACAAATTAAATTCAATTTAATTTGAATTAAATGAGAGGTGCCCGTGGCGCATTCGGTTAGAGGTCCACTGTAGCCACACGGTCGATGGTTCCAAATCGCCATAGCGCAAACCAGGCCTTTCATCCCTTCGGGGCCGATAAATTGGTACCAGACCAGTCTGGGAGGATAAAAACACTGACTTGATTATCGGCTGGCCCCCGTAAGTCATGCATAGGGCAACACGCGTTCCAAAACCTCAACGATTATGAATTGCAGCAAAAACGCGTTGGCGCATCCCAAATGGATTGATACGCCAGTGAATTTATCTTTTTACTTTATATATATATATATATATATATATCTTTTGTAAATTGTGGCAAGTTTTAGCATCTGTCGTGCAAATACAAATAATAATAAATAATAATAATATTAGCTAAACTTGAAGAATCTGTTGCCATCGTGTAGCTCCCCGTAGTAACCTTAAGCAAATAATCATTCGAAATCGCCTATATGATCGTATTTGCACAACACCGGAGTGCAAAATATGCCCGGATAACAACGAGGATGATTGCATGAGTTCATGTGTTGTTTATATGATTTCCTGTGTGCAGTGTGGTGACGAATACATAGGAGAAACAGCTAGACCACCATATATTCGAATCAAAGAACACCTGGACGGCAAAAGGAAATCATGTGACTCCACTGCATTGGGTGTTCACAGGGTGCGGCGTCATAACGGAGAAGATTTTGAAGTTAAGATCACGATTTTGGCGCGCGAACCTAGCACTGCGGCGCGCAAGGCTCTGGAGGCTTTTTGGATCCACTCCAAGAGTCCAAATATGAATCGCAAGGAGGAATGCCTCTCCATCACGCGGGAACTCGCGCCTTATTTAAGGCTGATATTTGATTGTGCTAGTCACCTCACATCAGGTATCTAGCAGTGGCAGGATAGCCAGCTGATCCTAAGGTACGATGTTTTCTTCCACCTGTAGCTGTGAGACCCAACGTAAAACGGTTAACGTAGGACTTCCTTTGTTGGGCGGATAAGGCGTTTAATCGGATTAATCACGTTCGATTTCACCCCTTTCAGGCTCTGAAGAAGGCGATATTGCCGAAACGTTAGCCACGAATAAAAGATTATAACAACCTCGTGTCCGGCTCTATTAAAAAAAAACAAAAATAGTGTTCTTCTATAAAAAAGGAGAAATTTTACACAGAGACTGTTTTCTAGTTGTTTTTCGTTAATCAGAACATTTCGTACGTTGCAAAATCAAGTTAGTGAGCACACAATTTCACAAACCAATACTTTTTTCAATGTGCTCGGAACCCCATACAATTTTCAGCTTTATCGCAAAATCCATAAATCTGAATCGACCACGTTCCCTTTCTGCAAACATTTAAACTCAATCAGAAGCACATGCTTAATGAATTTTACTCAGGAATAGGGGCTCCTTGAAAATCTGAAGTCAAAATCGTCTCAATTATGGAACTAATAAAGATTAACATAAGCTGTCTCCAATACGACTTCTTCTGATTGTTACTCATGGTCACTCAGCAATTCTGATATTGTAGGAACTTTTGAAAACACTATGAAGAAATACTACACGAAGAAAGTCTTTGACAAGGTTATTTTATGAAGCTTCACTAAATGCAAATAGCAACTGAAAATTTTGGATGTACAAGAACTACCTGGCAAAGAGGTACATGCAGGAAGGGTGGTATGCCATGGAGGGGTTCCTGCAAATGGCCCACTGTGCTGTTTGCCAGAGAAACTTCTACGTTGTGCCAATGAACCAAACGCTTGTTCATTGAGGATACCACGTCCAGCAGCCATATTTTGTTGAGGAAGAATACCAATATTTGAATGAGCAGGAGGTCCCGAGGTTGTGTGCGTCGAAGAAGTGGATATCTTCAGATAATAATGTTAAAAAAAACTAAACAAATATCTCGACCACAAAACATACATCGGCTTTCGAAGACTTCCTAGTAAATGAAGAATGGAAATTGTTGGACGTTGCACCGATAACCGTTATAGGTTTTGGTGTGTCTTTAGGATCATCTGAACCGTCACTAAGAATTTCGCCTTCCTCCTCCTCATCATCAACTGAACGAGAGCTACCGGTGCTCCGTTCCTAAAAACTCTAATTAAGTAAAATTTTTCGATAGTTAAAATAAGACCACGTTTTGACGATGAGACAGCTCATTGAAAAAAAAAACATTTTTGTGCGCAGTAATCTTTCTTAACAACATGATTAGTGCCAGACACGGATTTTGACTTTGCATTTCAAAGTAGTTACGAGCACTATTCTCGGCACCACTACACGGGTTTTTAAGGACGGTGTCAAATTTATAAACTTTCAAGCATTTTCTTTCCTTACAAAGTGAGATTTTGTATGACGTATAACGAAACAAAGGTATTGCTCTAGGAATTTCCCCTAAAACTCTTTGAGAGATCTACTCAAACTTTCAGATATTAATACTACTCAATCTTAAGAACCACTATCGAAATTTCTGCTATAATGAGCAGCACTAGTGCAGTTCTAATTTTCCTAGCTATTATCTATCCACACACGGTTGAAATTCCCGATGATGTTGTGATTTATGCGCTCCCTTTCAATCCATCCCATCCCATCCATCCTATATGCATATTCATCGCACATTATACGTAAAAACTCACAGCAGCGACTATGTAGCGAATATACCTACCCTAAGTACCATAAGTACATAGAAGTATGGAAAATAGATGTCTTACCCGTTCTAAACAATCACTTCGACAAAATGAAGATACATTTTATTTCCGTAGACTAATTTCGTTGTACAGTTCCGTAGACATGTGTAAAGTATATTGGCTACATGGTCGCTGCAGTGAGCATGTCGTGCACCGGATGCATAAATAACTCACTGAATACAACCAGTAGAATAGCCTGTCTCATGACAGGAAAACTGGCGGCGCTGATTGCAAGTTCGCATAACGTCCTCTTTAAGCCTTATACTCGGTAAATACAGAAGAGCAAACAGAACTGGGAACAGCAATGAAGAAGTTTTGTAGAATATGTAAAAATTAGCGAAAAGGATTGTAAAAATGGCAGGACTTTGAACAGCTGCAGTAGAGTAAATACGCAAAAAGCCTAGGATCGTTGATTCATTCGATTCATCGTAACGATAAGAGAGCATAGCATTGTCATAGGAAAGCAGTTGCGGTGGCTAACTAGGGAGACTTAATAGAAGAATTAGGAGAAGTAAGATGAGAACTTAGTTAGGATGTATTATGAGAGTAACAGGAAAATCTGATATGAAATGCAGTAGGATTTTCTAAATTCCTTAAAACTCAGTAAATTAAAGGCCATTTCAACTACTTTTGAGAAATATGTTGAATTTTTTTATTGATGATTGTACTTTCGAAAAAATATTGTGATCAAATAGCTTCTTCCATAACTAATCACATTGTATTTTATATTTTTACATATTGCTACCGAGGGAAAAGTTCAAATCCAAATATATTACACCTTATTTAGAAAAAGAATCGTGAGCCCAACAACACAAAGCGTTGTGATTTCGACGGTCGAAGTTTAGCCTAGTGTAGCGTACAATACGATTTGCTGGCAAGCACATCGTACTTTACCGTAGTTTATATGGATTCAAACTATTTCCTGCACATAATCATTTAGCAACTAGAACCAAGCTCTCGTAATAATATATTTCATGTAAAACAATCATTTGCACAAAAACAACTGAAAAAAAAAATCCAGCAGTCAAGCACCTCTGGAAGTGCTCATTCGTCAAGTTACCTATAAAGGATTAACTGCTACAAACCCGCTTTAAAGCCGTCGTCGTTTCTGATTTCTGCTCCAGTGCTTTGATCCATGAGTGCATGACTTGATCCTCATTGCCTTTACACTAAACTGGAAACGATGGAAAGAAAATTTCAACGGAAAACTAGAAAAAAAGACAGCTTAGAATATTTTAGTCATTTTCATATCTGCGGAATGTCTATTTCTATTTAAGAAGAAAAAAAAACCAGAAATTAGCCCCTTAAGATTCAGTAAAGGATTTCTAACGCTTTTGAAAAGAAAAGAGAAAAAGAGAAAAGCCATTTACGACAAAATATGAGAGATTAGATTTTAAAAGATCGACTACTAGGGATCGAAAAACATCTGCCCACAAACGACAGAGATTTTGAAGGGCACCCAAAGACGTCCGCATCTGTTCATTTGACTTTGCGGCAGCATTCAGAGGGAGCATATGTTCTCCTCGGTATCACTCTTGGTTCAGACCAATCACTTTTCACGGTACGCACAAGTCATCGAATTTGGGGTGACTAAGGATAAGCAAGCACCAGTAAGAAGGAGAATTGCTCTGCTTGAAACTTGCACTGCACCACTGACATTCATCGTTTTTAACTCGCCAATGCGCTGCCACCTAGTAGTTGAGCCAGCAACTCTGCACAACAGAGGCAGAAGGTTCAACCTGTGATCTCTTAAATCCTTCCGCATAGCATTTTTTCAAGGAAATGCGGTATGTTACTTTTAATCACAGTATAAACCGTCTCATGTAATTAGCTTAACCATAGCCATACAATGACGAAGGCCATTAAAGGAGATTAACAGTAAGAGTCAACATGACACGGGAAATATGGAATTCTAATATGGAATAAGCAGTTAGATTGGTAAGTTCTCAAAATAGAAAGACTAAAACATTAAAGGGAAAAACGAAAATATCTACTTTAAGTCTCCAAGGTTTTTCCAAAAATCCCAGACTAGAAATTTCCCTTTGTATGGAAGTTTTTGTCATGCGAACCATTCCCGCAGCTGTGCGATCTACTTACACTTATTGCGTCAATATCTTTCGGTCGTTTCGGTTTTTTAGGAGTTCGAACAGTAAGAATGCGCACTGGTTCCGGGCGTTTATCTTCTGTAGGCTGCCAGCAGTCAAGTGGTATCTCCTAAAAGAATTTCTTATGATAGCGAAGAACACCGATTTTCATCCATTCATATATGAAACAAGGGGTCACCCACCGACTGTGCTTTTTGATTAAGTGGGATTGAACCGTTTGCTTCACGTTCCTCGGGATCAGGAGAAGCTGGTGCATCTGGAGACGCCGGTCCTTCTGGGTCTGGTGAAGCTGGCGCCTCCGGAGAAGCCGGGGTATCTTTGCAGACTTTCGGGGCAACGTTTTGCGGTTGCTCTGAACTTCTCGAGGTCGTAGATCTTCTCAGAAGTTGCTGGATCACATCATTAGAGAGACCGAAAGCGTTCCCTAATAGGCTTGTTTTTGTAGGCGCCGCATGAGGTTCCGACGCTTCATTCGAATGATTGGCGACAATCGAATGTGAAGTCGAATTACCGGCCCCAACAGTGACGGTAGGAGTTTCTTTCGACGATGCAGCACCCTAAATTCGGAACTGAGATAGTTCTTCTATCGATGAAACGCTAGGTCCTCACATTACTTACCTCAGATCTCGTCACAGCAGGGAACGATGATCCTGAGGTACTTGGCTGAGATGAAGAAACATGCTCAACACTTTGCTTGTCTCGTTGTGATTGCAGCACTGCAAATAAGAAAAAAGAATCACTAGAAATTCACAGTTCCAAGGTAGCTTGTAACAGGGGACGAACTTCGAGCTCCAGCCAAAATATGAAACAGTTTCGAATTGTCAGAGGGCTTCTCCTTTCCTAGATTGGGTGTTTGAGACAAGATCGGAGTGGATACATCGACCTATAATGCAGCGATAGATTTAAAAAAAAGAGAAAAAATAAAGTGTTTCAAGAAAGCGTAAACCACAGGTGGAGTTCACAAGATTTCAATTCAAGAAAGCACTTGATAACTAAGTAAAGCCCATAAACAACTAAATCTAAATCTAAATTGTCTCACTGAACATCTTTGAAAGTAACGAAAGAATACATAAGAATACATAAGAAGCCAACCCTAGAATGTATCAGATCTGGTATCTACTAGCTGTAAATCACGAAAAAAATCAGCTGCAAATAACTGAGCTAAGTAAACAGTGAAAAAATTCACACACCGATGGACCACCGACTGGTCTCCCCCATTTCTTGATTCGATCATCCCGATCTCTGCGCTCACTAAAAAACGAAGATTTTAGACAGTTTACATACTGTAGTCTTATTTTTCTAGTACAAAATCATGAGATACACGAACAAAAGATATCCTCCCTTTACTGGCATTAAAGGCATCATCCCACGAATCTGAGGTGGTACGGATTTCAGGTGACCTATAGTGGAGTACTCGTATACGGGATAGTAGATTATGGAGGGGGGGTGATTCAGTCCATTTCTTCCTAATTGCCGTAAAAAACGGCCCGGAAGACGCGGCGCCGCACAAGGCTGGCGCGCTCCAATCGAACTTCTTGCAGAAAGCAACGCGCCGAAACGCCCGAAGCCGTATCTTCCGGGTCGTTTTTACAGCAATTAGGAAGAAATGGACGGAATCACCCCCTCTTCATAATCTACTATCTCGTATACGAAAAGTCCACCTGAAATCCGTGCCACCTCAGATTCGTGGGGTGATGCCTTTTAAGCGACCAAAAAGCTTCCTTCTTTCTCAATTTCTACGTTATACCAAGCACAGAAAAACAGTACAAGAGAGCGCAATTTGTTGCCTTAAAAATAAAATGTTATTTTTTTACAGGTGATGAAGTTGTAATTGTTAGAAAAAAAGAACTTCCTTGCTGCATAGGAAAGAGTGGGTTGAGTTGGAGTTTGCTACCCTACAAAGGTAGAAATCCCATATTTTTGGATATTTTTTGTTGCTTGTTTTGGTGGGATTGTTAGATTTTTCTCAGAAGTTTTTGGCAGAAACTTCTTATGAAACCTTGTTTTCTGCCGCTCATCACAATCAACGTTATCGTCATCGTCTACGTCATCACCAAATACCAGAGGTGCAGGAGGATTTAATGCTGGAGCCACCGGCTGCTTTTTTATAGAAAACGCCAAAGAAGCAGGCTGAAGAAAAATATTAGGAATTCCCAAATGCACATGTAATCGAGATTCTAAAGGTTAAACGATATTTACCGGTTGAGATCGTAGATCCGTGTCTTTAATAGATGAGCCCAATGCTGGTACGGTGCCAACAAAACCTATAAATAGTTACAGAGTTAACTATGATGCGTGAGCGCGAGTCCATTTACAAAAACTGACCTATAGAAGCAGGAGGGACAGGCTTAGGCACATATCCCGCGCAGCCAGCAAGTTCCGGAGGAGGCTGATCAAATCGCGATTTCCGTTGCCTCCCGTACGACTCCGAACTTGTATTCGACGTCGTCACTATGGGTGTTTGTTTACGTAAATCAGTGTCACGGTTTTGGGACGATGCTTCGTTCGATCGAAGTAATTCCAATAACCTAAACAAAAAAATCTCTATCTACATGATAATAACTGTTAGACCTTATTAAAGAGGCGAATATAGCCCAAAAGGTAAGAGGGTGGACACTGATTGCACGATGGTTCGAAATCACCCGAGTGCGAACCGAGCCTTTCATCTGTACGGAGACGATAAGTTGGTACCAGATTTGTCTTGGAGTATAAAAACACTGATCTGACACATATTTTCCCACGCAAGGCATTGTAAGGACACACAAGCCTTCATGGACCTCAAACATTCTTAATTGAAGTCGAATGCATAGGCGAATCCCCTTAAAGATTGAAAGCCGTGCACATTATCTTTTATCTTTTAGAACCTAACTGAGCTGCCACGTAAGTAAAATCTAACAAAAACGATAAATGAAACGTATCTTTTGAATTTTTCGGAATATAGAGATGAAATATGTGACTCGTTACACTAATTCCACTGTAACTACAACGAGAGGGATACACCGCTGCGAATTGGTAGTCCGAAGAAAATCATTGTCGAGCTGTCGTGCAGCTGTACATTATGAAGTTCTTTTGGGTCACATAATGAAAAATTATTTGAGAAAGTCTACTCTGTAGAATTTCTTCGTCTGGGTAGAATTCTCTGACTTTTTCTTTGTATTAGCTAGATATTGGAGCCGCTGACTGGAGCTGTCCCATACTGCAAAGAACAAGGACACTACAAGGAAGAATATAATATTGATCAGTGAGCTATATTTTCTGGTCTCTTATCATATCGCGAGTTACAACATCATAAGGCCTTCAGCAGAAGCTTCCGATGTGGCCGTGCGTGTCTATTGTGAATACTTATCCCATCATAGTTATTCTTCTTTCTGATCGCTTAGATAACTTTGCAGCGGCTTTTATACTGACTGATTGTTGGCGTAATAAACACTTGCTGTTCCAGGATACGAATATTCAATCAGTTCTGTGTTCACCAGGAAAAACCGTGGTTCCCGTGTAATGAAACCGAAGTGAACTCATGATCTTAGATAAGCACAAACAGGGCCTGCTCTGGTTCGATTTGCTTATCAGGACGTGTCAAGATCGCTTTTGATAAGCTTAACCTCTATTAGCCTTGAGACTTAAGCGACTGGGATTGGTTAAATGAAGGGACATCAGGTCTCGTATGAACAATAAAAAAACAATAGATAGTTGATAGCTTTACTTCATATACATCATTGGAGATTTCGAGTGCGAACGCTGACTCCAAAAGAAAACAGAACAAAAAGTACCTCAACACATTCTCCGGCATCTCCGAGACAGATGTAGGCGGAGGACTTGAAGGGGGAGGGCTAGCTGGGCCATCAAGTTCCGAGGAGCGATCAGGGCTGGCAGGAGCATTAGGCACAAGTGCTGTTTCTGCCCTGCTAGGAACAAGTTCCTTCAAAAGCGACGTCACTTCGTTGTCAACTGCTTCATTCTAAATCATTACTCTTAATGATGACAAACTACAAAATATTAAATTTCAACCCCTAATAACTGCATAATAGGAAGCAAAAAGTGAACATAGTGGTCGACAAACTATTTTATGTGTATATGCCAGAAATATGTACACTCATGTAAACATTCAATATGTACATCATCATCTACTTTGACAACATTCCTACTGTTTGCAAACTGAAAGAACTTATGAAGGCTGTGCAAATGGAGTAGTATCCAATACTGCTAACTAACGTCTCTCGAAGAAGTAAAGAAAAAAAAACACCTGAGAACTTTCGACGTCCACTGGTACTGGTACGGTTGCTGTTGACGGCTCGAAGTCTTAAGTAGAAAAGCAAAATTTTTAATTAAAAATCATAACCACAATTATCTGACTGTCAAAAGCATGTGAAAACAAACTCTTTGCACAAGGAGTTGGCGAAGCAGGGGTATCTGATGAACACGATTGTGAATCCATAGATTCACAGTGAAACAGAGCGTCGTAGTCCTCATCTTGATCATCAATAAAATCAACTACCTGAAAAACTCGTTTTCAAAAATTCAAAACGAAAGCATTTGGACCTCTAAGTTGTCTTTAATCATATTGGAAGCTTCCGATGTTAGCGTAGTGAACATCACTTGATAAAACCAAACTTTTAAGATTTTAAGAAAGTACAATGCCATCACATGCTCAATAAGTCTACAGTCGTTAAAGAGGCGTAGCACTCCACTTACGAGCCAATATATGTTCTCTTAGATGAAGAGTCGTTTAAAGAAGTGTAGCAAACTAATACAAGAAAACATTGAAAATTAGAGAAGATCACGTTAAAGATCTGCATGGTGTGTGTCTTTTACGTAGTAAATTTCGTTTCTTCTGTAATATACCCAAACAACCATCGCCTTGTGTACCCAAACTGCCGCACCTTGTACAACATCAATTATGAATAATCAAGTAAAGACGTGGTGCTATTTAGACCCCATTTCCGAAATATAAAGCACATAATAAGTCCATAATTAACATACGACAGTACTGTAGTTGGGCACCACGGCTAGTTTCACTAATCTGGAGCTAACGATGTTTTTATATCGGTCACTATCGCTGCCTGAACTATGCTCTTCGCGCTGGTTATGCAACTGCACCAAACTTCAGGTCGTTCTGAACGGACAACAACAGACATACATCGGCAACCCCATCCGGAGATGTTTTCGTTTGAGGGGGAGTGGGTGTGCCGTCGGAACTAGATTCGATCTCCATATCGCAAATTGCAGACACTTCCTAAATGTTATATTTTCAAGGACGACAATTCGTTTCATGACGTGAATACACGACCACAACCACAAACCTCTGGTTGTTGAACACTAGCACTAGCTACGGCTGAGGAGTTGTTTGACTCGCGGTTACTCTGCAAGCACGGACGATAACATAAATAATAGCATCAATAAAAAGGTCTTTGTAGAACTAACATCTGCAACTCGTCCAAATAAGGGCAGCGGAAGGGAAGTTATGATGCAGTTTTTAGAGTTTCCAGTCCGCTTTGCAGACGAAAAAGTCTTAAAAGAAAAATCGTAGAAGAAAAAGAACTGTTTTACAAAATCATTCCTCATTGGGAGCACCTTTGATGTCTCTGACGCGGCGGGAGTTGGGGCATCCGGCAAAACATTGTTTACAACATCAGAGTCAACATTTCCACCTGAAAAATCGAAGTTGAGCGCGAAATAACATGCACATTTAAAGAAAAATGTTTCCTTTTGCAATTGTACTGAAGACTCCTTGGAATAGGTCCTTATACTTGGTTCCTCCAGTAGAGGGCCCCGGTCTCACGCCAAAAGCTGGGGAGTTCGAAGGCTAGACAAAAACGTTAGGATCATCCTTCAAAAAAGCACAATGAACACACGAACCAACGAATCTGCAGAAGAAGGACTGGACTTTTTTGCTGTTGATTCCTTTGGAGGAGTTCTCCCATGCCAACCCGCTTTCACTGCTTCATCTCTGTCGTTCGAAAACTTTTTTCCGCATTTATTTTCATTCTGAAACAAGCAAAACGCTGTTGGGGCAATTAAACTACGGCAGACACAAAGAAAAAAGGACAACTTACATCAACAACGTTTTCTGCCCACCGAATCCGCGTTTTTCTAGATGGGATGGGACCAAATGAAGCCTAGAATACTCGGATGACGCAAACTTAGTTATGTTTTTTTTTTTAGTTTTAACTTAGTCTTTTTTCATTCTGAGAACTTTCACTTTTTTTTAATTTCATACCCAAAAGTCACCGAAATAAAAATAACGTGACGATTCGATTCTCACCAAATTACGCCCAGTTCCAGGTGCTGGAGGGGGCACACTTTTGCCGATGAGGGGAGGTTGTTCTACAAAAACTTGAGGCGGCTTACTTCGGAGACAGCCTGAAAATCAAACAATAGATGTGCCAGCATTTCAACATACGTATTAAAACTAACGAAACCACTTTCTAAGTCCTCGTTAATATAAAGAGCTGGAATTCATTAACAGGTAACCATGCATATTCCGGTTAGCAAACCAGTTTTAGCCTTCTATGAGTCTTACCACCCAGTGGTTTCTTGTCCGACCGATCATTCCAAGTATGTTCGTCTGGTGAGACTGGCGTTTCATGAATCAAAGCACAAAAATCATCGCTTAGCCTCAGCGACTACATACACTTTAAATGCATAACTATGGAAATGCCAAAAAATCTCTAGAACATTTTGTGGACCTACTTTTGCCAGCTGACGATGGAAGATCAACCGGCGGAAGTGGAACGGCTTGTTCTCCATCTGAGTCACCTGGTAGTGCTGAAACATCTTTTACTACGTTAAAAACACTTGAAGCGACAAATGGGAACATTCACAACCACAATAATTCTGCAGTAGAATAAAAAAACAGCCGTAGCAAAAAGATTTACCTTCACTATTTTGCGATGGAGACTGCTGGTACGGAGACTCGCCGTTAGAATAGCGCACTCCAGGATGGGAACGAGGTACCTCTTCAGTCGATTCTATAATTCGGATCAAATAAATACAGCACCGTCATAACTTTACCTTCAAAGACACACCTGTTGCTTGACCCGAAGGGAAATTGAGAGCACCTTGATGGTCGAAAAAGCGGCAAAGAACCGCATCATCGCCGTCTAGAATTGCTGTGCCTAACGGAGTTTTGGCAATAGTAGCACTGCAATGTGTAACTTATGGTGTGGCGTCCTCAACAGAAATTAGTAGAAAAACCATTTTATTGTTGCAAAAGCAATAATTACTAACGTTTCATCGTTGAAGCTCGTAACATCGTTGGGATCCGCATAAAAGAGCGGGTTATTGTGCACAACCAGTACATGAAGCGAGGGTATTTGAAGCCATGGTAGTCCAAGTATGTTAGAAAATTGGCCAGATGGGAACGCCACATATGTCGTCGCATCTATCGAATACGCAACAGCTGCCTAGAATAAAACAAATACTATGGAATGCAACTAACATATTCCACCAATTACCTCTATCTAGATTAATCAAGCTAATAAATTGCTTAGCAAAATTACGTGGGCTGCTTCCTAAGAATAGTGCTACAAACATGATGTCTACACATGATCTGTCCTTCCCAGAAAACATGTTACGAAACATTTTACGGATTTCAAGGACAAATCAGTTGAGCTCTCAGATGTCAGCATTACTTCAGCCACTGCACAAACAAAACGACCAGCTCAGAAACGCAAGAAATCAATGGACTTGTCCCACTCACGCATTGCTCAACCCGCATGCCATTTACTAGAGATGTGAAACGGGGATCGTTACATGTCCAAACGAAGTGAGAAACATAGCGAAACTTCCACTTTTCAGATCGATCGTTGACATTCTGAATTGTATGGAACGAGTAAGTATTGTATCAAACTGAAGAATTTCACAGCAGAAGTAAAAAAAAGACAACATTTGTAAAATGCAACCAACCTTGACACAAATTTCTCGCTGTCTTGCTATTAAACCCCATGTATCATGAGCCATCAGTTGGTTGACCCCTCTAATATCGAAAGCATCTATCCACTGCAGTAATTTTGTGAATACTAAGGACCCGTCTCTGAAAACAATCGTCGAAGGTGAGTGGAAAAATACTTTGCTAGACTCTTGTCTTTCACGAATATGGCAAAAAGAGAGAGAGAAACATACAGTCCATGAGGTTTATTCGAGTCCTCAAAAACAGTGCTCAATAGGGCTCGAGGGAAGTTTGCCGATAATATTTTGAGGTTACCCTCATAAACAGGATAGAAATAGAGTGCCTCGTGTACGTAACTGAAATTATTCCAATTGAGCAGACCAAGATATCATGTATTCCAATAATATTTTACCCTATTGTCGGAAAAATGCTGGAATGCTGATTTTTGTCAGAAATATTGAACCGTAAGTCTACCACAGCATAAGGTAAAACTCCTGAAGGTACTTCAGCGACGGACATATCTTTCCTATATTCGTAGTGATACACCTTAAAATGATTTAAAGATCAGCTGTGAATCGAAAATAATTGCCTAAATAAAACGCACTAGTTTACTTACCGCTGCTTGACGATGCAGCTGCTGTCGGGACTTCCGCAAAAGGGGAGTGTTGTCAGGAGCAGCAACATGACTACAACATTCCAAAGTTGGTTCCAATTCTGTTGAGCCTAAGCCGACACCATAGCTTTTTCCTCTGAAAAATTCTCAACCAGCTATTTTGTATATCTGTAGATTCTAGGAGATTGTAAAGCATACCAAAGCCGTGACTAACAAATAGAAAAAAATCGCATACCTTAGGGTTCGGAACACCATGATGCGCATAACTTCGTCCTTGTACAAAAGCGATGGCGTCACCAAATCCACATAACGATAAAGGTAGACCCCTAAAGTTTATTTTATTGGAATGAAGTTCATTTTATTGGATTGATAATCAGTCGGATTTGAACGCCTCAAATGTACAGTTATTACCTCGCGTCGTTGAACCCAAATCACCATAAAATGATGTGCCAACGGAGTATCCATTGTCAGCAATATAAGTCAACTAAATCAGAAAGTTACTGCACTACAATTCAATACACTGTTAAATACAAAAAAGAGCTGAACATACATCATCTGAATCAAATCCTATGAGCAAAAACTCAAAACTTTCTGCATCACTTTGCCCAGATCCTCGCAAGTTAGCTTTGAACTGGTCATACTAAACGAATAAAATTGTAACCCATAGTAATTAATAGATAAGAAATACTTACAATAAACTAAACTAACGAACTAACTATTAAACTTACAAACCTTGTATTCCAGAAAGGGATTCTTGATAACTTGAACCTTTTCCACGTGCACAAAATGATGCACTTGACGATCAGATACACCATTTAAAATAACATTTTTTACTGTGTTGAATTTCTCCGAATCTCGCGGCGCATCCTCAATAGTAGCCTTAGGCTCAAGCGTAGACACATCTGCAAAATCTTGCATATGTTTAAACTTCAGGTAATAGTTAGAAAATGACGGGATGTAAATATAAATATTATGTAAACTTTGACTACTAGGAGCATTCAAAATGTTGCTCACGCAAAATGGCCAAAATTTAGAACAGTGAAAGGAGTTAAACAGAAAATTGGCATTTGTCGATAACTTTCCGGCGCCCTAACCTATACAAGACTTGTACCCGTGCAACAGACATAACTAAACTCACAGCGAATGAGCAATATTTTTAACCAATGACATTAAGTAAGTTGATTTTTGCACACATCTTCGGCTACTACTATGAGAATGCTCACCAATAATGGATTTCTCGACGGCACGTTTTTTCTTCGGAATGACAAAGTTCATAATGACAGCTCACATAGGATCGTTTCTTGTCAGAAACCTGAAAAACACGGAAAATAAAGAAAATGAGCACCAGAAGAGCTCACACTTCGATAAAGTAAAACCGTGTTCATGAATCAGCAAGAAAGTAAATGTACAAAACAAATGGTGAGAACGGACTTCAGCCTTACAATATACTATAATTTCATGTGGATGTTTGAACGGCAGAAAGGTAAAGATTTGCATAAAAGTGGTGAATAATGAATGGTTAACTCTGCAATTAATGCAAAAAATAAGCGAATGGTTCTCTCTTATCTTAGTCCATATAAGGAGATTCCTGTCATTTCAACAATTAAAGGCGAGCAAACGCCATATAAAACGCTGGTAGACGGTCAACCATCTTGAAAGGAGCAATCTTTCAAAAACGATTGCCTTATCGCTCCAACTCATGCATGAGGCTGTCTGGGATGGTTTTATAAACAAGGTTTTATATCAAGGCTGAAAGTGGCAGAAAAATAAAAAACAATAAGATACTAACATAAATAGCTAAGACCATAAAAGTAACGGAGAAAGAGAAAAAAGTGGCTATAACTGGAAGTACATTCAGTCCAACTGAAAATCTCCACTGAGACCTCATCAATAATAGAAACTATCAAATACGTTCGTGATAATTCATACAACACACATTTTATCGGGGGCAATATGTAGTTGGGAGTGGGCGCTTAACTGCGTTCTTATTTCTGGAAGCCCTATCTTTCTTTTTTTCTCTCTTAGTAGCTTTAGTTTACATGTCATTGATCCCATGGTAGGACTCCTGCTTGAGTCTTAAGGTTCCGGCTGACCTAGTGATTTACTTCCAGAAATAAGACCGCGACTGAGTGTCCGTCACTCCTCCCAATAAATTTTTCCCGCGTTCGTATGTAAATCAACACTTCTGATAAGAGGAAAACAAGTTCGAACGTGGTGCCGATGGACACAATTTGAGAGATAATCATACTTATCCATCTTGAGCGATGAGGTTTAACGATAAATGTTGCGAAGGTCCATGCAAAAGTAGACTTTTTTCCCTCCAACAAAAATGATGTTCTGGTTATTGTGACTTCGATTCGTTTCATTTATTTGGGTTCACAATGCAATGTATCATGCAAAGGTAGGGGGAAAGGGGCACTCAAAGCTGCCCTAACTGAACTGTACTTTTGGGCGCAAGACGTCCACAAAAAACACAAAGTACAAAAATCGCTCTTAAAGGCATCACCCCACGAATCTGGAGTGGTACGGATTTGCGGTGGAGTATTCGTATACGGAGTCGTAGATTATGGGGAGGAGAGTGATTCCGTTCATTTCTTCCTAATTGGCGTAGAAAACGGCACGGAAGATACGGCTTCGAGCGTTCCGGCGCACTATTTTCCACAAGGAGTTCGATTGGAGCGCGCCAGCCCTGTGCGCCGCCGCATCTTCCGGGCCGTTTTTTACGGCAATTAAGAAGAAATGGACGGAATCACACCCCTCTCCATAATCTTCTATCCCGTGTACGAATATTCCACCTCAAATGCGTACCACCTCAGATTCGTGGGGTGATGCCTTTAAGTGACATGTCTCTTTCCCATTTAAGAAGGCGATATCTCACCCATCGACAGGAAATCAGTGAAAGTGAGTAGTTGAGTAAGTTGGGGCGCTGAAATCTATGCATTAGTCTAAGAGGATCATACTCACGCTAAGCTGCTAAACAAATAAAAGAGCTGGGACTACAAATGTTTGATTTTTAGTGTCCTTAGTCTACATGTCATTGATCCTCGAAGAATAGTGCTTAAGTTTTAGGACTCCAGCTGACTTAGCTATCCATTTCCAGTGAAAAAAGTCTATTGATGAACTATCGCCTTCTCAAATGGGAGAGAGACTTGTCAATCAAAGACGGTTTTCGCGCTCTGTGGACGTGTTGCGCTCAAAAAACAGTTCAACACCCGTTCACGAGCAACGTTGACTGCCAACCCCCAACTACGTTTACACCCAATGTGCCGTGTCCCTCAGAGGTCCACATTTCGTTCCTGGCCCTTGAGTCATTAAAAAAACAAAAGAAAGTCACATGCTACATTAATACTCCATCAATACGTTGGCCTACTTGGGAGAGGGAAGTGGGTGAAGGCTTAAATGCAGCGTACCACATTGGCGGGATTGGATCTCACCACAAAAAGATAGGAGTACGTGGGTAGTTCAAGAATTTGAGCGTGATCGTTCATTTATTATTATCAGTAATTCAGAAAAACGCGTGTGAAAGTACTTGCTGCAGTAGAATGAGAGCAATGCGCAACGCGTCTGCGATTGCGTAGGTTTGTGAATTTCTACTTGTGCAACAAGTTCCGTATTGAGGAGCTAATACAGTAAAGTTTCAGTTTTTTTTCGTGTTTTCCACGCCTTTTTCGAATTACTATACGAAGTAGGTTTGATCACATACATGATCGTGATCTCCATCCTCCCCTACATATTCGTGGAGATCTCAGCACCGTCAGTTTCGCGATATCCCTTTAACCCCTGTTCAGATTTATGGCCTAACCCCAGACTTCTCAACCTCAACTGCCTTACCTATTAAAACATGTGTTCAAGTCTGGGGACACCATCTTCCGTAGCCAAAGCCCGCACTGGGGCTAAGGCCGCCCGCAGAGTTCACAGCCACGTGGGTGGCGCTGCCTTCGCGGCTGTGAACTGCGGGCGGCCTAATGCTGCTAAGGTTTGAGACAGAGTTTACTAAGCCCCAAGCGCAGCTTACTAAGTCTTAAGCGAAGTGGGGGAAGTGATGTCATCAATGTTTGACGTAAACAAGACTACTATTTAAGCAACTATACATATGCATATGAATAGCCTGGTCAAAACAACCTGAATGGTCCAGTTGCGTAAGCAGCTGCCCCCAAAGAAAGTTGAAGATCGCAATCGCTTCACCGTGCTCCTTTGAGCGCAGCTGCTTGTTCAACACCCCCGGGCATCAGGCTGTGTCGACCAGACTATATTGTTTCAAAAAAAGTGCAACGAATAGAAAGAAAGAAAGATAAGGAGAAACCAGAGAAAGATATATAAATCTGCTATGGTTCTTCTCCCTCCAATCTTCCTTTCATCTAACCATGGCGCCTGCGAATTGCTAAATCTGTTGTTCCTACGTTTTTTTTGACGGGACAACATTTTAACGATGTTATGGTCGTGTCAAAGAAGGTGGAGCTCAACTGCACCTGCATCGCTCTAAGCGTGGCGGTAAAGCGTAGCGATGAGATACAGTGGAAAGAGGGGATGTGAGGGCATTGTTACCCTCACTCATTGATCTCCAAGCTTCAGATCGTTTTGACCCCACTATACCCGCAATACCACATATGATCACTGCTATCTATGGGTCAATGTCCAGAAGCTCAGTGAAACTGCATAATTATTTGCGCTATAATTGGCCCAATTAAGTTAGCAACTGCGATAAAAAAAAGAACTCTACTCATCTCTTCAGGCCGACTCTAGCTAGCCAAGGTCACACTTCCGTCGCAACCGCTAGCTCGAGCGCGCCACTAGGAAGAGCGCATCCACTCAAGCAATTGTACCTGACCTCAGTCCTTTTTGACTGGTTTACAACCTCCTGGTTCCATTTCTTAATTACTTCATTATTTATTTTTATTTACTGCACAGAAGTAAATGAATACCCAAACTCGATATAATTTACAAAGAGGTTGAAACTTTGGTCTGAATGTAGTACATGTCAACAATCCGCTCTCAAAAGAGTAAGACGCTTTGCAAAATTCGATCCCAATTATTTGATCAGGAAAAGTTTGTATATGGAATATAACATATTATTGTTTTATTATATATATATATATATATATATATATATATATATATATATATATATGGGGTGGGTGTGGCGCAGTCGGTTAGAGGTCCGTTGTAGCCACACGGTCGAGGGTTCGAAACCGCCCCAGTGCAAACCAAGTCTTTCATCCCTTCGGGGTCGACAAACTGGTACCAGACTGGTCTGAGAGGACAAAAACACTGACTTGATCATCGGCTGGCCTCTGCAAGTCATTGTATAAGCCAACACACGTTCCAAAACCTCAACGATTACGAATTCCAGTAAAACGCGCTAGCGCATCCCAAATGGATTGTACGCCAGTGAGTTTATCCTTTTACTTTCATATATACAATTGGATTGTCCTTGAATCACCATATAATACATCTTTTGCAAATTGTGGCGAGTTTTAGCATCTGCTGTCAACAGCGCATGATGACGTAAGGACACGTCTGCTCCCGTCCCAGTCTGCGCGCTATTATCCTTCTGGAAGGGAGATAATGTATTATTACATCAAACCATTTATATAAGCTTTCCTTTGAATTTCTTGAAAGTTGCTGGTAACAGGCCTTAATCTCTGTGTATGCTCCTCGTTGAGAATATACTACAATAACTTGAGGAAAAGAGTTCTCAAAATTGCAGTCTTTTTCACTTGATCAAAAGGCAAAGACCTCCAACGCAGCCCACCCGTCTACAACTAAGTTTTATTGAAAAGAAATTGTCGTCGCAAGTTTTGGTTTCCACTGTCAACAGTAACTACACGTAGTAGTAGTAGATGTTGTGAGATTGATTTGTTATGGTGACATGAAAAGATGATCAAAAGAAAATAAATCAGTCGCACCCTGATCTCGTCACATCCATCGCTCCAAGCCCGCGGTACTAAAAGAAGTTTATGGTTACTGCCCCGACCGTCTAAGAAGATTCTCACGTACAGTTTGGAGGAACTGATGTCCCAATGGAACGATATGGGTGATCTCCAAGGATTCGCGCAGTAAATGTTTCGCATTGCTTTATTACGTCGACTTTCATCCCATCCTTCAAGCATCCGCGGTCTCATTATTTTATGGAGGGTCAGCAAAAATGGTGAATTAGTCTTATCGTAGTTTCGTCAGGCTTTAAATGCGTTTTAAAAGCACTGCTACGAGCTTCAAGAGCTTATTGCAGGCTGCTGTTATAGATCTTCCTCCAAGTAATGGAATATATGAAACTCTTCTTAGCTGTGTCAAAAACAATCCACGAAAAATCTTTTAAGCGTATTTTTCTGCATTATGTTTCATCTTACATGCACAACACATTGAGACAAAGGATGCCAGAAGAGGTTGGAAGGAAGCGGAAGAGACGAGTCCCGCTGTTCAGAGAGCAGAGCTGAATATATCATTCGTACAAATGTTCGACCTCTTTCGAACAAGAATTATTTGAATATTAGTGCTGTTAGTGGAATGTCCGACCACTCGGTAAAAGCTATCTTAGAATCCATTTGAAGAACCCTGATGTTTACCAGGGTCAGTTTCGAGTAAACCCCTACGCGCGACTCAACCTCGTCTTAGTGTACCGACTATTTGTTAAATAATAGAAAGAAAATCAATCAATCCCCATAGGGATGCGCCTTTGACTCGAATTTCGGAATCGTTTGAGGTTTATGAATCGCATCTGTAGCCTATACAACTTGTAGAGATGAGCTGATGTGTCAAGAGTCAGTGTTTTTTCTAACAGACAACTGACACCAACTTATCAACCTTGGACAGCGCTACACCTACCCGAATACTTGTTATTACTAAAAGTCTAATCCGGTCTGCCTAAAGCTATCCCAACTTCAAAACAATGAAAAGAGGGCAAAAATAAGTTTGCTGAAGAGACGAAACTGCAGCAAAATCCCCACTTTTTCGCAGCACCAAAAACCTTCCTAGAAGGTCGGTGAAGTCTTCCTGCTGCAGCTGCAGAGTTAAAAAAAGGGGTACTACTGCAAGAGAAAGCAGCTAGATATTTCATAGTAGTTCTCATAAACAATAAGCGATCGCCTCATGTGATGAAGATATTCACCACATTTGTTCAGAACCCGCGAAGGTAAGCAGGGAGAACGGCACGTCACCACCGCACAGGTTCAAGCCAGACTTTTACAGCAACGAGAAAACCAAGGAAGATAGAAAAAGTAACTGGAATTACCTGCAAATCATAGATGCGACAGTCGGAGCCCGTACCCCAACCCCCTTCACTTCAGGCGGCTGGCACAAGAAGCCCCTTCGCTTTTGGATGGTTGGCGAAGGAATACTCATCACTTGAGCTACTTGAGTTGCACCCCATATCAGCTACACCCCCTTCACCTAAGGAGGGTTCATCTCCTCATTATCGCACCTACATATGCTGCAGACCAGTGCAAAAAGATCTGATGAAAAGTTAAAGCATTTCCATTTAATAGCTACCGCAGAAATATTTTACCATCTTTGCTTCTACTACGAATTTCTAAACCTGTATCTGATAAGTTGCTAAAACAGAAGCTGGTCGTGAGCGTAAATGTGCGACAAAAATCAAACTACAGCTGATGACAGTAGAGGTATTCCTGAAAGCAGAAAAAGAGTACCACTCACTCATAAAATTCGCTTACATCTCACTAGATAACCACCACTGCCCATACACATCTTATGCACATTTTCCAAATATCCAACTATATTTCTGATCTCAAGTTCTTGTTAAAGAATTCACCAGTCAGTAAATTAGATGGTGTACTATGTACATGTGACTGAATACACCTGCTAGAAACTGTACCTGTCCTACTGTAGCTTTTTTTATTGTGAAACTCAGAAATAATTATAATCACTGTTTTGGAAGAAAAATATGTTCGAGAAAAACTGATTTCTCAATCTACTTTCAGAGTTTTTCAGAATTAAATTCCTAACTAGGTTTCTGCAAACACGGTTTATAAATTAAGCCAAAAGTGAAACGATTTCAGAGTGCGCAGTAGTTCAACATCTTATCCCTTAATTAGTTGTTGAGATACTAAAATCTATATTTAGATAATGTCAACCCAAATAGCTCTAGAAAGTACTGCCTGAAATCAGATACATTTTTGTTGTTTCTAAATATATCTATGGATAATCTGGCCCTTCCAAAAGGCGAATTGCATGAACCAACAAACTTTATAATTTCCTTATAACAAGAATTCAGCCTACTCAGATTCCGCAGTCTGATTTTGAGAAAAAAAATGCAAAATTTAGAGTTGTAAGCTATGCCAATATCTCATTTGTATTTATATTTATCTTCTACGTTTTCAATTATGGGTGTGATCGAGGTGTGATCCTCTTAGGCTGCAGTCCAACAGCAGAAATGAATAGATGCTCTACATTGATCGCAACCACTAGTTCCACCTTACCACTTCGAGCGCAATCGCCTACACATCTGTGCCAAGAATAAAGCTACGGGACCAAAGTTGCGATTCGATTGTAAGGATTCAGCTCTGTCTTGGGAACATTTGTGTTAAGTAAAACAAAGCCGCGAAAGGTGCAGACTGACTTCGATTTCTAAAATTTGAAAAAAAAAAATGGAATTTGGAATAGCCTTATATCAAACTAATGGGTAAATTTGAAGCAAGAAACCTTATTTAAGCCATCGAACACCAATGATTGGAAGTAGGGTACTTTGTCCATTGCTCCTTCAACAAATAGTGTCTGTCGTGTTTTCTTACCTCTCTTGAGTTGTGCACTTGTGACAGTCGAGGTGTATACTACGAAATATGTAGCAAAGTTAAATAAAAAGAACGGTAAACAGCACTTTGTGTCTAACTCTAATTTGTTGAATCGTGAGTGGAACCAACATGAGTGGAACCATGTCACGAGTAATTTCAATGCGCAGCTTTAAATTCCCTCGTAATCAGCTTATCAACGTAAAGGTTTAGGTACTAGAATATGAATAGGTCCTCTTAGCCGTTCAATGGTGTGGTGAACATTTGGCCATCGGAGTTCATCGGAATTTGACGCGGCAGCGAAAGATCATGATCAAAGATTTGTGACACGTGCTGGTTGTATCATTTCTGAATTGTATTTCTAGATTTTCGATTTTTTACGGTTAGACCATTTATGGAGTAGAACGCATTATTGGCTGGGATGAAGTGGGGAAAAATATATAAAGCTGTTTAAAAAACTCAAAATTTGAGGCAGAAAAGCTCTGCGTTGCTAGATCTGATTTTAAAAAAGAGCCACGTTAGCAACAAATGTAGACGAACCCTAGACGTGGTGAAATTCTTTACGAAACTTTTAATTCTGTAACATACTCGACTGATGTGTGATTTTTCTCTTATATTTAGGCAGAAAAAAATGAGTACAAGGGCAGTACAAAAGACAGATGTAAAAGTATTTCATGTAGAACGACATGATTTCCTCATAATCCTATAGCGAAAATCTCTTTTACGAGCATTCGAAGAATCACCTAATGGTGCATATAACAATTGATTTGTGTAGAGGTTCCAATCGACATTTACGCAAAATATGCACCATACGTCGTTTGATATATATATATGCATTCTTATTGTACATTATATATTATATTATTATTACATATATGTTTGTATATGGGGCGGGTGTAGTGTAGCGGTTAGAGGTTCCGCTTCCAGCACAATCGATCGGAAGTTCGAATCCGCGCCAGTGCTTACCAAGCCTTGCATCCCTCCGGGGTGGATAAATTGGTACCAGACTTGTTTGGGATGTTAAAAACACTGACTTGACACATCGGCTAGCCACCGCAAGTCATTGTATACGGCAGTTACACGTTCGTAAACCTCAAACGATTCTGAATTGAAGTGAACGTGGGGGCGCATCCTAAGCGGATTGATTTACGCCGGAAACTTTATCCTTTATATTTGTATATCCTGTCACTATACCAGTCCCCTCTCCGATACACGCAATTACACATTCCCACCAACGGTTTGGAAACAACGGTAGGCGTCTGCCTAATAATACATACGCTTAGCTCTACATTAGCGTTCCAAACGAGATAAGCACAAAAGTGATACGCTTAAACACTCTGACGAGTGATAAAAGCTTTTTTTTACTATTGGCGAGCTTAACATGAATCAAAAGCTGAACTGAAACAGCTTCTTTCAGCTTCCTCAATTTCGTACAAAGCACAAAAAACTTTCTCGCACTCTGTCGAGCTTTTTTCCCCAAACTTAGAGGAAGTTTCAGAAGAACAGCTACAGTGCATGTGATAGAGTTAAAAAGCTGGTGTAGTGTCTTATCTGTCCTATTGATCCGCAACATGTCAAATGTACGCCTCATGACATCATTGAATCAAGAGAATGATGGTTGTATGGATAACTGACGAAAACTGCAAGGTCAGGTAGAGCATGAGATCCAAGGATTACACCTCCACAGATAAAAAACCAGCATTACTTATATCCGCAGGCAACTTCTCTCATTTTCTCTACCTACACTACCTCTACTGACATCCACCCGTTTTGCTCTGCATCCTGCCCCAAATGAGCGCTTAAAAGCAGCATAGCACGATACTGACGATATTTTGGATCTCGCTACAAAATGATAGGACTAAGGATGAGGTTTACAAGTATTTGCATACTAACCTTCAAACCCCCCTAATAGTACTGAAAAACGGCGTGGGAACCGGCCTTTCTGGCACTATGAATTTTCCTACGAGAAATCTTATAGCGTCACCTTTTATATGCACCGGTTCCCTTAGCAGCCTATCAATTAGTATTGAATAAGCTGCAGGAAACTCATTCTCACAATCACAATTTCCTTCGTTGGCGGGTCATAAAGTAACTACTAGGAAAATTCGTACAAGAACTCGGATTTTCAGTACAATTACCGGGAACTGATAATCCACACCCCCACCATATCTTCTCCTGCAGATATCCCTTGATTACCTTGACTCCCGTTGATCTTCGAACTGGTAGAAGCGAGCGCCAGTAATTTTTCCACTTGTCTCGGTCGTATGCGAGAGACGCCCAGTGGTTCCTCCTTTCGCGTGGGAAACGAAGAGCATCATAATTTTCTTTGAAAGACTTCGTGAAGAAATCTGACCATCGGGTCGGCTGTCTTCCTCTAGTGCGTTTAATATCGCGGGGAACCTAGTCGCTCACGGCCCTGGCCCAACGGTTGTTGTTAAAGGCATCACCCCACGAATCTGAGGTGGTGCAGATTTCAGGTGGAGTATTCGTATACAGGATGGGAGACTACGGACAGGGGGGTGATTCCGTCCATTTCTTCCTAATTGCCGTAAAAAGCCGGAAGATACGGCTTCTTCTTTTGGCGCACCATTTCGTACAAGAGGTTCGATTGGGCGCGCCAGTCTTGTGCGGCGCCGCATCTTCCGGGCCGTTTTTTACGGCATTGGCAAGAAATGGACGGATCCCTCTCTCTCCGTAGTCTCCCATCCCGTTGCGATACTCCCCAAATCTGCCCGTTCTTTTTAAAGCGCATCACGTGTCCAGCCCACCTTATTTTACATTCCTTGGCAGATATCCCAACATCGTCAATTTCGTGGTATGCTGTCTCCAAGTTACGCAAGCTTTGTCGCCTCGGAAGAGGTAAAATACCGAGCTGCAACACAAAAATGTAGGTAAAATCCAACTCCTCTACGATAGCTGAGCTGACTAGACCGCCAAACTACTGAAGAACAACATAATCCACCGCTGAACTATACAGCAAAACTAAAATTTAGTGCGCAGTCAAAAGAAGCAAAAAAACTATGTCCCGATCCCATGAATATGCTAAGTCTAATGAATAGTAGAGATTGTTCCGTTTGTCCGATGCGTCGTTCTCAACCTCCAGAGGCAGACAGGACACTCAACCGGCCAGATACTCAATCCAACAACATGACTCCTGAAACATGAACTAGTTAGTGAACAATCTGCCCCGCTTTTTGTACGAGACAGGAAAAAGGAAACGATGTTAGCAACATACAAGAACAATTTGCTTAGTAATGTAAACCGTAGGGTCTCACCACAACTCAAACAACATAGAGCAGCCGTCACAAGAAACCCAACTAGGGCAACCAATTTTCAAAACTTTTTATAAGGAAAAAAGATAACTTCCTATACATACTGCAAATTAGATGCAGAACACAAATGTGTTTAAGAAGAAATAGGGCTGATTCAGTTGGAAGAGCTTTGCTCAAAAAGCGCAGTCCACACATAAAATGCTATCGATAGTCCAAAAACCTAGCAAATTGATAAATTTGGAATGCAACTGAATCCAGAGGAGCATGAGAAAACATTTGAAATGTCCTTCTACTTCCTCAGAAGGACATCTCCGCACGCGCTCTTCACAAATTAAAGATTTCCCATATCATGAATATGAAGTTAACCTGCGCAGTATTCATGCTGTTCTACAAAAACCATTACCCCTGCGAACTTGAAGAAAAGAATTTTCTACTACTGGTACTTCTCGAGGCCTGCAAGCCATCGGCTTAAAGGCACGATTTTGACGTGGAGCGAACCCCAGAGCGAAAGCGTAGAGTTCGGATAATAGACAACGGAAGTGAGCGTGGTTCAAACCATCCTTTCCTAATCGTCGTAAAAAAAACGGCGTGTTAACCGCTGCAGTTCTTAAGAGGTACGTTATAACGCGCTTCTATACACACGTTCCGTACCTTCAGCAGCCTATTCATTTGGCTCGCTTGAATATGCTGGTGAGAAGACATCGCTGATCTACGACCGCTCGCACATGAATGTGGAACCTGCACAAAAGTGACGCGTATTGCAACCGAAATCGGGAACGACGACCGGATAGGTGGAACCACACTGGATTCCGCAATTTACTGCATGTACTCTGGCTTTCGCTGTGTGTTTTGCACCAGTTCGAAATCGTGGTAAGCTGGCTTTAACCTCAGTTGGCTGTGCATTCGATCGAATCAGAGCTCAAAGAAGTATCCGTGTATGAAGCACAGAAAGCATGCGCACTACCGCAAACGTGTTGTATTAACCGGGAAGTACCGGCAGTATGCAAGTTCATGCCAAGTTGGTAACGCTTTACAATCAGCAAGAATTATTGTACAAAAGGTTAACAGCGTGCAAGACGATGTCTGCAGAAATACATACAGATGAGATTCTATCGCATCTAGAAAAAAAATAAAGAGAACCATGAGAAATGCACTCGCGCAGAACATCACATCCGTAGCCGCGGAACCGCTGTAACTATGGTTTTATTAAACAAAAAAAAAAGAGACATAAAACTGAACTGGTGAACCAATAAAATTAGTAATTCAGTGTAAGACTCATTTAAGATTATCATTATAATTATGGAATCAGCGAGAGCGACTGCCTCTTTCCTGTTTGACCGCGAAGTTTTGATGTGTGGTGCAGGATTGCGTAAGCGATTACGTAGAATGCGGCTCAGTTTCCAACCGCTCGCTGTTGACTGCGAACTTGCGACTGTGTGGTGACAGGTTTCCACTCCTACGGTCAAGTCTCACCGCACCAACATACGCTGCAAGTCCGTTGGAAGCACAATAGAACGCAGAGACTGCGGGTAATTGATACGATAGTAACGATTGATAGGTTAATGAGAACGAACGAGTACACGACAGTTACGTGAGCGGTTGCGTTCGGCGCTATGAAGCTAGCAGTTGTGATCGAGATGGGACGCTCGTAAAGTGCACCGATGATTGTTGCTAGGAAGAGTCCCATCTAGATCCTCATTGCAGCCGCTACATGGAAAGCCGTTCTAGAGCGCAGCTCCTTCTTATGCTGTAGCATAGGTAATAGTATTCCTTCCATTTTGCGAAAAAAAAGAGATGCAACATCCTCATACTTAGGCACACTCCCGCACCTTTCCCTAACAAGTAGAGCTGGATTATGAGCAGTTGTTAAACCATCAGAGACATATGTAACTAATTTGTGTTGTGATTTACATCACTGACAACTCATTCGTAGTGGTACGCGTGTAGGTGCAGTATACGAACGGCACTTATATGAGTATTCCACCAATAGTTTTGTTTTCCATTCCAGTTTAGTACGAAAAAATAAGGGCAGCAAACAAAACGAGTTGGATCTAGTCTTTAATCACAAGAACCAGAAACATACTATCTTCGCAAAGCGTCGCCCGCCGCCAATTCAGAAGGCGATTCACAATAAAGCACTACATCGGCGGTTTCCTTTTGCCGTCATTCGTATTTTGAATCCTCACTGTTTTGTGACAAAAGTGCATAGAGGCGAATGCCACTAGGAAATATGAAAGCTGGGCTTCAACACAGTGAAAGTTCAAAAAACGGCCATGCAAAAAAAAAACCGTCGACGGAGTACTTTTACTGTGATTCGTCTTCTGAATAAGCGGTGGACGACGCTTTGGGAAGACTCATATGTACCCTGAATATTACGCGCACTCGAAGCGGCGCGGTGGAGATGGGGCCCTCGTTAGCTCCACTCATCCCTGCAGTCTCATCCGATCTCGACCCGACTACGACTAGATATACATGTCCTGTATTTAGAGGTGTCTTTACGCAATGCATTGTGACCGCTATCTCCATTACGCCGCTTATGCAACTTCAGGTCGTTTCGGCCCGACCATACCTTTAAATGTTTAAGAACTGCCCATAATCCTATTGTTAGGCAAAGCACGTCTTTCTTAGTAGAAGTACGAAATCCTCGACATACTTGACTTAAGCGGCCAGATGTTTCGCCTTAACGCATCTATAATCTTGGCTGGGGTGTGTCGTCCTTATGCGTATCCAATTCCGTCCTGTTCGATCTTCATCTAGAGCTCACACAGAATCTATCATTCGCCGCTACTCCATAATCTGCTAGACTATACGTCTCGACTGAACTGTCTGTCAACGACAAGTGTCCTCAGATCTGCTTTTACCACCTCCGTTCAGAACTTTCTTTTACAATCAGGATGCTTTTCCACTTCGAGCCCTGTAGCATTTTCAGCACAACTTGACAAATGATCAGACGACTCCTGTAATGTAAACAAAGAAGCGAAAACGGCTCTCTGTGAACACCTTAGACGACCGAGTATGTTGGTGTTTTGCGAGAGTCTTCCGCCGGTGCACCATATCTACTTTTGTTCAAAGTTATTCCTATGGAACACCATCAGTCAAAAGTAGCCTGACGTCTGAGCACCTCTCCTGCGAGGCAGTCATGCTTCTCCATCACAGATGGCGTGCTCCCCAAGTTTCCGACCCGTAGATCATGATAGAGCGGAATAGGTAGACTCGCAGCTTGACCTCGTTAACGAATAGGGGTCAATCACAGGAATTTGGTGTTGAATGCCTAATTGTCTTTACTTTTTTACATTGTTGCCATCACTCTCGTAGCTGCCATCGTTTTCTTAGCATATAGCCCAAATAACAGAATCTCCCCGAGTTCAGTAGGATGCCCGTCCACCCTGATTCACGTTGAGAGTCCCGAGTACATTCACATCTGTTTGCATTTGCGTGCGTGGAGTCGAAGTCCGTAGGCTGTAGCTAATCTCCATATAAGGTTAACAACATGTGAATTCGCACTCCTTGAAGTGAACATTACTACATCGTCGGCGTCCTGGGGGTCCATAAGGGACGACCAAATGATGCAAGAAACACATCAGCGGGATATTGTTCAAATGGTCTTCCCATGATATCATCGACGGGAATGTCGAACAAGGGAGGTCTCGCGACGGCCTCTTGTCTTACTCCAGTTTCCACTATCTATAGGGTCAATCACTCTCCTCACAATAAACACCTGATCAATCGTCGATCGACCAGAGCGAAATGCTGCTTGCTCGTCACGGGTGATTTCTTCGCGATGTCGGATTAGTCGATCCAGGATGATCCGCCCCAAAACCTTGTTCATCACACGCAGCAATGTACCCATCGGTAATGACTGGGTTCCGTAACGGATAGTCTCTTGTGGAGAGGAATTATAATAGTGTCTCCACGAGTCAGGAATCTTTTCGTCAATCCATACTCAACGGATGTTCTTCGTCATCTCACAAATCCCAGAGGAAGAGATTTCAAAGAGAGGTGCGCTCGATTTCAGGGACAGACAACGTCTGCCGGTTCAGCAAGATGATAGCATGTTCCCTCCAGATGGACAGGGTTGCCTCCGCAACAGCGACTCTGTTGCCCGTGTTTAGGACAAAGGAACCCTCCTCCATTTTGCCGCTATACCACCTTAGCACAGCATAGGCTTTCCTCGGTTTCTTGTCAGGATCCACACCTCTTCAGACTCTTTCGCTCTTGACGTCTATTCGTTCTCACGATCACGTTTCAGCTGACGACGCAACCCCCTTCTGAAACGCTTCTCCTGGCTGAAGTCATCAGAAATGCGGGCTACACATACAGAATTGTACGTGGATCTTGTCTCCGCAGATGCAAAGGCAAACTTTTACCTCGGTGTTAAAGCCGGCAGTGTTTTCTTCGCAGCATCCTAAATAGTTTAGGTGAAAAAGTTGGTGTCATTCACTCTCTTCTTAGTTCGTAACCCAATACTAATCGATACCCACTGGAGGGATTTTTCTCATCATCTTCCAGACTTGTCGAGGTTCGGTTGGTACGGAACCCCACAACTCCTCTGAAACTGTAACATTAAGCTGAGGAGAAGTGGGCGGTGATCGAAATCGAATACGACGTCCCGGCAGCTTTAGATTTGCGTGTGTCCGACACAGGGAGATATTCCAACGACAAACCGCGATCAAACTGAAGCTTAAGAGTCGACATCTTCGACTTGTGCCGCTCATCTGATGGTAATGAGGTCGTTCCTTGCCGCATCTGCCCACAAAGGTCCTCAAGACTATTTTCGTTAACTGATGTTTGCTCCACGGTATAATACCATTTCCCAAGCACATTAGATTGTTGCTTGAGTTCCATCTTTGCATTCGCATCAATTCCGACTATAACCGCCTGCTGGGTGGATACCTTGGATATCAACGCGTTAAATTCACCATAAAAGCCGTTCTTTTGATAGTCCTCATCGATCTCCGTAGGTGTGTGAGCTTGTTGGAGTTGACTTGACAGAGTTCGCAATGACAACGACCGGCACTTCACAGCTACGAGGCAGATGTTTGTTGTCGCTCCATGTTCCCTTAAGGCATCTGACATGTTAAGAAGGTATGGACTCTGTTGCACGACTACACCTTTTGTAATATATGGGAAACATTTGCCAAACAATATGATGAGTTACATAGCTCGTGCACTCGAAGTGCCTAATTCCGTTTAGTGGAGGTAGGGGCACCACCTGCAGGTAACAATATGACCTGTATATGTGCTCCCAACAGCTTCGCATAGATTAGTACACGGAATCCTATTACTAGCTATTTTTGCTTACATTTCTGCAGCTAGTACTGCTACAAAAATGTAAGCAATAATTCGCTCGTCTGTCTGTTTTTTTTTCCATTTTCCCGTATTCTTTTCTTTTTTCTATTTTTCCTTGTTCAATTGAAATTAAATTCACAAGCATCATGTTCAACAAAAGTTCTTCTACACCTTAAAAAATCTGCATGATTCAGTCAGTCAGTACCAGACCATTTTCCAAGGTATTCGAATACGCTGGGGGTACTGCAAACTTCCTTTCCCGCACTTTAAGAGAGAGACACACTTCAAGAAGATCTTCTGCGTCCTGAAAGGTGTGAACACGGTATGTCTTCGATCTTCTTTTGCTAATGGAACCTCGCCAATTCGGGGAGTTCCTCTCCTGTGATGATGCGATCTCCCTTCCTAAGAACAGGGTGAGATATCAGAAGTTATACGAAATCATCCAACAAAAGCAGACCAATGGCAATCCATCTATCGTGCAATAACAATTGTCCTAATTTCGCTTCAACTTCCTTCTACCAGCTTAAGGGGTTCGGCTGGAAAACAACTTCAGATCGGCTATACTTCCTTGATCTTGCTCATCACATTACATATCCGATGACTCTAAAGACTTTCGAAATCAGAAAACTAATTACAAAATCTGGCCTCAAATCGACTTCGGGCTGCTCCTTAAGCTCCAATCGTTTTTAGCTCCGAACAAAGGGGGTGTCAGATATCACAGGGTTTTTGCGCCGCCTACTAGCCCCCCAAAATGTACCTGCCACTACGTTGATTCAGTCCACGACCGACCCTAGTAAACTCAACTGTGAAGTTATTTATATGCCATGACAAACCCAGGCACAAAAGATCCCGCTTGCCAAATCTGCGTGGAATCCAACAAAATGTATTTTTGAGTTCATAAACTGGTTGTACGACGAGCATCGAAATCAATTCCCCTGTCCAAGCGAAAGCTACCATCTGCACTAATTTCAAAGCACTTGTCACTTATTCATGAACTTCATTGTTTCTACTGGAAGCCACTAGTATGGTGGTCGCCAGATAGGAAAATTAAAACTAGAAGTCAGATGCGGATGTACACTTTCCTGTACATCCGACCCTGACTTCTACCTTCCCCCATAACGAATGTTTTTGCGAAAACCACTCACACAAGAGTTCTACATTCCATGTTGGGGAATTGATAAACGGTAATTGATGTTTCCCTTGCAGAGAAAACGTTATGTAGTCGTCGCCGAACGTGCCTTATCGGCCAGAGGTTGCTACGGTGTCTAACCGAAGCAAGACAATCGAATATTGAAATGGAGATGCCATCAGTGTTCAGCTCAGAGCTTTTTCCTCCTCATTTTCCCTCCTCACTTCCTTACTTTTTTCATGTCACGTGTGTGAAAACTAAAATTACTTCGTAATCGTAGTAATGGCAAAGTTTGGTTAAAATCGCATGATCTCCATAACAAACCCGTCCCGTTGACCACTAGATACAGATCAAAGCCTCCAACAAATACGTACCGAGAACGCAACGCAAGCCAACACACTAGGTTCGACAACAACTGCACAACGAAAGTGAACCACTCACCTTGAGCATTTTCACGCAGAATTCACGAGCACTCTGATTTGCGCTAAAATTCCGAAGTAGAGGCATAGAAATGGAACTGCTGAAGTAGCCGCCATACATTACAGCTAGATTACATTGTTAAGCAACATATATGCAATTAACTCGAGGCTTCGTGTTGTTCTTTGAATTACACGGTTTCCTTCCTTACTTTTATTGTACAGTGAGCTTATTCGAAACATTTCCCCGCATGAGCAAACAATGCTCGCTCCCTCTCCCCCAAAGACTTGAAGAAATAAAAATACATAGCAATAGCGAAGGCATCAAATAACCGACAACTCGGAATGACATCAGATAAACGACTCCACAGATGAAGCATTTCCATGACAAAGTTCTAGAAGTGGGAACCAATAAGTAAAACTAACGAAGAACAAGTCAAGCCAAGCCTTGGGAGAAACAATTACTATCGCGGCTAGGTGAATCACGGTGGTAACGCTTCACCAGTACAGCTGTGCACGCGATGGTCGGACATTGCGCAAGGCCTATTAGGCCTTTCATTTCTGCAAGGTCGATAAAGTAGAGTCGAAACAACCTGAAGCTCGGCGTAGTCTGCGCTCGAGGCGGCTTGATGGAGCTAGCTGTTGGGATCGAAATGGGACCATCACTAACTTCAGCGATGAGTGGCGCTAGGGAGGGTCCACCCTCGATTTCAACCACTGACGACGAATGCGTTAGAGCAGGGACTGGTGATCAAAGCTAGGAACATCGACCACTGCATATCAAATGTGATTGGCACCTAACATATAAGTGCTAGGAAAGCAAGAAGAGGTGCTCCTTGCTAACACGAAAATGCGCAAAATCTAAATCTGATGATTTAATCACCTTCAAACCTCCACATCTGGCCTAGAAGTAGCAAATTTTTCTGAAAGCAAAATTCGAGACATTAGAAACCACGACTTCTCCTCAAGGAGGAATCTGGCAGCACCGGTACTTCTGATCCTGAAAGCGATAGCTAAAACATTTGAAGGATGCATACCAAGAAGTTGGGGTTTTTTTTTTGTTTTCAAATATAGTTGGAGTGGAGCGAGAGGTGACCAAGAAAGAAAGAGCCAAGTTAACAAATTTGATACATACAGTAAGGGATGGCGTGGCACTGAAAACCACTACGTCGGTAGGGTGATGTTGGTTGGAGAGATACATAGCCTTCGACGTGCAACTACGCTGGAAATTGAATGCAACTGTGCTGCAAAACTTCTTTGTGCTTTACTTACAGCCTTGCTCTTACAGGATCCAACAGCAGGCGACTCCAGTTGGATTCACTTAAAACATAATTGTCGGTTGCTCAATCTTGGAGTTTCCATGGATGTTTATGAAAAACGGTTCCTAACTCCTAACACAGGAGATACACGGACACGCGCGTTAAAAGCGCCTCCACATCATAATCGTAGAGAGACTAGTGAGATGTTCTGAAGCAAAGAAACCGGCTGCTTCACTGCATCCTCATTGCTGCAGCTGCTCGAAACTCACTCGAAATACTTGCAGGTGTTTGACACATTAAGTCGTACATCCATTAAATGAGAATCGACTCGCTTTTCCGAGAGGGACCCTCACCCATCTACTACAAAGAAGAAAAGGAACCGCAGGTTCTGCTGTGGGGACGGATGCATCGGGTTTGGAAGGAGCACTCCCAACTTCCTAAATTAATTACCCTCGCCGATATCAGGGGTACAGGGTGCACAGACCCCCTTAAGACTAATGCTTAAATCCTAGGTCCCCGACTGATTTAACTATTTACTTCAAAAAATAAATAAGGGCGCCACTGATTGCCTCTCAACTACATCTTGCCGGTTGTGCAGCAACTGCGTAAACGATCAAACTCGCTGTGAGAAGCTGGTCCCAACTGGTTAGTGAGCTCAGCAAAGGTCCCAGGTCCCTCATCTCGAGCGTAACTGCCTGCACAATTGCACCATAGGTCACTATAACCCGACTGTACTATGCACCAAAGGTCTTGTGAAGTTGATAGGCACCTGAAGAATCCTTCAAAGCTAAAAAAATGTCCCAGCTAATCTCACGAAACTCAACGAGACCCACTCAAACCTCACTTTCAGAACTTTCACCGATACAGTCTCAGCTCAACGAAGAGGAAAAAACGGGTAAAGTGTCGCTGGGGGGCCACTCAGTGGCTCCCTTATTTCCCGAAACTCTTACCTTTTCTCTTAGTAACTTAAGTTTACATGTCATAGATCATCTGAGACTAATGTTTAGGCCTTAGGGCCCCGATTGATTTGATTATTTACTTCGAGAAATAAGGGCGCCGCTGAATGTCCCCCCCCCCCCCAAAGACACTTTACCCGAAAAAACTCCCTACAGGTTGTACGCGGTGCTGGTGCAGACCTTCAAATTTCGACGTCCGCGGACAACATAAGGCGTCGCGTTGATCGAGATCTAGAACTACCAAAATTTATGCGATACAACTAATTCTTACATCGAAGCAAAAGTTGTACACCTCCTAAAAGAACACTTGCTGGCTTTTAACGTGAACCAGAACCAATTGGTTGCGCGACACACACTCACTTTGCACAAAATATCATAAGGAAGTCGAATTCTTCAGAAGGATCCAACAAAATAACCAAGCTATTGGTTGTGAAGAGAAATCCGAACAATAGCGACAGAAACCTTCGCTTCAAAAAGGTGAATGAATAGAAGAAATCATGTCTTACTGCCGTACAAAAGTATCTTCGGAAGTACCACAGTGACAGACTTGATATTGATCCATCTTCATGAATGAAGGTCGACGAGCGCTTTCGTTGCCCTTGCTGCTCCTAGTAAGATACGTCAAAAATAAAATCCTGAACATCGTCACCAAGTGAAAACTTCCCAGACATCCAACAAAAATCTAAACTTCACAGAAACAGAACAACGCGAGGGACGGAAATAGGGTCAGTCACAATGATCAATCAACTATCGGATGAGCTACTCAAAGCAGCTCGAAAGCGGTGTGGGAGACGCATTCAGAGCGGAGAGGATTTCACCTTACATGGGCTAATTATCAACTTACAACAAACACCACTTCATTAATTCTTTAGTCTTAATTATGCGTAAGTCTTAATGTTCACTGTTGATTCTATTTGCATTCGAAGCAGCTAGTTCCAGAAGAGAAAACTTAAGACATAAGTGGCTGAAGGTGTGGCAACTCCTTTGTGGTGACAAAGAGAATTCTCTCATCAATTCTTCTCAAAACTCAATTCTCCTGCGCCCGAAGAGTTTGTTCCAGTCCTCATACATGAACAGACCTCTACAAAACAGAACGAAAACCCGTAGATCACAAGACAAGGAAACCACACCTACTTCTATTCACTTCTCTAAATACATCTATAACCAACCCCGTATAGGAAGATAGAAGGACTTTGTAGCATTCACATTTCATGTTGTATAGTTCTACTGCTTCCATGTGAGATATCATTCTATGCCTAAAGATAGCATAAAAACTTGAAACAAACAGACAGAAAGATAGCACAAGTATATAGTCCAGCCCTTGTTATTCTCCATTTTTCCACTCAGAATTTGTGCCGTTTATTCGTACTTATTCAAAACTGAAAAAAAGAAAGACCTGTTCCAAACATTGTACTACGTGTAGATTCCAAACAAGTAATCTGCAAACGGGCGATATCCGGTTAAATCGTTAGAACGAATCTGCAAACAGACGACTCGCTCGGCCTTACCTGCGCTAAGGATATCTCAATGCGTGTGCCTAACTCCTCCATGCTTTTTATTCATCTTCGATCCATTTGTCTGGACCTCTTCCTATAACTTACTCCTTAATCAAAATGATGGCGACATAGACGCTTGCGAAAGTCCACAATGTTCTCGTATACTTGCAAACTTATGGTGTAAGCAGAAAACGTGGATTGTTATACAACAGAACCTTTATTGAAAAGCAGCTGCCACTCGACTGCAATAGAAACACATCTGAGATGTCATGTTACGCATAGGAAATAACTACTAAAGACTTTATTTACTTATTATTTCGTAATCGTGTGAGTTACTTCATATTTCATGCTAGCTGAAGAAAATCCCAGTATATGAAGTGCCATCCGATTTGTGCACATGTGTGCTTTGCAGAACGAGGCAGATGTATGCTATCTATGAAATGCTTCACTGTTGAGCGAGTGCTCAAGAAAGCGAACGTGGGTTCAGCCTAACACCAAACAAAAACCTAGAAATTGCTGAGGACCAGTAGAATGAGTGTAGGATATGTCGCTCACCGTTACAACGAGCTCAACACGAAGGCAGGACGATGTGGGTTCCAACCTGTAAAATTCAGATAAACCAAATAAAACTGTGATCACTAGAAGGAGTCCGCACATGTGACGCTCGCGCCAGTGGACAACGGACAACTCGTACGGTTTGCGGCGGCATGTTTGAGTGGTTCTGAGTTACAAGAGACCACAGGGAATAAACAGACATATAACGATGGGAAAATCCTAACCGATAGTTGTACTACTAATTAGGATGGACGACTCAGGGTCTGGAAGAATTTCACTGTAAGTGCACCATTTTTGACACTTTTCACGACGTTCAACATCCACGCTTCTAAGATGCAAGTTCTCTACCGTTGATATTGCTGTAAGAGTTTTCAAATGTCATTATGAGTCACACGAATGCCGTCCTTCACTTTTTGTAGTTCCATACATTTTGTGGTAAAAATATCGACCTTTTTTCCCAGTTGTCCTCGGGATCGATGCGCCGTGACGTGCTCCAATCCAAAGCCGTGCACAGGGAAAACCGCTGCGCGGACGAGACGTCCTATATTTCGGAAGCCCGTGAGCTAAGGGTACGTGGTCTATCCGACCTGTGTAGCATATGCTCATTTTCTCAGAGTAATCTTCTTTTGGAAGTGAACTTATCAGTTGCCATGCTACGGGTTCATTTCGTATCCGCAGAAGGAAAGCCGTTCTTTTTTCTTCTCCTATTGATTAACTAAGGATATATTCAAATTACGGAGAAGTGCCAGGGGCTGGTAGTTACTGTTGCTCCGCTCCGACCTTTTGACAGTGCTAATTTATTTGGTATTGGGATGCCCGATCTCGTTAGGAGAAACTCCTCACGTTTTGTTCCGATCCAAAACGAAAAGCCGTTTCTAAACAAGTGAAAGCTGTCTATAGTCGGGTCGAAACGACATGAACCTCGAGTGTAGTTGCGGTCCATTTACGCGCTCGAAACGGCGCGGTGGAGGCGGCAGTTGGAACCAAGTTGGGACTGTAGCAAACTGCAGCGATGGGTGGTGGCAGCAAGGGTTTCACCACGCTCCTAGCCGCTACGCTCCACCGAGGCGTCTCGAGGGAAGCCGCGTACGCAATTGCGCAGGTGCTCCATGTCAGGTGTTTTGACCCTACTATAGCTGGTGTGATGCGTCACCAGAAAAAAAGCTGCACTAAAGGTATCACCCCACGAATCTGGGGTGGTACGGATTTCAGGTGGAGTATTCGTACACGGGATAGTAAATTATGGAGAGGGGGTGATTCCGTCCATTTCTTCCTAATTGCCGTAAAAAGCGGCCCGGAAGATGCGGCGCGTGCACAATGCAAGGCTGGCGCGCCGGAATGCCCGAAGCAGTATCTTCCGGGCCGTTTTTTTACGGCAATTAGGAAGAAATGGACGGGATCACCCCTCTCTCCATAGTGTACTATACGTATGCGAATACTCCACCTGAAATAAGTACCACCTCAGATTCGTGGGGTGATGCCTTTAGCAGACACGCCCGATCTCTAGTCGCGCCATCACTTTCATTGAGAAACATCAACGCAGCATTGCATTCGCTGCAAAGAATTGTGGAAGGGGTGATCAGGATCTCCTCTTGTACCCCTTCAGAGGAACTCCGGATCAGGTACCCCCTGAAGTATATCGTATGTGTCTTCATCTATGGAGGGATAGATATTCCTATGTTGTTGGAGAAACGTGAGCTCATTTTTCGGAAGAAGATTCATAAGCTTGCATCCTTGTTTTGCAAGCTGATCAACGTAGAAAGAGAGCAGATCCTCTTTTACGTTTGTTTTCAGCACTGTTACACCTCCACCTGTTGATTAGACGATAATCGAAAGCTTTAGAGCGGCACGAATGCTAAAAACAAAGGGTTTTCGAATAACCATGAGTGTGATACGAGAACAGAATCGCTGAGCGAGAATCATTACTTTCCATACCTTTCCCACGTACGATGACCTACCAGACCACAACCCCACTGAAGAGCTCAAGCTCAGAGTGTTTACAACAATATACCACATTTTGGAGCGTTCTTCAACAAAAAAAAAACACGATTCCAACTTCCCTGCCGCGCGACGCCGAGGCCTACGTGAGATTTGCAAACTTTGTACAACTGGAAGGATCAAGGTCTCCGTCACTGATAAGAGAGGGGAGGGGGAGGGGAGTTGTCTTGCCACGTGAACTAGACATAGCGATAACAAGGCAACATCTTGAGGATGACAGTCTATATGTTCCATCCTCCGAAAATGAGTTTGGAAAACGATATCGCCGTCTGAATAGTGTAAGGGTTGAAACAGCGGGAACAGCAGGGTTACTCAGGAACTTTATCACCCGTCAAGAATGACTTACCTGTATACCCTGTTCTATACACTCTAAAAAAGATTCACAAGCTCTGAAAATGGTCTTACGACTTATGATAAGTGACCTATGATAAGTGGTACTGGGGCCACACACAGGAATTCCTAACTGCTTAGTATAATCCTAAACCAGCTGCTACGATATCTCCCAGCTCACCTCAGTAGTTCGAACAGTTCCCTCAAACAACTTCGCAGTGCCACGTTCAAATGTGAACATGTCGTGTAGTCCATTGGCGTTACACCGCGTCATACGAACGTTTCAAACGATGTCGCGAAGCAGGCTGTTCACGAACTGCTCACATGGCGCCTGGCTTCCGTAAACCTATACGGATGGAGCACTTGGCAAGTCATGACGCTGATAAATTAGTGAACACTGCAGATAACTTGGACTCTGTTTGCGGAATGGGATATGGAAGACTAAGTCGTATCGGTAAGCAAAAACATCTTAGCCTACTATCTTTTAGTGCATCCTAAGAATTCTATAAGCAATGCGGTACAGAGTTGTCGATGGAAAGCGGGTATAAAGAATGACCTGATGGTTGTGGAGGTACCACTAGTGAACCTGAAGCGTCAGCTGCTATGTAATCGTACGCATGACCGATCCTGAACAGCAGTGATTTTTCCATGTGGGAGAGTGATTGTATGTTCTCAGGAGTGATGTGTCGTATCACGCGCAGGTCGTGGGCTGACGGTTACATGGGGGAAACTGGATCCCACTATGTTATCAGATAAACGAGCATCTAGATGGGCTAGCAAAATTTAAGCTTTCCATCACACTCGGAGCGCACCGCGGAAGCCGTCATCAAAACTCCGAAAGAGGTAGAAGTTACTATACTATCCTTCGAGTCCGAGATCATAGCACGTAGAATATTAGAGGCGTTTTGGATAACTGTGAGAGTGCAAAAGTGAACAGGAAGGAGTGCGATCACAAACGAACTAGCAATATCTGTGCGGGTTTTAATTCACGGGCTGGGCCGTCAGGTCCCTATGAAAAGCTCTTGCTCTTGTAGTACGTGGTGGTCTGTTACGTTACGCGATCTAGCAAATGAGGTAACCGCTAACCGATGTGTTGTCCTTTGAGTTTGTCTTTTGTTCGAATGTTTTCTATGTGGTGATGAAGCGCTTGAGAGGTAAGTCACAGATGGTTTTGATTTTTCCAGGCTCTGACGAAGCCGATAACCCCGCAAGGTTGTAAAGATCAACGCTAATCTCGGCTACAGCTCAATTACTATTATTACTATTATTACTACAATTAATCAAAGACTACGTCTAAGTACGAATTTGTATCATATGAAAAAAAAACATGAAGGAAAAAAGTTAATAACCAAAAAAAGAAAAAAAGGAGAAAAAAAGAGCTGTCGGTGTCATCACACTGTTTATTATCGCCCCGTCAGTTGAAGTAGTTAATCTCCCTGCTAAGTACCTAACGCATAATTCCAAAACACTACATATGTACACTGGTGGCAGCATTAAAAGATCTTGGAGCAGTGGTACACCAAATCTATGATGGGAGCTTGTCTGAACCTGATCCAGAAAAGAGTTATCACCTGATCACTCTAAGTACTGCATACAACACAGTTGCCCTTCGAACAATACTTCATAAAATAACCTACACTAAATATGGAGTTAGTCTTCACGACAAACAAAAAGGAAAACGTCAGGAGTGGTGCACAATTGAGCACAAATGCTCGACTGTTCGCCAAGAACTGGTGTCAGTCTCTGTTTTGTAGGGTTAAAACGACATGATAAAAAGGATAAAGTCACTGGCGCATCAATCTACTTGGGATGCGCCAACGCGTTTTACTGGAATTCGTAATCATTGAGGTTTTGGAACGCGTTTTGGCCTATACAATGAATTCCGTGGGCCAGCCGGTGATCAAGTCAGTGTTTTTGTTCTCCCAGACAAGTCTGATACCAATTTATCGACCCCGGAGGGATGAAATGCTTGGTTTACACTAGGCGGTTTCGAACCCTCGACCATGTGGCTACAACGGACTTCTGACCGACCACCACACCCGGCCCAAACGACATGAAGCATTGTGCAATTGCGTCCGCGGGTTCTCTCGAGGGGCTGCGGTGGAGCGTAGTGCTGATGAGCGTACTGGAACCGTTACTGGCACCACCCATTGCTGGAGTTTGCAGAGGTCTCACCCTGGTTCCAACTGTTGCCTCCACGGCGCCGTTTCGAGCAGGTACGCAAATGCAAAGTGCTTCATGTCGTTTTGTCCCGATTATGGTGCCATATACATTTCTCAGCAATGGCACCGACAATTCCACGAAAGGTCTTCACGTCCTCACTGCTAAGTTTCGTCGCCGATGAATCCCTCTAAAATCCGAAGTGTAGTCAAGTCAAAACGACATGAAGCACGGTGCACTTGCGTAAGCAGTGGTGGAAATAGCGGTTTGAATCGACCACTGCAAACTGCAGCGACGAGGTGCTAGCATTTGTTCACACTCATTCTTAATCGCTACGCTCCACCGCAGCCGCTTGCGCAACTGCATCGTGATCTTCATCTTCATTACCGTTTTAAATTTGCTACATTCCATAATTTTTCGCAAAAATGTAGCGGTTAGAGATTCCGCTTCCTGCACGATCGATCGGAGGTTCGAATCCGCCCTAGTGCTCACCAAGCCTTTTATCCCTCCGGAGTCAACAAATTGGTACCAGACTTGTCTGGGAGGACAAAAACACTGACTTGACACATCGGCTAGCGCTGTATAGGACAGTTCCACTTTCGTAACCCCAAACGATTCTGAATTGAAGTGAACGTGTGGGCGCATCGCAAGCGGTTTGATTAACACCAGGAACTTTCTTCTTTATCCTTTATCATCTCCTTACTTTTTTCTGTCCACCAATTAGCACTTCCCACTTACTAGGACAACGCTTCCTCACCAGTCCACATCCTATCTCTAATGTTGTGAAGTTCAGCTCAAACGCCGCGAAATCAAAGGTAACATTTGTTGAGCTCAGAACGTCCTGAAGCTCGAAACAGATGCAGAAGCGGTTACAATCGAAGCGGGATGGTAGAGAGAGGTTGAAATTGAGGCGAGACCATTGCTAGCTTCATTCTGACTGCAATCTGCAACGATGGGTGGAGTTAGTGAGGGTTCCACTTCCATCCCAACCACTAGATCCACCGCGCCGCTTAGAACGCAGCCGCTTACGCAACTACACCGTGCTTCATGTTGTTTTTACTCTACTATATACGCAGTTACTGTCCGTGATATAGGCACAAGATTTTGTGGAATCCAAAGAGATGAAATAAAAACCAAATCTCAACGATGTGCCATTGAGCTAGTAACAAAGACCAGTAAAAATTGACGACCTCTGCGCTGCGTTTTTTCGAACTTACTAACGACGACACTCGGTTAAGTTCGAATTAGAGTTGTGAATCTACCACTAGCTGCATACATTTTCCTGCAAACTTTTCCGCGAACCTTCGAGCGTAACCACCTGCGCTATGATGAACCAGAAATCAAAGCGTTTTGATTGGACTGCATTCCAACAACTAAGATTGGAGCGACTTCAAATAACCATAGTGCGGCTGTTACTAAGGTAGAAGCTAGTTATACCGTTTGCCAAATTCCAGCAGGGTGGAAGAATTTGGGAAGGGATGTACTTGTATGTATGGTATCAGCACTGCGCGTAAGAGAAACTGACAGCAGTAATGAAAGGGAGGGAATCGCGCCGTAGGATTCCGCATAGAACTCCTAGTTAGTAGTATTTACTGTATTTACTTACATCAGTATGTTTCATCAGTCATCAAATCGCACTTCTTATCGAGAGATCTTTACAACTTCATGCACTGTTAGATCTTTTCCGCTAGGATTTCCGTGAGTTAGTGGGGGCACATTGGGGATCATGACTGCTCTTCAATATCAATCCACCGACAATCGAAACGAGGAGACGAGTTCTTAAATATCAGGTCCTGTAGAGTCAAGTTTCAAGGTTGTAGTTGTTTTGGATGCACGACTTGGTTTGGTGACTTGTTTCACGAAAAACTGGAGACAAATCTTATTACAGATTTATATTGTAACCGAATAATCTAGCATTTTCAATTCACCTTTTGTCACAGATGATGCTTTGAATTTGAAAACTAGAATCCAGTGGGTCACGAGAAAAGAAAAATAACTAACGACTCGATATCCAGTTATATCGCAGCTTTTCAATCAGTTATTCTTGTTCGCTGCAACAGATCTGACTTGAGCATTCGACGCGCTCTGATGAGAAAAAATAGACGCGCAGCGAATTGTCGCGTTGCAGCGTTCCGTTCTCCACAAACATCTAATCGTCAGTTTGAAGCCTACCGCTCTTCTTTAGGCTGTGCACGTCTTTTGCTTGGAATTTATTGGTTTTACCTCCTTCTTTTTTGAAACAACACGAGAAGATCTGAATTAAGGTGAGTGATTCTTCTAATTAGGAATTGTGTCAGAATAATGAGATGGATTTTCATTTCTGTCTCATATCTTCTACTTCAACCCATAAAGGTGTCAAAGTTTTGTTATTCTTAGGGTAGTGGTTCCCTTATAAAAGTGTAGTAATTAGGATGAACCATGGATCCAGGCCGTGTTGGCACTGTGCAATCTCTGATTCTGAGGTTACTAACCAATCATTTGGCAATTGGATTAGTGAGAAGTGTTGTCTGAAGCTTCCCATCACTTATTCATCGTCCAACTGATGGTTTAATGAAAAGTCAAGTTGTAGGCGAGTTGTATGTATGCGTACGCGAGGCGAAAGATCAAGATGCATGAGTCGTTTCAATATGTGCTGTTGCCAATGCCTTGGTATCGATCGGGAACGCTGCCACCTCACGCATTACGCATTTAATAACCATACTATGAAATTTGGAGTTTCGAACCGCATTGACTACAAAGTCAAGAAAACTCCATCGGAAGGGTGGATGAGGTCAACATTGTGATGAAACATTTCTCTCTGCATGAGGAGAATGGTCCGTTCTTTTAATTAGTCGGGAACTGCTTTCTTTCCAAATCGTCCTCTTCCTATCAAATTTTTATTGTTTTCTTCTCCTGAGGAAGGGAATCTGTAAAAATGAGCATTGAAGGTATAGTTGGGTCAAAACGATCTGGACTTCGCGCGCGGCTGTGCTCGAATTGGCGCAGTGGTTCTAGTCGGGGCGGGAGCTTCACAATCGGACAATAGTAGTGAGAAAAGTCTCTCCACAGCCACTTGCTCCACCGCACCCTTTCGAGGTTTTAATGAAAGCGAAGGCAAAATTACTTACGTGAATTAATCTCATATTCTGCAGTACACTTTCTTCTCCCACAAAAAAAAAACAACAAATGTTTTGTCTGGAAGTTACAGAAAGGGTTCCTAGAATCTCAAAGGTTTTCTGGATTCACTTCCTGATGCAGGAGTCTTGATATGAACTTTCGAAGGCTCTGGATATTGCTCTCTCTGATCGTTTCAAAATGTGCCGCAGAGCGGTTGACAAGTAAAGATAAGTTAGATTGCTTTATCTTGATAACGTATCATTCAATTTTACAGGGACTGTTCGATTTGGTTGAATTAGTTTGAACCATTTGTGTTACAATCAAAGATGAGCTACGGTGGTTACGGAAATCGTGGATACGACTTTCAAAGAAGAGATCGCATAAATGAAGATGAAGTTCCGGAGTCCAAGCATACCATTTTCATTCGTGGTTTGCCTGGAGATACATCTACAGACGAAATAAAGTGAGTTCCTTTCCTTCAATGTCGATTCTTTAATTTGGGAAAAAAAGAGTTTGTTAGACGAACAAATTGTAGTACACTGCATAAGCATGCATCCAACTATTTTATTGTACTTATTTGGTATATTTTGACGTCACTCTTTCTGTTTTATTGCTTGTTGTTTGAAAAAAGTAACAACTGATCTTTCCAGCTATAAAATAACTCTTGATTTGATGATAATCGATATTTAATGAGCGTCAAATAATTGGAGGAGATTTCCACGATTGCCGTTGGACGTTACTCTCTTCCCTATCCTGTTACTCTATACCATTGTTTGCCCTTTGGATAGTTTTCCGTTCGTTGCCTAGGAAGGGTGCCCTGAGCATCATCATGTTAATTTAATTGGTTCACGTTTCAATGTTTTCTTCTTGTGAAGGTGAGTGGAAACGACATGTGGGAAATACTATACACAAATCCTCAAGCATGACTATATCATTGACAATTTTTTAGAAAATATATTCCCACGTGTGTTCTTCAGAGAGTATTTCGAGGATCGGATTGGACCAGTGTCTTTCGATTTTGTTAAAACGAGCGCTGATCAACAACGGTTGTTCGTAGCCGTTCGCTTCGAAACAAGAGATGATGCCAAGGAAGCAATGAGCAAGTAAGATTTTGTCAAAAATTGGGAACTTAACGGCGGATTCTCTGTACCTCTGGATTGGACTGGACTGGATCCATACCCTCTATAGCATCTGATTTACTTATGCTGTACTTTTGAATGAAATGTTTCCAAAATTTTGGGTGGAGTATAGTCGGGTCAAAACTACACGAAACACGGTGCATTAGCGTGCGCGCTGGAAAGGGCGGGGTGGAGGCAGCAGTTGGAAACGAGTTTGGGACCATCCCAAATTGCAGCGATAGGTGGTGCCAGCAAGGGTTCCAGTGCGCTCCTAACCGCTACGCTCACCGCAGTGTAGTTTTGCGTTCGAATGGTACACCTTGTAGGTCAATGAAGATTCATGTGCGTCACTGTAATCATGGATAAAAAGTGTTTTTAAAATATGTTTGAAAGCTAATCTAAAATATTTCTGCAAGAGCAGGAGCTGCCCGAAGTTCAGAGCAGAACTTACTCTTATAAGGATCCATGAGATTTTCACGAATTGAGTATTCATGCCAGCTTGAATAGGTTTTGGAGGGTGTACCACAGTGGTAATTGGTTCCGCTGCGACCATCTTCCCGGAATCTATAGATTAGTACTACCCATGTATAGCAGGACACACTTTATACGTAAATTGATCCCGTTGGATCATCTTGAGCTCGGAATCATTCCATTGAGATCTGTAAACACCACGCACTTCATCATTTTTGATAGACCCAGCTAAGTAAGGACAGTATGTGTTTTTAATTTGAGCCGGACGCGAGCTTGTTACAATCCTTTATTATTGGCTAACCTTCTGGCGAAATCGCTTTCTATCCGATCAAGCGCTCTATCCGTGCAACAAGCAAAGCCCTATCTTTGCTGTTGTTTACATAGTTACAAGTGGAAGTGTTTTTCTCATATTAGAATCGTAGGACTTCACTGACTAGACACCTGTCGTAGTATGACTAGCCCACTCAAAATACCAACCTTAATTAGGGAGCAGTTCCGTAGTATAGAGGCGTCCATTTTGTGATTTTTATTGGGGCTCTTGGATGGATCTAAAACGTTTTTGAGTGCCTTCCCCGCGGCTACACTAGATTGGCGCACCAATATAGTGATCTTAACTTCAAAATCTTTTCCGTTATGATGCTGTACCCCATGAGCCCTAATGCCGTGAAGTCGCGTAATTTCCTTTTTTGCCGTCTAGGTGTTCTTTAACCCGAACACGTAGGGGTATAGTAGTTTCTCCTATGTATTCGTCACCGCACTGCGTACAGGAGATTAGATAAACATCTGAGTTCATGCAATTGCATACTTTGTTGTCCTGACATATAGTGCAAATGCCGTCGTATAGGCGATTACATATGAGCCTTTGCTTAAGATTGCTACGGGAAGCTGTATAATCGCTATGGATTCTTTGATATTTGCTTTCCTGACTCCGCCGACTGGTAACCCTAACCTCATTGGAAATAAACTATACAATTGTATTTTCTGCATACCTGATTTGTTTCGGGTTTGTTCTCTTTTAGTCATAGACTGCATTGGTCTGTAGCATTTATTGGCTGCAATTTTCTTAGCGAGCTCGATTGATTCTTTCCTATTCTCCGGTGCAAGTGGCGACCGAAACATATTTCGTACAATCGACCTCTTATGATGGATGAGCAGAAAGATAGTGAACCAAGATATTCTCGTTACTAACTTTGCAGTACCATTTCCTCCACTGCGTTCTGTTTGAGATATGCACAACGTTGAGAAACGTTAACTGTTCTCCTCAGCCTTTCTCGAGTGAACTTAGTATGTGTCGACTGTTCAGTTAGTACCTTGTGTCCATTTCTGCTTGAGTGGAACAAACAATGAAAAAGTCGTGAATGTATCGGCAATAAAGCAAAGGACGCGTTTCCGAAATTTTAGCCATGGGAGCGATCGAGATCGGAACATCAATTTTAGCCATGAGAACAGTGGCCAGTGTTATTGCCAACCGGTCCGAGATACAAACCTCGAAAATGGAGGACCCCCAACGAATTCCTAGGTTCATTTTTCCATGCGATAAGAGAAAGATAGCAGAAGTAGACAAGCAGTCAAATTAAGAATTAGGTTGAATGGTAAAGGGTACAGCCTTGATTTTGCTCAGCATAATTACAACTCTCATCTACACCGAACAACTCTACAATTTTTCCATGCGATAAGAGAAAGATAGATAGCAGAAGTAGACAAGCAGTCAAATTAAGAATTAGGTTTAAAGAATTGCCTCGCGTACAGAATTCTTTGACCGAGGAATCAATAACTTGCCCAATCGACACGCTACCGTTGTTGACAGTTGCCAGTAATACTCTCTGACTAATTTTGTTCTCAATCAAATATTTTAGTTAGTTTTAGTCTTTAAACTAGAGAAGTAGTAAAAAAAAACGTAAACAAGGCTATCTAAGTAAACTAATTAAATGGGATCAGGTGTTTGCACGGGTTGTATTGTATTATGTAAATAATATAATATACTTGTTCAAAACTTCTCAAGATTTAGCTGGACTTCTTTAAGAAATATCCAAATGAATTCACTTTACGAATTCACAACACCCTGTCTAATTTTTATCAGATTGATTCGTCTTTGTGCCCAGTAGTCGATGAATGCATTCGACTGAACTGACATCCTGCGTCTTGCATCATGCGGCAAAGACGGACACTAGTTTTCCGAGGAGGCATGTTAGGAAGGCCAGAGTAAAGCACCAATACTGGGCTTCAGAGCGCGTCACGTCAGCTTGGTTGGACGCAGGAGTTTGTTCGCACTCCCACTCCCTCAAGGAATCCCACTGAAGCATCGGTATTGCACGTATCGGATATTCACTAATTGACTCTTGATAGAATATTTTCATCTCGCAGGAAATTTGCGTTCTAGAAGAATGCTCATAATGCTCTATCAAATTTAGGTACAGCGACAGTGAACTAATGGGATATCGTTGTGAATTAACATGGTTCAAGGATATTCGGCGGTACGCACAGTATCAAAGTCTTAATCAACAAAGTACGCTGGAAATTTCCTCATTTTTCCTCTGGAAATGAAAGGATTAATGAAGAGTTTGTAGGGCGCGGACGTCCAGCACTTCGTAGAAACTACCAGTACAACACCAGTAGAGATCGCGGTAGAGACCCGTCAGTTTTGGATTCTTGTTTATCCCAGATTTACTGATACAGTTTTAACTCGGCGTCTATTCAATTCGCACATGCAGCTTTTTCTAATTGTGTAATTCTTCACTCTTGTTTCTCTATCTCCTTGTTTTTAAGACGTATTCAGCGAGGTTAGTTTAGTTCAGTACATTATTTTAGAATGAGTCCAAATACTTGGCGTCGTTTGTTCAATTGTTGACTTCTTAGTACTTCAGGGCCAAAAGACGTTATTCTGAACGGGACGATGATAGGAGTCGTTCGCGTTCAAAAGAGAGAGGCCGTTCCTCAAGTTATAGTCGATCACCTAGTGGAAGGTTTGTGGAAGGGTATGCATTCTTTCTACAATTTTCCGAAAAAAGTGATTCTTTGATGTTTAGGTCTGGGGAGTCGTCAAGAAGTCACTCCAAAAGTAGTGGGCGGGCAGCTAGTGAGGAGAGAAATCGGCGATCTTCCTCCAGAGACACAAACTCAGCACAAGGGTTGGGTCGCGAGAAAGACAACGAAGGCGATCCAGATCGTAAACGCCGTAAGAAAGAAAGAAAACAAAAGAAGTCGTTAGTTTTTTTTCTCGCAGCGCCATTACAATGTAGTTGCAGGGTGTCGATTTTTGCAGGAAGAAGAAGCGTAGTGGTTCTGGCTCACGGAGCTCTTCGGAAGATCGCTCATCAACACCGGAGCAAGCAATATGTAACGTTCATTTTCCTTGTAGTTTTCTATTTCGCCTCACTTTCTAATATGCTGAGAGGCGTTAAAGGGTTTTAGAGCTGAGAACTATAGGCATCGGTGAGATTAATTCCTAGAAACCAATTGAATTTGTCGCCACAATGAATTCTTTAATTTTTAGTCCACAAACGTTCCCCAACTCGATTAGAGCATTTTAATTTTTTTCAGCCAATAGATCTAATTCGAGCGGTTCAGTCACATTTAATTCCTTTTAGCCATTTCGATGCCTATATGTCATGCTTTCTTCGATCTTTTGATGCGTCCAACGTCCCTCTGCGGTCTCGTTATATTCTTAACACCGGGTAGTTGTTTAAAAGAAAACCCCGCGTACTTCTATTGATGGCAAAATGACATTCATTATGATTTTTGGTATTTTGATATGATTATTCATATCGTGTTTGATGTTTTTTTCTTGGTACTTGGTGCATTGTAATGTACAGTATTGTTGGAAAACGAGCTGGGTGAGATGAGGTTAAAAATGCCGAAAGTTAGTTTTTCCCATGGTTATTGCTAGCTACACTTAGTACGCTATTGCAGTGTATATAGTTGGGTAAATGCGACATGAAGCAATCGCGTAAGCGGCTGCGCTCGAACCGGCGCGGTGGAGAGAGCGTTTGGAATCGGGGCGGGACTATCGCGACCTGCGTCAATGAACGGTAGCAAAGGTCCGCACTTGATCCTAATTGCTACGATCCACCGCACCCCTACAAGCGCAACCACTTACGCAGCTGTACCATCCTCCGTTTTGACTCTAATATATGTTTTCCGTGAAACTCTGACATTTGGTCAACACCTCTTCCCGCATATTAATCTGCTTGTTCCTATGCATAGCTCTTTATACTTATATCACTCAAAGCTTGACGTGAGTTTTATAACAATAAAATGCTTTGTGGGTCATTACGGTAGTTACAACGAACTTTCGCTAATTTTTCTGCTCAATTTTACTTGGTTTATGTTGAAGTTAGTGCTAGAATTAAGTGAGTTAAGAAGAAAATTCTCTTCGCATCGATGATGCTAATCCCAATTCACGAAAAAATGTAATGTATGATTAATAATGTAAGGAAGCTACTTTTTCACAAAACACATCAAATATTAACACAGTCATTGGGCTAGCTTCTTTTTTTTTATCATGCTCTTTCACAATAGATAACTAGTTTTTAAGTTGGACGTCATGCTCCTGCCGGCTCTCCAGTATCGCCTAATCAAGAAGATTCGCCTACGGCTGCAGCTGCAGCTAGCGCACCACCTCCTAATAGTGAAACAGCGCAGTCAAACTCGGATGTTGCTCCATCACCTTTTCCTGCAGCACCTATTATTCCTTCGCCACCAGTTCGATTCCCGATTCGCATTCATACTCCTGCAAGTGTAATAAGCAATACGACATTTGCAATTGGAATTGACTCGGTATCTTCTTTACTTTCTGTTAAAAATGACTTGCTTTTTGTCTTACCCTAATCTCATCTTAATGATAAGGACGAGCTGCCCCGTAAAGTTATGCGTCACATGTCCCCATCTGCTGGTGCTGTTGTGACCCCTCCTTCAGTTGCCGCAGTTGCACAGGAAGAGGAAAAGCTTGATCAAGGTACCGTTTCGATCATATTATTTCGATCTAACGCCTCTCAATATCTTCACACTTTTATCCGGCAAGCACCAATTTACTATGATTCTTTGGGAAATCTGCTTTTTTGGTTCATTGCTTTGCGCAGTGTTATGCTCGTGTCTCTTTTGTATGACTCAAGAAGAACTTTGGGTTGCAAATACAATATATTCTAGCTTTTTTGAGTTTTTTTCTCGCATCGAGTAATATTTTTGCTGGTTAAATGCTTAGAATCTGGGCTAAGCGGATTCCTCAATGGCTTTCGTACATATTCTTTAAGGTTTTCTCATATTGCACAAGGAAAAAATTAGGGGAGATAACACATTAGCTTTGTATGATCTGGCAAAATAGAAAGGTTAACACTGTCAAATTCAATATCACTCAGCACTTTGTCTTTCGTTTCACTTGGCATTCAACGATGAATGAAGACAGCTATTCTTTGTATTCCTTAACATATTAACAGGGTCCGTCAACAGGATGCACCATAGAACTCGTTATAACCCGAAGATAGTTCTTTTTGAGCTTTACTATTAAGAAAGAAAACCGGGACACTAGTGCAATTCTCTACTTCAGTCATTGATAGTATTCAGTATATATTGATTTCTTGTTGGCATTTACCTTATTACCTGTTGCGTATCATTCGCATTCATTTTGTTATTTTTCATTTTGTAGAAAAGCAAGACACAGTCATGACAGCAATGGATCTACCTCCTCCCCCTTGTCCACCGTTGTTCAATAGCGAGAAAAGGTAAGTACTTTGATTTTTTCTGGTATGAGAGGTATACCTCATTTTTCTGAATGTAGAAATATGTGGACCATTTTTCAACCTGTGACCTTTGACCATCCACTCTTTATCCCACGACTTTTCACACTCGCAGCGTCATTTTTAGTGGACTTCCAACAACATCGGTGAAATGTTCGGAAAAAGTTTTAAAAGATTGATTTTTATTGCAAAACTTGAAAAATATAAACTCATCTTCTCCTTCCCTTTGGTTTCTTTTACAACGTCCTATCTTCGCAATCAGCTGCCGTTTTCCCACACAAAGTGCACCCGGGAATGACTTGGGAAATTTCAGCGCCAACCAATTTATTTTATATTCAGCTTTCCCTCTGAAGCTTCGCGGTAATATAGAGTTCTGTGTGTAGTTTACGAGTTTATCGTGGGTGGCCACGCTCAGTTTCCCCTAATCCTTCTCAAAAACGTCGTGAGAAGTGAAATTTCAAGTGGATCAAGCGAAGGATTTTCGACAGCTTCTGATTTCTCCGTTTATTCGGGTCTACGAGGCCACTCACGACGAAGTTTGTGCTGTGTATGGAGACCATCGAGCGTGGCATGGAAGAATTCAAAATGAACAAAAAAAAGGCAGAAACATTAAAGAAACCAGAATGAAGTACCGAAAAATGTCTTTCGGAACTATCACAAGAGCGACCATGCAGGGTATATTATTGATTAGTTTCGCATAGGTTTTTTGTTCAAAACAAAACTGGAAGAAAGTCTACTTTCTGAAGTTTCCGAAATTGAAACAAAGTTCCGAAGAGTTACCTCAGACTGGATAAGTAATCCGTCAAAGATACTGAATTAAGCAAGTAATCGGATAATACTCAGAAGTTGGAAGTTGAATTAGAAAATTTCAACCTTACGTCGCGAGAAAATGTACGACGAAATGATGATCTACAAAAGTCTAATGATTTTGAACTAGGTTGTATTTCTGCACTGACTCACTCTCATTCTTCTGTGCAAAAATTGAACGAGAGGTTCCTGTATTTTGTAAGCAGGATGGACTTCGTGCGATCACTAACATTTCAGAGACTCAGTCAGTGCGGAAATAGAACTTAGTTCAAAATTATTAGACTTGTGCAGATCATCATTTCGTCGTATACTTTCTTGCGATGTAAGATTGAAAATTTTGATCTTTGAAATTCTTAGTGTTATCCGATTACTTTCTTAATTCCATATCTTTGAATAGTACTCATCCAGTCTGAGGTAGCTCTTCAGAGTTTTGCTTAGAGGATTTGACTTTAACACGTGCTTCTTTTATTCTGTTGTCATGGTTATCTCTTATTCAGTCTCCATGCCAACCAAACCATTCCACGTGATCGCGCGTACTTTCAGTTAAATCTGCTGATAGGGCGCATAGGCTTTGTACAAATTTTCTTTGCATATATGTCGTTGATCAACATGCACTTTCTTGTTTAGGGCAAATCCCATTTTGTGCAAATCGGAAAAGCAGGAAAACAAGCCTGCTACACCACCATCCGAAGTGCCTTCTGCTCCCTCTTCTGTTCAACAGAGCACAATTTCATCTCTAGTACGAGTAGGGGATTTTTTCTGATTACAAAGTTGTTTCCGGTTCTCGCTATTAATACATTCTTATAGAATGATGGGCCACCACCATCTAAATCGGCTACTTCTCGTTTTCCGACAACGGCTCGTCTATTTACCCAGTTAAAGGAGATACAGTCTACGATTATCAAAACTGTTAAGGCAGAACCGAAGTCGAGCGAAGGTTTTTTGTTTGTTTCCTCTTTTTGTGAGCACTTCATCAACGTTCTTCTGTCTCGCCTATTGCTTTTCTGTTTTAGCCTCTGGTGGTCTTAGACTTAGCAGCTTAGCTACTTGCCAACAAGACAGTGAAGAAGAGAAACGTACAATCAGAGAAAACAGACTGTCAAAATTGGACGAAATATCTCTTGAGAGGTTCATGGTAAAAAAGAAAAAGTTGGAAGAGGTTAGCTTGTCTTTATTGTCAAAATTCGTAGTGCTTACATGTTACTTTCTGCTTATAAAAGAAGCATATTCTGAAAAAAAAGTGTTTACAGACTTTCCGCGGCGATTGTCAAACATATGCGTTTGTGACTAGAAAGCTTATTGAGAAGGATCCTTCACTAGAATCGCAACTACGCATCGCTCTGATCGAGAATATGGAAGATCTCGAAAAGCAGGTCTACGAACAAGTTGATGTATATCTTGATACTATATGTGATTAAATCAGTTCTCATTCCAGTGCTACTTTTTTCACGTTCTTTTTCAGTGTTTGCTACCCTTTTTTTTAAATCGAAGAGCTTTTGCTTAATTTTTGGAGTTCATTTGTTAGTTATTTTATTCCGTCAACCAATGCTCTTGTGGTAAAGATTTGCAGTATAATGTACGCTTGTATTGAGTGTAATTTTGCAAAGGCATTGTCGTTTTTTCGTTCATCATTTGTAACAGTCTGGATGTTGTCGTTATTATCTCAACAATAAATTTATCACCATATCGCTTTTTTTGGTGGATTTCTTGTATGGATAAATGGAGAGACAGCTTCTATATTGGACCACGAACCCATCTCGCGCTAAATAGACAGTATATACACGAATGCGAAGATTAAAATAAAGATTTCAACTCATATGAATAGCTGCCTTTCATGCAGCTGAACTGTCGGCAGACGTGGAAATGACTCATGGATTCAATATTTCGAGAGATTCTCCAGATTTCGGGAATATTGCAGATGGTGGTGTCGATGATTCAATTAAAAACGTCTCAGAACTCAATTTCTATGTGCCGCTTAAAGTACAACTGTTCAGATCCCATTTGTAGAAAAATCAGCAGTCGTCCTGACGTTGTAGTACATGTGGACGGTTCAAGCTGTTAGAATTTTTGCCGAGAGGTTGAACTCTACTTTTGAGGCGTACAGAAAAAAGAGTACTTGCCGAATCACCTTAATGACTCTCAGTAGTCGAAGAACTTCGTATATATCCGAAGACCTAACATTCCATGACAATATGCTTGGGCAGCGCTGATGTTTAATACGGGTCATACCCTTTCCTAATGTGAGGCTTTGGAGCAGTTTTCTTTCTAATTGATAAAATCAATGAAGATACTTCAAATCCTTGTTGTTTTGTTGTTTTTACCTTCTACTTTTGACGCTCAAACTGGAGAAAGCTCGAATCCCTATAAATTTAATTAATTGAATTGAAATCCCTATAAATTTACCTCTCCTGCTGCCCAGCGTAGTGTGCTGTGTAAAAGCATTGATAAGTGTTCAGTTAGTAGTTGTAATAGTTCGTTGTTTTCGTATTGTGTAGATAATATTTATGCGCTAAAGTCCGTTTATTCATCATAAGTAATGTGTTCGAGATTGTGAATACTTCCGGAAAGATGTCAGTGCTTAACACACAACAAAAACACACAAAAACAGCGATAGGAGGAAGGCACGAAGTGGTGGTTTCAGTTGACGTGAACCCGGGACCAGCCGTATGTACTTAATTGCTGAGCTCTACGAGAACGTTCATGTCGTCACTTCTCACGATTAAAAGGATAAAGGATAAAGTCACTGGCGTATCAATCCACTTGGGATGCGCCAACGCGTTTTACTGGAATTCGTAATCGTTGAGGTTTTGGAACGCGTGTTGGCCTATACAATGACTTGCGGGGGCGAGCCGAAGATCGAACCCTCGACCGTGTGGTTACAACGGACCTCTAACCCACCGCGCCACGTCCTTCTCAGGATTACTTCTACCTAAAGCGCAACAGAAAAGATGACACCCAGACGCATCACCTACCTCTGATATTAGCTTAAAATGTTGGTCGTAAGACGATGGATACGGAGTTCGATATCGGCCCAGGTCTAGCCGTCCATCCCCTAATATTGGTGAATTGGAAATCGGCGACAGTCTGGCGCAGCGGGCCTTCTCACATCGCATCAAAATTGTTTTTGAAGTGAAAAGAAATTGATGTGAAAGTTAAGATGTGCGTCACAACCGACGTGAACTCATAGGGGTGTTAGTGTGAGTGTGACAAATGAGTTCCCGATGTTTTGAATAGGGCGGCAATGGAGGGCAACTAGGCGTGTTCTACAGACACAACGTGGCCAAGACCAACACATAGCAGTATCAAAACGACAAGAAGCACGGTGCCGTTGCGTAAGCGTTTGTGCTTGAAGCGGTGCGATGGAGCGTAGCAATTGGGATCGTAAAAGGATCCTCGCTACCGTCACTCATCTGTGCGGTTCGCGATGGTCCCACCTTGATTCCAACCGCTATCTTCACCGCGCCGCTTCAAGCGCACCCGCTTACGCAAATACACCAGGCTTCATGTCGTTTTGACTCTAACATACTAGTGTGAGAACGCACTGCTTTTTTACGAAATATTCATAATTGTATCAAAAAGGAAGTTCATTATATTAAAAATAGTTGAAAAAGTGCGAAAACACTTCGACGTCTTAGCATAAAACTTCATCGTCTTCATCGTACACTTCATATATCAGTAATCTAATCATCCGATGTCTATGCCTTAAAGGCAGCATACCACGAATCTGAGGTGGTGCGGATTTCAGGTGGAGTATTCGTGTACGGGATAGTAGATTATGGAAAGGGGGTGATTTCTTCCCAATTTCCGTATAAAAAAAACGGCCCGGAAGATGCGGCGCGCGCAGAAGGCTGGTGCGCTCCAATCGAATCAATCTATCCTTGTAGAAAATAGCGCGCCGTAGCGCCTGAAGCCGTATCTTCCGGGCCGTTTTTTTATGGCAGTTAAGAAGAAATGGACGGAATCACCCACCTCACTATAATCTACGACCGGATATTCCGCCTGAAATCCGTACCACCTCAGATTCGTGGGGTGATGCCTTTAATTTCTTCACGACTGAACGCCCATCGTAAGGTTGTCTATGGAGAAAAACTGGACTGATCAGGTATATGCCATTCTTTACCCAAGCTTCAGGTAATACAGTCACACTGTACGTTTCTTCTCAGACGAACGGATCTCCTGAGGGAAGACAGTGATGGACAAAATACTGCTTTATATTATAGTAGGATTATGGTTCAATCCAAGTCGTATATTCGTACACTATATGATCTTCGTGCACACTTGTAACCCAGTAATAGACGTTTGTCCCCTTATCAAACGTAAAAAAAGACATCAAACGAAAACAAGGATGTCATTCTAATATAGACAAACAAAATTTAATCATAATGAGATTCGCGAGTGACGAATTAGAATCTACCTCTTTTTTGACTGAATGCTTGTTTTTTTGCTTTTTTTGTTATTGTTCTCGTTAATCAGTCGCGTTCCTCAAATTAAATTCAATTCTTCCCGATGGCTCCTTAACTAAAATTAGATCTTAACGTTTTCAGCTTCATCACTTCTGCTAAATTCCAACATTGGTCGTGTTCTGTTTCTCGTTAAACGTAAGGCATAGTGCTTCAACTTAACTATTCATCGCATCGCTACCGAATTTTTTTTTGGTTTTTTTTTAAATACACCATTGGTTAAAGGCTGTGTGTTAATCTTAGAAAAGCATCCAAATGCTCGTTTTCGCTAAAACAAATGAAGTAGGATAAGCAGGATTGAATAAAATATGTGTGTGTCACTCAAAAGAGAGCGCATATCTTCGAAAATAACTGTTCCAAAGAGATTGACGCTAATGACTGGTTTTATAGAAGGAATAAATAGAAACTTTGTTGTCCTCTTCAAAATTTTTTTATTGTTATTGTAAGAAATATGATGAGCAGAACTGACAGCTTATCGGGAAGTTTGATTTATAAAAACAAAAGGACTAAAAAAAAGAACTCAGATATGCTTTCTCATGAGATTTCAATGAAAAGTTTCCATAGAATTCGCTGATTCCCCCGAGCATTTCGGGATTGAAAGAGTTTATCTGAGATCAAAAATCGTTTCGCGTTTTTCACTCTCTCATGGTCATTTCATCAACGTTTTCAATTCGTTGTCTATGCAGTGCAATTCGTATAAGATTAAATATTAAGAATTGTTCTGCAGAACATAAATGCTATGAAAATTTCTAGCCTGGAAATGATAAGAAAAATGCAATTATTATTCAGTTATTAGTAGCTACATATTTAGACCCCTACTTTATATCACAAGTGTCACAGTAAAAGCGCACCAATGCTGTTTGTATGCGCTAAGTTTCTGAACACACTGATCCGTCACTAGTGTAGGTAATAAAAAAAGCGGTGACCTACGTCAGAACATCACAAAGGAACTCTTGATAGCACAACCTCTGTAGCAGCACTTCAATGTATGGTATAATATTCACATAGTAAGCAAAGGTCCAACAGCGAAAAATACTTGATTTATTTTATTCACTTGTTTATTTTTCAAATTTATTTTCAGATTCGTTTTCAGAAATCTTTCAGAAAATGTGTTTATCTCTTAAGAATAGGATAGGAAAGGCGATGAAGCTAAAGAGCTAACAAGTTAGATCACTGGGAAAAAGTAAGCTTGACGTAATGAAGAAGATAAGCCGAAAAAAACAGTGAAAAGGAGTCGGTATCCAGTGTGAAGAAAAAAGTTGTGCTGTTATCAATTGCTTAGAATAAAATATTGTGAGGTTGATGTGAATAAAATTTTTTTCAGCATATTTTTCTCAAAAGGAAGGGAGATCTTGATAGAATAAACATTTGCCTAAATTCTGATGTGGAAAGAACAAGAAAAGTTGGAAATGATGAAGATAACATGGATGACAGTGTCAATGGTAGCAATTTTTGTATGAGCGAGGATTTTCCTTTCCCGCCGCTATCGACCCTATCGAGGATTTCTGGTTGTTGCTCTATAATAGAGCTTGGTAGATCTGCTGTAAAATTCTTCTCTCAGTGTGACACACTACAATGATGTATAGTTTACTGTAGGAGGAAACCTACCTCCTACAGTAAACTATACATCATTTTCGTTGCTTCAAAAGGATGTTTCTGTATGAATATTAAGTTATGGGACACTTAAAAAGGTTACCGACTTCCCATATGTCTCATCATTCATTTCGGGAACATTTTTTGGAACAAAAAAACACAGAGAGGAAATAGATTTTGCCCAGGAGAATTTTGTTGACATCGAAGCTTCGATTGTCCTCAATTTTCTTATAAAAAGTCGAGAGCAAATGCGCATAGCTGCCAAAAAAAGGAAGCTCCAACTCGAGCAATTAATTTAAAGGACAGATGATAAATGATAAAGTGCTGGGCGTTGATCAATCCCTATGGGGGATACACCTACGCGTTTGACTTCAGCTCAGATTTCGTTTAAGGTTTATGAACGCGCTAGCAGCCTTAGAATCGCTTGCGTGGGCCAGCCAATGTATCAAATCAATGTTTTTGTTTATCTTTATCTTCATTTTTCTTTTGCATACAAATCTGGTACCACTTCATTGACCCGAAGGTGTAAAGTGCTTGGTTGGCACTAGGACGGACTTGATCCTGCTATCGATCGTGCGGCTACAATAGATTCTCTTACCGACTGCGTTACACCGTTCCAACTAAAATATAATAACTAATTGCAACTAAACAATAGCTTATGTTGATTCATAACAACTCCACTAATTTTTCGCCTCACATTCTGATGACGGCACTTTTGAGATGATATCGGTAACTTTGCAACAACACATTAAGGGAGTTCCGTTTGCATGGAGCATTTCACTGTGACCTACAGGAGATATCAAAACAGTAGGACTCGTTTCGCCCAATTCCGCCTTTGGGGTGAAGGCCGGGCACCGACTGCCCCAAAATAACGTAGAAGCAGTCACCTACGAGATTATAAATGGCGTATAATTATACGTAATCGCTAAGGTGATGTTGCAACAAAAACAAAAAACTTTTCTTTTTTCGGAAAATATGGTACTCGTTTGGCTCATCTTCTGGTGAGTGTCGGAGCTGCACCCTTCTTGTACAAGCCTTGTTATAGGATCTCTAATCAAATTACTTCTAATGGATGAACGGAATGAAGTCTACATTAGGTGTGCTAAAAAAAAGGAGAGCGCAGTTTCAATTTAGTTTCTATTTCTACTTCGAAGATCAACGCGGGCTTGGACAACTCTTCATCTTTAGCCGGGAATGCCGGGCTGGAGCAGGTGAATCCACTTTTGATTCAGCGTTAGACTCTATTGAGGCTGATCTACTGCAAAGTTTAAACTTTTCCCTTCGGGTTCGACATTTTGGCCTCGGAGAGCAAGAAATATCTCGTTTTGTAAACAATGAGTTCACATGAAATTTGAACTTGGCGCGTAATTGGAAATGTACTCTTTAGTTGCGGAGTGAATCCAACAACGCTTCAGCGTTTTCAGTCATTCATTAACGTAATTATGTTGCTATTGGTTTTCACTTGAATGAATACCATTTTGTAAATTTTACGAATGAATCTCCTCTTACTTTGAATGGTGTACAAGTTATGAGCCTTACAACGAAATCCCTCATAATATAAGTTTTTCTTTGATTCCCCATTTTTCTCTTGTTAGATTATCTTTGAACTTTTTCAGGGAGGGACAAAGAAGAGTAGGAATTTCAAGGTGAATTTCAGAATTTCAGAATGGAACCGGAAAAGGAGAAGAAATCCCGTAACTTCCCGTTTCTCTTTTTTAAATCCTTTTTTGACTTATTCAACCCGTTTCCACTACTGGACGCACAGAAAAGACTAGAAACAGACGAAATCTTACCAAAATACTGCCTCGATCATTTCTTTTTTTAAAAGATTAGTTATTTTTGTTGGATTGCACAAACAGAATTTTTTGTAAAGAGCAATATAGCAGAACAGTCGTAGACGAGGAATTCTACTTCAGACGTCATAGTGCTTCCTCTCTTCCGTTAGGTGTGATAGAATTCAGCACATCAGTTCACTTCGAAAACATCAACTCTGCTCCGGGGGACGTTCTAACACCGACTCTCGGTGAAGTAAGTTTCTCTTAATTGCTTATCGAACTAAAAAAATATCAGAAAAATAAATAAGTTGAGAAGAAAGGTCTGAAGGCTCAAAAAAAAATTCAAATTTGAGTCCTCTCAAATAATAGATTATGTTTTGTGCGTAGTTCTAGTCAGTGAGAACGAAAACGCAAAACTTCGCCTCCTTTATATCCAGAAATCAGATGGATTGGGGGCGTCAGAGCGAACAGTTTGAAGAACGAAGCACTTTCTTACTGATAATGAAATCAGAACGTTTGAGGCGGACTTAGAATTCCTACCGCAGTATAGTTGAGTAAAAACGACAAGAAGCACGGTGCAGTTGCGCAAGCAGCTGCGCTAGAAGCTGCGCGGTTAGGAGCGTAGCGGTTAGGATCGTGTAAGGATCCTCGCTATCGCCACCCTTCTCTGCATTTCGCCATGGTCCCACCTCGATTTCAACCGCACCGCTTCGAGCGCAGCCGCTTACGCAGCTGCACCGTGCTTCATGTCGTTTTAACCCAACTATAATTAGTTGCTTTGTTACGTACATTCATCAGTACATACTCCTCTCTTTGCGCTTTCATTTTATCATTCGTGCTGTGCAAAGAGTTGCTTCGTCAAAAGATCCGGTTCAGCTTGCTGCAAACAATCCATCTAATTTGTGGATTTGTAGGAGGTCTCGTCTCGTTCTGTTTCGTATTTTCGGTATTAGCAAACTACTTCGTTACCCCTTAATCGCTGTAGTGAATCGAGCAAACTTTTCAAAGCTTTGTTTTTAGGAATGATCAGAGAACTTCCGTGTAAACTACTATCTCTCACATCTTTGCGTGTAGTGTTCAGGAAAGCGGCAACATATGCACGGATGTTAAATGTCCTTCCTTTAAATAACGCACAGTGCAAAGACGTGAATGTGGTCATCAGCTGATGCACGAACGGAAGGAAAGCCATTATTAGGCAGCTATGCTAACATTTCTCTGCTTAAACAAGAACGATTCAAATTGCTTCCCTCCTTCAAACATTTCATTAAAGCGCCACATGAATACTCAATGTGAAGCAAGTTTTATTTCCATACATCTTCCAAGCCTGGCTAGGTCAGCAATTTCTGATATTTCTCTAGAAGCGCAGCTTTTATTCGTTCTTGATAAACTTCATCTATACATAGATCCATGCGTCACAAATGATAGTTATAGTCATAAAGATCAAAATTATGGATAATCATAATCATAATCATAATGATAAAAACGCCTCTGGCGTATTATTATTATTCCACGTGCGACCCGCCAGCTCCTCTTACTGTAATTCGTAGTCGTTGAGGTTTTTGAAACGCGTGTTGGCCTATACCTGCAGTGGTTAGCTGGTCATCAATTCGGTGTTTTTATCCTCCCAGTCAAGTCGGTTACCAATTCATTGACCTCAGAGGGATTAGTTTGGCTGGCTCTAGGGCTGTTTCGAACCATCGACCGTGCGGCCACATCGCACCCCTCTCTCAACGACCCCCCCACCCCCCCCCGAAGTAAAAAAAAAAAAAAAAAAAAAAAAAAAAACAATTTTTTAAAAAACAAAATAATTAAAAAAAACTATTTAATATTTTTTTTTTTCTTAAAAAAAAAAAAAAAAAAAAAATTTAAAAAAAAAAAAATTTTTTTTTTTTTCCCCCCCTTAATTAATTACCTTTAAAAAATTTATAAAAAAAAATTTTTTTTTAAAAAAAAAAAAAACACCACTACCAAAAATAAAAATTAAAAAAAAAAAAAAAAAAAAAATAAAAAAAAAAAAAAAAATTTTAAAAAAAAAAATTTTTTTTTTAAAAAAAAAAAAAAAAAAAAAAAAAAAAAAATGATTTTACATTGGTTACATGTGTTACAGTACATGGATTTCGACAAGGACACGTAACACAGCGGAGAACCCATATTTTATGTAAATCTGTTGTCCTTAGTTATATCTGTGTGCAATTCCTACTTTGCAGTTCATATCCGGAGAAAATTCCAAATTCGGACGGGTTTTCCATAAATAAAGTGCAGAGGAATGCTGTAAACTCGTTTCCAAAGGATGTTAATGAAGTGCCAGCAGGTGAAAAACCTCCTTGTGAGGCGCAAAGGTTTCGATTTAATTTCAGAATCGTAGAGATTTACGAGTGCTGCCCATTAAATGACTTGCAGAGGTTAACAGTTCAGAATCAGGTCAGTGTTCTTATCCTAGCAAACAGATCCAGAACTAATTTATGAAGTCTAGAGAGCTGGTTGGCATTGAGCGATGTCGAGCCACTGACTGAGCAAACGCAATGATGGTCTCTTACTACTGCGCTACCACCGCATAAAAAAACTCAACCTCATTTTTGATACTTATGAGCGCTGTCTCGATGTGACAGTCACTTAAAGGCATCACCTCACGAATTTTAGCGTGGTATGGATTTTCGTTGTAGTGTACCTATATCGGTTCGTAGGTTATGAATATAGGAGTGGTTCCGATCACCTCTTCCTGCATCACTGTAAACAGACGGCTTCGGAATGCGGTTCCTTACGACGTCCTTTATTGCAACGTTCCACCCTTGCGTCCCGCCCCCACTTGCGATTCGCCGAATGAAGTGAATTGCCTGTTGGGGAGTCCGAATGGGTTTTCGCAACTGCATTCCGAAGCCGTCTGTTTACAAGAGTGGTGCAGGAAGAGATGAGCGGAACCACCCCTGTATTCATAATCTAAGAACCCGATATAGGTATATTCCAACTAAAATCCATACCACACCAGATTCGTGAGGTGATGCCTTTAATGAAGTGGATTTATGTTACTTTATTTTATTTTATTTATTTTCTTGTTGTGCCAACGAGGTTTTGGTGAAGCTTTATTATTGGTCTGACGTTTCGACAAAGACTCGTCTTTATCAAAGGCATGGAAATGCTTTTAGGTTTTTTATGCTATGCATCTCCTATCAAATCCCCTCTTCTCCCTTGGCAAGCCTCGATATTCTTCTGAGCGCACTACGCAAAAACTCCAAAGAAACAAACTGACCAGTCTCACCGGCTACCGGGGCTGGTGAACCAAAGCGTTCTTACAGATTGGCACCCACGGCGAATGAGATCTACGCACTGTGCGGTGTCCATGAATACTGGTGTCTGGATAGTGTTAAGGAACTGCATGTGGGACAATCTTATAGATCACATGGTGCTATGAACGGTATAAAATCATTAATAATTGATCAGCATTGACATTTATAAATTCATTGGTGGATTCCTGTTCATTTAATGGTTCAATCAGTATTTAAATCTGTCTGTGGTCTGCCACTCGGGCCAGACAAAACGGAACCACGAACTCATTTCACGCTGAAGTCTTAACCTCTGAACAAATGCAGAATGCTACTTTGTAGGCTGCCTTTAAGAGTTCCGACTAGGGTCAGCTGAGCGTCCCAGTTGAGCGATTATGAAAAAAGTTCTGTGGAGGCGACTCGCCCTTTTCGTTCTCGACAAATGAAATGCTTTAAAACAAAGACAATCAATCATTCAAGAGATGTCTCATTTTCTTCTGCGATTTGTCGTTTTCGAGCCACTTCACTTTCCTTTTGTTATAGTTGAGAATTCTCTTCTTTCCTTTCTCCTAATCAGTTTCTTATATGGATATTCAATACCCAAACTGGTCCAGGGAAGATGAAGAGTTATTGCTGATTCGTAATGTTGCTCCAGTGACGAGAACGCTCAGGAAGTAAATGGTAACTCTTAGACATAAGTAGATAACAAAAAAATTTATTAAAGGTATTTATTAAAGGTAAAGGTATCACCCCACAAATCTGAGGTGGTACGGATTTCAGGCGGAGTATTCTTATACGGTATAGTAGATTATGGAGAGGGGGTTGGCGTTTCCGTCCATTTCTTCCTAACTGCCGTAAAAACGGCCCGAAAGATAATCTACTATACGGTATAAGAATACCTGAAATTCGTACCACCTCAAATTCGTGGGGAGATGCCTTTAAGGATGAGGAAATGAAGTGCCCGGTGATCAATCCAGGGACACTCCAATAAGCCCGATGATGGATGCCACTGTGCCGTTTGGCTCCAATTTCGGGGACATTTGAGGTTCATAAACGCGTATCTGCCCGGCCTACACAGGAAATTTGAAATTACGATGGCCCGTCGATGGAGCAGCTCAATGTTATTTGTGTTTTGATCCTCCCAGATAGGTCTACTATCAATCTTTCAACCTCGGAGGGATGAAAATCTTGGTTGGCTCAGAATGGTTGCGATCCGCCTTTTGTTAAAGGCATCACCCCACGAATCTGAGTTGGTGCAGAATTCCGATGGAGTATTCTTATAAGGGATAGTAGATTATGGAGAGGAGGGTGATTCTGTCCATTTTTTCCAATTAGCCGTAAAAAACGGCACGGAAGATTCCTCTCAAGACTGGCGCGCTCCAGACGACTCCTCCCTGTAGAAAATAGTGCGCCAGAACGCCTGAAGCCGTATCTTCCGGGCCGTTTTTTACGGTATATAAAGGAGGAATGAACGGAATCACCCTCCTCTCCATAATCTACTATCCCTTATAAGAGTACTCTACCCAAAATCTGCACCACCTCAGATTCGTGGAGTGATGCCTTTAACTGTGCTACGGTTGCTTTATGTCTTGAACTTAATTCAAATTTATGTCCAACTTTTTTTTAGTGATTTGCTTGAGCTGCAGCCAAGATTGGGATTGATCTTTTTTTACTAACTCAATAGTTAACGCTTTGGCGTTTTCGCCTTCATCAGAACCCGGAGAAATCAAAGCGGTCGGTCAGTGACTTATCCTCTCATGGATCTCATCATCGTACAGAAAGCATTCAAGCGATAAGCAAATGGAAAACACTTTGGCTTGCTTACCTCTTTTGCTGCATGAGGTGAGGTAACAGCCCAGAAGAACTATGAATCACAAGGGATTTGATAGAAGACTTGACGATCCGAACCATAGGTGAAAACTCGCTCGAATCTTGATCTGGGGATAAATCGTTTGTGATCGCAATACACTCATCCTTTCTGTTCATTTCTGGACTTTTCCCAGTTATAAAAAATGTCTCTATGCTTCAGGGCGCTATAATTTCGGACTAGAACGATAGTATCCTTTCATCTTATAACTTTCATCTCTATTTCGGGGTTTTGATGACGTATCCTACCTGAGTGGGTGGAGAGCAGAGATTTCGCGTGTCCATCTAGGTGCTTCTTTCACCTCCGAATACATAGTGGGCGTCCCGTCTCCTCTGATTAATCGTCATCCCACTATTTGTACGTGATACAATAAACCGCTCCTGATACCATGCAATCACCTTCTCCTCCATTCGGGCACGACCACGCAGCTGTGAGTTGTGCAGAGTCGGTCGTATGCACAGTTACGTAGCAGCTGACACTAGAGGTTTGCTGGTGGTATTTAGCAAAGCGTTGAATTCACAAATTCAAATTCCGTTTGTGAAGTGTTTCCAAAGAACGGCATAGTCCTTCCTATTTTTTGGACTCTGTAGTGGAAAGATTTGAGCTAATTTCTTTGCAGTAAGCTTCTTTCCTTTTTTTTTAGAAAAAAAATTTGTGATCTGAATTTTGAAATTCCAAGATATTTCGCCTTTCGTTTTCTGGTTACTGCACATAAGTAACAAGAAGACGAAAATTCCGTAGTAATATTACAATTTTTAGCTATCTGTGTGAATTTTTGTGGTTTTTCAGAAACAAGATAAATTTCGATCCCTAAGTTTTAGGTTGTTGCATATGTACTTGCCGATTTTTAACGGAAATTTTAACCAATCATATCTCAGCTCAAAATAAACTTTATTAATCGAAATAAGAACCTTTAGAATCTGTAAATTTTTACCATCTCTTAGAGAGTTTATTTATGCCATTTTCTTGAAAATCCGATTTCCTGGAAGCGACAAAATCATTGAATGGGATTTTTGATCTTGGTTTCGTTTTTGAAGCAGGTACATATACAACAACCTAACGTCTTATAAACTAGCTTTTAAATATGTACATGACATATTTTACTAATAACGATAACTTTGTCTATGTTAGTTTCACGTCTGGAAATAAAAGTTAAAGTGAAATTTTTTTTTCTGTTTTTCTGGAGAATGAAATAGTAGCAGCTAAGATTAAATACTAAAATGGACTAGAAATCTTTTAAAAGAAATAGAAAAGAAAACGAAATAAGAGGTTCTTTTTGGGAATTTCTGCTATTCTAGAAAAACATGTAGAGCAAAATCGTAAAGTCTTTTAGCATTTTTACAAATCGTTTCAAAAATAATCCAGTACTGATCTGGAAAACGACGAGTCGACGAGTGGTAAGTAGTTGTGAAATTCTCTGTTTTATTACTGGGTTGCTGTCCGAATGTCGGCCAGCTAATACGTATTTTTGGTTTTTGCTCAAAAAGTCAGTTTACCTTAATGGAATAATACATCTACGTGAAATATTAGCCATAGTTGGGCATAACGTGAGGCTAATACATTTCGAATAACTTTTCCTATAATTTAACGTGAGGCAAATACATTTCGTATAGCTTTTCCTATAATCCTTTTCCATAAAAAATAATACTACGCCACACATATACACATAAAGATACATTTTAGCAATATTCGAAAAAGTTTTAAGGTTGTATTACGAGATATATTTAATTTCTGCACGAGTTATGTTTAATTTTTGCGTTCCTATTCATTCCCGAAGTTCTCTACCGCATCCATAAACTTGGATATCCGATCCATTACCCTTAAAGTAGATGAGACATCAGTAAATGTCAAATATTTAATTTCTTCGTGAATAGCTGCTAAAAGTACTACTGCGAGAGAGTGCCCACACAATTCCCACTTCGACCTTCGCTTCAATTTTTTTTGTATATTCAACTGACTACTAAAGACAATTTTAGGAATAAAAAAAAAACAAACGCCTACCCGATAATAAAGACATCTCCGTCTTCGCAAATGTTGTTGGATATATGTATGTATATATCCAACACATATACATGCATATATATTTAGATAGATAGATGTAGACATAGGCAGGAGGTATCTTTCAGAACATCTAATTGACTTCCTCAAATATACAAAAAAAAATTAAATTGTACAGAGCTTGTCTTAAGAAGTAAGAGAACCACCAGTAATGGGAAACTCTATCATCGTTTTCAGTGAGATGCTAGAATAGGTAAGTTTCAAACGAAAACGCATCAACTTCTTAACTTTATATTATTTTCTAAACTTATTTTTTATTTTTATTTTTTGTCCCAATTACACCTAAACAACATAAATCTATCACAGGATTCAGACAAGAAAGGTCAGCAGTAGCCTATTTGTTTGCCTATAGTTATCTTTTCGACTTTCCTCGATGCTAATTGATTTCCATTAAGAAAAAAAAGAAAGAAAAATGAGGAAGAGAACAACACTTATTGTCCGTGAACAGTAAATTTTCCTCAGACAACTTTTTCACGATTTCTCAAACTGGAAAAAGGCTTCAGCTGCCAGCTCTCCTTCAAAAATGTGCACTCCGAATTTTAACTGCGTTCTCGTGAGAACAGCTGATTCTTCATCAGCACTGGAAGCGATTGTTTGTATCAAATCGAGTGGCTTCAAAAGTAACGGGTCGATAAAAAGACAGATATCCAAAAAATGTAAATATGGTAGGTAATTATCTTCATTCGAATCGATAGCTTTAAAAATTCGCAACTTTCGGATATACTTACGTAGGTAATTCGCTTATACGAAACGGATTCCGGAAGACGATAATTACCTACGTTACTCTCGGCAAAATAAGCGAAATTCTGCAAGAACTGGTGCACGGAAAGAACTAGAATTATTATTAGGCTTATAAGAATCTCCTATTCGATGCCATTCAGTTTTTATTTCGCCATTTTGAGGATTCTCATGAGAATCTTTGAGAACTTCACGCAAAAACGTAAGGTCTCCACTCAACGGTTTGGAACTTTTATATTTCTTCAAATTTTCTGCATGAGTATTCCTCCTATAGTCGTTATATGTTTTTGTTTAGCCTTCTAAGAAAGAATCGTTATTCTGAATCTCAGTGGGACATCTCTAAGAATTTTGCGCTCAGTTTGAAGCGCTTTTTGGTGAATTATTAAAGTTGCTTTCAGAAGTTATTCTTTGAAAATTCTAATTCCAATCGTAAGCTACGTGCATACATGTTGAATTGAACTTTTTGATCGCTATGAGGACATTTTGTTCAGAAACGTTAAGGTCCCATAAGTTTCTTCACACTTTTCTTAATCGTTGCGTTTTATCTCCTTCTTTAACGAAAAAAATATTTTGGTCGTTATTATAGCTAGCAAAATAGTCGACAACGTTAGTTTATCGATCAGGCAGATCACGGATTTTTTTTTGACCTGGTACGCAGATCACGGAGAATCGGAATTGTTGACGACGGTGAAAAGAAAGTTAAGCGAGTATTTTACTAGTGAAAACAACGATAAATTAGATCCAACTATTTCAAATCGTGAAAAAAAATTCATTGGCTCGGTTCTTTTGCTTTTATTAATTTTTTTAATAGAAAAAATCGAATACATCTAATATTGGTACGTCTTTTGTGCGTTCTCAGCACTTCGACTGATTTTTTCCGGACAATTTTTTTTTTGTTTAGAACATCACATTCAATACAGGAACGGGAAAATATGGAAAAACTGATGCGAAAAAAAAACTCCCAGGAATAGTATATTATTTATATTATTAGCGTGATGTTGGTCAAAATATGTGAGTGAACAGAGAATGCGAGAATCTTTGCAAGATCCTAGATCTATCCATTCTTCCAAGCTATACGACATCGTGTTAACGACAATCAATTTATAGTCGTCGTTTCCCTCCTAAATTCTACCGGATTCGTTCGTGCCTTCGTTCTTCCGCTGACTTTTTTCAATGTGGCAGCGTATTTTAGGCAGAGGCAGACATGCACAATGAAATTTGAGTTTTATATTGAAATTAGTTTATCCTGGTTTGCGTCAAACGTGGTCAGCAGGTTATGAAATTTTCCAGAATAATGATTTCGCTGCGTACAAAATGCAACGTGTCGACTTCACGTTCGTATGACGTGTGACGGTGCTCTTTCGAATAGTTGAATTTTCGAATAATTCCAAATGTTCAAATACTTATTTGAATACGATATTCAAACGTAAGTACATATACGATACTATGCTGAATACATACAGTATAGTATCGACCACTCCTAGCGTTCTTTCCCTCCTGAATGCATCAGGAGATTTAGAACATATTTTTTGGCTTATGTTGAAGGCTTTCTTTTTTGAGTAAATGTAAAAAAGTCCCTCAAAAGGGTGTTACGCGTGGTGGATGCAAAAAAGCAGGTAATTTTGTTCGATAACTTAGCACTGTAAGAACATAGTGGCGCACAATAACCTTTTTAATGACGAATGAGACGCTAAAGAGTTAGCACTTGTGTTTTTTTTTTGTTACCCCCACTCCTTTTTATCCACGTCATTGGTAATCACTTTTTTAAGGAAAATACGACAGCTTTGTAGAAAAAAGAACACTCTTAAATGACAAGTTGCTTTAAGGGCAGAAAGTTTCTTTCTTATGGGAACCACTAACACTTCATATTCTTGTTGAATCCAGTCAATTTTTACTTTGACTGAGGATCATCCACTTTTGAGTGATGGGAATATGATCATTCATATTCTAAGCTAAAGAAAACTACTATGCACTTGTTCTCAGCAAAGTTCATGATATCTGATCACTTCGTATATTGATTTTATTCCATAGTGGTCAGAGAACTTCCATATAATTCCTCTAAGGTTGTACCGAAACGTGAAGCTGTTGTGGTCGTTGTTCGACTTCATTCACCCTGTCCAGGCCGTCACCGGGATCGCACACTGAGCAGGGAGTCTTCAGTCGTTGGAGTTGAGGCTTAGTTGAAACAAACGGAATACTGTAGTTCTGTTTGAGCTCAGTTCGCTTTGCTAATTTTTCATGATGTTTTTATTGCCTTTCTAGGCATAGTTTACACGTCTTTCGACGTCCCAGTTGTTTAAATAGCACAATTTTTATTTTGTCGAAAAAAAAACACCGTCAGAGTGATTAAAAATAATTCATCATCCAGATAGCGGTCTTTTATTTAGAAATATATGCGTTGAGCGTGTTCTTTTTTTTTAACAGAAGAAAATGTTTTTTTCCCGGAAAAAGTATTTCTGGAGATTACACTGATGGAATTCATCTCGGGAAAAACTTCACATAAAGGAAAGATTGTTTTGTGGTTCTCCGGTAATAGGTGAGGTGATTGATTGCCACTCATTCAATTCTCATCTATCCCAGGAGTTCACTCTCAAATCTACGCTATAGTCCTATTTTTCAATTTTTTTCGTACCCCCTTAAGGCTATAATTTAAGTCATTTTCCTCCTAAGGGTATAGATTAAGTGGAGTACATTGCTTAAAAGCCCCGAATTCAATCTGGTTATCCAGGGCGTCCTTGTGTTCACTTTCGTTGGCAGCGAAGTATGTGGATGTTTCGTCTTCAAGTTTCTTCGAGAACTAGTGATAAACGAGTCGAAAAACTCGTGTAACATTAAGCGGGCTACGGTATCGGTTAGGTGTAGGTCTAGAAAACCGGAATATTGTGAAAAAATTGTTGTTTTCTTCCTCTATGTACTACATATCTCTTAATTATTTACATTAGTGTTCATATCGATAACGCCAACGGCAGGTCAGGATTATTTTCATGCTTTAACGGTTCAACCTTCATAACACCTTGCAGGAATGTTCGACTTCGCGGAAGATCCAATTCCAGATGAAAATTGGATTTTCTTCCATTTTGTATTGATTGTGCTTTTCTTCTTGAGTTCCAAACTACTAAGGATTTTGTATGTCAGAATTTTTTCGCGAAATTCCGCTACATGTCTTACCCAAGAAATCTCAGGCGATTAAATATCTGAGAGGTCTTGAAAATCTAAGACCAGGCGACGCTATAAGGCTTCAACTCCCACGCATTCTTCTGATACGAAAATGGAGACGAACTTCATTTGAAGTCTTTCTTCAAACACACGTAAACACTTTTCACGATGATGATGATTTTCGGATTCACGCTCCTCATTTCCGTATACACTTTCATTTTGGCCGCCGTCATCCGTGATGAGGACCAACCACTCCGTTCACCTACAACTGCAAAAAAAGACTATCTCATCTCCTACTTCATTACGTCGTTAATTCGCTTTTGTTTTCAGGAAGAAAATTTTTCGGATTTTCTTTCTCTTTCATGTAGGTTTATTAGCTGCTATGTTTATGATCAAAGAGCCGCTCCGATGACGAATTAAGTTTTCAATCCGAAAATATAAACATGTGGATTCATTGTCGGTATACTTGCGTCACAACAGATTATGAAAAACTGCACTTTCTGAGAATTATTCTCATTTTGATTCATCTTGCAAAGTTCAGCTATAAATCATTAAATTCTATCAAGATTTTATCATCATCGAGTGATTATTTATTTCTTCTATTTTTTTTTCTCACTGACTGTTGGCGCTCAGCATTCTGCGAACCACACATCATCCGATCTTCAGCTATTTCATTTCGTTGCACAACGTCACTCCAAAATTCTTTTAATCATTCTTTTTAAGAATATTTTCACAAAATTTTTGAAGTCTACACGGCACTTTCTTTTCGCTGCAAAAAGCTGGAAAAAGAGCAATCGTGCACATAACGAGGAATGTGCATTGAATCGTGCATTCATGCCCATAGAATTTATTTAAATGTGGCCACAAAAAATCGTGTTTTTTTTTTTGGAACTGCTTCCCTTATGGGGTCTTGTCAATTCGAATAACTGGACGCTGGAATTTTAATAGTTTTGACGTTTTTTTTCGAACTTTTTTCTTCTTCCAAATATGCGTGTTCAATCTGCACAATTATTTTGTGGGATTTGAAATCAATGAATGGGATGAAATGAATGGCATATTTTCATCAAACAAAGTTGCAGTTTTCGGTTTTTCCATGATGTTACAGTAATAGTAGTAAGAAAAAAAGCTTCATTTCCTTATATTGTTTTCGATTTTGGAAGACAAGATGTCACGAGGAATGACATTTGAAAATTGCTTTTTTCGAGTTCTTATTGAAGCGATATGGAGGAGAAAGCGGAACGGGGATGAGCGAACATGACATGTGCAGAAGACAATGATTGACAGAGAATCACAGATTTTTCTGATTTAAGAACGCCACGTTTTAAATGCTTCTCATACGAGGATGTGAGTTACTGAGGAGGAAAAATTTCCATAGTTTCACATTTTTAGAAATATTTCAATTAAAATAATTTTCCCCAAAAATTTACAATGTTGTAAATTGTTACTACAACTTTATTTAAAAGTTACATTTCAAAAAATGTTGGGACTGTTGAAAATTGAAATGAAAAAAAGAATTTTTGGTAAAAAAAAAAAACTGGGGAGCATGTGCTTTGGGTTTCTCACAGTCTTCAGAATGGCTGCGAAGTCATTGTCGCGTTGTTGGGAACGCATAGACGATTAGTTCCTTCTTCCTAATTATCCATTCAAATTTCTCGGATTTTTTCCTTTTTCTTTATTTTTTTCTCGTAATTCCTGATTAAACACAGGAACTATAATGTCTTCATTTTTACGGTCTTTTGCTTCTCCGCTAAATAACTCAATTTATTTCCCAAGAGCTCGATTTCGAACTTTTCTGATCAGCCAAAACTATTACAGAGTTGGTTACTCCAGCCGAAAAACCTTTTTCTATCTGAAAACTACTCGGCCTTCTTCTGGTGATCGGTTCATTCGCCAGTTATAATAGAAACCAACGCGATTCTTCAAAACTAGCGAATTTCTATGGATAACATCCGTGGCTTGACGCCTCCGTAGCAAACTTTTGCACTCATCGAGGGTCATTATCGTCACTTTCCATTATCATGAGTGTTGAGGACAATTTATTCGGCTCATTATATCCGTTCTCACTCTTCTTATGGGAACGCATTCCTCACTGCACTTTATGTTCTGTTCCGGTGTAGCCAACCAGTACCCATCAGTTCCTTCTGTTCCACCTCCATGTAACTGTTGTCTCCTCGTCTGCTGTCATTTTCTAACGCCGTTTGAATTCATCTTATCCATATTATCTTCTATTCTTACATGTATCTCTATCTTATCTTATACACTTTTCATCTTCATCTTTTTTTCCAGGGCTAACACGAAATGAGGCAATCAGTGGTGCCAATTCTTCTCGTTTGGTTCATTTGCCTTGCATCAGCGCAATTCGTGGACGTTGATCGACCTGAGATGTAGGTGGTTTCTGCTTCTATGAAGATGATGATTTTGACTTCTGAAGAAAGAGTATTTCGCGCACGCAATGGTCAATCGTTTCGGGATCCAACAATACGTTTGGCATCAATTCAGTTTGGTAGAGGTTTATGAACGCGCGCAGCAAATGTGTCACTTCACTATTCCTATCCTTCCAAATGAATCTGGTACGAACTTACCGCCCAGGAAGGAATGAACGGATTTATTGGTCCTGAGTGGGTCGAACTATCTACACAAAGATGACCGTTTGACTCTATCCTACACCTATCGGTCTGACCCAGAAAAACTGTGTTTATAGGCAGCATACCACGAAGCTGACGTGGTGAAAGAATCCGCAGGAAAAGCTAGAGATGCTATTTTGGATTACAGGAACCGTTGTGGTTCCCCTCATCTCTCCTTAAAGGCATCAACCCCACGAATCTGAGGTGATGCGGATTTCAAATGGAGAGTTCCTCTACGGGGTCGTGGATTAAGGGGAGGAGGGTGATTCCGTCCATTTCTTCCTAATTGCCGTAAAAAAATGGCCCGGAAGATGCGGCGGGTGCACAAGGCTGGCGCGCTCCAATAGAACTCGTCGTAGAAAATAGCAGCCTTGAACGCTCGATGCCGCATATTCCGGGCCGTTTTTTACGGCAATTACGAAGAAATGGACGGACTCACCCTCCTCTCCATAATCTACGACCAAGTTATAGGCATAACACACCTGAAACTCGCACCAGATTCGTGGTTTGATGCCTTTAATAGTCGTAAAAAGATGGCGTAGGAACAGCTTTAGTTCCTACGAAATTAGTTAGAACGCTTCTCTGTATACATCTTCTCTCAGCCCAGACTATCCATTCGTTTCAATGAATAAGCTGGTGAGAAGAAATCACTGATCTTCAACCGCTCGCACTTGGACGCGGCGCGTGTACAAAGCTGGCGCGTTGCAATTGAAATCTTCGTGAAAGAACTGTACCTTCCACACCGGTTCCTTTTTACGACGGGGATAGATGAGCGGAACCACCTCGGATCCCGTAATCTTCAACCCCATCTCTAGCTTCTCCCGTGGATTCCTTCACCACGTCATATTCATGGGATGCTGCCATTGAACTCTTCATGACAAGACAGAATTCATTCCCACGGTTTCCTAAACTTGCTAAACGAAACATTTTCTTCACGAACCAAGAGAGAAGAACCAGAGCAGGAGTTTTCCATTTTTGGTTACTGGGAGGCGTCCATAGTTCACGAAAGATCGAGAAGAAAGGATCTAAAAATGAAAACATTCTAGTAGAAGTAGAACTGCTCCCTTTAATGCAAAAACGTAATCCGCTGATCTTCTCGCGATGGCGTTTCTAAAATGAACTGGTATAGTAATTAACGGCAACCACTCATAAAAGATGAATTTTCGTTTTCGAAACATAAAAGGAACAAAATCCTCGGGAAATCGGGATCACAAAAAACGGCATTTGTTACGCATTTCTTTGAGAGGCTACCTGACAATGTCCTAAGCGAACTACTACTCTACGATTTCTATTTTTCAAAATGAAGGGGCGGGTGTAGGGCAGACAGTAGATGGGCTTTCATCCCTTCGGAATTGATGAATTAGTCAGTCAGACTTGTCTGGGAGAAAAAAAAACGCTTCTTTGACACATTGCCTCGCCCCCGCAAGGCATGGGTAAGGCTACAAACCCGTTCGTAGACCTCATATGACCTCGAATTGAAAGTCGAACGCGTCGAATACGAACCGCCGATAGAGATTGATCAACGCCGTGCACTTCATCCTTTATCTCATAAAATATTTTCCATTCCTGTATTATGGTCAGCATTCAGATTGAGGCCAGATGTTCGATTCTTAAAACGGAACAATCTTTCGAACATGATGAGGTTGGGAAAACGTGGTTTAAGGAGGCAGTTGCTTTGTGAGGACTGTAACCTCGGAAATCTAATGAGGCTTGGACGTCGATAACCAGAGAAGATATCAATTTTACAATTCTGTTGAATAAAGAAGCTAATGATTGCTTATGATTTCAAGTCTGTTGTGTGATTTGACGTGCAGACCAAATATCGAATAAATGCTTAGTGTGAAACGCGGATGGACATCAATAATCCATCTTTTCAGTTCTAAAATGGTTACCTTCCTTGATTTCTCAAAAATTTAAGGATTTTAACAAGAATTTAGAAGGGTAATTCATTACGAGAAACACCTGCCAACCCACCACTCCTAATACTTTGAAGCGCCAGTTTTGTTGTACAAAATTCAGGTGAAATTCTAATGAGCTCTGTTTCATCTTGTTTTTTTTATGGCACACCTGCAGGTGTTTCAATAAATAAATAAATAAATAAATAAATAAATAAAGAGTATGGACGTCTTTACGTAGCAATATTAAGATCAGTGAAATAGGACAAAGAGGGGAAGAATACTCTAAAGAGAATCGTTCACAGCAATCACTTTATCCGCTTTTTTCCGGTTGAGATTCCTCATTTCTGTTTTCAGAACGAAGTCGCAATCATAATTGTACTGCCTAAACAGATATAGTCGGTAATAATAATAGGTTTTCCATCGGCAATTATAACTATGGCTATCGATCGATTGGAGACGACGATTGAGCGATGGGGGAGGATTTTTCGCGCTCAGTCGGTTGAACATTCCAGCGCCGACTAAATAAAAAGTCGATTTCTCATTTCATTGGATTATTATAAGTTAATTAAAATTCTTCATTAAGACTATTAGTGTTCAAAAAAAGGTCTGAGGTATTTAAAGGGACTTCTTGCTGTGTTCATCGAGGATCAGTACATTTATTTCATTCTATTTCCAATTATCCACAAACGCACTACGCTTTCAAGTTTTTCCTCGTGAAAGTGATGTTGGCATTAAAAGTTGACAATGGGATCGGTTGGAAAAGAAAGAACGGCTGATCCGTTGAAGGCTGAGGAATTTTCAGAGGTTTTTTTCTCAGACAGGTTTGAACTCGAGAATAAAATTGAATACTTTAAGAAGTAAACTTTTATGAATAGAATGACCGAGAATCAGAATAGCTCCGCCTCTGGGCAGAAAACAATGGTCCGTCCTCGAAATTTCTTAGGTGTGCAAGACAAAATGCGCAGCAACTCAGCTTTGCAAAAAAAAAAATTCAAATGCGGCTCAAATAACGTTATTAATAGGGTGCTTCCAGAGCGAATCCCTTTATTTCATTAAATTATTTTCAGTGTCTCGAACTTAGGAAAAACCAAAGTATATTTATTTAAATACATCAAAAAGTGAGTCACATGTTAAAAAGGTAAGAAGAAAGACTGATTTCTATTCTGCTTTTCACGCTTAGAGGAAAAAGATACACACGTTAAGATGTATAGTCGTATTTTTCACCGTTACGGTAGATGAGGAATCCTCGTGCGATTTTTTTGACGTAAGAAACGGTGTGAAAGACGATGTTTTTTTAAGACGATTTCAGTTGCAACGCGCCACATCCGGCTGCGTAGCGGTCGAAAGCCAGTGAGCTCTCCTCGATTCCCTATTCAAGTGAAATCAATGACGAGGCTGCTAAGGGGACCGAAAAGCGTTAGAGGAGCGTTCTAACGCTTTTTACGACGTGGGAAAAGGTTTATTTCCTGCGAGTTCCTCGTAGGAACTAAACCTTTTCCCACGCCGTTTTTTAGGACGATGAGGGAGAGCTAAGCGGAACCACCCCTGATCCCGCGATCTGCAACCCCATTTCTAGCTTCTTTCGTGGATTTTCTCACCACGCCTGATTTGTGTTACGCTGTTTTTAAGCCAAGATGAAAAAAAAGAAAAAAGAAGTAGAAGAAGTTCCACTAGGGCTTGAATGACAAATCTAACTCAGAACCAATGAAAAATTCGTCAAGGATTCTGTCCAAGCTAGTGGACTCAAGTGACGGAGGTCACAAACGTTTGTAAGCCCTTAGCGATTTAGGGAGCGAGTGAACCACACATGGAAACAAAAGAGAAGAAACATGAAAAAAGGAAAGAAAAAGCGGTGGATGGAAGAAATTGGAAGGCAACCGAAACTAAGGACTTACGGTATAGGCGAGTGCCTATGAGCCTTTGCTTAGGATTGCTACGGGAAGCTGTATAATCGCTATGGATTCTTCAAGATTTGCTTTTCTCAGACACCGCCGAGTGGCAGCCCCAACCTCATTGGAAATAAACTGTACAATTGTATTTTCTCCATACCTGATTTGTTTCGAATTTGTTCTCTTTTAGTCATAAACTGCATTGGTCTGGATTAGTCACAGGCTGCAATTTTCTTAACGAATTCGATTGATTCTTTCCTTTTTTCCGGTGCAAATGGAGGTGGCGGGCGAAACATATTTCGTACAACCGACCTCTTATGTTGGATGAGCAGAAAGATAGTGAACCAAAATATTCTTGTTACTAAGTTTGTAGTATGGGCGGGTGTAGTGTAGCGGTAAGAGGTTACCCTGTCTACACGATTGACCGAGGTTCGAATCGGCCCTAGTGCTCACCAAGCCTTTCATCCATCCGGGGTCGATAAATTGGTACCAGACTTGTCTGGGAGGAGAAAAAACACTGAATTGACACTTCGGCTAGCCCCCGCAAGTCATTGTAAAGGCCAATTACACGTTCGTGAACCACAAACGATTCTGAATTGAGATGAATGTGGGGACGCATCTCAAGCGGATTGATTAACGCCAGAATCTTTATCCTTTATCATTTAATAGAAGCACAGTGACGAACAAATTCAGCTACTATTTTCGACTATTTATGGTAACTTTGTTTTTTTCTTTCAATGTGTCAGTAATGACCCTGATTACGCATAAGTAAGTTCTAAATTGCTTAGCCTGGAATCGTATACGGAACTGATCGCTGTTCGTTGTATTCGTTTTTTCTCTTTTCACGATGTTTTTACCGTATATGTTTTGCATTTGTCCACATCGTTTTTCACACGTCATTGAGCGCAATAAATAAGCAAGTAAATAAGTGGCTAAGTGAAATTGTTTTTGTTTCTTCTATATCTATCTCTCTTCACTGATTTAGTTTTCATTAGACGGCAGATGTCGCGGGACCCGTCTCAGCCCTTCTTATAGCTTTATGGCGTCGGCGTTTCGACGCCGGTGGACCCGTCGCACCAACTTTTTGGAATTTTGACACACACACACGTGACAGAATAAGCCCGTTATTATATATCATGATTGTTATTGCTATTATTATTACCGTAATTACTTAAAATAGTTGGTAAAAGAATGACATCTGTAGGTCGAGCTATTGTACGTCCATTATAACTTATAAACTCCACATAAAACCACTAGAACATCCATAAAAATGAAAAAAACGACGACCAACTGCAATGCCGTGGAGTGCAGTTCGAAGAGAGTCATTCGATTGGAAACGAAGTGTGTTTAATCCTCTTTTACGTCATTTTTGGCTTGTACCTTATCAGCGACTTTTTTTTATCTACCCCATAGTATTAGTCATAAGGTCTTTATATCGACCTAATGTCTGCTTTCCAAACCATTCAACGCCTAGCTTCAATATCGATCAGGTGTCTCCTTCCTGAATTTTCTTCCATTATCCTAGTCCTTAAGTTAAAATTGTATTATGTGCAAAGCTGCACTTCCTCCGAATAGTCCTGCCTTCTTCCTTGTAAGGCGCGTATCAGTTTCTTGTGCGGACAGTTGCCTTTCATTCCTTGTTGTATTTCTATCGTAAAAGTCTCAAGAGATTAGAACATTAGCCCAATTTTGCTCAAAATGTTAATTCTTCTCAATTTTTCTGGAAGAGTTTTCTGAATATTCGTCGATTGTTATTAGTTTCGTAAATGCTTAAACTGTGTGTTCCATGTATTCCGAAAACGAAGATTATACAGAGCTAAAAACGACCCAGTAAGTTGATAAAAAGGAAAAACAAACACATAAAAAGAACAGAAAAAACAGAAACAGAAATACACAAAAATATACAAATACAAATACACAAATAAAGAAAATAGGAAAAAGCGGCTGAAAAAGGTATTATCTGATAACGTGCGCAGTCTATACTTTTCCCGCAACTTATATAATACAATATGTAATGTGCTGTATGACACAACGAGTACCATATTATATGATACTTATCTACACTTTGACTTTCTTACCTGACTTAATCGGAGAGCAGGAGCTACGGCCTGACGCGTCCATCCGCTTCGTCTTCGTCGGCGTGTGTCGTCCTCAAACATATCCTAGCCGATCCTGTTCGATCTTCATCTCGCACAGAATCCAGCAATCCGCCGGTACCGTGTAATCGGCAAAGCTCCACGTCTCGACTGAACTGCCTGTCAACGCCAAGTATTCTTAAAAATTCCTTTATCACTTCGGCCAAGAAATTTCTTTTGTGACCTTTAGTAGGCTCTTTCCAGTCCGGAACTGGGAGCATTCTCATGGCAACTTAGATAAAACGATTAGGTGAACTCCTCATGACCGAAGTAGCAAAAACAGTTTTTTGTGACTACTTTATAAAGCCGAGAAAGATGTTGATGTTTTCACGTGTCATCCGCCATTACAAAATATATGCTTCCAAGTTATGGCACACCACACCGCGGAAAAGAAGCTTAACAGTCGCCTCGACAGCTTTCTCTCCGTGCAATCAAGCTTTATCACTGTCGATGGCACTGCTCAAGTCTCCGTACATCATGATACGGCTGACTGCGGTAGACTCGCAGCTTAACTACATTGGCTATGGGAGTCGACTACAAGCACATATCCAAGGAGTTGAACCCAGAATTTAGAGCTGGTGAACATCTTTTTTGTAGCTGCCATCGTTTTTCAGCATACAGAATTAATAACAGCACTCATCCACGATTAAAATATAAAGTGTATATATGCTAATTTTGATACAGGGTTAACAACACGTTGTAACTTCGCTCTTCTAGAAGCGAATATTACTACATCGTCAGCGTACTCGAGATCCACTAAGGGACTTGCAGACAGTGCTTAAATGACATCGGCGGAACACTGCCCAGTTGTTCTTCGCATTATCGTTCTGTGACGGATGGTTTGTCATGGAGAGGAATCATGATAGCGTGTCTTCACGAGTCAGGTATTCGTCAAGATATTCTGAACGGAAGAAATCTATCATCTCACGGATCCTAAGAGGAAAAAAAGTTTTAAGCATTTCTGCGTTGATTCCATCATCTCCGCTAGATCTTCCACCCCTCATTTTTTTGGATACAGGACCAGGACCTTCGACTCCGTCGGTGGTACTTCGCTGATCGCGGTACATTCTGGTCGTTGTCCGTGCACGGCTTCAGGGACAGATAGGGCGTGCCGACTCACCAAGGTGTTAAGATGTTCTCTCCAGATGGACAGAGTTGCCTCTCCCACAGCCACTTGACTATGTTCACCATGCTTGAGACAGGTGAACACCTTTTCAACTTGCTACTATACTGCCTTAGCAGAGTATAGACTTTTCTCGTGTTCTTGCCTTCTCCCATTTTCAAACCAGTTACCAGTAGTGCAGACTACGCATACAGAATTGTACGTGGACTTTGCCTCCGATAATACAAGAGGAAATTTTTTTCGGTGCCAGAACCGGGAACCGGGAAAGGATTTGAAACGTCTTTAGTGCATTTAGTGAACACGCCATCGGCTCCCTCCTTGGTCCGTAATGCAATATTGGACGACACTCGTTGGCGGAACTTTTTTCTGCATTCGTCGTCTTTCAGACCTGTCAAACCAAACACTGGAGGGTGGTCAGAATAAAATACGACATCCAAAATAGCTCTACATTGTTGGATGTATGAAAAGAGAATGTTCTTTGTCAAAATGTAATTGAACTGAAGCTTAAGAGACGGCATCTTCGACTCTTGCTGCTCTTTTGGCGTTGAAGGGGTTGCCCCTTGCCATGTAAGCTGATAACATCGATGATTTCTTTTTAGCGTGAATGCAAAGGTGAGGTCACAGTGATGGGCTCGCAAAGGCCTATTGGACGATTTTAGTTGTACGATGTTGCTTCGTGGAATAGAACCATTTTCCAAGCACATGGGACTGTTGTTCAACTCTCGCCTTTGCATTCGCATCAATTCCTACAATTACCGCGTGATGTTGTGGTATTTTGGATTTATTTTGGATATATTGAGTTCATTATGAAGCGCGCCATTGTTTTAATCCTCAGCGGTCTCTGTAGGTGCGTGGGCATTTACGATGCAGAGTTTGAGTCCCCTGCTAACCCGTAATCGTATAAACGCGCACCTTGACGTCGTTGGTCGAAACTCCTCTAACAGGGCGTTTTAATCGTTTCTCAAAGCTATTGTGCAGCCTCCTACTCTTCTTTCAATACCATCGCCGAAGTAGATGGTTCAATTGTCGAAGTGACGATGGTATTAGACAACAGACAACCTTTTTGTAATGTATGGGAAGCTTCTTCCATATAACGATGCGGGTTATATAGCTTGTACGCTCCCAATGTTGTACTGTATTATATAATACTTATAAATTTGTTAGTGCCTTCAAATTAGTGTTGATAATTTCTTTGTTCTTTGCCATCCCGGCAATAATTTAACACAGACGCAAGCTCCACACAATTGAGCAACGTCATACTAGCCTCAAGCAACTCAGTTCCAAGATTTTGCGGATATTTATGGTGCAGAAAAAAGCTGATCACAACCATCACAATCTCTGAACTTTTTCTTTAACTTCTCGTCGTCGAAAGTTGCTAATTTCCAGACTCTTCTGTACTATTTCTCAGGTGGCCCTTTCCAAACGCTCAACAAAGAAGTCTCTCTATTCCGTTTTGAAATCATTTTTCCGTCTTTCTGAAATTTCACATTTCAGGTTCGAATTTGAATCTGGGTCTGTTCTTTTCATGTATTTTTGAGAATATTGCAATTTATTCAAACCACTGGTTGGTCGCGCGCATGTGGCCGCCATTCACACTCACCATGTCCGTTGCGCAGACCTTAGTGCTGACCATCACATATCCATTTTAACCCTCTGATTTATCAGTCTGGTCGAATATCTACGTATTCGTGTTAACATTTGTATTGTGGTTCGTGTATTTATTGTGTGGCCATGTCACCACGTTGACGAATTGATATATTAATGATGGAACTACCTACCACTAACTAAGGCGAGTCCGCAGGTAGAAGTCCGTCATCTAATGGCTTAGCCCCGGACAAGTCTTTCCGAATCCGTACAGCTCTGCTCAGGTGTTACCCGCTAAAACCTCGCCCTTTCTCCTTGGAGCGGACCCGGTGCACAACGCTATTCTCCGGCGAATACCTTTCCTACAATCCAAATAGCTCAGTTATCCTGAAAGATAGTGGTGACGCAAAATAATGATCATTCTTGATTGCCTGACCCCAATGTGTTTCAGCGTCAAGATGAAGTGAGGTACCTGTCCCTCAGTTTTTCAAAAAGATGTTATAAATTGTTTAGATTTTCTCGCTTCTTTATCAGTATTTCCACAGAAAGATTAGAAGAAAAAGCGTGCCTTTTGGGAAGTTCGTTGATATCCTTTGTCAGAGAGACAAGGAATTTTCAACAAAATCTCCGATTTTCTGAAGTTATTTGCTAATTGCCACTGAACCATAAATAGAATGGCCAGAATATTACCAATTCTTTGCGTGGAAAACAGAACAAGATAGAAGCTAATGAATTCTATGCTAACTAAAAACCTTAGCAGCTCATAAATATTCACACAGTGCTTAAATGATTCTTTATGATCGTGTCCATAATTTTTTTACTCTAAATCACTTAACGACATTGTTAAATGGAAAGAGTTTTGTCTTTCACCTCTATGTCAGAAAACGTAGTGAATTCAGGCAGAGATATGTTCCTCCGTCACAAGGAGGAAGTTTCTGCATTTACTGTCACCCACTATTGGTGATCGTGGCATTCCTTATATCCCTCATTACTGTAGCCCTTGTTTTACTAGGGCTACAGTAATGAGGGATATAAGGAAAAAAACTGTAAAGAAATGCAGCAGTAAAAGCGACATCCTGAGGTGTATGAAATAAGCAAATAAATAGTACGTCTTGAATATAACAAATGTAAAAAATGTTGATGGCGATGAAAATTTGCAAAATTTAAGAGTAAGCTGGGTGACAATCTATTGAATAGAAAAGTAGGGGAATTATAGAAAGAACCACTAATTCAATAGCAACTAACGATTTTAATGGACTCATAGAAACATTGTTCAAACGCGAATTTGAAAAAAAAGAAAGCAAAACAGATCCAAAGCCCAAGAGATATGTATTCCATCAATTTATTTGCACATCTACTTGAAAATGCTGTAAATTCCAGTCCGCTCTCTAAGATTGTACGATAAATTGCATTGTATACCATTTCTAAAAGCATTCTTCGGACGACTGAATGATTTATGAGGCAACATGTTCGACTAGTCAACAGGGTAGATGAATTTATTAGAGAAATTATTATTATTCAAAATTATTACCAGAGTAGATGAAATTGTAAATTTTGATCCTGGTTTTGGTCTGGCTATTTTTCCATCTCGGCATTTTTTTTTTCGAAGAACCTGCAAACATAATGACGGCAAAAAATATTTTATGCACCGAACAATATTTGTGTTTAGGAAGGCTAACGTCATATAACCTTCACTTGTGTTAAAGTCTTTGTGTTAAAGTCTCATAAAAGTTCCTATAAAATTCCTTTTCCCAAAATTCTTTTAAAAAGTTTATGCCAACAATCTTGCAGAGAAATACTAAAAACACTAACAATTATGCTGCACAATAATGGGCTTACTGTGTCACGTGTGTTTTTGTAGGTGTAACGAAATTCCAGAAAACACTGGGAAAGCACAGGTCCAAAATGGCGTCGAATTGGTCCTCTGGCACCAGAAGGCCATATATTGGTGTGAGGCGGTTCCCGTGGCGACGTATCAAATCGAATCGTCGAATCAAAGTCAAATTGATGCACCGGCGCCAATAACAGTTGTAATGGGGTGGACGAGTCCCATAGCAACGATTAGATACGCTGCGGGGCAGTTAGTACGGCCCAATAACTCCAATTGGATTTGTCAAGATGTGAACGAAACGTTGTGAACCATTTTATGGCACTGGAAGCTGCTTTATTGCGTTTCGCCCCAATCTACACCACCGTATTTTCGTCTCATCAGGTTGCTAACATCCTTCTCGGATTTGCAACACGCATCCAAGCGGCTGCTTAAAGGCATCACCCCACGAATCTCAGGTGGTACGGATTTCCGGTGGAGTATTCGTATACTGGATCGCAGATTATTGAGAGAAGGGTGGTTCCGTCCATTTCTTCCTAATTGCCGTAGAAAACGGCCCGGAAGATCCGGCTTCGAGCGTTCCGGCGCACCATTTTCCACAAGGAGTTCGATTGGAGCGCGCCAGCCTTGTGCACGCCCCGCATCTTCGGGACCGTTTTTTACGGCAATTAGGGAAAAAGTAGAGGGAATCACCTCCTCTCCACAATCTACTATCCCATGTACGAATACTCCACCTGAAATCATTACCACCTCAGATTCGTTGAGTGATGCCTTTAAATAGTAGCTGACAATTTACGTGATCGGGAGCGTGGAATGTTCCTTATCTTTGCTAGTACGTTGATGAGGTTCACTTCATTTCATTTTAGTACATTATTCTAATTTGATTATTTTGAAGAAAAAAAGAAAAATTTATGATTAGAACTATGTTTCTAGGTTTTTACGGTATCGAAAAAATACACGAAAAATGTTGTAAAATCAAGTTTGAATACTCTGCAGATGTATTGCAAATGACTTTAGGACGGTATCCATTAAGTGAACCATGAAGTTACTTCAATTCATCATCAATTTATAAATGCTTAAATTTAAAAAAAAAAAACGAAGTAAGCGTAGAGAAAATACAAAATAAATGTTGCAGAATTAAAAATTAAAATAAAAAAGAATTAATTGAAGAAAATTAATGTTGCAATTAATGTTTGGCACTGCTTTTGATTTCTACTGATCAGTGAAAGTGGGCACAGCAAGAAGTCGGATATCGTTAGCCGCGTTAGCCGGTTAGCAATTACAACAGTACCAATAATTAAATAAAAATAGTAAGTCAAAAATTTTCAATTGCAATGGAACCTGAGCCCGTGTCCACCTCCACTTTGTTGGAAAAAAAAGTTGAAAAAAAACGAGAACTTTAGAATTTCCTCTTTGGATTATTTACTTGTGTTATCTCACAGGAAACCATAATCTGGTAATTTTTCCCAATCGTTCAATCGTTTTTCGTCAAAACCGAGATATTTTTCACTGTCCCCTGTGGAGTAGTATCTCATAAATTAGCTGTAGTAGTAAATCAAATTTTGAAGAAAAATTAAACGTTAAAAACTTAAATCCCTCAGGGAAGTTTTTCATAAACGACCTGTGAAGAAGTCAGCGCTAATCATTTATTCGCATGCATATTGGAAATGAGAATAACGACATTTTATATTTATTTACATAGTTGAAGAGCTCTGACTATGATACGAATCATCGATGTTGTGTTTCATGTTTCAGGCGTGCGACGGAAGCAAGACACTTCAGCGAATGTCCGCCGCTCTGTGAACTCGAATATCTCTCAACACTTGAGAGCTTGGTGCTCCGCGTTGAGTCGCCCTTAAGGCACAGAGACACGGCAGCAGCGCCGGCAGCAGCAGCCCGAGCGAGTTCATGAACCTCCTCCCACCTCACCGGCCGGCTCACACGCCTCTCGATGTATTCAAATCGTATTACATGGGACGTCAGGTGGCGGCAAATGTTTGTGTCGCAACTGATCATTTCTAGTCTCACACATTTCCGTCTCAACGCGTGGCTGTGGCTTTGTAGTTGTTCCAGTAACTGGCGTTTACTCACAAAAAGAGGTCATTCCAGAAATCTGGCTCTTAGCCCATTCGGCTACACCTCAAATCACAACCAGATGCTATCCTCTTTCTTTCCGGAATATGGGTTTTCTTTCACAAACTAGCTCCTGGTACTACTAGCCTGTATTGTACTGCTACTACTAGAAAATACTGACTGCTAGCTTATCTTTTCAAATCCTGGAAACATACTGTCGACGCTTTCCAATGTTTTTCGCCTCCTTTTCTTATAACCACTGGAAGGTCGTTATAATTGACTATATTATATATATTATATATATATTTTTTTTATATTTTCGTTATATTTATATATATATTTCCCAAATCATGGTGATAGATTATAATTTTTTTCGAGGTTTTTTGTGTACAATAATCCTGGACTTTTGAAATTTTTTTCGTATCGGTCTGCCCCACAACACCTATAGAATTCCTGAATTTCCTCATTTTCTCATCACTACTCGAATTTTCGGTTTACTATTCGGTTTTGCAAAGGGGTTGCGCTAAAGTCATTTATTTTCATGCGTACATCCTGCTCATCCATTCATAACAAGGATTTTCTGTGAATTACTCGAATGTATTCGAGGAAAAAAAACCATTCTGAAGTATTTGAAAAATTTCGACCATCAGAGTTCAATCATACGACATTTCTAGCTCCCATCTATCGAGTAAAAAGATAATCTGGACCTTCAACATAAAATCTGTAGCCTTTTTTGCGATGTTATGTACATATACTATGGATATATTCGGTGGCTAACTTCATGATACTATTTTGTTGATATCCGCGGAAGCTAGTTAGGCAATAAGGAGTCCATAAAAGTTAAGAAAATTTCATTTCAATTTCACATCCACAGAAAAATTGCTCAAACTGTCTATTTATTTATTCTATTCCTTTCTTTATTTCGGATGCATGTGTAAAATTTCTCTTTCTGACAAGCTGTGCAGATGCGAAACATTCAAAGCGGATACCCGAATGGACACGAAAATTAGACTCTTCCTTCCTCGTCTTCTGTCATTACGTCTTTTTCGAGAGATGTGGTGCAGTGACTCCAAATCTTATCCGACTTAGGCCAGCCCAACAACTCCTCAGAACTTCTCCCTGGCGCAGCAAACCATTTCTGGATTCGTTTTTCTAAGCACAAATTATCGATTTGTGTCAGATTGACTGTTGTCAAATTCAGCAACGGGGAAAAACCCCTCAAAAGTGCAGACCGTTTGAATTTTACGGTAAAGAAGAGACGGTAGAGCGTTGCTGTGAACGAATTTCTTCTACATGTGCTATTTTCCCCGTTAGTGCGTGTCTTTCTCATATCAAATTTCATTTTTTCTATTCGTTTCTTTCTGAGATGCTTTCATCATGTTTTGTTTACAAAGAAAGGAAATAGAAAATACTGGTAGTAAACAGAATGTAAAAAGAGGGTAAAATCAATTTTTTTTCCTATTCTTCACACTTTGTTTCGTCTCTTTCCTCTTAGATTCCATGAACGCTTTTAAACATAACCATCAGAATGAAATGTTTTGTTGACATTCGCGTTATGCTGTGTTCCAGATACAGTATTTCTTTGTCGCCCGCGCCACACTTGTCGCTTCACATCTGAATGACAGTTTGATCGATTAGAATAACAGTTTCATTTAGAGTTAGAGATATGAGTCAACGCTTACGCAACTACATTAGCATTTCAACGCTCAGAGTAATTCAAATGCTCAGTCAGATATGCTCCGTTGTCGCCGTTGTTGTTTTTGCCCCCACATTAATGTGGATTTCGGTGTAATAATTCCAGGGCTTCAGTCATTTCATGTCTGTCGTAGCGGCAAACTTACAATTATCGGATATTTTCCTTGCATCGTTTTTTTTTCTTTGCAATTTTTTTCTTTTCCACGTGTTTTCGCCTCGTGTCCTTTTGTGACGGGACATGAAAACTTATTGCTGAAATGGTCCCGTTTATTACAGGCTCACACAACAAATTCACATGACCACTTACAATCAAACTTCGTCCTATAATAGGACGTACGAGAAGAAGGTGATCGAAGAAACACCACGAATTCGAATCGCCTCCATACCGCACTCTTCTCCTTTTACCACCGCTCATCATATAATGCCGGTACGTCTCCTCATTACTCGAAAATTGTTGCTTCTGCTAATCGGGGTCACATAACGGCATCCCACCACGAACTTGACTGCGGAACCCACGATGAAAGCATCGAGCTCAAGTAGTGGATTGGGGAACTTAGCCTGGCTCCGCTCATTTTTCCTTTAATTTTCATAAAAACAGCGTGGGAACCGCTTTAGCTCCCACAAGGTACGTCAATGCGCACCTCTATGTACACGTTCCGGTCCCCACACTAGCCTACTCATTGGTTTCACTTGAAACGGCTGATGAGAAGATATCATCGATCTTTGATCGCTCGCATATACATGCGACGCGTGCACAACGGATGACACGTTGAAAATCAAGTCGTTCTAAAAAAACAGCCACTTCCACGTTGTTTTTCACGACGATTCGGAAAAGATGAGCGGCTCCAACAACAATATGAAGAACTTAACACAAATCAAATTTAAAATAGGAATTCCACGAGCAGACAAGGATTTCACACTTTACCACAATTGTTTAGTGATTTTTCGTCTCGTCACAGAACAAATTTGTGATAACAAAAGAGAATACTGATTGTCGCTTAGGAGTTCCTATAGTAATTCTTTGAAGGCTACTAATTATCGTTGTGGTTCTTTTTCGCTTACGTTTTAAAGTTTAGGTCGTGTATGTGCATTACTATATATTTGCACTTCACTGTTGGAAAAGTTAGGAGAGAACGATATTAATTGTATTTTTGTATTGTATTGTCAGTCGGTAAGGAGTTCTTGAAAATTTGAGGAAAAAAACAGCTCAAATACAGTGGCCCAAGGGTACGCAAAAAAAAACACGCGAATCCGGTGCGATTAAGTTCATGTCGGAAAGCAAAAAGGTTGTGTAAAAGTTTTTATCTCATATCTCTTAAGATTCTTCTTCTTCTCAGTGCTCTGGAGTAAAAAAAAAACAATAAGCAAACAATCCTCGAGCAGAAAAAAACAATTGTTTCCCCTGATTGATGATTGTTTTCTATGATTGATTGCTATTTGGCAGGCAGGTTCACGATGTATTCCCTCACTCTAGACCTTACGCATGTATTTCTACTCAAAATAATATTTTACATGTTTAAGTATAATATGAAAGATGTTCGAATGATCTACAGTGTGTCCATATCCATTACCACTTTTATATGGCAGTCCTTTCGTTTCTTAAAAGTCAATATTTCCAGAAAGGTTCACTAGTATCCATGGAGAAACCTTTTTCTTCGAGAAAATGACCATATACGTGAAAAATTGCATTCCTACTGGTAACCATGGTCACTATGTAGTATGTGAAGGAATTTCTTTCGGATATTCTAAAGAATTCCTAAAGCCAGTATATTAATGTAACTGTAAAAGCTGCATTGCGTATTGTGGAGCGGGATTACGTACAGGGCATTAGAGAACATATATGCCGTAAGCGTAAGATATGCGTATGTATGTTCAATGTATAGTCGGGTCGAAACGACATGAAGCACGGTGCAATTCCGTAAGGCTGCCCGCAGAGTTCGGAGCCGCTCGTAGCAAGGATCCCCAATCGATCCTAACCGCTGCGCTCTATCGCACCGCTTCGAGCGCAACCGCTTAAGTACCTGCACCGTACTTCATTTCGTTATTTTGACTCTACTATACGTTCGGCATTGAAACGATTCTGATTTGAAGTCGACACACACCAATGCATCCTAAAGAGATGGAGGAGGACCGAAAACTTTGACCCATATCAATCAATATGGTAGTAGTTTAGTATTTTGCAAGAAAAAAATGATTATGATTTTGGATGTGCAGGGGCAGCCTGGGAAAATGGGAAATATTGAATGTTGAGGTGGTAGCCGTGAAGAATTGGTAGATAGGTGGAAGTGACATCATTTAGTATGGAGCTACTTACCATTTATTAATCATGGATCAGTGGATCGGTTCGAAACGTCCATTTGGTAGGGCCGGAAGCAGTGAGCACAGCACAGGAACCACACAGGGGAAAAAGAATTTGATGCTGATAGCACATGGGGTTTACAAACGAGGAAACCGGGGAGAGAGGGGGGAAGAGAGGGAGCTCGACGAAATCTGCACCAGTTTGATTTTTTTGATGCCATTATACAAAAATGGTGAGAGTGTGTGACGGTTGCTCAGCGCTTCAGCATTCCCATCACCTTTACCTATTGTGTATTCACCTATAGATCCTGTGGACTGTTCGGCAAACTGTTATTTGGTTTAGGTTCAACGCTGATGCGTGTTTCCTTGTCGATCGTTGTGCGCTTCTTCCAATTCCCGTCCTGCTAGTCCCAATAGAAGTTAGGCATTGATTGCAACCAACACTTCACTTAGATTTCGAATCCATAGCCATCGAGCCGATTCGATCGTATTTTGGCATGTTTACTTATCCTATCGCATACTTATCGTACACATTTTACACAGATGGATCCACTCTTATATTTATTTCATACTCACCAAGGAGAAGGCTACAGAATAGTAGTGGAACTTCGATAGCTATTGATTAGCTCGGGATCTGATTCTATCTATCAAATTCTGAACATTCATTGAATATTTAATCGAACGAAACGAATGGGAGGAGCGTAAATCGTAAATTTTTATTAGAAATTTAGCAACGCCAACGTTCGGCAAGATTAGAAGTAGACCAAGTGGAGTACTTTGAGAAATCGCCCGTTTTCCGGAATATGTAATTGCTGCCATCAAGAACACTATATCAAAGAAATTATTACAGTTATATTCTGTTTTTAAACGGTTCAATTTGAAAGGTGTAAACGGAAGAATCTAACCAAATTCATGATCGTCCAAAAGGACTGAACACATGGTTCTGTAACTGGGAACTAGGGTAAAAGATATAACGTTAACAGGTGCCTTCTGAAATGTTAACATTTTTAGGGGACAGATAGGTATTAGGTAAAACATTGTTAATTCGAACGATTCAAGAACTAATTATTCGACAGTATCGATATCGAGTATGAAATAAACTCGATGGCAAAACTTTAAAATCATGGGGCAGATCCTATAGCGGTACATTAATGGCTGAAAGGTCTAAGGTTCTCTAATACGGTAGCACTGTCTTCTCGTAAATAAATAAATACACATATTGATGCCTCCTAGTGTCGTATAGCTTGTTTGAGCCATTTTATTGCTCAAACAAATCAATAAAATCAAAATTAAACAGGCTAAACATCCATTTAAATTAAATAATAATATTCAAAATGCCAACATTCTAAGACAGGTCGAATATGAGCAATATTTGAGCCATATTTGAAGAAGAATCTGTATCGTCTAATCGAACGCCATACATAAAGGATAAAGGATAAAGTTTCTAGCGTTAGTCAATCCGCTTGGGATGCGCCCCCACGTTCACTTCAATTCAAAATCGTTTGAGGTTTACGAACGTGTAACTGGCCTGCGTCATCCATAGAACCATTAAATTTATGATTTTATTATAGTGTAATATATACATTAATATATCTAATATAATATCTATCTAATATATGGGCGGGTGGTGGGTGGCTGCGATCATCAGGCAACCGCTCTGTGCCACCAAGCCTTCTAAGGTATATATATATACATTAATACATATAATACGTTGCTATAATATCTTATTTATGCAATTTTTTACTTCCAGTATTTTTTGTGTTAATTTTTTGCCATTGTTTTTAGTATGAATTCTTTGGAAAAAATCCAAGGCGGATGTAACTGGCGTAAGTCGGCGTGGGGGAGTCGCGTTTCGCGTGTAAGCAACTGTTTCGCAGCGCATTCTCGCTTTTGACGCACGTGTCGTTGGGGCGTGAATCCATGAATCACACGTGTGTGGGGGTTGTGGGATGGGATGTATGCATGTGTACTTTTTGAGGAGCAATAACAACAACAACAACAACAGCTGCATTTCAGACAACGTTCCCGTCATTTCAAACGTCATTCGGCGGAAATGTCTCCTCATTCCACTCCACCGATGATTCACTTAACGTCACAATGGATGTCTCACAATACAAACCAGATGATTTGAAGTTAAGTTTCGAAATATATCAGACGGTTTGAAGTCAACTTTCTGAGCGAAAGAAACAAAGAAAAGAATAAAAGGATGAAAGGGAAACGATAAAGCATTAGAGATGACAGAGAACAGAGAACAGAAGATTACTTTGTAGAGCATTACCACCTACACCGACTTATTTGTTCCATAAATAATTCAGCACATAACGTTTTCCAGAAAAAAAAGAACAATAAAAAGAATCAGAATAGATGACAGGTGACATAGTAAGCTGGCTGTCAACTCAATTCTTGGATAATAGAGCTTGGTAGGGGAATTTAGAGCAGCGATTGCTGCCTCGAACCTTTCATTGCCGCACTCGACGACTCACTGAGGGAGATTACGAGTTTTTATGAATATCGAGAACTGTTTCGACATACTGCTATCCTTTTTTGGACTAAGCAATGTTCATTGGATCTTATCGCTTTTTTTGAGTCAAATCTTCCTATTAACGATTTAGAAGTAATAGGTTCTAGTAGTGAATGTTGTGTAAGGAACCTGAACAATTAAGAGCACGGGTTATTATTAATTACCGTAAAAAACGGAGAAAGATACGGATCTGGTTGACGCGATTTTCTACAACGAGGAGAAAATTTTTTTCTAGAATTAGGAAGAAATGGACGGAATCTCTTCTTCTCCAGAATCTATTCCCTTTTAATCCACCTGATAGCACCACATTCATGGTATACCTTTAGCAGAAGAGGATTACAAAGAAAATTTCTATTGTTTTTTTTTTCCCATGGTTCTGTTAAGAAGCTAGAGTTGTGTAGAGAGGAAATATCGATTTTTTCTTTACAAAACCTTTTCAATTAGGTTCTAGGTACATTACTCGGGATTATACTTCCGTTTTTGTAAGGTTTTTGAGCATTTTTGTTGGAATGTTGCAGTATTTTTACCTCACTGAGCAGAACTGTTATTTTTCTGTATTTTGTTTGTTCGTAAACCTAAATATAAGACAGAAGTTCTTTAGTGTTTCTAAAAAATTTCTCTTATTCAACTCTTTCAAAATAGCACTCGAAAAAAATATTTTCCAATAGTTTAAGTACAAAATTTCTTTTTAGATGGAACTTTTATTCGAATGACATTTCGGCTTTTTCGTAGGCACCCTATTAGAACACATAAACAAAACTGTGCTGAGGTTCGAAGACACGAGAACGTTTGAACTCTAAAATTATATTCAAATGTACGAAGTGAATCGATGTCCGCCGTCGAACACAAAAAATTTTTCTTCTTTCTATCCTCGGCGGATTACACCCAAAAAACCAGAGGAACAGAGCGTTCGCAGCGATCGTATGTATTACTGCATAATTCGTTAAAACCACATCGCACTACGCGTTTACGTTTACATAACCAAATTCAATCAATCAGTTCCCTACTCAATCGATTTCTATGCTGCTTGACATCGATTTACATTCTTATGGAAATATTTTAGGTTTCTGTGATCGGTCAGTTTATCGTAGTGGAGGCGAAACATCCCGAAAAACAAGATGAGTTCGGATTCATCGAACGACACTTTATCAGGTAATTATTACCATGCGCCGAATAGGTCTAGTTAGCAGCGGATGTGTTCAACCAGTTGAGTACAATGCGCTATCGATTCGAGCAGGGCAGAGCGAAGTGTTGCAGCATAGCCGCGTCGCGTTAAGGAAGCTGAACGCATTCGGCATTGACTACATATGGCCGGATCAAAACAGCATGAATCACGAGTGTAGTTGCTGTGCATTCGCGTACGCGCTCGAAACGGCGCGGTGACGGTACAAAACAGTTGGCACCGAGGTGGGACCGTCGCAAACTGCAGCGGTGCGTGGTGCCAGCAAAGGTACAGAGTGACAACATTTCACTCAAAATATTCACTGTTACTTCCGGGAACGTAATTCGAGGATTACAATGGGGTAATATCGTAGTGAATGTTGATGCCTCGACAGTTACATCATTTTCATTTCAATGATGACATCGTTCTGATAACATCGATCATCATTCGGAACGTATGCTAGTTGATTTTGATAAAGAAAAAAATTAGAAAGAATACAACTGCTTAAAAGTCCCTACTTGGTAGTATCCCTACTAGTTAATTCATTAAACGAATTTGTGCAATTTCTGCCTAGAAGTCTAGCCTTAATGGTTCAATTTCTATTACTCCATTCTTCGAGCCGTTTACGATCAATTCCGTCCAGTTTTTGTAGCATACTCACACTCCTGCACTCCAATTATCTTTGCCTGTGCAAAAAGAAAGGTCCACAGCTGAACCTGGACGAAACGATATTCGTGAGAAAAATGCGTGTGTGTGTGTGTGTTTCTTATAGCACTGCCAAAAGAACAAATATATAGGATGGTTCAAATAAAGTGTGACGGGCTACGGAAAATCCAGAGCTGCTTGAATCCTTGAGCGAAAGAAACCGGTAAGGACCTTCCTGCAAAATTGGCTCTTGGACCTTTCTGCAAAATTGGGCGGCAGTCCAGGGCGCAAGGAAGACAATGGAGTGCTGCGAGGCCAATCTAGAGCAAAAAGTCTACTCTTTTAAGCACATGCCACTGAATTCGCCGATAAGAGTCCTGGAGAAGGGCTGGGGCATAGGAAATGATTGCGCGCATCCTCAAAAATTTCCGCAAGAGATTGGATGTTTGTGTTAAAGCTAAAGACAATAATTTTGAATGTGATGTGTGAGAACTTACGTAGAATTTTCTGACTGTTGAATAGAAAAAAAAAAGATCTCTTACTTGGATTAATTGGTGCATAGTTGTGGATAGTTTTTTTTTGCGTCATACTTCATGTGGACTACCCTGTATATCATTGCTATTAGCTCGATGATGATCTTAACATGATGAAAATCCTGACTTTGGAAGTGACCACAAGGAAACGATCGGCTTGGGGAGCATAGAAGAGCATCGAGGCTTTAGTGAAGAAAATCTAGGTCTTTCGCTTCCGTGCTCACTTATTCAACACCACCGCTCTTCCTGCTTAGAGTTGCGCTTGATGTTTTGGGGTAAAAGTCCATGATGGCTAAGATAGAAATAACAAATAATTTTATAAAACAAAATAACATAAATAAATTAAATATACATACTATATCATAGTATGAAACAAATAAATGTAAAATATAACAATTTAATAAGATAGAAGCAGCATCTGATTGTGCAATGTAAATAAATAAATAAATAAATAATAAACTAAATAACAATAATAAATATAAAATCGTGCACTGTCCCCCCAAATAAATTCTTTAAAGTATAAAGAGGAAATATTAGAGTCCATTTTGCGAAAACTGCTGTAACAATCGCTTAACACCACACCAACTTTTCAGAAAGTTCAATTTACCACGAGGCGTGCAACCGGAGGGTGTTTCCAGCAATTTGACAAGCGATGGAACGCTAACGATTCAAGCGCTTCCACTTAAACCAAAAGTAAGTGCTGGCGAACAATCCTCGAATTCTTTTCAATTCTCTTCTCCAGTAATTTTGAAGAAAATATCACACGTATTAAGGATGGCTCTCCGGCTCGTGCAATTCCTATTAAAATAGTGGGAGCATCGTCAGGAACGGGAACGGCAGCAGCGGCAGCGGCAACGGGGACTCCTACGCCTGCACAAGAGACAAAAGTCGAGAACAGCAAATGACTGGATATATGATTATGTGTATTTATTACTAACACTAGAGTGTTAACATTGAAGATTGACGATGAGACTTGTGCACGCCTCTAAAGACGATTTAAATAGTCGGCTTGTATATTTCATGTAACATATGTTCCGAGTTTTTTCTTCCCTTCTAGTCTATTGCTGTTTCACTCAGACGCGAATAAATGCATTCGAATGCCTGTACCATTCAAAGTGTAAGAATTTTCTCTGGGAAATTATAGGCGATAACTCTTCGGATCTATCTGATCACTTCCAGTCATGAGGGGCTAAGTACATTGGCGAATTGAGGCACACAAGTGAATGACGTATTAGATGGGACCCTAAAATTAAAATCCCCCACATCTCTAGGTGCTTCTCGCAGAAACTGTCATGACAGTACCACTTCCAAGATAGCAGTCACAGTCTTTTCGAGCAAAGCCGACGTTACGGCACACAGAACACTGGAAGCGTTTTTGGATAACTGCCAGAACCTCCATCACAAAACGTAAAAAAGAATCATGCCTGGGGCCAACGAGATGGCGCGGAAACTTCAAGGTTCACATTATTTCACAAAACATAAGCAAGGATTTACCTTGTTGATGAGAATAAATGAGGCACCCATGGCGGGAAGAGATAGAATGACACAACAGACCGAAGACATCTGGTTCTGACCTTGTAGGTCAGAAGGTTACTACTAGAACCTCGACGCTAACAATCGGTGGCCCACCAACATTACGACTTAACGAGCATCAAGCGCTACTCTGATCAGCTTCTCTGATGCTATTGTTGTCCTTCAGGTATCTCTTTGCAAAACTATGGAAAATCGAAAATTATGGATCTTGGATCTTGTGGTGCTATGAAGCGTTTGGGAAGGTCAAACATATTCTTGATTTTATAGGCTTCAAAGTAAGTGACGACGTCATAACGATAGCGGAAATGAAAGCCTGATAATAATCCTGGTAATCTGCTCAAGAAGTAATTCAATACCCAAATTTTCAGATATTTACCAATGATTTCCCTGAAAGTTTTGTTAAATATAATACAACTACAAGACAAAGCGGTGGACTCGTATGGCTCATCCTCCCTCCTCTATTTTTTCAACCACGGACGTGAGATACCATTTGAAAACAGAAAGTCGTAGAAAAAAACGAGGTACGAATTTGAAGTGAGTTTTAAGCTTGAAGAGATTTACGTGTTCAGTCCCTCTTCTTTCACTTTCTTCTCCTTTCCACCCGAAATGTCAGTTTTCTTCTGTATCAAAGATATACTGCATTAGAACTTTTATCGATATCAAGTCAGTGCTTTTATCCTCCCAGACAAGTCTGGTACCAATTTATCGATCACGGAGGGATGAAAGGCTTGGTGAGCACTAGGACGGATTCGAACCTCTGATCGATCGTGCAGGAAACGAAACCTCTAGCCGCTACACCACCACGTTCACTTCAATTCAGAATCGTTTGAGGTTTACGAAAGTGTAACTGGCCTATTCAATTTTACGTCACTAGGCTTCTATTAAAGGATAAAGGATAAAGTGTCTGGCATTAATCAATCCACTTGGGATGAGTCCCCACGTTCCCCTCAATTCAGAATCGCTTGAGGTTCACGAACGTATAACTGGCTTTACGACTTGTGGGGACTAGCCGATGTGTCAAGTCAGTGTTTTTATCCTCCCAGATAAGTCTGGTACCAATTTATCGATCCACGAGAAATGAAAGGCTTGGCGAGCACTAGGGCAGATTCGAACCTCCGTCGATCGTGTAGACAGCGGAACCTCTTAACAACTGCGCTACAACCTTCCTTCAATTCGAAGAAATACAGATAAATAGAATAGAATAAATAGATAATAGACAACACTTATATCAAAATTAACGCCGCATCTAAACAAATTGAGTCATACTGTAGCAACCAAAAGAGGTAGCTCTATACTGTATATTATTTACTTCATTTCCAATCGCACTCGAGTTTTGGATTTACGGAAGCCAGCCAAGAAAAAAGGAATTTGAATGTGAACATAGAAAACTGTTAGTTTATGCCTACCAGAGAAATCAACATTAGCGCATAAATAAATTGCCAATCAAAACTCAAGACTAGACTAAAACTGACATAACATGGACAAAAGAAAAAGTTTATATAGGAGCGAAATCTGGAATATGTATACAAAATAAAGCGATTGCACTGAGTCAAAAAAAAACCGACACTATGTAGATCATTACAAAGCAAAGCAGAGCACAAATGAGCAACGATCCGGACATCAAGGCTATCATTCTTATGCAAATGAAATCAACTATTGTAATTTAATTTGTCACCAAAAATGCGATAAGTGTTACGGCGGCAATTTCCAAATCCATTTCAGCCATGACCGTAGTGAAGATGTCGGTGATCAGGGCAGGTATGATTCTGGGGCATGCACGCAATCCCTAATTAACGAGACAAAGACAAGAAGTTCTGCCATAACAAGATCGGAAACTTCGAAAGGAGACACTGGAATGCACCTAAACAATGAACAATGATGTTCTTCCCCAGGTCTCACCTAAATTATCCCGCTCTTCGACACCGCTATTTCCCATGGAAACTATGGCAGCATATTATCAGAGATTCTTCTCAGAAAAAAAAGTGGAGTAAGAAAACGCTATCAACGTTCGAGCTCTGGTTTTCCACATGGAATGCCATGCCGAACATAATCGGTCCAGTCAGGAATGCTTCGATCTTCGATCCAAGTTTCTCGAGATACGGATCTCATCTGAACGGCGTCTTGGAGAGCCCCGAATAGGCTCCCTAAAACCGCATTTATGACAACATATAATAGGCGGGATGCGGTTCAGTACATATGAGACAATACTTAGAGTTAATACGTATTTCGAAAAAGATTAATCTAGAGGAGATTAGAAATTAGAACCTCCTAGCCACGGCAAGTAGACTTCAGTACACTGATCCGGGAATCTATAGAAGCGAATCGATTCACACTGCTTCAACTTGCTTAGACTTCCTTTAGCAGCTTCGGCTAGCTCAGCCTAAAGATTAATTGTAATAGGAAACCAATTCACCAAGTAACCCGATACCCGAGTATCCATGTCTGAACATCTCAACACTCAGAGTTGCTCTGCTCAAATAGGTGAAGAAAATAAGCGTTTCAGATATCATCTCTGAAGTTCCAATATAATTTTTACTCATCGAGATGTAGTAGTTTGGAAACTTTCACGGTATAATGCAGTATGAACTCTCAAACGTTGAAGAAAGTGAAGATTTAATGTTTGTAATATAACCACATATCAGTAAAATTTCTTGCCAGGTGAGGAAGAAGTTCCGAATTCTATTTGCAAAGAAAGTTTCATCAATCACGAGATAAAAAGAATAGCTTTTGTTCTGTGCTCCGTTTAAATAACGACATTATCGTGGAATTACCATAATCTCATTAGCAATATGAAGTAGTGTTATGCTTTCGTGAAGGTGAGGACGAAATTAGGGAGAGAAAAAGATGGTGGATACATATGGGCATCCTCGGCATTTTCCTCTTTTCGAATTCAAACATTGGAAATATAAAAGCCGCAAAAAACATCATACGTTTCACTGAGTTAACTAACAACGGTTGATTAAAGGCAACATTCCATGAATATGACGTGCTGACGGAATCTGCAGGAAGAGCCAGAGACAAGGTAAGGTTTTACGATCAGGGAGGGAGCAGACCCACTCCGGGACCGTCAGACCGTAGACTGCCGGTTCTGGAGTGGGTCTGCTCCCTCCCTGATCGTAAAAAAACGGCATGGGAACCGCTCTAACTCTTACGTGGTACGTTAGAATATCCTCTCCTCTATATATACCTTCTGGCACCTTCAGCAATCTATTCACTGGTTTCACTTGAATAGGTTGCTGAAGGTCGAGGTCTCTATTCTCAAGGTTTGGGCGCGCGCATTGTAGCTGAAATCGTTGTGAAAAACAGAGTCTTTCACGACGTTTTTTACGGCAATTAGAGAGAGGTCACTGGAACCATCTCTGATCCTGCAATCCCATCTCTAGCCTTTCCATCGAGTTCCCTCACCACGTCAGATTCGTGATCGAGGAGAATTCACTAGGTTTGGCCTTCAAGATCTAAATGAAGACAGTTGAAATCCCAACAAAGGTTCTAGATTTTGTACAGGCTATTGCAGCACCACCTTTGTTCACTTAATCAACTACTTCTTAAAGAAATTTATATGCGATATATTGTGGTCATGTAAGAATCCCTTCGTATCTCGAGAGTCTATTGCATACGTCGCACACGTATGTGACGTAAACGCTGAGATAACAAGAGTTTTATGGTCTTCTTCAATGAAGAAAAGATTCATTCAGGATTAGACATCTGTAAGTCAAAAATCACCAAAACCTGAATAACACTAACCTTCAAGCGATGGAGAAAGCCTGGAATAAGTGAGGGTCCTCCAGTCACCAAAATACTCTCGAACATTCTTTTACGCAAATCCAATGGACACTGAACACAAGGGTATTTTCGCAAAAGCTTCCGGAGAACAGAACAAAGTACAATACCCTTCCAACAATTGAATGGATCATTTTTGGAAGACATATATCATCACCATTTTGCTCAAAGAACACTTCGCATGCAGCTTCTCTTAAATGAGTTTGCCTGCGTACATACTGTTGCTGGTGCTACAGGAATACTTAAGTTCAGAAACTAACCTCACATATCCAGGAATCAGGAGGAAATCGGCTCCGAGGGGAACTCTAACAGATTTCACTGATGGCAGACCGTGCTCCGCACCTTGTGCTTGAATGGCCTGACCGCGTTCAAGAGGACAGCAAAAGACGAATCGCACGCAGATATCCTCTATGATATTTGCCTCCTTAAAAACGTAGCAATTTTGCAAGCAACATAACTCAAACAAACAAACTAACAAATTCTTGTTCAGTCTTACCTCTATCAAGTTCCAATCTTCGTCCTTTATCTCGCAAATTTCGTTCCATTTTTCTACACGACCATGCACCTTTAGCAACTCACGAACTCTATTTTCTAGTTTCCTAGCACCAATATTTGAAACTTCCCAACAAGACAAAATAGTGACGCCTTCAGCAATCTATAATGTTTCTCTTTGCGAATACGGAACCAAAATTATCGTTTAAGGAGCTAGAAACATAGAACTTACTGGAACAGCAACTGACTCTGTGTACCCAACATCAAGAACGAGAGCATAATCAGTATTGAAAGGAAAAGTAGCAGCAAGGTGTGAAGGGATAAATAAGACACTAGGTACATTTAATACTTCCAACAGCGCCTAAACAGGTAAACACAGCGTCCAAAAAGCCAAGCTGATCATAAGATTCAAATTGAGAACTGATTCTTTATGGGATACTGGTGTATTTCTAAGCTCCGTAGGTTAATAACAACTTACTAACATAACCACTTTTTCATAAACACGGGATTTTTGTAAACCTCGAAGGAGCTGTTAGAGAGAACAGTAGTAACGACCACAGTTAATCCAATAAAACCTCACTAATTGACATCTATTAACATCTCATGGATCTCCTAAACTGCGATTCAACAATTTGGGTACTTTAAGAGAAAGAAAAATCGCGAGATTAGGGAAAAATTGATTTCTGTCCATGGGTGGAAAATATCTTTCTTCACGAAGCAGCAAAATAGCAACATTTCAACTAAAATTATTGCTGTCATTTGTAAAACATCAGTTCTTGTCTGAAACTCCATGTTGTTTGTTGCGAAACCTTTGATGACTCAACCAAACGCTCTTTCCTTCTCTTTCTTCGTTTTGTTGACAATCATGCCGTGTTAACAATAATACTGATTTTGTGAACAAATTGCACTAGGGTAAAAGAAAACAATGTGTTTAGAAACAGATTTAACATGAGAATTAACTGCATCTTATAATTATGCCACAAACTCTGGGACAGACTTCAAGAGGCAACCATTCTGAACTCAAAAATCCTAACGCATCTGTCCAAAATATAGAGCTCTCTATTTTTTTAGATATTTATAGAACCCTCTCATTGAGTGAATGAAATACCACCCTGGTGATAGTGACATACTGCAATTTTACAAATTGTTGTAGTGAACGAAGATTAACGGTGACCTACCTCACAGATCATGTCTCTCAAATGAGTAGGTGTCAACAAGCTCTCAACAATCACTACACGGCGCTCACGTGGCATAGTGAGAAGATAGCTAAACTAGTTGCTGTGCAAGTAGTTGAGCAAGGAACAGTTAACAGGGTTAAGAGAGCGTTTGAACAATAGGTTCAAATTCTTACCTGTTAAAAATGTTACGGAAGAACTTGACCATAGCCGACAATTTCGGGCAAGTGGACTGGTGATCATCACTCGCTGATGCGCTTTGTTCGTGCACCGACCCATCCAGGAATTGTGAACGAATAATAGCACGCGGAACGAACTCCCCAGCAAAACCGACTCTGAAATCTCAATAATGTACTCAACGCTAAGATTACAAAAATTAGGAGGCTGGGATTAAGAATAGAAGACTGTGGAAAAATTATTTCTGCGGTCTAATGAGGAGAGATGAAGTAGTAAGAGTTGGTAAGAATTTGACATTGCATGTTTGTTTCTTTGTTTGTTTGCATTCGAAAAAAAGAAACAAAAATGAGGAATCATCTCCTACTCCTTCGGGATATGAAGTAATAGCTAAAGGTACTTCACAGATTTGTACTAAGCGTTGATTCATTTTGACCACTACAGGAGAAAAGGCTACACATTTCTATAACTGAAAGATGATATCGCACAGCAAATCACTTTCTCTGCTTATTTTTTTATGTTCTTTAGTTAGGGTGTCGACTAATTTCGTCCTTAGATGTCTGTTGCATTTTGGTATCTAGCTGCTTTGAAAGTATAAATGTTTCCTTGCAAAATCTTGAGTACGTTCCTCCTCTAGGAGAAACCTTTTTGAATGTAAGAATTTAACTACGGACGGGTTATGGTCGGGTCAAAACAACCTCAAGCTCGGTGCAGGTTTGTTTCGAAGCGGCGCGACGAAGCTAGCGATTGGAATTTAGGCATGACCCTCCTTGGTCCAATCATCGCTGCAGTCCGAGTGAAGCTAGCAATGGTTACTGCTCGATTCCAACCACTAACTCCACCGCGCCACTTTGAGCGCAGCCATTTACGCAACTGCGGAAGGCATCAAAGTCGTTATGATCCGACTACGTCATTTTTTTTTCTCTTACTTTGAGTTACTTTAATTAGTTTGAGTTGAAAGCTACGAGGCTTTGAGTTAGGTTCGGGCTAGCTACGTGTCTTCGAGTGCAGCAATAAAGTTTCAAACTTATTAAATACAGTTAATTGCGTATATTTGTGTTAGATGTAGGCAAGTGCAACAGCTCCTTGTTTAGTGAAACTTCTCATTTAGAAAGTATCCTCTTTCCTTATGAGAAATCTACTACTATATAAATCCGCTATTTATGTTGAAGAGACGTTTGACCGAAATTACTGGCACGAACAAGAAGGAGAAATAAAACAATATGCCGAAAAAATGCACATACTTAGTAAGTCTTCTTCCCAAGTCAAGGATAACTGCTGGTTTGCTATTGTCGATGCTGTTGATTGCTTGAGAAAGAGATGTGCAAGTTGCAAGCGCGGACAAAGAACGACGGGAGGAACTCGACGCCCTCACTGCAGAGGTCATTTGTCCCTGAAATAAATTTTCGTCCTGCCCAATATATACACTTAACTTAACACTACGAAAAAGAAATAGAAGGGGCAGTTTTCTATTCAATGAGAAATCTGTCAAGTCGGCAATAACGACGTAATGGATGCAACTGCGGGATCGACCAACTTTGTACGCATTGATTCACGCCTAATGAACGGCCCTGTTGTTTGGAAGGTCAGGATGGGTGCCTTGGGCGAACGAACTCATAATGGTGTTTCCGTTGTCGCTGTCGTCATGTTATTGACCGAAAGTAGGGCGAAAAACTTAGCTTTTTGGGAGAGACGGGGTACTCGACAGCTCCCTTATTTCTGGGAGCTCTACCTTCTTTCTTTTGGTCATACTGTAGCTTGCATGTCATAGATCCTGTGCTGAGAACTAATGCTTTGGTTCTAGGGTTAGGTTTTAGGGCTCCAGCTGCTTTGGTTATTTACTTCCAGAAATAGGGGCGCAGTTGAGTGCCATCACACCCCCTCTCACCTCCCCCTCCCCCCACAACTACTCTTTAATCAAAGTGCACGTGTTAGAATCGTGCGGGTTAGTGTAGCGCAGTCGCTAGTAACAGGGACCGCTGCGTCTGCAACAATCGATTGATGGTTCGAAACTGCCCTAGTGCTAACCAAGCCTTTCACCCTTTCAGGGTCGATAAATTGGTACCAGACTGGGGGAATAAAAAGAACACTGACTTGACACATCGGGTAGCCACCGCAAATGATTCTGTAAGGAATGACACGCCAACCTCAAACGATCCTGAGTTGAAGTCGAACGCGTAGGTGCATCCTCATGAGGATCAGCAACCCCGTATACTTTATCCTTTATCCCGGACTCCTATAAGTGGGTATTTCTTGCGAGGGATTTTTCGTGCTTGCATGCGTTGGCTGTAAGAAATCAAGGAGGACGTAAATGCTTATTTCTAGTATAGTCGGTTATCTCACGTTGTAAACTGTAGAAAAAACTACCTGACTGCCTTCTTCCGTTCACTTTAACAATTACTTGCAAGTTACTTGCAGATGATCTCACTTCGAATGACTCAAGTGACTTCGAAGTCTAAACGATAAGTGATGAAATGTCTGGCGTTAATTAATCCGATGGGATGTGGTACGGGCATAGCGCACTCGGTTAGAGGTTCCGCCGTGTCTGCACGATCGAAGGTTCGAGTCCGCACTTGTGCAAACCAAGCCTTTCATCCCTCCGCGGTGGATAATGGGTGCCAGATTTGCCTGGGAGGATAAAAACACTGAATTGTAGCCGCCGCAAGTCATTGTATAGGCTAGTTATACGTTCGTAGACTTCAAACGATACCGAATTGAAGTGAAAGTGGTGGCGTCCTCAAGATAAGACCTATAATTTGAAAAGCATGAGCCATTGTCGTGAAAAAAATGCTTCTCCAGCATTACAACTTCATTGAAGTTCATCGATGAAAGTTCTAATGCAGTATACCTCTTTGAGACAGAAGAAAACTGAGGGATTTTGGGTCGAAAGGAGAAGAAAGAGAAAGAAGAGGGACTAAACACGTAAATCTCTTCAAGCCTGAAACTCACTTCAAATCCTTACCTCTTCTTTTTCTACGACTTTCTGTTTTCAAATGGTATTTCACGTCCGTGGTTGAAAAGATATAGGTTTAAAGACATTACTCCACGAATCTGGGGTGGTACGGGTTTCAGGTAGAGTATTCGTATACGGGATGGTAGATTATGGAGGGGGGAGAGGGGGAAGTTAGGTGATTCCGCCCATTTCTTCCTAATTGCCGTAAAAAACGGTCCGAAAGATACGGCTTCGAGCGCTCCGGGGCGCTAATTTCTATAACGAGTTCGATTGGAGCGCGCCAGCCTTTTGCATGGACATGGCGCAGAGAAATGTGGAAGAAACATGAGTATCACTTGGATCACAATACAGATTGCAGCTGTGACGAGGTAAGGATCAGTGACTTAAAAGCATCACCTCACGAGTCTGAGGTGGTACGGATTTCAGGTGGAGTATTCGTATACGGGATCGTAGATTAAGGAAAGGTGGGTGATTCCGTCCAATTCTTGCTAGTTGGCGTAAAAAAACGGTCCGAAAGATGCGGCACGTGCACAAGGCTGGCGTGCTCTAATCAAACTCGTTGTAAAAAAATAGCGCCCTTGAACGCTCGAAGCCACATCTTCCGTGGTGTTTTCTTACAACGATTAGGAAGAAGTAGACGGAATTGCCCTTTTCTCCATAATCTACGACTCCGCATAGGCATAACCCACCTGAAACCCATACCACCCCAGAATCGTGGGGTGATGCTTTTAAGGCTGTGATAAATTCCCCGTTGATTGTTCCTCCACTTGTAGATATGATGTATTTCTTGGAAACCTATGGATATAGTGAGCCTTGAGGGCATAACTATTATATCACATTCCCGTTCTACTCGACGGGCATATTAGTGCGGCAGCACTTTTTTCCCTGTTTTTTTTTTGCATGTGAATGCATCCCTTTCATTTTATCCAATACGAGATCCAATAGGATTTCATCCTGTAGAAGTCGAGCACATGATCGTCAGAGGACAAAACGACTAGTCCTCGCAAATTATGATTACGCGTCGGCATTTCACGCTCACTCAATGTCTATGGAAAACATGCGGTTCGTTGCGTTTGTAATGGCACTGTCGGCTGAACTTTCGCGTACTGTATCCTTTCACTGTGTTAACACACAGAAGACCGTTGATATGTATCGAGGTTGAGGGAAGCCCTGGGAGCGTAGAGTTAAAGGTTGGGAGAGGATCCTGTCACTCGATCCATGGCTGTGGTTTGAAATCTGTTCATTGGCTTAATTTTTCCATGATCCATGATCTCTACATTTCTTCTTCCAACATTTCTTCAACACACCTAGGACTACATTTATTTTCTTTATTTATATTTCTTATATATTTACATATGTTATTTATTATACACTTACATATATTGTATTCATTGCACGGCTATATTTATATTTGTATACTTTTGTTTTTTTAGATTACTTTTTATTTATTACTTGTCTTATTTATTAAAAAAACAAGTATATGCAATATTTTTCCCTTTCGTTTGTTTATGAACACATTGTCCAATCCAGATTTGTGCTTCTTACCTGACCATTTGATTCCCACTTCTCACTCTAACTTTCTCAAATTTAGATCATATTAGCCTTTGGATGAGCTGGTTTTTTTTTCTTCGCTGTGTCTTAACCGAAGAATCATTTGGTTCCAATGCCACTTATTTTCCATATTTTCCTGAGGGATAATGTCCGAATGTGTCCGAATTTGCTTTGGGCCTGAATTCCCCGGTGGGTAACAGCTGTGACAACCTCTAAAACTATTACTTCAACCACCCTTATCGGACAACAACTTTAGTACTAGCGTCAGTAACAATACGTAAACATTTGCGCACGTACACGACTTAAATTTCCTCCTCTTCACGGTTTTCTGCATCGGTCCTTGCAAATTATTTTATGCCGAATTCGTATCACTAATGTCTGTATTATATTTTTATGAACTTCAGGATTCAAAATACTCTAATGGCTCTCCAATAAAGAAAAGTCTCTTCCTAAGTGGAAATTGCCAATGTTCATGCAAAAAGCTTGAAAATCTATATTCGTTTCTATAAATATCCTGCTACTAAGGTTTTAGAGCTACGTTTCAATAAGCATAGACGACGTCAAAGAATTCTCAAGCTTTTTGCTCAAAAATTGGAGATTTCCACCTGAGACAAGATTTTCCTTGATTGCAGGGGTCTTCGCAATTTGAATTTCTTATCACAAGCTCTATTCAGGTATCGTAAAGCTGAAGTTTTGAGTACATTTTTTTAGTTTGTTTGCGTTTTTTGTTCATATCAATCAATATTCGCATCGATGCTTGGCTTCTGAAAGGTAGTGAGGTCTACAAATATGTAGCTGTGCTCCGAACCTTCTTTCTAAGTTTATAGACTCGTTTTTGTTAAAATGAAAACTCAACAACTAAGAAGAATGTTCCAGAAATTCTAAGCCTCACTTCTTTTGGTTTTAGAAAGTTGTCTGCAAAAATAAACACGCTAAGATATTGTTGTGAAAGATCTTGACGGATTGTGGATGTCCTGGGTTCTGAAAAAAAAAATACAAAACGAGAAACTACCAAAATTAACCTTCTCTCAACATCTTTGTACTTTTTTCTTGCATTTCAATAATATTTCTGATAATTCCATACTTCTTACACTTCTTTTTAGTTATTAATATTTTTATTTTTCTATGAATAAACTATCTTTTAATATTGATTAACGAAAACGTTCAGTATGTTCACTCGTTGTTTTCTTTTTCTGAACACGACAAGCATCGATACCATGGAGGAGCACTTGAAGGACAAGTTTGGTGAACACACTGCAGGTGTTGAATCCACAAATTACCTGCTTTTTCGTCTCAGCGATTGTTCACAAGATTTCTACCTCCAGGAACAAGTGTTTTTTCCCCGCGTGTGTCATTCCTTTCACAGATTTACTGAGACACTGGTTCCAAGGTTTTCTAAAATTTTATTCCAATGAAACGTATAAATAATGTGTTCACGTTTCTTCAGCCTCATCGAGGAATTTTTTACAAATTTACAAATTCTTATGAATTTTACAATGACGAGTTACAGTTACTTTGATGTGGTGTCGTGATCGAGAGTGTAGAAGTTTAATTGCCGACCTACAGACACTCGTAATCGACATCCACGACAATTAAGTACCGGTCGTACCGCTAATGTTGTTTTCGTCCAATCAGAATCTTCTGCTTGATGGCTTTCTTCCATTGTCGCACCATCGTCACCGCTCACTTTCTTTTTTCTACTCCCCGTTACTTCATTCACACGTTGTTGTGGGAATTCGTTTCCTTTTTTTTTACAAATCCGATCAGCGGCTTGCAATTGTTCACGGTGTTACTTTGTTACTATTTGTTGTTAGTTTTATTCCTCAACCACATCAGAAAGCGTATCCACACTAAGTACGTGCGTCAATTTCCTATCAGGATCTGTGGAAGTAATTAGTTCGATTATTTCACAACCTTCAAGATTTCACCGCAATTTTTCCTTTTGTAATTTTGGTTGGAATTAAAGACAATGTGACAACTTTTGTAAGCACCGAAGGGAAAAAATGTTATATTGTCCAGGAATCGGACGGGTATCCGCATTTGAGTTAAGCTCTGTGGACACCACGTGTCCACTGGAAATGTGTATTTTGACTGTTCCTTTTTTATACCTACATACTTTCTTGGCTCACTTCAATGCTGTGACTACGCTGCTGATGTTCGATGCAACACGAGCGCAGGGTCCTCTAATTCTCGAGTTTTTTTTTTCGCAAAAAAGAAAACAAAAACGAAAAAGAAATGATTAGAACCGAACTCGAGTAAAAATCGAACACATTTTGGTCAAAAAACGAGTAATTACATTCAGAAGCAGTATGCCGGGAAGCCGTAGTGAGGGAATCCACGGGAGAAGCTAGAGATTGGATTGTAGTTTGCGGGATCCTGGGTGGTTCAGCTCATCTCTCCCCAATCGTCTTAAAAAACGGTGTCTTCCACGCTGATTTTTTTTTTTTGCCACAAATGGACTGCTGAAAGGACCAGAAAGGTGCGTCCTCGTAACGTACCTCGTAAGGACTAAAGCGGTTCTCACGCTGTTTTTATGACGATTAAGGAGAGTTGAGCGGAACCACCTCGGATTCCGCAAAATATCACCCAATTTATAGGTTTTCCCTTGGATTTCCTCACCACCTCAGATTCATGGTATGCTGCCTCTAATGTTCTGCACATATGGATGATGGGGGTCTGCACATCCTAGGCTAATTATAAACTCTATGTGTCATCACACAACAGGTTTCCATGCATTTACTGTGTTTTAGAGAAAAGTGCTCATAACGGTCACCACCTACATATATTTATCTTGTTCACTTACAATATAATTTCTTAAAGAGTAGAACATATATGTGCTCCTTCTCAACATTTCGAGATTCAGTTACGGTACATTTTTGTGAAAGTTCTGTTACAGAGAGCGACATCATACAGTGCCTTCTTTTTCCACCTAATTACCTCCAGTTTAACCTTTACGTAGACACTAAATAGGAATAAACAGGTTCCTGGTTCTTTTTTGGTGCGGAAGATTACATAAACGGTACCGCGCTATTGCAGGAGAAAACCCAAAATGGTCACCTGGAGGGTTCATTCATTTTGTAGTGGAAACATCACCACTTGGAGCCGTAAAAATCATGTGAAAAGCGTTGGGACCTTACTTGGATCATCCTCGCCGCAGGCACTGTTTCGATGCTGCAAAAGTGGAGCGGTGATGTTTCCTTTAAAAAGCATCCTCAGCATCCACCACTATGGGGGGAATGGAAGAGTTTTGCAGAGGAACGAACTTCGCAGCGAAATAACTGTCACGGATGGTTTATTACCACCCAGTACATTTCTCCATTATATATCATCTCTTGGAATTGGTCAAAACATTCCATAAACCATGGGGTCATTAGTAATCTGTCTGTCAATGAATCAATGAGGAGATGGCAAAACTTTTTCGTGCAAGTATTAGTTCTAAAAATTTTTACCTGAACGTATGTGGATCAGAATACGGTTCGTGCGTAACGCCACTCGACATCGTTAACAATTTATCACACAAAGAACAATCCATTTATATAGTGAGACGTTTGATTTTTATATGTTGTTATTGTTATTTTTTTGTTATCGTTATTATTTTTTTAATACGGAATCCGTTGGAAAAAGAAAACACTCGATGTGTTCAAATGTTGTGGGCTAACTTCCATAATTTCCCCCTAATTGTCCCTGAATATTATCGATTCTTATCCGTTCTCTTTTCTTATCTTTAATTTTCGGAACTTTATCCTGTTTATGCTTTAGGGGCGGGTGTAGTGCAGTCGGTACGAGATCCAGCCGTAGCTGCGCTATCGGAGGTTCGGAACCGCCCTAATGCCAACTAAACCTTTCATCTCTCCTAAGTCGAGAAATCGTCGCCGGAGTTGTCTGGGAGGATAAAAAACTGTATTGATTCATCGACAAGTCAAAACTATTCTTATTGATTGAATGGTGTTAAAGATGTTCCCACAAAACTAATGGAATGTTTGCGACAAGCCTGTATCGATCACGATCTTGTACCAGTTAAAAACTTCCAAGCCTATCATTTGGCTAACAAGAACGTTCCCATTATTGTTGCATACTCACAGGCAGAACATAGCACGTAATCACCTAATGCTCGATGGATTCACCTATGCAAAAAGATTGGCGGGTCCATTTTTCCATGAAGGTCCCAATTATGTCAAGGTAGCACATTCAGGTTTTTATCTAGGACGGGAGAATTACTATTTAGTTAAAAGTCAGATGTTAGTTGCGGCCATTTATAACCTCAATGAAATTGTTTTATGGAAACAAATCCAAATGCACTCGCAAAATTTATTTTATAATTTGTTCCACATTTATTTTCTATTTATTTTAATTTTATTTTTTGCATTTATTACTTATTTATTTTACATAATTATTTGTTTAGTTTTTAAATTTTTTAATATATCTAGGACGGGAGAAATAATAAATCAAATAGCGTGTCCTAATATTCGGTGAATATATTATTATACATGTTATGTTTATCATTACACATTTATTAATATTTATTTAAATATAATAGATCAATTAAATTTAATTTTCATCTGGACGTAACTTAGATTTTGATTTTAATTCTTTTAAAATTTATTTTAGAAACGTCTGTGTTGTTGTCCCTAAAGAAAGTCGCCCCCAACCAATAGAAGAGTGTAGCTCAACGCGTCACGCAGGATTCTATCGCATTCAGAACCTCAGGATTCTTTTTTCAATACACAATAAAGATAACAGATGCAGGGATAATTCTCAAATTCGCTTGCGCAAAGAAATTTTATGGATTTTGCAAAGAAACTAAGAAGCTTACGTAGCCATTGAGTATATTTGAATAGTGTTCATGACATTGCATCTATCTCCTACATGTCTACCTTTGTGAGAAAGTTCTAGATTTCACTATGAATTCGTCGTTAATTTTTTAAATGTTATTTTTCTGATTCGTAAACTAACTCATCACCTTTTCCAGCTTACTATTCTCTTGGATATGGCGCAGAGAAATGTGGAAGAAGCATGAGTATTACTTGGATCACAATACTGATTGCAGCTGTGACGAGGTAAGGATCAATGACTTAAGGGTCACTAGGCCAGAGCTCTTCTGGTTTCAAGAACCTCCCTTCAATGTTTTTGTCAAAGCGGCTGCATGAAAATTTCTCTTCAGCCTATCTCTTACGGAACGAAATGAAATTTCGCGAAAGTTCAAGTACTACTTCAACACTGTTCGTCCCACCGCTCCTGACAACTTTATATCCAACATTAATGGCAGTTTCTTCAAAATTGGTGTAGAATTCCACATTTCTGGGACGTATGTAAAATCAGTGAGTTTTTATTAACGTTGAGAACAGTACAGTACCTTTCTGGTTACAGTTAGCCCAAAAGAACTTGGAGATTGGTGCAGTTACGTAGGCGGCTGCGCTCGAAATGGCGCGGTGGCGCCAGCGGTATCGAGGCGGGACCATTGTCACCGCGCCATATGTTCCGGCTGCGTACGACTGTTGAGTGAAGTCCCACCTCAAACGAAAGTGCTTGCGCAATTGCATCGCACCTCCCAGATCGCCCTGACCCTAAATAACTTTCAAAAGATAAGGTTCTTGTGAGGATCAGTCTTCTAGCAAAATCTGTTACAACGAATATCAGCATTATCATTAAAAAAAATTATTGTTGAGGCCCTTTTCGAGAGCGAAACCTACTTTGAATCTATTCAGCGATCACTTCTTGTCGACGCTGTGGTGGTATTCCACTGGACGGATGATCGTTTGGTGCTTAGAGAGCTGTTCGACGACTTTGAACTTCCGCAAGAGTTTGTCCCGTGGCTACCTAGAGTGCGGACAGTTCCGCAACCTCACACGGCTACGGTTGTTCTCTCTCCTGCTACGGGAATTGTTTCCCTTTACCATCGGTGAGGGATAGTTTTTCAACAAATATCCATTCAATGTAGAAGTTAAGAATTTTAGTAAGATTCTAAGGTTGGTGCTGCTCTCAATTTCGATCGTAGTCATGTGGTCCACGAATTAGAACATGTTGCAAGTAAATTAACAAATCAAAACTCGAGGGATTTTGGTTGCTGAGCTGGCAACATTTTTTTACCGGAGAGATCAGATTTGATTTCGCTTTGTTAAGCTTTGGGCGTTACGAACTCCTCGAAACCTCAACCAAGAGAATAAAGTAATTCCGTGTGCGGAGGACAAACAAAGGAAAAAACATTTATTGTTACATTATATTTATATTTGCTATATTTTTTTTTATATTTTATATTTGCTATCTTCGTATTGTTTTCAAATATCCATAAATTCGCTTCAGTCCAGGTTTCAAGTACTTTTTGCACATTATGTAACAGTTAAGAGAGTTCTTCTGGAAGAGAATCACTGTTATGTCATCAAGAAACTGAACCTGTTTTCAGAGAAAATATATATAATAGCAGCGTTGAGCGCAGACACTTTGTCGCTCTTTGGAGTTTGTGGAGAAAAGAAAACTCACAATTTTCCTTTTAGACATAATAAAATAAATAAATTAATTCGGAAATTAATCTGCGACAGACCAGGTGATTTGTTCGGGAGCAAATAACATTGAATTTTAAAGAAATATCAGCTTCTGGGAAGATTCGTGAATATTCCGGACATTCCAAACCTGTATTTCTTTGAAAGAAAAAAAAATTGAGCATGATCCGCAAAATATTTGCATTACGGCTGAGATAAGTTTAACAAGGAAGTGGTATGAGCAGAAATGTCTTTTTTTTGGCGCTTTTGTTATTATACTCGAAAATCCAAGAAGGAAATCACTATCACGCGTGAACACATTGACTCGTTAATGTCGTTCACTCGGATAACCTTTCGAGTCATTTTGAAAACGCAAAAACTCCATTGAGAAATTTCTCGAGATAGTTTTTTCGGCTAAGAACATGTGCCTTCCTACTAACTTGCAATGTGGCATTTTCGACAGTTTCTAAAAACCGTATAAAAAACTCATTCACCGACAAGTGGAGCGTAAAAATGTTCGTAAAGGTGACTAATACTTCCGATTAGAAAAGTTTTTCAGTCGCATTGAACAAAACAAACGAAAGGTTCTAATCAATTCGGCTAAAAAACGTTGATTCTTGGAATTTTTTTCTTCTTCTAAATTCGTCAATGACAAAGAGGTGCGAATAGCACAAAATAATAACAATCTCCAACTCCCCTTTTCTTGAAACTTAGGCATTGGGAAGTGTATTTATGTTTTCTTATTATGCCAATAAGGTTTAGGCAAAATTTTATTATTGACCTGACACTTCGATAAACTCGTCTTTATCAAAGGCTTGAAAATTGTTCGAGGTCTTTGATGCCACGCATATCCCATCAAACTCCTCTTCTGTCTTTGCCAAGCCTCGATGTTGTTCTAAGTACGCCACGCAAGACCTTCAAAAAAAAAAAAAAAACTGACCAGTCTCATCGACTAGTGGGGCTGATGAACCACCGCGTTCTTAAAGATTGTCACCAAGGCGAATGAGACCTACGTACTGTGCAGCATCCTTAAAAGCATCATCCACGAATCTGAGGTGGCACGGATTTCAGGTGGAGTATTCGTATACAGGATGGTGGATTGTGGAGTGGAGGGGAGGGGGAGGGTGTGTGTGAGTGTGGGGTGATTCCGTCCATTTCTTCCTAATTGCCGAAAAAAAACGGCCCGGAAGATACGGCGCGTGCACGAGGCTGGCGCGCTCCAATCGAACTCCTTGTTGAAAATAGCGTGCTGGAGCGCCCGAAGCTGTATCTTCCGTTTTTTTTGGGAATTAGGAAGAAATGGACGAGATCACCCCTCTCTCCATAATCTACGATCCCGAATACGAATAGTCCACCTGAAATCCGTACCACCTCAGATTCGTGGGATGATGTTATAGCCACTGAGTAAAGTACGAACGTTGTTGGTTACATGGTTACGAGTTGAAGTATTACTCTCACCCTAGAGAACTTTCCTGCCGCAGCTAGATACCTGTGGTGAGGTAACTAACCCAATCGATTAGCTAACCTAAAGAGAGAGACCTGTAGAGCCAGTTCCCGCCTAATACGGGACATTACTCTTTGCGACTCATCTTTGGGGTCTTGGAGTGGATCCAATTAATATACGCAATACTAGGTTCGCATGCCGATATCTTGATCTTAACTTCAAAATCTTCTCCGTTACTATGCCGCATCCTGCGACCACCTAATGCCGAGTAACGAGTAACTAGTGATTTCCTTTTGCCGTCCACTTGTTCTTTATCTCGAAAACACACGGGTCTACTCGTTACTTCTATGTATTCGTCAACGCACTGGACACAAGAAATCAGATAAACAGCACGTGAGCTCATGCGATCACCTGTTTTGTTATCAGGACATATTTTGCATTTCGGTATGATGCAGATACGGTCATATAGGAATTTGCGTATGAGACTTTGCCTAAAATGGCTAGGGAGAGTACCACTCGAAAAGCTCTGAAAGAGTTTCAGAACCGATCCAAGACCACAAAGGAAAAAAGGAATGGCTCTGTAGTACGCGGGAGCTCACCTCATATTTAAGGTTGCTAAGGATTGATTGGGTTGGTTGGTCCTACGGTAAGGCTTGCACTTCCATTCAATACTGCCAAACCGAATAGTAAACTTAGGATTTTGTTTGTTGGGCGGATAGAGCGTTTCATCAAATAAATCACGTTCGGTTAAGCCCTTTCAGAGTCTGAAGAAGGTGAACTCGCCGAACTCGTTGGTCAATAATAAACGATTATGACAACCTCGCGTCTGGCGCAAGTTAAAGAACATAAGCATTGAATACCACTTTTTATGCTTGCAAAACTAAGCAAAGATTTGTAGTTGAGATATTCTGCTGCATTTGGAAGTGATTGTTTCAAAACATCTTTTTCAAGTGTGAAGGAAGTCATAACATGTACAACAGTCGAATGGAAACATCCATTTGAAACATTCAACTGCGAACTACTAACAGAAAATGCAGGAGGTGCGATTTAATATTTCTCTCAGCTATCAGCTATTAGTATCACCTAACTCGTAGTTCAATTTGTAGATGAAGTTTTAACGGTGCTCAATGTTCGAGATTTACGACCAGAACACCAGACTATGCGAATAGGAGCTCAGCTTGGTGAGTGTTCAACCTGTGCTTGAATTCCATTTACTTCCAGAAATCGGTTCTAGCACTCTTTCCATCTTCATCTTTAAACTTGAAGTTCTCTGCTGAATGGGATTCAGCATTGCTTTCTGTATATCTGCCTTCTGTCTTGATTGTTGCTCTAGTCTTTTTTGCGCAATGGAAAAGACGGAAAGTGCAGGTATGTTAAAAACAACCATCCAGGGTAGCTCTTCGAATGATTTTGAATTTTTCAGATATTGGTTTCTCTGTCCGCAATCATTTGCACACTTGTCTTAGTAAGTATTCTGTATTCCCACACGATTTTAAACAACGAACGGCGTAAATTTACGTGAATTCCTACTTAATTTTACAACTAACTTGTTCAAAAAGTAAAGCAGTTATAGATATAACTACTCTCAGGATCCTTAAGGCATTACCCCACGAATCTGAGGTTGTACGGGATGATTCCGTCTATTTCTCCCTGTATCAGTGGAAACGGACGACCCCGGAATGCTGTTTCTTATGACGGCTTATGTTGCAACGCGCAACGTTTGCGCTCCGCCTGCGATTCGTCGAAAATCCATTTGGACGAATCGCAGGCGGAGCACAAACGGGTGGCGCGCTGCAATTGCAACCCCCCTCCCCATAATCTACGATCCCGTATACGAATAGTCCACCTGAAATCCGTACTACCTCAGATTCGCGCGTTAATGCCTTTAACAGCGAAAGAGACATGGGTGGTATGGTATAACGTGCTAATGAATACGTATCTATGTTCGAATTATTCCAATCGTTTCAACAACAAGAAACAATATTCCAGCTGGTGAGTTCACGGCCTTACCATTCAGCTACTCTATTGGATCTGTGGATATCCGCCTGTTTCATTCATACTGTATTCCTACTTCTTGTTGATTTAACGCTACCAGCAAGAAGAATAAGATATGCACTACTGGTAGATGTTGAGAATAATCAGAGAAAGCCAAGAGACACTCTACTAAAATGTAAGTATTTTTTGGCATGTCGCATGGCACCTATCAATCATCCCATCTTTTTTGTCTGCTTGTTCTTCAGTTCTCTTTGCAAAGACCTTATAGATATGGATGGGTTCTATGCTTATCTCCTAAATTTCTTGAATGAAGTTCTAAATTTACGTCAAAATAACAACAGCAACGATTCGACACAACAGCTACTGTTTTGCTTGTAAAAATAGGTGTCAAAAATTATATTCACATTCGTCATACTATAGTCTACCAATTCGAAAAAGGATGGAAAGCATCACAGTAATCCCGCAATCTCAACGAACCTTTCGGCGAGGGAATATGTAGGAAACACATTGTCAGGAATGTTATTCACGTTTCGGATCTACAGGATAAGCCAAGAAGAGGACGACCATCGGATTTCGGCGATCATTCACTTCTGGCAGACGTGGATAAAGATGAGAGCATAACAACCAGAGCGTTTGCCCCAACTTTCAATGTCGACCATTCCACGATTGTACGTCATCTGAAAAACCTTGGTTAAAGGCATCACCCCATGAATCTGAGGGGTACAGATTTCAAGTGGAGTATTCGTAATTTCTTCCTAATTGCCGTAAAAAACGGCCCGGAAGGAATGAAGATACGGTAATAACGACCAATCTAACTCCTTGGAGAAAATAGCGTGCCGGCACGCCTGAATCCGTATGTTCCAGGCTGTTTTTTACGCCAATTAGCAAGAGATGGACGGAATCACCCACCTCTCCATAATCTACGATCCCGTATACGAATACTCCACCTGAAATCCGTGCCACCTCAGATTCGTGGGGTGATGCCTTTAAGTGTGGAAATCGGCTGGGTGGGTTCCTCACGAACTTTTTAACAATAACAAAGCATATCATCTTCCACCAGCATAATGTGCGTCTACATGTTGAATGGCGCGTCATCGGATACATCACCAATAAAGGTGTGGGACTGCTCCCTCGTCTGCCATATTCTCCCACAGAGGCGCCAACAGATAACCACGGCAATCATTCATTGAAAACATGGCTGGCAAATAAAGTTTATGACGATTTCAGTGAGCTGATGGTCGATGACAGATCATGAATTGACTCCAAGAGACGTGAATTCTATGCCTGTGGCATCGACCACGCGTTACATGCCCGTGATGCGTTGCTCCCGTCCCGTTTTACACATTTGTATGCATATACATACACACATAAGCATATGCCCCATTATATACGAACACTCAGCGTTTGGAACCTAATTATCTCAGGACACTGGTTAAAAATGAAGTCAGTAAATGTATGTAAAATATTGACGAAATCCCGCAACTTAGGTGCGTAGCAAACGCAATTCAGAAAGGATATCTTTCTTTTAGATGAGGAAACATCTGTACGAACAATCGATCTCATTCGAAATTGGGTGGACAGAAGGTTAGGAGTAATACGAAGCCGAGATCCCAACGCACATGTTGTCACTATCCCTCCTGAATCGGTGAGTTTTTCCCCGACTCTTCCCTGCCAATCATTATTAGTGAGTGGACTTGGAAATTTTAGACAATGGTGCAGACACAAATCACAACTACCACCTTAGGAGAAAGAAAGAAGATAGCTCTTATTGTTGTAGGAATTAGTTTCATCGTTTTTGTCCTAGCCTATTGTGTCGTTGTTTTTTCCATTGATTAAGTGAACAGAGCACTGTATAAAACAACTTCGAAAGCAAGAGTCTTCGGTGACAGATATCACCTCAAGTACCCACACTGAGCGGAACGAATCTCTATCGGAAAATCTCAACCGTGGACTCTAAGAAGTAGTCGTGTTCCTTTTAAAAGACATTTGTGATTTAGAAGTATTTTGAGGGACTAACAATCGCTCGACAGAACGGTCCTAAAAATTGTATCTTCATTATAAGTAACATCAAAATTAGGAGGTAAACTAGAAAAAAATATTTAGTCAAATAACTGGAGGGATTATTCTAAGATGTGAAGAAAAACATCAAGAGAAAAGCACATGTTAATTGCTGTGAACAAAATATTTTGATAAAGAAACCAAAGAAAGCATAGCACATTTTATTTTCAACGTTGTGGACGTTCTTAAAATACTAGAACCAAAAGAAATGAGATGGCTCCTTTGCTCCTAACCTGCCCATGCATACACATTTTGCACGCTTTAGATGGAGAAGTAGAATAGAGATAAATGGGAATAAGTTAGAAAATTTTTATTTGTATCGAGCAATTAAAGATTTACGTGCAGAGTGCTGCTGATGAGTTTCTCTCCGTCTCCAATTGCTTTTTTTTTAATTTCATAGGTCACCCTATGACGATTTTTGCAGATTTTTGACCCTTACTTTACTTGAATAGTGATGGAGTGATTTTTTTGCTTGAAGAGGAAGTAATGAAGTGTTTCGCCGCGACAAATACGATAGTTGGCCACGATAGAGTGGGAGCGGAGAGCGGTAGCATTAATAACATTGGTGACTGCTTCCCAACTTCATACAATACGTCCAAACTCAAAAGTATATTGTTTGACTTATTGAAAAGAAACAATGGTTGATAAGGATACGGTTAAAGATATAAATAGGAATCCGAGAAGCGTAGGTCTTATTCATTTCTAATACAGTATTCTATGTGGAATGAAGTGTGACATCTGTACAGAGGAAAGGCCTGGCGCTGATATGCAAGTTTGTTTACAACCTCGATAGAGTTCTATGCATAGTTTTCAGGTACAGGTTGCAGTTGCAGCGTTTTAATGTACAGTTTCTTCTCCCGTAATTTAGTTTGTTATTTGAACTTCAATACATTTGGAGATAGAGTCGATGCGACCATGTAATGTCTGGTCATCTTCAAGCACTTTATAGTAATGCAAGAAAGAGTAATGCAAGAAAGAGTCCACAACAGAGCCAGAAAAAAACTCTGAAAGATCTTCAAATCCAGGAAAAAGGAGAGGCACTATAGAGGAAAATTCATGCACTTCTAAATAGATCCATCTCAGAAACCCAACCATAGGTACAATACCAGCAACTCAACCATGGGTAGATATACCATATTTGCAAAAATTCCGAAGCTTTCTCCCTGACCGAAATTCCCTGACCGACTTGTACGACGGTCTCTGTGTTTTGCCGTTGTTGGCGATGCTGCTCATTGGCGTAGTTTCAAAAAGGCCGTTTAGGACCGTTTTCAAAGCCGCCAGCCATCCAAAGCCTTCCAACACATCTTCCTCACCGATAGCTACGCTTGATAATGTGCGTCTCATCCACCAGTTGAGCATCATTGATCCCCCAACTTTAGGTCGATTGTAAATGATCCTCCTCCGTGAATGATCCTACGATGATCTCAGAAGCACTGAATAAATCGTGAGAATGTGCCCGAATCGACTCGACACTCATTTGCATATGTTTTGACGTTTCCCATGCCGTTGATAAAGAAAATAGACGCTAGGAATAACCGTTTGAGGAAAGACGTCAACGTTTCAAAGAACGTGTGATCCAATCAAGACCTGAATATCTGCTCATCGGCAATCCTGTTTGTTGCATTCGAACTTCATTGGTGCATTTGCATCTCTGAGCCGATTTGCAAGGACAACAAGCGCGCTTAGGCAGCCCGCACAGTTTAGAGCCCCGCGGGAGCGCGGTTTGGTGGTTCTGCGGTTTTGGTGGTTAGTGACTATTTATTTGAGGGTTATTGACTGAGGTCACAATCAGCGAGCCACGCCATGCATGCATGTGACCTCATGTTACATGTGTCCGAGTTCTGCCTAAGTATATAGTAAGGCAAAACGACATGAAGGACGGTGCAGTTGCACAAGCGGTTGCGCTCGAAGCGGCGCGGCGCGGACAGTGGTTGGCATCGAGGTGGGACCGAAATGCAGCAAATAGCGGTCCAAAGCAGAGGTCCTCACTCGATCCCAACCGTCGTGCTCCACCGCACCGCTTCGAGCGCGACCGCTTACGCAATTGCACCGTGATTTGTGTCGTTTTGACTCTCCTATATATTGAAATACCGCGAAGCGCAAGTAGATTTACCGCCACTCGTCATTCTTTTCATAGAAACCAAATCTTAAACAGAAACATAGCGCTAAAATGTCTATAAAACATACCAGTTACGCATATCTGCATGTCGTGGTGATGGTCATACTTGCTCAACACAAGGATCTTATAGACAAATTTTTCTCCCTTCCATACCACAAAGAAAAACTGGTAGAGAAAACATATTTCGTTGGTCGTTACACTACTACAGACGGGTCAGGGGTTTGCCCGTGGGGCAAAGACTAGCTCCCACACTAGCAATTGCATTCATCTCCAGAATAGAACAACCCATACTGGAACGAAAACCTTTCCTGTACTGTCGTTACACTGAAAACTGTTGCATTATAAGTCCCACTCAATGGACACTTGTTTTGAGCTTCCAACTAGCAATCCCCTTACATACGTTTTGCACGAGAAATGCCCAAAGAAAATTGGCTTTTGTTCCTTAACGTGGAAATAGAGTGGTCCAACGGTAAGTGGAACACACGATGGTTTCGAAAACCTAGTGGTAAAAACATATTAGTTCAATGTCTTTCTGCTCACCGTCGGAAAGCCAAGAGATCAGCCATTCGGAACCTGTTCAGAACAGCCGTAGGGGTGACATGTGATGTCCAGGAGCAGATCGATGAGGTTAACCTAGCGCAGCGGATCGCAACTTCTAATGGTTACATTGATGATGTAACCACTGAACCCAGGTCTTATTGCGAGATTATGCGACAGTGGATGATTCGGAAAAGATCAATTTCTACTTCCCTTTCGTAACCGACGACATGCTACAAACAATACGTAGGCGAGTAAGGGCGACTTCTTTGTGTTCATATTAAAGTCTAATTATTCTTATTAAGGAACTCATCGCAGAAAATGTCATGAAAACGCTCCTTTCTGCATAGCTGCCACAATCCTAGCGTACGAAACCAAATTGTGGCTCGCAGAACTTTGGTTGACTTTTGGGTAAACGCTAAAAGTCCAAAGATGAATAGAAAGGAAGAGTGCATAGCTCTAATCAAATGAGCTGGCTCTGTATCAAGCCATTTGCGGGTTTTCATCTACTGGTGTCATGTGCGAATTGCATCCTAATTAGTATGAGCGATTTTATCATGTGAAGGTCCGCTAATATCAAGACAACGCGGCTACCCAGACAAGCCCAACGATTTGGACTCCTTTGGTTTTGATTTTGGATGTAGCTTTAGGGAATGATGACTTGTTCTGGATGAGGCATTTGAGAGTATATATTACAAATGATCTGACTTTCCAGGCTCTGACAAAGGCGATGACGGCCGTAATAAAGTTTGTTAACAATCCTGGCTTTCGCTCCAAGTTGACAATGGACAAGTTGCAAACATGAAAACCAATAAAATCGAAACCTGTAGAAGAGATTCGGAATTCTGAGTTTGGATACCTCCCTTATTAGGCGCCTCTACGGCGAGATTTCATTTCCTCTTTTATGCAGTGACAATTGGCTGTAAGAGAGGGTTATGGTCTGGTGAAAGCGATCTCAAGCTCGGTGCAGTTGCGTTAGAGGCCTCATTTGAAACGATTGAGTGCGGTTGAGCTGGCGAGATGAGCGATTCAGACTACATCGATGAGTGGATATAGTAAGGATCCACCTCGATTACAACTGCGCCGTTCTGAACACAGCCTTTTACGCAGCTGTGATCAGCTTCAGATAATTTCTTCCCGACTATAACTATTCAGATGTTAGCCGAAAGAGTCGACAACTCATGTACGCTATAAAGCAATTCCTAGTTGCAAATACCGGCATGTCACGGAGGCATGTCGGCATTATGTAAGAGGCACCAACTAGATAACAAGCCACTGGCGGATTGGGTCGACTGCTGCTGTGTTGTATGTATGTGTTGAAGAAGTTGGAGTCCTCGGTGCATTTTATCCAGTTCTTTGCAGTACTTCTTTGCAGTGATGGTCTCGCAAGGTTTCATGAAGCTGTAGTAGATTACTCATGTAGCACAGTCGCTATAGTCTTCTTCGGGTGCATTTTTGGCTTCAGTAACTGCTTGTGAGCTTCATCTCTGTCCATTCGGTAAGGAGGATGCTCCCTTTTGTCGTAACGATTCATTTCTAATAGCACTCTACAATACGTTCGAGAAATGTATCGTTCTTATTCTGTAACAGAGGCGTTGAGCAGATCTCAAAGGGGCGGTTTGTTTAGGACTCGCTCAGTTCAAACGGCACCCACTTGATCAACTTTTTCACCTTTCCAGTTTTTTCCAAGATCATCTTCGATAATTGCCTTTAGCAGGTGATCGTCAACTTCAGGAGGGCGGGCGCGACCTTCCTTACCTTTGAAGCTCATGTCGCCACAACGAAACCTTTTAAATGAACACCATACCGTGGACTCAGTGGCGCTTCCCTTATCACGAACAGTGTTGCTGTCTCCGCTGCAGATGTGGCCAGTTTGAACTGGTAGAAGAAGACTTAGTAGTGACCAAATACTGATTCTCGTTCAAAATCACTTCACCACCAATAACCAATACGAAATGCGCTACAAAGCGCTATGCGGCTTCTAATATCAAAAATGAGTGTAACTAGAAAAAATTTCCCGTGAAAATAAGGCAACGGAAAACGAGCATTATTTTTGCACCAACAACCTAGTAGGAAATCTGCCCGAAGCAATAACTCACGTCAAGCTCAAAACCACTTTCAAAAATGATTCGCAAGCACACACACACACATGAACGTCGTTAATAGATCAGAAACGAAACGATTCCATGTTTCAATAATTGCACTTAATTTTACATACTAAAGTAAGGAATTGATACATTTATATTAGCAAGAGGCAAAGATACAACAGTGACACGAAGCGAACACGTTAGAGCTAAGTTTCTACAGAAGAGCTTTGTTTTGCTTGCGGAAAAGGTTCATAATGAATTTTCTGCCCTAAACGAGTTATTTCCATTTCGAGGAGTGACGATTACTAATGTAATAGCGTTTTTAAGGAGCTCAGCTGCAAACACAATTTCTGCGTCCAGTGTCTTGCACAGTACACAGGTTAATATATGCCTTTACCGAATACCACTTTTTTTTCACAATTATGAGTTTTCGGTCAGATTTAATTACTAAGAAATTTTAAATATAAATAAAAATTGTCAACGCCCCAAGCTAAGGAAAGCATTACAAAGGTCGGAATGGGATCACATGAAATTAAAGTTAAAGGCATCACCCCACGAATCTGAAGTGGTGCAGATTTCAGGTGGAGTATTCGTATGCGGGATGGGAGACTATGGAGAGGGAGGTGATTCCGTCCATTTCTTTCTAATTGCCGTAAAAAACGGCCCAGAAGATACGTCTTCAGGCGTTTTGGCGCACTATTTTCTACAGGGAGTTCGACTGGAGCGCGCCAGCCCTGTTCGGCGCCGCATCTTCCGGGTCGTTTTTTAAGGCAGTTAGGAAGAAATGGACGGAATCACCCCCCTCTCCATAATCTTCTATCCCGTATACGAATATTCCACCTGAAATCCATACCTCCTCAGATTCGTGGAGTGATGCCTTTAACGTGGAGAAAGGTATTGAATTCTTTTCGGGACCATGCTCAGATGCATGGTCGTTGTTTGTTTGTTTGTTTTTTTTTTCAATGTTGTCTGAACCAATCATTGTAAGCTTGACAGAAATCGGGAACTTAGTTGGGTACAGTGTAAATGTGATAGAGATGAGATGTGCTAGGGACATTATTAAAAGAGAGGTGCTTCATGTTGCTTGCAGGATTTCTTTGCCCAGCACCACTTTGTGAGGGCACAAGGTCTTCGGATGTTATCGTAGATGAGATAGCCGGTAAGACTTGTTTCACACGGATGGATACGACTGGGCAAAAATAAGAAAAGTGTACTTCACAGGAGTAGAAGGAAGCACCGCTACACAAATCGCTTTTGGATCTCACACGTTATCTGTGCTAGATTTAGAAGAAAGGAAGAGGTAGCTGATTCGTTGTCGATATTCACCTTCTTCACACTGTTTCCTCCTTATCGAGTGGCAAAAACATCATTCAAACACTAAAATAACGCTAAACATTAAATAACTTATACTTTGTTACCGATATAATATATTAAATATAATATAAATTATCTTAAATATTATCGTAAGTATATATGATATAATATCCTGAACAATTTGGTTGTGTTTTCTAGCGCAGAGCAATAAATAGAAAAACTGCGGTTTGGCAACTGTTAAATAATTTTTTACGAACACCCAAAATAGTTGTTCTACATTAGAGTAAAATTCTGAAAAAAAGTTCTAGTTGAGCACTACAAATATCTCCTCGTAGTTCACTGTACACTACAGTAAACCTCGTCAGTGTTTGGTCACTTCAATTGAAATTTTCATTTTCATTTTTGTAGGTGTGAATCTCGTAGAGGAGCTTTCCCGTGTGTGAACGCGGCAAGAATGTATCTGATCAACTGCCGACATCGAATTTGTTATGATTGTTTATCGGAAAAAATCAACCATGACGTCACCAATCGTAGGTCCATTGTCATAGAAGAAAGGGAGAAAAGCTCTTCTTAGCATTTGTGGATATGCTAACTACGCGTACATGCACATTCCGCTTCTGTGAAGTATGCCGTGCAAGTGTCTTCAATTGTACAGAAAGTTTCTACTTTATAATATTTATTAATTTTTAAATTAAATTAATTTTATTAACTCATTAATGATTTCTATTTATGCGACTTCTACTTTATAATTCTATAAAGTAAAGTAATTCAGTAAAGTATTGACGTATGCGAAGAGAATCGTAAGAATTAGGGCGACTCCTTGTTAAACAAACATTATACGTAACAAAATTTTTTTAACTAAAAAAATTAAAAAATTAAATGAAATGAAGTAAAGACATAGATAAACAACATACAAAGACATCCTGAAACATAAACGCTGCATTCAACAGCACGTACCCAATATTTTCTATTTGTTCTACGTTGGTTGCAAGCATTATTTCATTTTTGAAAGTATTTTTTCTGACGTCATGCTGCTTTTAGTGGAAGTTCAATTCCCATCAGATTCCAGATGATGTACTGAACTGTCCCCTTCCTCACTGTAGTAATCGTATATCACGGTATGAAGTTCGTACGTTAGCGAATCGATCACCAAATCTGAGAAATCTTTGCGCAATAGCTGAAAAACTTATAGTTGACAAATGTGGTGAAATTAAGGCGGTTAGTGAATGAGGTTCTTCTTCTTGATCCTATTCTACTGCACAGTACAAAACACAGAATACTTCGCTTTTTTTTATTAAGGGCAAAGAAGAAATTGTCGTGGAAACATACATTTATGGAAGAGAAGCCACCAATAAACGAATAATCATCCCTAAAATTTGTATCATTGGTAAGCGTTTGCACCGTAGATGTCAACAGATAGTGAGTGAATTTCTCTGTGATCTACATGTGTGTGTACGTGAAAGTGAACGGAATAAATTGACTCGTAAATGAGCCAATTTCAACTCTTTTCACTAAAAGTAAACGTCGAAAAAGGGAAAGTTAGCTGTTTAGCCTCGAAAAAAGCACTATCCTAATCTCCTACGATCTGCTACCATCCACAGGAGAATTAAAGATCTCCTAGAGTCGTCAAGAAACCAGGGTAAATCATCAGATTTGCGTAATTTCTAAAATATTAGCCGCGTATGTCGCTAAGATACTGTAATAAGTATCTCTTAAAACGTAGTATGGATTTTTAATAAATAGTACATATTTCCCTATTTATCAAGCCTTTCCTTTTTCAGTTTTAGCGAGTTCCCCTAACTCTCATTCCTGCGGACCCGTAAACTTTCTGAGATGGTAAAGGAAGTTTGATAGTAAACTTGCTGAACCAAGCTGTACAGGGTCTACAGTATCTGACGAACCTATAGGTAGTACTGTCATCAGCAAACCTCATACTACGCACACCATTTGGTCTACGATCGAGGATGCTAGTTAGCACCGTCCCCAAATTCATTATCCTATAGCTCGAACTCTCTCAAGCAACCTCACAACCTCAAAGTTCCAAACCGCATAGGCGCTACCAGAACTTTTATTATTGGTTCCGTTTATTTATTTGTTTTATTATCACTATTTTACTTTTCTACTCTTTAACTCGACCTACGACATTATTTTCCCTTTAATTTTGGAGTATTAGGACGTTCCTACATAATTTTCGAATCTGCGTGAACTTTTCGGTCCTTTTCAAACGTCGTTATTTTTCATCCAACGGTGATAAACCTCTAAGAATCGTTAAACAATTTTTCAAATACATAAACCATCAAAACCAGGAAATTTTAAGCAATAATTATCAAGAATTATTTGGCATGAACTCCTGAATAAAAACTCCAGAAAGGGTAAAATGAGTTTCTTCTGAAACTAACTTCGACAATAACTGAGAACAATGCGGAAAGACATTGTGAAATCTGGACAAAAAGCATGATAACCAGTTATGCATAATTTTGAACGATCGTTTTCAAGATATTTCATAATTTCATTAGTCGAACAACCATATTCTAACCGCCGCCTTGGGATCCGTTTCAGAATCAAATGCACCAAACTGTAGTTGAACCCTCATTACATGACGTACTTCCGTGACACCCACATAGACTAAGCCAGAGGACTTAGCGGAGGCGATGGGAAAAATTGAAGGAGGCACTTTTTTGCAAAGAAAAGGGCAAAAAAAAATCCCAGGGATTACTGCCAATTAATGAGAACTCTCGATTTAAGGATTTAAGTGGTTCTTAGACTTTCTTCGCTGGGAAGCTTTTCTAAACTTTAAATTGACTCTAATCCAACCACATCGGTTACTTGAATGCTTGGTAGGAAATTCCAACAACCCGTAGAAAGACCTCTATCACTCCGTTACGGAGTCCTCCATTTATAATCATCATCTTATTGGTTCAAGTTTAGTGTGCACGTCATTAACAGCTCCGTAATAATCCGTTATTACATTCATAAATCTAAATAACAACTACCTTTGCCCCAAAGGTCGGCGTCACGTCATTAACAGCTCCGTAATAATCCGTTATTACATTCTTGGAAAGGAAAGGAAAGCTCTGAATATCTTTGAACTAACACCGATCAAGGAAAGGCTAGAAACAAATCGGTTGAGAGCAAAAACTCTTAGCTCAGCGCTCACTTCAGCTTGGTATGGTGTATAGTCGGGTCAAAACGACATGAAGCTCGGTGCAGTTGCATAAACAACTGCCGCTCGAAGCTGCACGGTAACGCTAGGTGCTGGGACCGAGGTGGGACCCACTGCGAACTGCGATGATGAGTGCTACTAGTAAGGGTAGTCCCCGATCCTAATCGCTACGCTTCACCGCATTGATTCAAGCACAGCCGCGTAGCGCAGCTGTCTATCAGACATAAAAATGTTAAGAGATACAGTCAGGTCAAAATCTTTATGTCTGATAGGGATGGGAAGATCGAAAAGAAATCCTTAAAAGCATCACCCCACGAGTCTGAGGTGGTGCAGATTTCAGGTGGAGTATTCTTATAAGGGATAGTAGATCATGGAGAGGAGGATGACTCCGTCCATTTCTTCCTAATTGCCGTAAAAAAAATGGTCCGGAAGATGCGGCGCCGCACAAGGCTGGCCCGCTCCAGTCAAACTCCTTGTAGAAAAAAGTGCGCCAGAACGTCCGAAGCCGTATCTTCCGGGCAGATTTTTTACGGCAATTGGGAAGAAGTGGAAGGAATCACCCCCTCTCCAAAATCTACTATGCCGTATACGAATGCTCCACTTGAAATCCGTACCACCTCAGATTCGTGGAGTGATGCCTTTAAAGAAAGTCCTATGAGAACCTTTTTTGCAAAAACGAAACAACATAAAATTCGATGGATAGTGACGTGGTTCGATACAGAGAGAATTTGAAGAGAAGTGTCCGACTTTCTAAGCACTATTCTTTTCTTCTTAAGTCGATCTCATAAATGCGGTGCTGCAATTGCAACGATTGGCCAGGAATAGAAGTACCTCCAGCATAAGCATATTCGTACGTCATGAGATGGAGAAAGGTAATAAATTCTCGTCATGTTCACGATTTTTTTGTTTATGAAGCATAAAATCTGAATGTATGCGTCCTTTCTATAAATCACGGGGAAGGGACCGATTTTGGCAAAACTTCGCACAAAGGTGGAAGAAGTCCACAAATCATAGAAGCTGAGTAAAAAGTTCTGAGCATTTTCGTTTTCCAACGAATTTTAGTGTTCATCAAGCACAACAGTTTGTTCACATAATTACAGTCGACCCAGAAACGTAAGATTTTTGGTGCATTTGCACAATATGGTTGGCACGTACGGTCCGTGAGTGTTGGAGCGCCCTGATATCGATTGAAAATGACACCTACTAATTACTCACCTATTGATCTGTTCTCCTAGCATCACTGTTTTTCCGTCTCGGCTACACTTGTGTTCACTAAACGTTTGGTTTTTCTTTGTGATCATCTGCATAGACCAAGGATTAGATTTTTTCTTTAATTTTAGAAAGAGGTTAGAATTTTTGAACACATAGCTCTGATAGGGAAAAGGTATTGCAGTTGTATTGTCACCCGTTATCTCTCTGATACATTTATCTTTGTGAGTTAAAATTGACTCTCAAAATTAGAAACAGTTCGCCCCGAAGTATGGAACATAACGAAATTCATTGTTTTTGGAATTATTACCATAATTTATGTTGTTTTAGGGCTTTACAAATACGAAATGCTCGTGACAAAGGAGATAGGAAGGAAGACAGTGAAAGACCTGAACTGGGGTGATCCAACTTACGTGGTGGTTGACCTAGACAATCAATTACATCACCACAACCACAGAAAGTGAGCGTAGCTCTCACACTTTCAAACAGTATTACTTCAGTCAATGTGAATAGCGAATTACATATCAAAATAAAGAGTTTAAACCCTGGCTTTGTTTATTTTTATAATGGAAATCTTCAAATAATGTGGCAATTACATTTTTTTCACAAAGGAAAGACATAATCGGGTCAAAACTACATGAAGCATGGTGCAGCTGCGCGGTGGAGAAAGCATTTGGAATCGTGGTGGGACCATCGCGCGAACTGCAGCGAAAGGTAGCAGTAAGAGTTCACACTCGGTCCTAACCGCTACGCTTCTCCGCACCACTTCGAGCGCAACCGCTTACGCAACTGCACCGCGCTTCATTTCGTTTTTACTCTACTATAGTTTGGACATTGAAGAGCGTAAAAGAACAAGTAAATTTTGTGGCGCAATCCGTTCAAGACTACAATGAGTTTATCGTGCGATCTTCACTGCTAAAAGTAAACAAGAGATCTGTAAAAACAATTGGAGTGATTGTGATAATTTAAGTTGAGCCGTCGATGAGCACACACTTTACTTCTTCATCTGGTCTCGTCGTTCGGGAACCACGAAGATTATTATTCCTTACCTAATCAAATCTCCTCCGCAATTACTCCTTCACACTTTTATACAGGGTATTTTACTCGTTCAATCGAAATTAAGGCAGATTCGGATCCTCACATGCTCGCATCACAGCCTCTGTTTAACCTCCTGAGTTGAAGGAAACATTCTACCAACTTTTCATCGTTGAATTTTATCTGGTAACGTAGTCAGGCGTAAATGACCTAAAACCAGACGCAGCAGCGTAGACGATTGCGCTTGAAGTGACGCGTAACTCATCCGTGCAGCTCGATTGAAGCCGGCGTAGGTCCCACCCGGATCGCAACCGCTTACGCAATTGCACCAGGATCCAGGGTGATTTATTCTGATTGCAGAGTTGATCGAGAAAGCAAATTTCTTAGTTTCACAGCGAAAACACAAAAGACCACATTGAGATCACAGGCTTATCCTGCAATACAACTCCTTACGCCGGGTTGACGAGATGAAAGCGCGTAGTGTGGTATACTGAAGAAATTACGCAGTATAGCGACTCTTCATAGCCCTAAGAGCAATCGAATGAGCTTTAAGATGTTTTGTTTTGTACTTTTTTCCCACTTCTTCCGTGTTTTGAAAGATGCTTCATTTAGTAAATCGAAGATAACGGCCGATAACGGCAAGACAGCGTATCACGAAATTGACAGTACGGATGTCTCAGGGAACCCGTAGAGTTCGGGTTGTAGATTACGGAACCTAGCGTGGCTCCCTGCAACTCTCTCAATCGTCGTAAAAAAAAACAGCGTGGGAAGGGTTTGTTCTCTTCCACGCCGTATTTTGTTTTACTTGGACAAGCTGTAGGGGCACATTGATTTTGGACCGCTCGCTTAAGGATGAGCAGAGCCATGCTTTGCAAATTACCTCGTAGGAAAAAGTGGCGTCTTCCACTCCGTTTTATACGACAACTAGGGGTAGATGAGCACAGCCACCCTGGGTTCCGTAATCTACAACCCGAACTCTATAGGTTTCCCGTACTAAGTCAATTTCGCAAAATGGCTTTCATTCGTGAGATGACTTTCTGGTTGCCGGAGCAAACGTAAACAAAAAAGAGAATTGGAATTTCTATCGTGTGCATCATTTTGCAAAGTTTTTCTTGTTCATTTTGAAACTCTCTTATCCGCTGTATCCCATGGTTGATTTAGTTTTGGTTGTTTCAGTGGAAAAGGAGATTATTCCACTACGACAAAACAAAGTTGCTGAGTGTCTACCTACATTGGAGTCACTCGGGTACGAACTCCTGCGAAAATCACGACCAAGTTGGAGTTCAAATGTACTAAACAGCCGGTCCAGTTGGGAGCGAAACAAGCTTCTTACGACCTGGAAATTTAATCGTTCGAGAGAACGGGCACGGTTTTTCGCTCCCAGCAAGAGAACGTTGGGATATGGACAGGACTGAGCAATACTGACAGTGTCTTCAAGCTATCTAGATCTTTCCTACCACTTATTTCAGCTCTTATTCTTATTTGAGTTATGCTGATGCCAACAAATTCCTTTTAAAATGTCCTGACTCTCGTTTAGTGCACCACCGCTTATGTAGGCAAACAAATAAACAATCAAATACTCATCATCATCATCAATACTTACTGTTCGATCGCTCAACATCGGACGTCGAATTACGGCAGCCCGGTGTAATTGCGACCGACAAGGTGGTCTATCCATTTTCCTCAAGGTGCGCACTTTGTTCGCTCTCGCTCGGACATTGCTTCATCGCTCAACGGTTGTGTAATTTGTGAGCACCTTTTTTCCTTTGGATTTTTTTCTTCTTGAAGTAGACGTTCATGATTACAAATCTGAGTCGTTCTTAGCGATTCGCGTCTAGTTTACTTCACATTGTTGTGTGCCCACGAGGCTTTCTGTTCTGCCTTTCCTGTGTTCTATTTCTGTTCCGATGATAGACAGCGTTCTCGAGTTTCATTACTACATTTTATATTTCGTAAGATCCTTAACGCGTTATCTTTGTTACTGGTAGGAAATAGCTTCCACATAACTGACCAAATTACTCAATTGAAGAGGTCCGTACGTGTTGTAACATTCCTAGACACTAAGCTGGTCTTCATTAAGCTTTTTTTTCAAGATTAAAACTAATATCAAAGGCTTTATTTGACCCGCTTCACAGCTTGACAGTTCACCAGCTATACCATTCGTTTCAGGGGAATGCCTTTGGGCCTTTTTGGCTCTTCCTCGAAGCCGCAACCATTGACCAGTATCGACAGCGGTGGATACAAAGAAAGGAAAGAGACGTCCGAAAAAGATGGTCGAGGCACTGTTCTTCGTCTGGAAAATACCACTGTTACGATTGAAAAGAAGCTAGCTGAGGGTAAGCTCAATATTTTGACGACTCATATCTCACGAGCACATCTGGAGTGTTGGTATTTTTCTCTCTTTTTAAAAAGAGAGGGCAGAAGGGTGTTTCGCATAAACATCTTTCGACGGCTGATGCATGTTGTAAGCTGCAAAAAAGCAGGCGGCCAGATCACTCGTTTAAGACCTCCTCTGCAGCATAATTATAGTCGTTTCGAAAAAAAAGGAGAACAAATCTTATTCGAGTCTCATATTAGGACTTTTGGCACCTCGACAGATTTACATATGCAGAGTGAAAGGTACTTTTACGATTGGATCCTAATCGGAAGTGCTCTTGCCTAATGTTGATCGTTGTGCGTTTCATACCTTTCCGAACACATTTGTTAACCATTCTTTTGCAGTTGTTGTCGTTGACATGTACAATATTTTTATTCGCATAGTTTTGGTCTTTTTTGCACAATATCACATGCATAGGCATACTTGTCGCCCTTCGATCGTTGACGCGGAGCGGAAATCCTTCCTTTCACTTGCGAAAAACGGGATGCCTCTCAGTAGCGCCTAGTCCTCCTGTTTACTTAGCGATATCCATTTTCTGAGGCACATGCTAAAGTAGGAGGGCCTGAGAAGTTCAAAGAGCAATGTGTTTGGCCTTTTTCACTACATGTCTGATGGTCTTGATAGTTCCCTAAGTTTCATACTACTTAGACTGGTTCACTTTGCTAACTTCCCTATCACACTTGTCAGAAACATCTCAGTATCTTTATTGAATTTGCAAGGAAACCATGAACACATTCTTTCTTCATAAATATCGTTAGACCTCTGTTTCTAGCAGCTAATCAGTTTATCTACCAAGTATAACCCAGTTCACTTACAGAATGAAGCAACACAAAACTAGGTATTCCATATTAGAACGAGGCTTCGGATAAACCCTTAGGGTGCCATATCTTGGAAACTCATCAATCTCGAGTATTGTTATAGTAGTATACTAGATGCACCTACTATATAGTCAGGTCAAAACGACATGAAGCACGTTGTAGCTGTGTAAGCGGCTGCGCTCGAAGCGGCGCGGTGGAGATAGCGGTCGGAATCGAGGTGGGATCAACGTGAACCGCAGCAGTGAACAGTGGTAATAAGGGTGCTCATTCGATCCTAACCATTGCGCTCTTCCGTACCGCTTCGAGCGCAACCGCTTACGCAAGTGTACTGTGCTTCATGTCGTTTTGACTCTATCAGATATATATACACATACATATATGTATATATATATAATTGCATGTATATAAATATATAAGTATATATATATGTATAGGTACGTCTAGTTACACTATAAGATTCCATTTCTACAAAAATCAGGAAACTCAGCCGTTATCTGCCTTTGTTACAAACATTTGTTAGGCTTTTAGGTGGATTTGCCATTGTCTACCTAGTAAGCGACAGACACAACCGTCACTATGCCTTGAAACGACAATTCATAAATGACGATAATAAGCAGGTTGAAGCATGCCGACGGGAGTTCCAGATTGTTGTGGGTATTGTTGTTGCATCAAATATTTTTCGCGCTCAGCTGACGCTATTGCTTTACAGAGTAGCCTCAAAGGACACAAGAATATCGTGAGCTATGTGGATCATCTACTTGCTAAAAATAAGTCTGGTATATACGACTACATGCTCTTGACGGCATATTATAAGAGTACAAGACTTCAAATGATTGTTTATTTCTTGAATCTCTTAAAATTTCGTTTTTTTTTTCAGCAAGCGTCCTTCAACTTATGAACGATAGGTTATTAGTAGGACAAAGCCTACGATCCAGTGAAGTTCTATCAATTTTTTGCGACATGTGCGAGGCAGTTGCAAGGCTTCATCACTCCGTAACGCCTATTGTACATCGTGACCTCAAGGTTGTTATTTGTTATCTTTCATTTGGAATTTTCAGTGTAGAATGCACCATATGCTCGCGTCCGCTCTTACTGGATCTTAGAAAATCGTACCGTTTCTAAAATGCAGTAAAAAAACATTCTGTTCCTTTAGGTTGAAAACATTCTCATCGATGAACGAAATCGGGCAGCCCCTCCAATATACGTGCTATGTGATTTTGGGAGTGCCACTACTAAGGTAGGTGTTTTCTATCTTTCGACTGTTTTTTTTTCGCTTGCTGATTTCCTTAAACTTCCATTTCAGGTCCTCTCGAGCAATAACTATTCCATAAGTTTCATTCAAGATGAGATTGAGAAGTACACCACACTCAGTTACAGATCTCCAGAGATGATTGATTTGTACTGTGGCAAAGCGATAGGTAAGACAGTATATTGCGGTTTGGTAGAAAATAGTTTATCACTGGTTTTTTTTCGGATTTTGTTATCCATTTGATAATTTATAGCATTAATATAGCATTAAAGCTTCGGCTGTTTCTTATAACAATCTGTCGGTATGAGAAACAAGGGTTAAATGATTCCACTAAGGGTTATGATGTTAATAGTTTTACCCGTTTTTCACCACACTGCACTCATGATGACATTGAATTTCAGGTACGAAATCGGACATATGGGCTTTGGGCGTAATGTTATATAAACTCTGTTATTTTTGCCTCCCTTTCGGAGAATCTGCTATGGCCATTCAGAACGGAGCTTTTTCATTTCCTAATGAACCTCATCATGCTGATTCCATAAAAGCTATCATAAGTAAGTGTTGCACCCCAATTCTCTTTCGGTTTTTAAGTATTCCCACTACCAAAAGACGCTACTAAATTTTTTACCTTTCTACGAGAATCACGGGTCGGTATAGCATAGGTACGATGGGAAGGAGCCGGACCCTCCTCAGGTGAAGGGGGTTTACTTCATTGGGGGCAGCTCAAGTGATGAGGTTCTCTTTGCCTATCGTCTAAAAGTGGAGGGGTCCTTTTGCCAATCTTACAAAAGTGAGGGTGGTTGGAGCAATCGCTACGACTGCCGCATGTATGATTAGTTAGTGTTAATTATGTATTGGCATTATGGTACCTGCTTTCCTCACTTGAGATTCTGGCTGGTTTGAAAAATTCCGTCAATGTTATAGTTTTAGGAAACCGCTCTCCTGCGACTGGTTTTTGCGTTGGTATCTTAAGAGTTTAGCACCACCAAAAGTGCTGAGTTGAAATCAAAATTTAACTACAGAAACGGTAAAAAAAAATGAAGAGTTATCCATATATCGTTCTACGTTAGACTACTCCTTATAAGATAACGAACTAAAATAGCAACATCTAATAACCGTTTTCCTTTAATTGATTAATTCACGAGATTTTCGAGAAATCCCTTCAGTTCAATTGGCAGGAACTGATAGCCTTTCAAAAAGTCTGCAGTTTCGTTCCACTCTGATCTTTTAAAACTTTTAGATACACCATCCAGATTTATGGGATTCTAAGGACCGTTGAATGATAAAATTATTGCGGGGTTACCGAACATGAAAATCCGTCCTCACTTTGTTTTTTTTTTTAATTTTTCGGGTGTACTAGTCGTTAACTTCGTTCATACGATAGTCTTCTTCTTTGTCTCTCTCAGTTCTCAATATGCGAATCCCAATTCAAACTTACTGGTAGTTCTGGTAAAATTTACATAATAGAAACATTAGCGTATTTTTTTAGGAGATGATAATCTAGCGAAGGCTAGCTGCTTAGCTAATTTATTGTCGCTGGTGCTGTTTCGGGAATACTGAGCTAAGAATATATCTGCAGTGTTATCTCAAAGTCTCTGTCGTAATTATTTTGAGCTGTTAGCTGTTTTCAATACAACGAACAAAAGTTGGTAGTTATGCAGTAGACATTGTTGAAGACATTACCCTCTCAGGTAGTAATGATCTGAAGGATGCCCATACCAATGAATTGATGCCACTCTTCCTTTTATGTATTTAAAATTTCACCAACACATTGGACTGATACTTAGTTCTCATTGTGACGTTTGATTTTTTGTTGTTATTTTTCTCACTCTCATCAGAAGACTTGCTCTGCCTTAATTATTTTCTAATTGTTCTAGAATGTTTACTTGATGCCGATATTGAAAGAAGACCTACCATCTACCAGTGTTCAGTATTGGCATTTGCAGCAGCAGAACGACCATGTCCTATTCGCAACGTTAAGGTAAGCCCCTCTTGCCTTGTTTTGAAGAAGCTTTCTTACGACAGTGAAATGAAATTGCAGGGCTGTCGTAAGCCCTCTCTTTCTGCTGCAGTGCAACGTTTTCTCTCTGGGAATGTGTCGGTGCTCGAGGATGAAACAGAGAATGGAGTTTCTCACGTTCGTGCTCCAGAGCAGCGGAATGACCTTGAGCAAAGTGAGTTATAGAAATTCATTATGAAATTTGTCAGCGATATCTGTAACTTTGTTTAAATCTCGTAATAAACTTATCTTGAGGCTGTTATGTGAACAAATTGCAGACATGAGTCATGTTGGTTCATATCCGCAAATTAAACGTCTTTTTTTTTGTTAGGATCTCCTCGTTCAACGCACCAGGTTCACTTGCTCTCAACCTTTTCTTTATAACTTTTCTTATCTCTCCCTCTTGATGGTCTCTCACATACAGAATCTTATTTGAAATTCCCTTTTGTTTTTTCAAACTCAAAAATTTCAATTGTTAACGTGTCAAAACATTCACATGCTCAAAAAGTGATTATTGGGGTGGTTCTAATATTACCAAACTAAATATGAGAAAGGAGAAACAGGAAGATAATAATAAGATGGTTGATGCAAAAAAAAATTTTTCAACCCTATGGAGCAGAATTCGAATTTGGGATTAAGGAAAAGATGATCAAATAGATCATTGGTCGGGAGTTATCTTCCCTTGTATTGGCAGTAATGATAGCTCCATGATGGCGTTGTCTTCTGATCGCCAGGATATTGAAGAGTGTTTGAACTACCTGATTTAAGCTCAGTTGCTGAGTATTAACTCATTTTATATCTTGCTGTGGATTACTGTCGATAACGGTGGTAAATGGATGAAGGTCCATCCACGGATTTTTCATCAATTAGGAATAACTCTGTAGACAAACGCGGTACTCACTCACCCGGTGCGGGACAAGAGGTACCCGTGAAAACCGGCTGACCGCTCCTGTCCTCCCTTCGGCACCGCGCGCCTTCGCGTAATTACGGCTGCCGCTCCACCAGCTAGACATTCTCTACGACCGCCTGAGATCAGCTACACCCCGCCTCCCTATTGCTCTCTAATCAACGCCGCGCGCGACGTTCGCGCCGCGACGAAGCGGTGGATAGTGCGAATTTTGAAGGGGGAGTGAAGAACGAATTGCCGAGGTTAATTCTGATGTACGGATATAGTAAACTAAGCGCATATTATTGGGAGTAAAGGAGGGGAATAAGTAAAAAATTTTTTCAAAAAGATGCTCCAGGGAAAAGAATAACACGCATTTATTTTCAAACATCTCATAATTTAACACACTTCATGCCCTAAGTTTTCTATATAAACTAGCAGTGCATAAGTATGTGTTTGTCACGATGTCATTCAACGAATTCGTGTTCAACTTTCAACTGCGGCAGTTATAATAACAGCAACTTTATGCGCTTATTACTTCGTATACATTCTTTAAACTCCTTTCTACATTTTATCTTTTCAAAATTTTACATTGATATAATGTTTATGTAGAACAAGTATTGAAATATGCCAATATTTGACATATTTCAATACTTGCTTGTACGTCTTATACAGTTTTATATAATAGAACTTTGTATAGCTCTTCAAACTTCTTTCGTTTTATCGCTCCATTTCTATCTATTCTCTGCATAAAATCAATATGACAGGTTAGCTGTATTAATGGCGAACAGAGACCTTTGTATCTTCGAGGTATACCTTTAGGTACAGTGTATGTCTGCGAGGCATTATTCGCGCCCCGTTAATCGCTGGATGCCAGTTTTACCTAGCTAAATAAACAAAAAGAAATCATTAGAGAAAAAAAAGTAAAAAAAAATAGCAAAACACCGATCAGTTTGAAACATATCTCGCATTCCCAGAAATGGATGAGTGTTTTCCACCTAACAAGTCAAGACAGGATAATTTCATTTTCACTCGCATTTCTAAATGGCATATCACTTATACGAACCTATTTCATTCTTCCTCTCTTTTATATTAATTTACAAGCACACTTTATGTAGACCTTCAAACAACATCTAATACCAGGTACTTTCCTTTCCGTTCGACTTTAAAAGACATCATAGGAGCTGTAAGCGCGGCGGAAAAAAATCGTCGCAAGATTGGCAGACGCGGCGAAATGGGTGAGGAGGGTGGCGTGGGCGGGGCGTCTTGAAGACGTAGCACAAGAGGAGCAACCAGGCTACTGTAGCGATCATGACGGTATCAGGAGACGCGCGGTGCAATTAACGACGCTCATTAGCCTCCTGGATACGCGGCGGCACATCATACGGGTACCTCTTGACCGTTCCCCCTCACTCACCCAGTGACCGATTTCATAGTTTTTCATCATTATTGTGATAGGTCGCATAAAAGTCTAGTTCCTATCTGCTCGTGGTGGTCCTTGTTGTAGTGAATTCAATCAGGGATTCGAGTATACGAACTGCATAATTCGCAATGTTATATTGCGAAAGCTTCCTATACATTGGAATATATAAATTGGCGCAAGATTCCAATATATTGCGAAAAGGTGCTGTCGTCCAGCACTTCGCCAAAGGTCAACTGCCAGAAAGGAGCAAGGAATCTTTGGCAACAATTATCCGTTTGTTCACGCCGTACTTGTCGTGTGAACTCCAACGTTCAGCTATGTCCAAACTTCTGGAATATCTCAGTGTGTGCCGTTTGCTGCACTAAAGGAACACACGCAAGAGACGAGCCCATCATCAGTATCGGAGATTACACCGTCTACTATGCAATGCTGATGAAAAGAAGGTAGAAAGCTGGGCGATAGCTGCGAGGAACGACTACAAGAAGCTGGTGGAAGAATTTGGCTCAATTCCATAAGTACCCACGCACTTATGGCGATCGCTTAGAACAATAATAGGGACGCCTTCTATGATGAACTCGAAGCGTTGATATATAAAATACCTATCTAGCAGGTGATCATTGTCGGAATCGACGCGAACGCGAAGATGGGACTTCGGGAACAACCCGCGGTGCTCAGGTGGCAGGGTTCAACCCTTTTAACGCCTGATGAGCAGCGCAAGTGGAGGACTTTCAAACGTTAGCTCAACTACGTTCTCTTAAAAGCATTATTCTGTCGGATATCCGAAAATATAGAGCCGTGGACATGGGATTGGACGTGGCAAAAGAAATGCTCCCGGTTCTAGGGCTGAAGAAGCTTGCTTTTACATCTGCGGAAACATGGTTCTCGCAATTCTGTGTTTGCGTCGTCAGCTTAAACAAGATCCTTAAAACGAATGGAGATCAAGAGTGAAGGAGTTTGAAAAGGCATGAAAGGAAAGGAACCCGAAGAACTCGAGCACATTCATAGATCGACATATGCGGTTAACGAGGAACCACCGACCGAGTCGGGGGTTCTGTTCTGTGTTCAAAAGATGGAAGATGAAAAATCTACTGAAGTTTCTTTGGAATAAGCACAGAAAGGCTGAAATATCTTCCTCCGTCTGACATTCATGAGATGACAAAAATCATCCGTTCAATTTTGATAGATGAAAGGATACCTGACGCATAGGGACACCCTATCATAATTTTCCTCCACAAGAAGTTATCTGTCACGTATCACAGCAATTATCGAGGAATCTCTTTCGAGTCTATGTCAACCTTCCCAACCCGATCTCCTCTATACAGGAAGATTGGGTTGGGAAGGTTGGGCAGAGCAGCGTTCGAGAACGACACAGTTCGGCGAAGATGCGGACATTAGCGTCAGGGGATAATATTAGCCCTCCTGTTAAGTCAAGTAAGCAGTCATTGCGGTAAAGAGCTCTCAGGGATGTTATACAATCTTATCATTCATTCGTCCGTAAATGGACCAGATAAGTAATATTTATTCTAAAAGTTATATAAGAAAGCGATAAGAAGGTTAATGCGAATAAATGTAGAGCGAAGGGAATTCAATTTCCTCTTTCCTCGTTAATGTTGTACGATGTGTGCGAATGTTTTTTGGACTCAGAAACGTCAGATTTACCTTTCTTTATGTTGGAGTTTGCATCAGCTGTCTCTTTTACGCTCAGTGCTGATCGGACAAAATGAAGAGTGCTCGAAAGAGTTCATCCTGGATTTCGTCTATTGTTCCCATGTGAAGTTATTTTCCAAAAAATATTCGATTAATAAGTTGTGTGGCTCCACTCTTATCACCGTGAGCTCTGTAAAGGAGAAAGTATCGCATTGACTTGCGGTTCGCCTTTGAGTCTTATTTTTTCCCCGCGAGCACTTGCCGAGGTTTGGCTACTAAAAAAATTATGTAAACCTTTAAGCAAACATCCTTCAATTCACTATCGTTATCGACGGTAAACGGCAATTCCTTATCACCACGAAATTTGGTAGGTAGATCTTTCATCACTATGTACGGTCTTCAGGCGGTTAAAGCCGAAAAAATGTTGCGAACATATTTTTATTGCTGCTTGATACACCTTTGTACCCTTAATCTGGATGGTTACTCTGTGTAAATTACTAACTACGATTTCCATCCCTGGTATTCACGTTATTTTAAATATAGCCGATCATTTGCAAATATTGTTTGAAAAATTTGTTGATATAAAGTGGGAAAAACATTCGTGTTGTATGATTTCATGCAGAAGTAAACATCGCCGCCTACTGCTTCTGCTCTTCGTATTTCATTTCCAATCTCTACAATTAACCAATCGATGCAATTTGGGCAACATTGGTTTGCATATACTAAATTCTGTGTTTTTTCAATTTCCGTTCTCTCTCTTTGGTGCTCCTTGGATCACTTTCGTAGTATCTAGGTTCTTTAATTTTGTGATTCGACGACTACCTGCTAGAAATCACTCTTATATCATGCTTTTGCTTTCTGCAGAGTCCCAGAATTTTCAACATTTACTAAAAACTTCGCAGTAGAGTTTCGTTGCCGCTGGTTGAGAGGCCCTTTCTCTTTTATAAAGCCAGGAGAATGTTGGTGCTGTTAATGAAAAGACAAGATGTGAAATATTCTTTTCTACGCTTTCATGATGTTATATATTTTAACACAGTGTTTTTCATGCTGATTATTCGTTTCTATTTGATGTCACACTCAGACGTTACGATCGTCAACCTTGCACCTGAAAGTTCTCTTGGGAATCCAACGGGACTAACAACGTCTGTCCAACCACGGTTACGTCCAAAGCCTTCCTTAAGTACTTGTCCTGTTCCGTTTGTACTTCAAGATCCTAAGGTTTGAAATTTCTTTTTGTTTAATGTCGCAGTAGTTCTTTTGAATAAACTGTCATTCGATGTGGTTTAGCATCTTCCTTCATATGCAGGAACTAATGAAGAGGGCGTGTTGTGTGGTGATTTGAAAAGTGGTTAGTTTTGCTCAAGTTCTCGAAATGTGGCTAATGCTTATCAAAATTTATATTGATCTGATCTTGTTTCTTCTATTTCAAGGCGACGCCCCAAGTAAGAAAACGAGCATCGCGGAAAGTACTGCGATTCCTTCTGATTTAGGTTTTACTGACCTCGGTATGCTGATTTCTCCTTTTCTAATGTCTACTTTTCTAATCCTTGTACTGTTCTACGGTACTTGAACTCACTAACAGTTCCACACACTTCTGCTAAAATCTTCATTTTTTAAGAGGTGACCATACCTTCTCCGGAAGTACAGAATAAGCTGGCTGCATCAAAACCAGTGTCCAATCCAAATCCATTTGAACAATTTCAAAACGGTATGACTTTTGTGTTGTTTGATACGGCTGACAGTTGGTCACTGGTAAATGCTCACCTGGTAGGAGGAATATTGGATTAAATTTAAATTATAGCATTCCTTCTTCTTTTAAATGCTATTCGCGCTGTTTTCTTTGTAATGTAACAATACCAAACAATCTAACAAATGAACGATGTGTGTAAACTAGGTGTCCATTATTTCCTCGGTGTCTTTTACAAATCTAAGGAATCATTTGTAGACTGTCTATACAAGGTTAAATTTTGGGGATGGTCGGAAGTTATACAGCTTATATTTGTTCTCTAATGGTTTTTTTTTTCAACTAACCCAACTGTAAAAGTGACGTAAGAGAAGAGGATTTCATTTCCAACTGTTGTTTCGGCGAGCTCAAACTCCTCGAACTAAAAACTTAGCACAGGTCGTTTCGTTGCTCTGGGCACCACATGATCTTCATTTTGTCTTTTCGAATTGTCAGCCGTTAGCAAAGAGTCTTCGAGCTTTTGGTCGAACTAAACATAGAGAAATTTCTGGTTTGCTCTTGTTTTTTTTTAATAGAAAAGGAACCGAAGAACTGGATTGAGAACATTTATAAAAATAGTGATTAGTCCTGCGTATTTTGATTTTTAAAGCTCACACATCTTCGAAAGTTACAAGAAAATATCGGGTTAAGGAAGAATTCTTGGCCTTTTTTCGAACTAAAAATGTACATAGAAGAAGAAAGTAAGAAGTACATCATCAGAATGTTATGTACCATTCGGTGGTGGATCATTCTGACCTTTTAATTTTAATATTTCTTGTTCCTCAAGCTATCAAAAAAAAAGTGTCAAGTGGATAAGTTGAAGCATTTTTGGTACCATTTGTTTTTTGAATTTATGTTTGAAATTTGAGTCAGTAAGGCCTCTCGAGCTAGTGCCCACTAGTGGTGCGCTGGAGAAGAAGAAACGTTTGAAAATACTACTCAACGTTTGAAGTGGCACATTACGAAAGGGAGTTTTGACCTCAAGGACCGAGCACAAAGCTTTCGACCAGGTTGTTGTGGGTTGAGGAAACATTCGTTTCTTTGCAGTTTCTTCTAGAAGAAAGAAACTGCGGCGAGCTAATCTATAGTATACTCTCTGCTGTTGTTCCTCTTGACGCCGCCAACATTTTTTTTTACCTATTACTCACGACGTTTTTGATACTTCATATTGTTTTCGCTATGTTTTCTTTTTTTACTGCTTTTTTTTTAATTTTTTAAAAGCTTATTCTGATTCGCTCAACGCCTATGATCAGCTCCGGCGCTTTCAGCATTTTGATTTTATGCAAAGGGCATAGGTTCTGCTGCTGCTCCGTTTTACTCACTTAGCACTCCATTCTGTGATCTGGAAACAAAACAATCAATGACATTTAAAAAATCAAAATGTTAATGTCATGTGAAGCGAGAAATTCTCTTCTTACTTATGATAGATACATAGTAACATTCTGCCAGTGTTTTTGTACCTCCATATGTGTTTTTAAATCGAAAAAACGAGAATTATTCTCCACCAGTATCAAAAACGGGGGTAGTGAAGTCGGTTAGTGTTCCGCTGTTGCCGCACGGTCTATGGTTTGAAAAATTGATGATTGACAGTGCAGATTTCAAACTTGAAATACCTCTTGAAATATGTTTCGACCAAACCTAGTCTTTATCTGTTCTTCTGTCTTGGCGGGTGTATTTGGTAAGAGGTTCCGCTGTGTTTGTCTGATCGAAGGTTCGAAACTGACCTAGTGCCAACCATGCCTTTCATCCTTCCGGGGTCGATAAATTGGTACCAGACTTTTTTGGGAAGATGAAAACACTGACTTGATCTTCGGCTAGCCCCAACTCATTGTATAGGCCATCACACGTTCCAAAACCTCCACGATTACGAATTGCAGTCCATGGCGCGTCCCAAGTAGACTGACATGCCAGACATTTTAATATTAAAAACAGATTTCTCTCTCTATTCTATTGGTGCTAACTTGTCAAGCCGATGTCATTTTAGAGAAACAACGGTGATACTTCACTCGCGTTCATAATCCGAGCTTCTATCAATTTAGTGAACTGGACTTGTGCTTCTCTCGAAGAGTCGACGTCGTCGACAGCGTCGCTACCTGCGCCTGGAAAGAGTGCGCCATTGACTGTACAGTCTCATCGACGAAATACTAGCGACACCTCGCACATAATACGCAGCGCTTTCAAGTAAGTTCTTTCTTGTGATTTCGTGCTTATTAGCGCTAGTTGAACATGATTAGTCCCTGCATATTATTTCACAGTCGTTCTTTCACTTTTCATGTTCACACTTTTTTTATTTTCATTCTTTGCAGACCATATAGTCAGTGGAAAAGTGTAGGGCCGCTGTCCTGCAATCAAACTTCACTCTCTAGCCTAGGTCTGGATAACATTGCTTCAGATAGATCAGAGGTTGAAGTGTTGTTCATTTTTGATAGTTCCACTAGTTTTGTAGCATATAAAAGTCTGGTTTAAAGGATTCATGGAACCCTTTTCTCGCGGCTCCTTTCGGAAGCAGACAAACAATGGATGACAGTCACTTTGGGAAGTGTTTTGATGAATTACCACGGAAGGCAGAAAATGAGAAAGGTTTGTTGCGATTATTAGTCTTTAGAAATCTGTAAGGTACACAGAAATGATAGTTTTTGGACCTCGATATCCATCTTAAAATGAGTGGTCCAAGTGCAACTCAAAGAAGGGATTGTGACACACGAGTCGAGACAACCTGCATTTTATTTTATTTGGAGATGAGATTTAGTTAAAATAATTAAATTTACCTAAGCAAGTAAATTAAAGAAAAGTAGCAGGTGCTAATATGTTGTATAAAAGACAGATTTTGTTGGTACAATTTGTGGCAGCTGTTTATCTTCAGTACAATACCAACTTCGTTTCCTTTTCTATTGTCTATCTGCACGCTGTGATATCTGTATAATAAATACTGGTGTGTAATTCAGGATCAGAACTAATGAGTTCTTCTTGCGACATCGATCAGTGTTCCATTGATTCGATGGACCCATTTGGTGCTGCACCATTTGACGACTCGTTTTGTTGCCAAATCAATTCTGGTATTATCAATTTCTTGTTGAGAACATTGGTGGGCATAAATCATTGCTGTTTGGCGTCGTTATGAAGGACATGTTCAGAAAAAGAACCAGAACTTAAGTGCCGTGAACGAGCTGATGCTGATTCTGTCGGGTCAACATCAGATTTACATCTGCGTGCGACGGTTAGTTGCGTAAAAACGAAACAATGGTGAAGTCACTATGCTGAAAAAAGCAACATTATCTGCCACACTCGTTTCCTCATAGTCTCGGGTTTTCTTTTCACTCCACACTCTTTAGGAAGAGGATAGCGAACAAGATGAACAACGAATGGTCGCAAGGAGACGATTCAGCTATGAGAATATTGACGGAGTTGGTGATGATGCAAGCAGTGACAGTCGCGGCAGGACGGACCACGACAGTACTGATGAAATCAGCAAGGTTATTCAGTATCTGAAGAATAAATGTGCTGTAGAAATCTTATAATTTCTTTCTTGCATCTAGTATTTTGTTCATTTATGTTCGTGCATATTTTATGTTTGCATTTTCAGAACATTTTCAGCATTTTCAGAACGAGCATTTTCAGAACGAGGAGTCTTCTTATGACGAATTTAACGTTGACTGTGAGTCATCACAACACACCGATGTAGCCGGCGTCGGAAGTGATGACGATGGTGTCGGTAGTCGGCCTCTTCTTGAAGATGATGCCCTTGATGATGACGAGGAGGTGAGTACTATTTTGTTCCGCCAAAGTTTGGCCATGAATGAACCCTTATTTTCCTGGATCATTCACAAGATGTTATTAGCTCATATAGGCAGCATCTGTGATAGATTTAACCAACACTTTCCTACTTTTCGCACATATGTGGTTCCCTTTGCCTTCTTACCATATGCTCGTTCTTTTTTTGGAATTTTCAAATACGTCCTTATCCCAGACAAACATTAAAGTTTGCTATAGGACGAGCACTTCTGGAATTGTAACGTCAGTCACGTTAGGTAATCCTTTCCTATATATAATCATCACGTCTGCTTCAATCCGATTTTGATACTTCTGAAACATTACAAATAAAATAGGGTGCGCAACCATTGCTTTTCAAAACATCTAGTTCCCCATTGAATTCTGCATAATATTGTTTTCCATGATAAAGATATTTCCAAAGATAGCATTCCAAAGAACGTTCAGACGTCATCTATGAACAGCTATCAAAGAAGATGGAAATAAGACACGAGAAATGTTTTCAAATCCCGCTAACACAACTAATTTTAGGAGGCATTCAATGGAATTCCACCATCCGAAGACCAACAACGGCTTCAGGATGCCGTTAATTCGCTTTTCGTCGATGCAAACGTTGAGAATCCTACATGCAAACGTAATACAAATCCATTTCTTGTGTGTGCATCTGACGACACTCCCAAAATTTCTCCAGTATTGGTAAGTTTTTTAAAATGTATTTTTATTCGTTCGTGCTTACATAAAAAATTAAATTCCAAACTTCTTTTAGCCACCAGCTATTGGGGCAACAATGTGGACGGAAAAAGATAGTGGAATCATTGATTGCTATGATGTCGCACAGAGAACATTTTTCTGTCAAAGGTATCGGTTCCAAACGTGTATACTCATTAAATACAACGCTTCTGCATATTATAAATATTTGTTTATTTGTTTTATTTCGATGTCTGTTTATTTCTCTGTTAACACAACTCACTTCTAATCCTTTCTCGTCTTCCAACTTATTTTTTCCTCATTTTGTTGCCAAAAAATGACGGAATATTGTTAAGGACTATGCTTTAAGGTCTAGTGTGTTGAGTAAAGAAATAATGCTTGTACTCCATGAATTATTCAGTTAGAGTTTATCCGCGTTTCTGAGTACTCTGTTTAGGTCAGCGCCACAACAGCAGAATCCTGTTAGCTACATTTATGCTCCTGCCACGCTGCCTCGGCAGGCAACACCTTTGACAGCCGCACCTCGCCCTTCTCCGAGACCAGGAGGGAATATGGAGGCTCCCTTGGTGCTTGGTGGTACCCTGACAATGACCTCGGTGAATCCTATTATTTCTGCAATATCGGCAGCACCTCAACCGGTCCTTGCTCAGAAACCTGCTCCAGTTCGTGTAAATGTGGGTGGTTCATTTGTTTGGAAGGACTTTTCAATAACACATGGCATTTCATTATTCATATCATACTTCAGATCATGCAACAGGTGCAAACCAATGAACCACGAATGCCGCCTGTAGTTGAGAAGGATGCGCCATCTATTCCAGCAAAGCAATCCTTCCCCACTTTTGCAGATACAACTGATGTACGTTCTTTATTTGAGGAATTTTCAGTATCAGTTGTATCTATTCTAGGAACCGAAAGCTAATATCGCTGGTCCAGTAAAGAATGTTGGGCCTAGCTTCATAGAAGGTCCTAAAACTCCCAAACCGAAGAAAAGTAAGGAGAAGGACAAGAAACGGTTAGCTATGTTTACCAGTTAGCGCTTTCAGTAAATTACGACTCCCTTCAAGGTGGTACAATTTGGTGTGAACACTAAAGGGCTTCGAATTGTTCAGGATTCGTAAGTAAATGTCCGTTTTTCAACAAAAAAAAAGTCCATTCAGTATATTTTTCTTTACAGCTGAATGATTTGGACCGATTTTGAAGTTGTTATTTACCTTATTATTAGTTAGTTATTATCTTGTGTGACATTCTCCTGGTTATTAAAATACGATGAATATGACAGAAACACTCTCGAAATCAATCGAAAATATGCAGTCAATATGCAGCCTGAGCTCTTTTCATCTTGGCCTGCCGTTGCATTTGTTTTAAGTTATAGTTTTTATTTTTTGCTGGAAGAGGCCAATGAACACATGGCAGAAAACACTTCCACAATAAGAATTGCACGATACTTTCTGGAGCACTAGCACACAATGGACGTAACGGCAAAAACCTTGAGTTACTTTCATTTTGGGACTGGGATGCGGAGAAGATATTAAATTTGGGATACATAACAACATGTGAATTGCATAAAATTTGGAGTAAACTTGTAGAACACTGTAGTTTGACCGAATCTTACTTATACTGGTAATTCTGGTATTTTTCCACATCTCGTATATATTCATGAATAAGAATTGAACGTATTGCTACTTCGCGAGGATTGTGGACTGTAGAAATTGATCATAGGTCAGTGGAGTTAGTGGAATTTTTTGCTAAAATTTGTGAAAGTGAGGACCAAACTCTACTACACGCAACTGAACCTGCGTGTAGTAGAGTTCGGTGTCCATTCGAATATTGAGGAGCTATGGTGTTTGTCAAGATTACTTTTCCCTTAACCCTACTATTAAGTAGTGTTGCGCTACGGAGTATTGACCCTTTTAACCCTTTTTAGCAATAGGTCTGCACATGCATACGGCTAAATATACTAACAACGGTAGATTATAATTGAACAAAAAGCTGATTGTCAGTCAGAAAACGCTTTCATTTGCCATCGTGCATAACGTAATTTTCTTGATTCTTTCTTGATTCTTTAGCGCGCGCTCTCTATGCCCTAAGATCATGCCGTTCGCTCAACCCTGTGAAGAAGTGAGAGCAAAACGCCTTTCGTTGTGCTAGCTGCTTTTTTCTCTATATAATGTTATAGATTCTACACAAATGTAGATTTTAAAACACTTGCTATAAGTAATAAGTTTGATTTGAAATCTCGTTTTTGAGAAGATAGAACTTAAAATGTCTTTTTTTTTTGAAAGTCCGCGTCCGAAAAAAAGACTATTATTATAGTCGGGTCAATACGACATGAAACACGAGTGTAGTTGCGGTGCATTTGCGTACGCGCTCCAAACGGCGCGGCTGAGGCAGCAATTGAAACCGAGTTGGGACCATCGCAAACTGCAGCGATTGGTGGTGCCAGCAAGGATTTCACCACGCTCCTAGCCACTACGCTCCACCGAAGCGCCTCGAAAGAAGCCGCGTACGCAATTGCGTACGTGTTTCATGTCGTTTTGACCCTACTATATGATAGAATACCCCATTCTCTTCTTGATATGTATGCATTTGCCAGAAGGTTAACATGCAGTGAAGAAGAAGATTATATTAGTTCTCCTTTTTCTTTTTGTTTTAAAATAGCTAATTATTTATGGAAACTATATTTGAAACAGAGCTTTTTCCGAGGTTTTATTAAATTAACGAGTGCTATACTGCGATTTACATCATGTTTTTCAGCGTTGATATACCGTTCAGTGGAAGTGAAGTAGAAACGGATGGAAGTGAAGCTGAAATGTGTACAAGGTAAATTTCCTACAAAAAGAAAGAAATTTCACAATCTTTGTGGATTTTGTAACATTGAACTGGATTTCGAAAACAAATCTATTGACATTACCAATTCAATGCTTTGCAGTACATCAAGTGATAAAACAACTTCGAAGAAGAAAAGAAAATCTTTTGGACTACTTGGATCAAATCCTTCTGTAGCTCCATTGGATTTGAAAATGTCGAGTGGTGCAAGTTCTGCTTTATTGAAGAAGTCATCAGGTGAGCCATTGATTTGTCTTGTTCATATCAATGGAAATCTTTTCACTTCCTATTATCTTAATATTACTCGATATTATTTTCTTGTCAGTTACCTCGTCACTGTCTATAGTGCATTTAGAATAATTGTTCACATACAGATCTTTCTGAATGTGAAAAAAATGATATTTCGTTCAGTCAAAAAAGCGTCTTCATCCGCGGTTTCATCGTCTCGGAAGGGCAGCAGTGGAGCATTAAATGCGAGTTTTATCAACAGCTCATTTCTTGCTGAAGATCTTGACTCTCCTCCTAAACAGCACACAATTCGCATGTGAGAAAGTGAAGAGAACCAACTCGGATATATTTTTTAAAGGTTCAAGTTCATCATGCCTGAAAGGTAACATGCTTCTCTTGCTAAGGCCCTCTTCTTTGGTATTCATGTATTCTATTAATTGTTATTAACCATTTTTATAATCGCCTATGTTTTTTGTTTCTAACATACTATACCACGCGGAAATTGTGTGCTAACGAAGACTCGCTTTGATGAGAAACTTCGCCTAATTGTGGTTTTGTAATACGGTTCTTTTAGCGGTGGTCTATTAGTCAGTTACAGTTTTTTGCATCTTTCAAGAAATCACATCCTGTCTTCAGTTTGCTGTGCTGATAACTGCTGCTTTCTTATTCATCTTGGTCTCATCAGGACTTGTATCCCACGTAGCATCATTTTTCCTACTCAAATACTGTTTTGTCCAGATCAGGCAGCGCTCTAATATTCTTTTTCTGCTTCATATCTTAACGAACCACTATTCTGTTGTGGTACTTGTAATAATGTAATAATTCTGCTAAGATGTGCAATTGAAATAGGAAACATTCAAGCATAATGTTTTGGATAAGGGTAGTGAGATTTCTCATATTTATTTGTTACATGTATGTGTATCTTCATATGTGATCTGTGAATGCATCAGTTGATCATAATAATCATCATAGACCGTAGTCTCGTACTGCTTACACATTTTATGATGCTTTGCTTCTTTTTTGATATTCAATCAGTACCCTTAAGCTTCGTCTCTGACCATATACCGCGTACTTGTCTTCGTTATTCGAAGGAACGCATTTCAAATTTATAATGAATCAATCAATGTTCTGACATCATATCGTATCAGACACCGATGCGAAGTGTCGAAAGATCTGCGATTGCTATTGCGTCCGAATTACCACCGGTGTTGGAATTTTTTGTGCCTAGTCTATATACAATCCCAACGTATTTCATTTCACTTATGCCTGCTTCCTCGTGTTCAAAGGACACATTTCGTTGCCCGTTTACTTGTGTTTAGCTGTGAATACACTGGCAATTGTGATCATTTTCTGCGTATTTATATCATCTGATCTGCTAATTTGTATCTGTAGACGCTTTAACGAAACTATTTTAACTGGTCCATGTAGTTATGTTGCACCCTACATAAATGTTCACACATTATCGTCGGATACATTGTTTTGTTCTTCACCTCTGTAAAATTTGCATGCATTATTAGGAAGAATTCGAAGGGTCATCGTCTTGTGTTGTGACCTAATATGCTCGAGTTCTACAACTCCACCTTGGTAGAACGCTTCTTTGGGATCTGAAAAATTCATCTTCAAAAGTTCACTCAAGGAAATATCTGAGAAGTAGCATGCTTGAGTATCCTTTACGCTTCTCAAGAATGACTTACCTGTATATCCAGTCCTATACACTCCAATAAAAACTTACAAGCTCTGAAAGTGGTCTCGCTTCGAATAATCCGCGTGACTTTAATGTGAGACTTATCATAAGTGGTATTGGGCCACACGGACAGAATTTCCTGGCTGCTTAACATAGTCTTGCTCAAATATATCTCTGTCCACCTCAGTGGTTCTAGCAGCTTTGTCAAACAACGCGGTACAACGTTCGAGCGTGAATGTGTGATAGATTCCTTTGACGTTACGTCGCTATATTCGGACGTTTTAAACGACGTCGTGATGCTGGTTAGTCACGAACTGCTCAGCAGCACCAGGTTTCATTAAATATGTACTGAATCAGCATTAGGCAGACCATGACGATAAATGAGTGCGTGAATTGCCCTATTTTAAGATGGTCGAAACAATACTGCCGACAATAGAGGCCAAGCTATGGGACGATATATGGCACCCATTCTCGCGATTGTTTTCATGTTTGAATCGAAAAGCCTATTACCACTTTTTCAGGGAAGGTTGTTAGTCAGGGAGGTCTGCGTACTCCAAGTGAGTGATGGGACTTACTGGAAATGAAAATTTCGAACCTACATTCGTGTTCAGAGGTCGGCCGAAAATGGACATGCACAATGTTCCACAAGCAATCCGAACGCTACTGGTTGGAAGGACTTTCCTTCACTATCAACGGCCGACGATGCAGATTTATTACCCCGAGTACGTGATCAAAGTGAGAAAATAACAATTTTTTAGAGTCCAATCACCTTTCAAAAATATTTTAGTGAGCCGTTGACATCGGCCTGTGGAAATGTTATAGCGAATGCTCTGCTAAAGCATGATCGAGCCATGCTCGAAAACCTGCGGGGACCCTCTTTACACGCCTTCCTCCTATGCTATCGCTACATTGATGATTGTTGCGTCATCTGCTCGACACAGGCTGAATTGGACACGTGTTTCAATCTTCTGAACGGGCAGTGTCCGTGCATTAAGTTCACGAGGAACAATCGGCTGGCTTTTTGAATGTGCACATTTGCTTACTGAATGGAATGTGGAGGACTAAGAGAAAATCTAGTAGCAAAATATCCCAATCCTCTCTCTTCCATCACAACCCAGCAGAATGAAAAACTAGTTATAGGTAACATGCACAGGACTGCGGCAGGAGTGGTATCGAGTAGCCTGGAAAAAATATGGTTTGTAATTCTAACTCGTAAATTGGCATTAGTCAATGGGTACGCAACCGGAGAATATGTTGCTCGACAAGCACGATATCCCTCTCGAAGATCAAACGTAGTGGACGGCAAGATACCGTTCTGTCCACCTTATCTATCTGATGATATGGATCTACGAAAAGCGGGTCTAGCGAATAATGTGCAGGTCTTGTTATGACGATTACATAGGGGAAATGGGACTACCGCTATGTATTCAGATGAAGGAGCATCTAAATCTGCTCGCAAAATCTAAACTTTCCATCACACTCGGAGCACATAATATAATACGTCATCAAAACTCCAAAATAGGGGTAGAAGTTACTATACTATCCTTCGAGTCCGAGTTCATAGCACGTGGAACACTAGAGCCGTTTTGGATCTGTATAAAGAACAAGCCATTTTCAAAGCGTTTCAAAAAAATTGACGATTGAGATTTCTAGTCGCAATAATTCACGAACATAAGCGTGATCACGCTCAGTTGTTTCTGGTAAACCAGAAGACGACATACGTTTGAAACAGCCTTTGTCGAACTGGTGTTCCCAACGATGCGACTTATTACATACCACCACGAGCTGCCGGTCATCGATCCAGTGTTTGGAACATTATATTCTTTAAGGAATGGGATGGTCCAAAGATTTGTATAAGTACTTGTACATAGGTATTCTTCCTTTACTGTAGTTTTTTTTTTGTCTTCTTCACATTTTTTGCTCTTTGTTGCCAAGAAACAAATTTGAAATAAATGATCACTCATGAGTTTGAAGTTGATGTCGAAGCAAATAGAACTTCTATTGTTACTTACATGCTTTGTCGTGAACTTTCAAAGTGGCACATCTACTTCCAAAACCGGTGCAAAATCACGTACCCAAACTAAATAATTTAGGGACTTGAAATACGTGTATTCAGAAAAGTCACGGCAAAACGATGCTTCATGCAAATCTTCTTTGTTGTGATAGAGAAATATATTTTATGCTCATCACCAAAATGAAAATTCAGGTGAAGAATCTTTGGAATTGTATCTTTCTGCTGGACACTTTTTTGAGTTCCTCTGCTAAAAGCTACGATTTTTTTTTGTCGTTTGACTGCTGCCAAGACCGAGAATAAAACGTTACTGCACTGGCAGATGGATAGAGTAGATGGTTTTTGTTTGTTTCATTTCGTGTCTCCATTGGAATCCACAACAGGAAAGGATTTAAATAATATTATGTAAGGAAAGTATCTCCTAAGAACTTGTCGATGCATCTAATACTTGGATTTTGAAGTTTTTCTGGAATTCGCAAAGGCAAACGCTGAACAGTTGGCAGAAAGCTGTGATATACAGTAAAAGCAGAATATCACACTGTACTCAAAGAAAAAGCACTTACTGTGCTTCAGTTTTCTAAAGAGACACTTACTTATGTAAAGTACACAAAGAAGGAGACACCAAAATGATAATTCTAAAGATCTCCTAACACTATAATTCAGATTTATCCAGCTATTGTAAAGATGGTGACACGATGGGTTATATAGAGATCATAAAAGTTAAAGGTAACGTATCATGAAAATATCGATTTGTGAATTTTTCTAGACTTTGGAGTGTCGATTACGAGTATGAGCGTGATCGCGTTCGATTTCATCTGAAAAATAGCGTTCTTCGTCCTGAAGTCCTGAATAGCGTGGGAAAACTGGCCTATGTTCCTACGATGTATTTTGGAACTCATAGGAGGAGCGAGCGGTCAAAAATTAGTGAGGTCTCTTCAGCAGCCTAATTACTTGAAACCAATGAACAGGGTGATGAGGGAACCGGAGCGTGTAAAAGCGTGGTGGGTTCTAACATACGTCGAAGGAACTAAGGCCGTTTCCCATGCAATTTCTCAGGACAATTAGGGAAAATTGAGCGTGGCTACGCTCACAATCGTAATGTACATCCTGAACTTTATGTTTCACATACGAGAGATCCAAACATAGAAGATTTTATGGTACTCTGCCTTCAATTAAGGGTATCACTCCACGAATCTGAGGTGGTACGTATTTCAGGTGGAGTACTCGTACAAGGGATAGTAGATTATGGAGAGCGAGGTGATTCCGTCCATTTCTTCCTAATTGCCGTAAAAAACAGCCCGGAAGTTACGACTTCGGGCGTTCTGGTGCACTATTTTCTACGAGGAGTTAGAATGGAGCGCGCCAGCCTTGCGCACGCGCCGCATCTTCTGGGCCGTTTTTTAGGCAATTAGGAAGAAGTGGACGGAATCACCCCCTCTTCGTAGTCTACAATCCCGTATACGAATACTCCACCTGAAATCTGTACCACCTCAGATTCATGGGGTGATGCCTTTAAAACAAATATTTCTGGAGTCAAGAAATAGCAGCGAGCAGGAAAAAAAAGGGAATTGCAATCGAGTTGCATACGACGAGAAATTCACTACGATATCATTCGACTTCTCATCTAACAGTATGGTAACCTCTAGCTACTGAACCGAAGACCGAAGACCTTATCTCAACGAAAGCATCGTGTTCAGATCTTCCACACACTGGACGTATTTTCTACAGCGAATTGCACAATTCTAGTGGCTCTGTGTTCTCAGAACTGTAGATGGAGGAACTACCCTTATATGAACTTGATAATCTCAAAAACGTGCTCAACAATTTTTTTTTCGTCGCAGCTTTCTCTCTCTTTCTGGAAGGAAGGCATTGAGGAAGGCAGTTCATAATCAAACAAAACTTTACAATGCCGGTTAAAAAATTAAATTTCATTACTTTATTATTTAGATCAATTTTAATATAGTTTATTTCTTATTGTTATCTTCAAAATCTTCAAAAGTTTTCGAGAAAAAAATAAGTTGATGAATGCAGTTGGATCAGCTCAGATAAAGAGTGAGGCGGATGTGAATATAGTGGATCTGGCAGAGAAGAAAGGAGGTAATGATAGAATTTGGCGGCTCAGCGCCTTCCGTCCGGCAGCTTTTTCGAATCTTGAGCATATTGATCTACCAGAAAAAAAGATAAAATACCCTCAAGACTCGAGGTCGCGAACCGTAATCGCAAAAAAAAATTCCGGCGATAGAACATTGCGCTTTGCAATAGTCAGCGTTTGAATGTTGTATCTTTGATTTTTTTTGTTCAAGGCCAGAATCATATAATGAATACAAAAGCGAGGAGCCAAATGATTGCTGACGTAACGAAGCGACTGTCTTTGATGTGGGGTACTGTAGACGGCAGCGGCGACGGCCGAAGTCGATGTTGGTGGGTGATTGGCGGGTTGAAGAGTTCAAGTGTTTAGTCAGGTGCAACCCAACCCAAACAATCGCACCTCAGTGGCATGGGGGGAATCGAGAAAAGAGAATCAGAACGATGTTTGAGTAGAATAAACGAAAAAGAAAACGTTGCATTATAAAATACAGGAGTTTTTTTTTTTCTTAAAAGAAAAAATGCATACGATCAACGAATTAGGCATAGGAGCCCGTTAAAAAGAGGCACAAAATTCTTCAAACGTTCTCACAGAAAATTAGCCGTTCATATGATACTTTCCCACATTTTTATGATGCAGGAATAAAAATAAATGTTGAAATGCTGCAGTCTGTTTAGGAGACTTCCGATAACGGGAGTGAAATACCGTTTGAATGCTGAATGAATGAATGAATGAATGAATGAGCGTTGTCAAGTTACTTAATCCTCCCGAGGTCATTTATTCGTTTTATATAGTTAGTAAAACCTCTTTATTGAGTAAAAATATAGGTTGACTTGGCAAAAAACGTGGTTTCCTCTAGGAATGCAGGTTTTTTTTGACATTAATTCCATTAAAAAAAAGAGAAGAAAACAGAAATTTTGCATTTTTTGCATTTTTATTATTACTTATTTTTGTTATTCTTCATTATTTTGGTAAATGCAGGTGTTTTCTGTGAGAAAATAAAAATAAAAGTAAATAATAATAAAATAATCATGATATATAATAGTAATATAAATAAGAAAAATATTTGTGAAGATAAAAATGCAAAAATGATACATCAATAAAATAATACAGTAATAAAAAAATAATAAAACAATAAAATAGCAAAGTAACCGATAAATAAATTTGGTATTAGAAATAGAATTCATGCAAATCATCCGTCATCCGGGTACAATTGCATCAGTCACCACAGTCCCATTATCAGTCACCACGGTCCCATTATGCAGAGCATAGTGGCACGGTGCAGCGCTCAATAGACACTTCGCCGATGTACTGCTTTACATTCGACTAATATTAGCAGAGATTAGGAAACTATCAATAAAATCCTACTTATGGTTTGGATTTTTTAGAGCCCGACTTTTTTTACTTCGAGCTTTTAAAACATAATCTTAAAAGCTCAGCCTTTTTTAGAGCTTAATTTAGTCTTAAGCTTCAAGTAATGTTTGACAGCTACTACTTCTCGATGTGCTTAGCACAGCTATCGAATGGAATATGAAAGATCATTTTAGACTGGACAACTCGATATGTTTTGAAATAGTTCTTACTGAAAATTACGGTAAGTTCTGGTGACATATGTAGTTGAACGAAATAAGAATGTGTCTCAAAATGTCTTTCATTTTCTTGGACTCTGAAAAAGGTGACGATGCCGAAACGTAAGCCAGAATAAAGATCAATATTAATCTTTGTCCTGATTAATAGTGCACCATTTCTAGAGTGTCAGGATTCAAGCCATGCTGAACTTGGGAAATAAGAATAGTCATGATGAATGTACAGATTGTTGCGAGAAGCACAATTATTTCTTTCAACAAAATTATTTCTTTCGACAAAATTTCTCAGTGATGCTTCAGAAAATAGTCATATCCCTCAGAAGTCCATATCAATGTTACCACAAAGGAATTTAGTAATAGAGAAGGAAAACTACGCCATTTCCGATGGGTTTGGGGTTATTTACAGTTCCGGATAGTAGCAGTATCATTCTTTTACTGACAAATGGACCTATAACTTATATTTAGCAAGACGAGATCACACCCTTACCTTCAACTCTGCAAAACCGATCGTACTATTGTTTCTGTTCCTGTTCCTGTATTTGTGCCCAGACCCGCTATATGAGAGATTTTTTTTCAAATATTACTCTTTATGGTGTTGATTTTGCGCTTGGACGAGCATATATAGCCTTTTTAAAATCTGGAGCGTTCAGCGCTCTAGAAGATCCGCAGATCCGCAGGAACTTACTCAAACTGTGGCCCTCCGAATCGAAAAGCAGTTGAAAAAAAGAGACAAAGAGTTTTTAGAAACAATGGAGACACCACCAAACTACAAAATTTTCTCGAAGGGCAAAACAGTTGGAAGTCCAGTGTCCAAAAGACAAATTTTTCACAATGAACATTTTAAACTTACACTCATACTGTAGTAAACTGCTGCAGCTCCCCGAAATCCAGAATATGGAAGCAAGATAGAGGAAAACATAACGGAACTCAATAGTATTCGTTCCAAGACTAAAAAAAGGTTACAAAACTCAAATGAAGCTGCTGTCTGCAAACATTTGCTTTGCTTGACACTTTCACCTTCCATCTGACTAATTGCAAGATTACTCAGGTCATTAAAGCCTATCACTCTGTAACCCATCATTCCTGTAATCTCTAATTTTTCAGTAAAAATTTCAGATTGATCAATGCAATGAAAAGTTGGATAAAAAATCAGAATAGCATTGAATATGGATCGAAAACGAAATGGTAGTGACAGGGCATATTGATCGGCTCATTGCGGTCAAGCTGAACTGTCACCTCAATTCCGTTAATGAATTAAGTTGGTAACGATGACTCTGAAATAACTCTGGTCATGCGGAAATGTTCTACACGTGACCCACAGTTTATAGAACGAGTCTTTGCTGGGAACGTTCGTTTATCGTGGAATAAAATATCGTGGAACAAAAATTCGCTCACTTCAGTGTGGAAGTTCATCGAGAAGAGCATGTGGGTAGGAAGCAGCAAATTTGCGAAGTTGGGGTACTGTGACGACGAGCGTAGCGCAAGCACATATCTTATGAATATGCAGAAGCTACGTGCCCACGGTGTGCCTATTCGTGAATACGAAGCAGCTCTTCAATAGGAACCTCATCGAGGCCATTTGCCTTAACGCTTTAACATCGTAAGTGCATTTATTGAAAGTTTTACACGTGATGATTTTTATATTGAGCATTAAAAGAAGCCGCATCAAAAACGCATTGATGACCGCGTTGAGAAATCAGCTACATTATCACAGTTGCATATTTCAGTATAGACGTTTTTGGTGTGTTTATGTGGCGAAGAAGAGCACCAGGATCTAAAGCTAAGAGAGGGGCATTCTTAACCTCAAGTTTGAGCTTCTGAAAATAAATAAATAAATAATAATCTGAAACAAGAACAATTCCACTTTTTTTTAGAGATGTATTTTATATTACGTTATATCTTACAAGAACAAAACAGTGAATGAATGAAACAAATAACGCAAACAGAGCATATAAACTTTCGGTGTACTGAAAACAAAACTGAAAATAAAAAGATCTGAAAATATTTTGTACTGAAAACATTCCAATTATTGTAACAAGCACTTGCAAATATCAGTTTTGATGATTATACTACTATTTTCTTCCACTCAAAAAAAATTTAAAAAAGAAATCTGCGCAGATCGCATAACTCCTTTAGGGGTCTTATGAATAGATGTGATTTGCACGGATACCTACCTACCTCTTGGCAGACCTCTCCGTCCGCGATCCCTCCCTTACGAGTACGTACTTCAACAGGTTTTTGTGTGAAATCGCTTCAAAATGACCTGAACATGATGCTGTTGCGTAAACGGCAGCGCTGGAATCGTCGAGGAGGATCCAGCGATGGGCGGTGGATTCTCGCTAGTTCCTTCATCTCTTCGGCGAGAGCAGAGCTGACGATGGTCCCGCAATCGCATATTAGTCACCGGCTCCTTTTCGAGCGCTTCGAGCGCACCCTCCTGGTTAAGTGACTGATGATCTTTTTCGGGCTCTGCAGGTTCCGCAGGTATGAGGGACCCATCGAATCGGCACTGTTCCCTAAAGGCGGCTGAGCATTGGTGGTTGGCTACAGCAGAGTCTCATCCCAGGACTATAAATGTTACCCTCTGGATCCTCTCTGAAAATGTCGAGAACGACGAAGTCTTCCGCAGTGTCGGGACGTGGGCGTTCCAATCGGGGTTTGTTTTCAGAGATCGCGTTGCCTCTTGCGAAGCGAGCACAACAGCGATGAACAGTCCTAATGGTAGTTGTCCCCTTCCTCCATGGTGTAGTGGACTCCTGTGGTGGCCATTCGCAGAGGATGATGGCTTGAAGCTGCTCTTGTAAAATTAACATGGTGCTTAAAGTTAAAGCAAGGTACCCAGCTATGTGTACCTTTTGCGAAGACGCTTCGAGAAAGTTCCACATCTGCCAGGTGATACATCATGAATCGACCAAGACTTGAAGTTTCTGGAGCTTTCAAAAATACATTCTCGTAGAAAACGTACGAGTCAGTTTTGGAGGAGTAAAGATAAGGATTCTTTCTCCTAAATTGATCAGCACAGGGATGGTAGGTCTCCTGTTGTTTTTATCCCCTGTCTTATAGCTGAAGAGGTGCAACTAACAGCATCCCTCTAATGACTGTGATCCAAGGAAGGTAAGGTTTAGAATCTCTCCAACGTATACATTCTTCTTCGACAGATTCTTATTTTTAAAAATATATAAACACGCGCTTTCCACAAACCTCTTAGTTTTTGGAGCTAAGTTTCCTCCTTCAACTTGAAAACGTGACCATCAGGAGATGTTGTTTCAGGATTTCGTTTTTTTTCTTATCCTTAGGATAAAAATATCGCTGATTCCTTTCTAATACATCCGTTTCGGATTGCCATGTCTTTTTTCATGAGATTCTCTAGTTGTATAAAGTGATATGTGCTGGATTGAGTTAATGTCCTGTTCAGAAGCACAAAAATCCAATTGATAGCTTATTGGGTGAAAACGTAACTATGAGGAAACAAAAAGAATGTCGCCGTTTTTTTAGCGTTAAATTTTTCTTCTATTTTGCATATTGTGTTCTAATCTCCGATTATACAAAAACGTTCCTTCATAGGATGATTTTGTTCATGTATAGCAAACCTCGTAATTTGTTTTGTCGCCACTTATCAGTTGAGACACTCAGTTTGATTAAAATATGTTAATACAGATATTGCTTATCCATCCGCCTCACGACGCGTAATCCGCATGAAATCTGGAGGCGAATCACGTGTTATTTTGTACTGCCCCCTTACATCCAGCGGTACTCCTCAACTTCACCATTCAATGTGAGATTTTGCCAGGCCATTTGTTCTTTTTTTTGAAATTTTTAGATCATTCTCTAAAATTAAGGTGCTTTAACCGGTTCATGTTTAGGTTTGGGTTTTGTGCATCCGTCTTCATCTTCTTTTTACATAATGAACCATAGAGTCGCAGGTAAAGCTTACGCGATTCCCGAAATTTAACAGATTTGTAAGCAGACGAACTCAAACTAGAATGATTAGTTCTAAGTCCGCTTATCCTACGACTCACTTGTTGCAGCCGATGCCCGAGGATCTGCTTTACGAATTGCTACCACTGCTCGGCTTCGCAATGTGTGCTTCTAGTGCCTTGATTCTGGTGGTAATGAGAAAATGCAATGGTGCATTTCGTTTTACGCTATGGTTCGCCGTCAGTGGTTAGTTACTAAAATATTGCAGCGCATGCACTATGTCAGCTATGTAGGCGGTTGCGCTCGAAGCGATCCGGTGAAGGGTAACGGTCAGGATCGAGGTGGGGACCTTTGCTAGAGTCATTCTTCGCAGCAGTTTGCGATGGTCCCACCTCGATCACAACCGCTAAATTTATCGCACCGATTCGAGTGCAGCCGCTTACGCAATTGTGCGGAGCTTCATGCCGTTTTAACCCAACAGTACCCCAGTGCCACTTGTGCCTCACTTTTAGGAAAAGAGCAACTTTAACAACAATTTAGACAGTCTCATTCCGTTCCCTGATGACTTACCCCTTGTGTTTCTCGTGGGATCGAAACTGAGTTATTAGGTTCCACCTTGCAAATTCTGTATTGCAAGGTGGAACCTAATAACTCAGTTTTGATTCTCTTCCCAACTGTATTTCTATGAAATCAAACATTTTTTTGCAAAAACTTTGCTCCCACATAATTCCCTTTGTCTCTAGCATTTGAACCCAAATTTCAGAATGGAAAATTTCTATCGGAGGATTTCAATTCTTTCTTCTTCTCCGGTCCCAATAAAAGTTCTTGCTTCAGTAGGCAAGACATCGATATCGTCGAAATAAAGCCTCATGGTGACCACACCAATGCACATTTTCAGTTGTCTTACTATAGTTTTTGAACCAACGAATCTTGGTCTGTTTTTTTTTCTGTGGTTTTCGAGACTCATGTTATGGTTGTATCAAGGTTCCGAGTCAAATCGAACGATTCGTTGAGTTCGGTTCCGAATCGCCACTACTGACTACTAGACTACCATGTGCTGACAACCTTGTCGGCAATGATAAACAACATAATTAGAGCTTTCATATTGATTTGCTTCAGCTGTGGCCATGATTGGTAACGATCTTTATTAACAGCTAACGTTTCGGCGTCATTGCCTTCGTCAGAAGCTGGAAAAATCAAAGCTATCAGTAATTTATCTTCTCAAGGACCTCATCACCTGAAGAAAGCAACAAATAATCGTAACTCAATGAACAACACATCGGCTAGTGCTTACCACATATTTTGAGTATGGTAACGTATCAGACCACCACGTTCCACAATTATGAATCACAAGGGTTTTTTTATTGGGGACCTGACAGCAAGGCCCGTAGATGAAAACCTGCACAGATCTTGATACAGGGATCGCAATGCACTCATCCTTCCTGTTCATTTTTGGACTTCTGGCGGTAATTCAAAAAGCCCTCAGAGTTATCCGCGTTATGATCTCGGAATCGAAAGATGGTATTGTAACTTTTACCTCTATCTCGGTGTTTTGATTACACTTTCTATGATACGCTCCGAATCGGGTGGAGTTTAGATTTTGCGAATCCATCTAGGAGCTCCTCGAGCCAAAGGCGTCCGGTTTCCCCTGCATAATCGTCACTACACGACCTGGATATGATACGATGTACCACTCCTGATACCATGCAATCCCTATCTGTGCCATGTAGACAAACCACGCAGATGGGAGCTGTGCAGGGTCAGTCATGCGTACGATTACATAGCAGCTGACATTTGAGATTCGCTGGTGGTACCTCCACAACCATCACGTCTGTAGACTCGTTCTGTAGACCAACTTAGTGTAGGCAGATAGAATGGAATCTTTTGTGGACAATCCACTAGCACAAGCAGAACTTTAAATCTTGAAGCAACTCAAATTATAATTTAACAGTCTAGGCTTTCTAAAGAAAACACTGAATTCCCCTCGTTCTTGATCGGTTGCGTTTTTTAAAGTTTCTCTCATATAAGAGTGGACGTAGAAAAAAACTTGTTTTCAATTATTAATCTCAACTGATCCCTCGTTTAGTTTCACTTCACTATGCCTACAGACATGTTTATCACACAAACACATACTATATTTTGCAAGGTAATCAGCTCTCCTCAGGCACATGGAAAATCCCTTATAAATCAACGGAATCAGCTCTAACGAAGCGGAAAATGATAAAAGAGATTTCAAAAGGATTATGACCACACCAGAGCTGAAACTGCTCAACTATTTCTTTTTTTTTTTGCTGTTAACGAAAAAAATCTCTTTCAATTATCAGCTTTAAAAAAGAACATTTCAGATCTTCTCGCAGGATTAGCGACCGTTTACGCTGGATTCTTTGGTGTCGTGTTGACCATTTATGGGAAAACAGGAGAAGTACTTTCATATCATTCACTTCAAATAAAACTAGATCAAAATGGATATAAGTATGAGATAAATATAATGAATAATAATATAATATAAGTAATAACATATAATAATATATGAGATAAATACAATAAATAGTAATATAATTATAAAAACATATAATAGTAATGTATGAAACAAATATAATAAGTAAAAAATATAAATAATAACATACAATAATATATGAAATAAATATAATAAATAGTATTATAATATAAATAATAACATATAATAATGACATATGAAACAAATATAATAAATAAATGGAAAAATAGAGCTGAATTGAAACTTACGCAAGAATGACCGAAAAATTTTGATGGAAAAATAATATTGATTGCGATTGTTCTCCTCTACAGATGCAAAAGCCGAGCAAATGCCTTCAACGAGCGTTTCACGTATCCGCTTGGTTATTTTTTGACGTCTATCATTTATTGTTACTTCTAATGTTCTGTTTCGATCGATTAGTCTTCATGGTTATTCCGGTCGTTTATGCGAGGGTGAGGACAACATCTGTTTCTGTAGAACTCTACTCGAAAAGATTCAGAATTTCCCTCACACGTAATCCTTGCACCAATGGTCAAGAACAATATAGTTTTTTTAAAGGTATCACGTACTTACTTGAACTGGATTCTGGTGATCCTTCTTGCAGTGCCGAGTTGTGCTCTTATCGCACCTGCGTTTGCCTTATCGATTGAGGTAATTTTCGTCAAATCCTTGATTCGAAGCTAACATTTACAGTGCCGAAAATAAGCAAATAAAAATAAATAAGGACATATTTATTTCCTTAGATACTACAGAACTTTCTTTCTAACTTTCTTTTTCTTCTTTCTTTCTTTCTTTCTTTCTTCACATACTTTTTTAAATACTACTACAGAAGATTTATTTTAGGTTATCCGGTTAGCCACGAAGTAGCCTAGCTCTAACTGCGCCAATGCTGGATTGTTTTGATCCTAACAAACAGGGCATACGTATATTTAAAAAAAATTACGGATTTGAGATTTTCCAAGTAAAATGAATGCGCTTGATAACTTCTCTTAGGTCTCACTGTTACAGAGACTTTAACGTTAACGTTTGAACTTAAAAAAAAAAACTTCATACTTGAAATCCGTAGCATTAATGTTACAAAGACTTAAAATAGTGGATCGTTGACGAAAATGCTTTTCGTTTCACAACAATGATTTATAAAACGCTAAGAAATAATGTTCAGGTCACTTAAAGGCATCACTCCACGAATCTGAGGTGGTACGGATTTCAAGTGGAGCATTCGTGTACGGGATGGGAGACTATGGAGAGGGGGACGATTCCGTCCATTTCTTCCTAATTGCGGTTAAAAAAAAACGGCTCGGAAGATACGGCTTCGGGCGTTCTGACGCACTATTTTCTACAAGCAGTTCGATTGGAGCGCGCCAGCCTTGTGCGCCGCCACATCTTCCGGACCGTTTTTCTACGGCAATTTGGAAGAAATGGATGGAATCATCCCCCTCTCAATAATCTACTATCCCGTATACGAATACTCCACCTGAAATCCCTACCACCTCAGATTCGTGGGATGATGCCTTTAATTAGTGGTTTTCTAGATAGAGAATTTATTCCAAGCTAAAATTTTTACGCCGTGATTTTCAGTCGCTCCGTAACGACTCGATGGTTATTTCCTCGTTCTGTCGCATCAATAGCGTTACCGGAGAGGAATATTACGAAAATCATGTCATGGCTTTACAGTATCTGCCTATTATAGGTTCGTTCTTGATATTTACCTATGATCTTTTTGATTACATAAATCAAATGTTAAGAATCATGGAATCTTCCCCGTTCACCTTCATACTCAGTGACCAATAATTCGAAATGAATTTAAGTTTTGAATTAATTTCGAATTCTTCATCCGACACAGTCTGATTTCCCTTCAAATTCCTAGTTTCTCCGTAATAAATATTTTTAGGAGATTTTAACATTTATTCCCACTAGTCTCAGTCTCATCTTATTGATTTCTGTCACTGGCGGCCAATCCGACGTCATGGGACCCGTTTCACTTCACTTTACTTTTCTAGCGCCGTTGTACCCGTCTCTCTGCTTTCTCGAATTTTTCTCATATACGTACACACAAATACAGACGTGAGACAGACTAAGTCCGGTATTATATAGGATGATACTCCTGGAATCGGAAATTATCGTTTTTAGCCATCGCAAAAATATTTGTTCTCTATCAATGAACGTTTAGGTATGGGCTGCATCACATTTTCTCTAATTATTTTCGGAATTCGACGTCTAAAACAGAGTTGGTCGTATAATTGGTCAGAAGAGTCCGAACATTCAAAGCAGGTGAGCGTTCACGCACTCCATTGAGGTAAAAAGGGAACTACGATGCTTACTTTCCCCCATCTTCCTATTTTTCCTGCTTCTTATTTTATTATAGTATTTTTTAAGGACAAAAATGGTCCTATGATTTGTCTTCGTGATTCCATACTTAACGTTTTGATTTGACGAGATACACTTTCGTACATGCAGAGAAGTACCTATGAGCTTGAATGGGAAGCAACGTAAACAAATAAATATAAACAGCAACATAAACATAAACAAAACGATCGACATAGGTAGCTCGAGTAATAACACGACCGTATATTCCTTGTTCAGATCAATAAACTCCTTTTCTGCTTTTTTTGTACAACCTGAAGCTGGGACCTCTCTACCGCCACGAAACTGAGAAGAGTCATTGACTTCACAATCTCTTCCTTAGAATAGCTAGGATTTTTCGAGAACAATGGTAAATAAAAAGGACAAATAAAAGAAAAAAGTTGATCTCCAGCTTCTTTTTTTTTTCGCGACTTCTCGCATATTTCAGCTACAAATTGCTCGATACTATTTGTCGTGAAGAATAATTCATAAGCGTTTTTTTTTTCTCAAATTCAAAAGAGCATACAGAAATAGAAAACGTTTGCAAAATGGTTCCTGATATCTGAAAGGGACGTTTTTTTTCGCCAAAGGATAGTAATGTTCTGCGTTTTGAAATATTTTATTGATTTTTGTGTTCTATTGTTGTGATAAAATTAGACGTCGAGTCGATCGAGGTGTAATGGTGTTAAAAACGCATGCAACAAGGAACTAATCAACCAATGCACTAATGAACTAATCAATCAAGTCAACTGCGTAAATCGGTGCGCCCGAAGCAGCGTTGTTGAGCAAGCGGTTGCAATCGGGATGGGACCATATCTGCACCAGACAAAGGTCCCGCACAGATCGCAGCCACCAGCTCTACAGCGTTGCCTCGAGCGTAGCCGCTTACGGATTTACATCAGGCTTCAGCTCGTTTTGAGCCGACTATAAACGCAGGATGTAATTACTCTGTTTTCAGCTCTATGTCGCTTGTTTCCTGCGATGTTTTCTCATGGGGATTTCTGTACATATCCCACTACTTATCATTTATGAAGGTCCGGGAATTGGACAGTTGGATGATGCTAAAGACTTCGTCATAAGGTTGGTTATGTGTTAAAGGCAGCATACCACGAATCTGGGGTGGTACGGATTTCAGGTGGAGCGTCCGTATACGAGGTCGTAGATTATGGAGACCGGGGTGGTTCCGCTCATCTCTCCCTGAATCACTGCAAACAGCCGGCCCCCGAATGCTGTTTCGTACGATGCCTTCTGTTGCAGCGCGCCGCCCCTGCACGAGTGCCGTCCCTTACTGTCTATCGGGGCAGTCCGCATTGATTTTCGACGAATCGCAGGGCGGAGGCGGCGCAAGAGGTGGAGCGTTGCAATAGATGGCGTCGTAGAAAACAGCATTCTGGAGGCGGCTGTTTGCAGTGATGCAGGGAGAGATGAGCGGAACGACCCCCGTCTCCATAATCTACGACCCCGTATACGGATACTCCACCTGAAATCCGCACCACCTCAGATTTGTGCTATGCTGCCTTTAAAGAACTTTGAAGTTCAAAGTTTAGTTCCTTCTACAGTCATTGAACACATTCATATTTGATCAGTAAAAATCCATTGAAACATAATCCAGAAAGAAATCCAACTATTCTCAGTTCTAATGCTTTCACTTTCTTCGCACTATTAATGTTTTTGTTGTGATTAGTGTTAGAGAAACCATAAAATTACATCCATACATTGGATTGGCCAGAATGTTGTTATCTCACTTTGTAAGGAATGCAATTTTTCTTATTCTAAAAGGATTGTATCATGAAACTGGAATCGGTGATCTCTCCAGGAATAACTATGGAAAGTGTAAGGGTATAGTTCAGGAGTATAAACGGAATTGTGGATCACATTGCGATTGGTGCGGTTTTCCGGAAGTTCTAGAACAACGTTGCATCAATCGACCATAATTTAGCAGCCTTTTCTGCGCGGGAATAGATCCGGAAACTATGATTTTTTAGAAAAAAAAATCATTTCGAGTTCTTCTGCTTAGTTCTCTTAAAAAAAGCAGTCTTGGGACGATTGACTGCGTGTCTTCATGGATGGAAAAATTGAACCGAGTGTTTTTGCGGGGTAGGAAAGAATTTTCTAGCTATCCTAATCCGAACAACCAGAAACTATTATTTTTATTTTCTATTACAACTACCATTTTAAGAGATCTTGAAAATTAGTACAAACGCCACCGTTCCAGGATACCTTGCTATACAATTGTTGCCGTTCTACAACCACTATGGTACATATTGGCGATGCCTGAATTTTCCAACAACATCAGCCTCTTATTCAATCAATACGGTCAAAGCAATGAAAGAAAATGGCAAAGCGCCGGTACGAATATTTTTTCATAATTTCTTTAAATTAAAAGAAAAGTACACCATTATGGGTTCTAGATGATCCACCTCACAATATGGAGCACATGGACCCTCATGGAGATGCGAATCCATTCGGATCATGGTATTCATCGGCTGGAAATGTGACGGGAGAAGCCGGTATACCAGTGGGGAACGAAAGGAGCATTAGTTTTTACTACGAAAACAATAATTGAACCAAATGAAGGGACACGCTTTCACAAATTTGGAACACTTACGCCGTCTTTTGTACAGTATTAAAGGTTTTTTGCAAGGCTTCAGTGTAAATTTACAACTCCGCTCAACAAAATCTTTTCATCACTACCCCTAAGAACACTGAGTGATGATATGGTCGAGTCACAACGACACGAAGCACGGTGCAGTTGCGTAAGTGGCTGCGGTCGGTGCGGTGCGGCGTAGCGTAGCGGTTAGGATCGAGTGGGGACCCATCCTAGCGCCTCCCATCCCTGCAGGGTCCCACCACGATTTCAACCGTTATCTCCACTGTGCCGTTCTTCATGTCGTATTGACCCAACTATAAGATCATCGCGAACTGCAGCGGTAAGTGATCCCAGCAAGGGTCCCCGCGCGATCCTAACCGCTGCGTTCCGCCGCAATGCTTCGAGCGCAGCACTTCATACTATTTTGACCCGTCTAGATACAGCCCCTATCTGTTTAGTTTTTTTTTCTTCTGAATTATTGTAAATTTTTGAAGAAATTTCATTTAATGTGATGAGAGTGTTGTAATCTTAAACCGGTATAGTTCTTTGAATAAATAAAAAGATGTTCAATGGCTTTTCAATCTGCACCAAACATGATCAGCCTTATCTAATGAGTGAAGTAAGAAGTGAGGTAATGTCCACCAAATAATCGATGAGGCATGGTCCAGCTCTTAAAAGGTCGCTGAACGATATAACATTACGGTATCATCACTGGGATAATACTGATATCAGGAGGGGAAGGCATAGATGCAACAAATGTCGACAGATCGACAAGTGATACGGTAATTGATTAATGACTGACTGATTGATTGGAAATGTATGTTCTCATTGACGTTTGCCTTTGCTTTCATATTCTTTTTATACTGGAGAAAAAGCTTGGATATCATCTCAGATATGGTACACTTTGTACAGCCATCAGTGAGATCATATCCTCGCTAGCCTCGGTCCTACTGACAGGAGAAACAGTTACCACCTCGATCATATCAGTGGACCACTGATCGCCCCAGCAGCAATACCGTAGTCAGCGAGTACGTAAAACGCGTCGGTACAGTACAAAAAAGGAACTAACTTCGAGAAATAAGTTTTTTTTTTCCAACGGAAAATATTGTTAACGTAGATTGAGGGGGAAAAGCCATTTTAAGCAGAAATATTATCCAGTCAATGACCAAGACCTACAGAAAACTCACAAATTTCTTGATTAGTTGGAGTTGATGTTATTGGGATTTCTACAAATCATGAAGAAACCGCCACTTCTCTTTTTTAATTATATATTTTTTGTAATTTACACAACACGTGAAAGAATCCGACACACAACACATATCCTGTTCTACCATATACGAGAAGTGTGTATGTGATTTAAAATGATTTTGTATGTGATATAAAATCGGATGCATCTCAAAATGCCTAGTTACTACTACAGTAAATAGCAGCGAAATCTATCCAACGATGCTTCGAATCTCGATCAATATCGCGTAGATGTCAAAACTTAACTTCTCTAGTAGTACGTCAGTGCAGAAAACAACCTCCACGATGTGTTTATTTCAAAACCAAAACTGAGTTCTCACGCAACAATTGGATTGAGCGAATTAGTTTGAAAAAACCACAAAACAGAATAAAAAAGACAACACATGAGGCCTATATGGAATCAGTTGAGAAGTTCCACCATATACGAGAAGTGTGTATGTGATTTAACACCAAAACCAGGTCTTTCTGACGAGATCGACGTCATATGTAGAAGCTAGCATACGGAAAACACTGCGCTAGCTTTACTTACACAACTGGAGTGGAGTAAACAACTGAGTATATTAACCAGAAGTGTTAGCAGATGCAGGTTTCTCATCCAACATTTCAGAAATACGCTTAGCAATCGAGTACCTGAATAAACTCCAACGTGGAACGAAATTGATATAAAGTGCCTCAAAAATTACCTTCCGGTAGGGTCCATGTTAATGAAACGATGTTTGATGATACTTTCCAGTGTTGACCATGAAAACTCGCCTTCCTCAACTGATATATCTTCCATCCTTGCACTACGATCTACATGTAGCACCTGAACGGAGAACGATAGAGGAAACAGAGAAAAGAAAGCCGCACTTGGAAATATGACTACAAAATGGTAAAGCTGATATTTGAGGTATTATCTTTCAGCAAGAAGAACAGTGTAACGAAAGTTAAGTTAGCAATGAATTTAATTTTTTTAAAAGTGGTTAATTTCAACCTAGCGCTCGAGCGCTCACGAAATAAATACAGGGATAGAATAAGAATTCCGTTTTCCGCAGTTATAGGTAGAACAAAATGTTCTAAAAGTAGCCTCTCCAAGAACTGCTGAGGTATAAACGTGCCATCTTCTAATGATTGAACAAGGTGCTACAGTAAGAATTCTTGAGTGTTTAAAAAAAGACTTTGTTTTGCAGAGATAGTAATCCCAAGGATATCTTACAGAATACATATACAGAACCGAACTATATATGGTTCAAAGTAAAGTAATGTTACTACAAATCACAACACACTTTACGATTTTTTCCCAGTGTTTATATCAACGTTCTCGTATCAGTCAATTAACCCTCCTTATTTTGGGAGAAGATCAACAAGCACTGTCTCGCTCGAATTCACTCTCCCTCTCTTGCGAGAGTTAGTCTGCGTTACAGTATGTTGTCATCCATCGGCAGATCGAACTCATCGCTTTGAACTCGCTTTTTTCCCAATTATTCCATTAGGGCGAACTCTTTGTGGCTTAATCTGTGCCATTCATCATATTTAACCAGCGAAATGTTTCGTTTTTTCTTTAATACGTACTAATCGGTGCCTAGAGTAAGAGTCTTCATACGTATCCCAAATAACTATCAGAGATGTGAGAGGATTACAGACAGAAATGATTATCCTATCTATATCCATAATGAAGGCAGATACCAGTTAGTGAATAATCTTCAACATTAAGGAGTGGTCTAAGAACCCTGTAACCGCTGTTGTCCATCTTGTTACAATTTACACCACAAGAAAATAAGAAATATGATATGAAATAGCTTTTTTTTGTCGACTGTCAAATCATTCAGATTTCTCTGGAAGTTAATTTTAAGATCTTAGCTCGAGCTTACAGCGATATGACCCGTAATGAACAAGGACAGAACTTGTGCTTTTTTTTTCTCGAAAATCTTAACTTATGTTCGATATCACCATTATTTTAGAGAATAAGGAAGGATCCATTTCGAGGATCATTAACATGACTACTGCCTAAAAACAATTTCATAGTCTGGAGATCAAAAAACCCATTCGCACTAGCTCAAATGTAATCTCCCACAGAGCGTTGTGTAATGTTATTTTTACTCGATAGCTTCATGTAAAAATGCACATTTTTGGGTCTGTTGGGTTGTCGATTTTTCGAGTCTACTTTTTAAATCTTGCTCGTTCTTCGGGACTTTCTAAGTAACGATGGCAAGCGAACGCTGCGCAGACTAGATCATGCGTCGCATTGCGGGCAAGCTCAGAGCTGTTCTCTTAAATCTTATTTAAATCAGTGAAAAATCCAATAAGGCAATCATTTTGTTTTCTTGTTTCGCTACCATATGCATTAAATGGGAAGACAAATATTAGCGAAGAATGAAAAAAAAAACAAATATTTCCTACCAAATCTGAATTCCTACCTCGTACTTACGTTCCTTACGCTGAGCTGCTTTCCAAGGTGGAAAAGAAACATCTCGGCATATTTTTGAAGGAGATCCGGACAGGAGCGATTCCTTAAAAAGATATTTCCGCGGTTTTTCATAAATAGGTGGGACAATTATGACAATCCGAAGACATGCAAGAATTTGCGTTGAAACCACTAAATTTCACTTGTTAGCCGATTTAGAAAACGATATTTAGCAAGAAGGACCACGGCTTCTAGAGAAAGACTCTCCTTGAGGGAAAGTAATTTTGATGACTCCAGGTAGTTAGAAAAGGGAGAAACAAAAAGAATAACATTCCCTCAGCTGCGAACAAACTGAATTAAGTCTCAACAATAGTTTCTGAGCAAACTACGATAAGAACAGCTAGAAAATGGCCAAGTTGTAGGACCTACTATAGAGTTCTCGAACATGTAAGGTCCAACTATTCCACACTAGGATCAAAACGACGTGAAGCCTGGTGCAATTGCAGAAGAAGTTGCTCTCAAAGTGGCGCAGACGCTTACTCATCTCTGAATGAGCTAACTAGGATCCAACGTAAAGTGCAACCACTTACGCAATCGTACCTTCAGGTCTTTTTTGTACAAATGTGTGTCAATGCAATAAATAAACTTCTAACTGTTTATGCTTACAAAAGGTTTTCAACGCAAAAACGAAGCGCTATCTCAGTCTTATTTCCAAGAATACGTCATTTCAGTGGAGAAAAAGTGTAAAATTTTGGATTTCAGCTTGGATTATCACATTACTTTATCATAGAAAGGATACAATTGGTGTGTATGTAATATGCCAAAAGCAAAAACAAGACAAGACGAAGTAGTAGGTCATCAAACTAGTTTCATGAACGGTAGAACAGATTCAGCTCCGTTTAAAGTCAGCATAACACGAAAGAGACGATGTTAGGATCCCTCCAAGAAAGATGGGGTTAGTGGAGTAGATCAGGAGTATGAGCGCGATCACTCTCAATTCTCCCTATCGGTCTTGCCGAATTTTCATACGAAGTACCCGACAACGTGCCACGCATGCGAGCGGAGGATTCCACATCCGCGAGCAACACGGACAGTCAATGCTGCCTCTCCCGCTCGCTGTCAAATGCAGCGCGTTTACCTGTGCTCACATACGTGCCATGTTGTTAGGTACCTACTCCGTTTTTCAGAACTATCAGGAAGAATTGAGCGTGATCACCTTCATGCTTGTAATCTCCACCACTAGCCCTATCTTCTCGAGGAGAGATCCCAAAACCATCGTTTTGTTGCCTTCTGGAGAAAAATGTAGGATATAAGTATTCCAGGCTCGTTACATATCCTTTATTACTTTTTCCTCAACACTAGTTTGTACCACCTACACCTCGATCGTACGTAAGTATCGAAAAATATTACTCTCATAGTTGTTAACACAAACTCCGTTGAATTTCGCTCTATTGCTTAATCGAAGCAAAATGAACTTCTGCTATCGTCTTTCTAAATTTTCAAACAACTTAAGGGTGGCACTTATTTCTTCGGAAAACTAGACGTAAGAATGAACAACACACAAAAACGGTACCAATTTGCATTGAGAATGATCCAGCTGCCAATCACCTCGAACTATTTTCTCGTCGGATATGCCAGCTGGAAATGGCAAGAGACGAGCGTACGAGTCGTTAGTGGCTCTGAAACAACCCCAATCAAACTGTAAAACCTAAAACTCTGTAGACTTGACTCGCATTATTATGTGCCTCCACCTGCTGGTTCCACTAGCTACTCAAATCAGCAAAGGTTCGAGGCAAGCAATTCCACTAAACCTTGACCTCTAAAATCTCCGCCCCCTGTCCGTAAAATAAAACAGCAAAATAACACAAGGAGAACATCAACCCAACTCATTAGGCTTCTGAAATTAAAGTTAATGGAAGTAAACAAATGAGAGTTACTGGGTCTTCCGGGGGACGGGGATGAAAATAAGGCATGAGAAAGCCGTTAATGTCAATTTACCCGACGCGAGCTCTATTGCGCAGTGACTTCAGTAATGGGGTAGAACCGGGTAGCAATGTAGAGTAAATTGGCACCCCATCGAGCACCGACCGTATCACTATTGTTTCACATGTGAATTGGAATCTCTCTATCATAGATACCACAATGACATGGAAATTCCCTTTAGCAAGAGCAAGCATAAATTTCATGAATTTCCAATTTCTTCCCATAGCTTGCTTTAAGATGTCATGTGGGGTGCATATAAAAGTAAAAGAAAGTTGAGATCAGGGTTGCACAGTTCCACACACTATATAAACAGGGTATACGACGAATTCTTATGTTAGGACGCTGAAAAAAAATAGAGGTCAAAGTTAGAATTCGTGTACGGGCATAACATGATTCAGGATCCGTTACGTAGTTCTTACAGAAGTTTAACTTCATCTTTACACAAACAACTATGGGGATTTAATTAAGTCAAAAAAAACGAAAAAATCACCAAATACCTTTCAAATTCAAACGTCCCCGCAGAAGTGGAAATGGAATCGATTATATTCCTTGCAACTTCTCGATCGCCCTCCTCCACTAAAATAGACATAGAAAGTGAATTTTGCTGTAATAGTGAAACAACATAGCCTGGCAGCGATTCCGGGCGCACATGTTGAGAATATGAATTCTTCAGAAAGGGTTCTTTGGCAGTTACAAAAATACCAACTCAAGAAACGCATTCGCAGATTCTCAAAAATCTTTATAAATTGATTTACCTAAATCCTGCTGCCAAATATGGATTCTATCTAATGCACGAAGAGCAGGCTATCGCTGGCGAGGTTTTCGCATGAGGGAAATTTCACAGTGAATGCAATGATTTTTATGAAAAAGCACAAAAACGCCAGGGATTCCGTTTTTGAGTGTAAAACAGACGATCGATCCTGTTGAGAAACATGGACAAAAGGGATTGGGATCAAGAAAAGGTAATTCTCAACAAAACTACTCATTCATATGTCAACGTTTGATGATTTATGGTTCTTTTGCTTGTGTGGCATTGGATCCTCCACAGAATAAGTGGGAAGTCATGCAAGATGTTGGCGTCACTCAGGTTGATCACCCATAGTAATTAAATCAGAATTAAGAAAGTTTACGTGACAGTTACCTTGTATATGATTATAACTAACCTCTTCCGAACTTAAACGCGGAACAAATGTATGTCATTATATTATGTCACTTGAAAACGAAGAAAAGCGAAAGTAAGAAAACAGAGAACTCACAAAATTCGCAAGTATGCTCGCTCTTCGGTTTCTGAACAGGGATAGTAACGTTCGGATCTAATTTCCTTCTTTTTATAGAGCGACGACCACCACTCCTATGTCCGCTAGGAACCCACTCGATAGAGAAATCGTTAGGAGAGAACAGCAGACTGCTGTCCTCATCATGTCTAATTGTTCCACGTTTCATCGAATTCCATCCCACTAAAATGTGTATGTTTCATGAACAACCAAATTAAAACCACACCATATATTTATTGAACATCGTGTGATAAAATTGTTTAAATCGGTGTAATGATGCGACTGCTTCGAAACGGCGAACTGCAGCGATGAATGGTGTTAGCAAGGGTCCCAATCTCAACCTAACCACTACGCTCCATCGCACCGCTAACACAACTGCACCGAGCTTCATATAGTTTTGGCCCGATAGCATATTACTTGAGAAGTGTAGCAACTGTCGTTTGTTGACCTCGGTTTTTCTGAGACTGACTACGGATGATTGGTGAAGGACGTCGTTGCGACGCTCGCCAACAACGAAACTTCTTCAATGAAGGATGTCATACTCAACCCTCACTAACGACGGCATCATTTCATGGGTGGTACGGACCGACGAGGCATATGTTTTACAAGAACTATTCTCACGAATACAACCGCAAAGATTCATGGCGATTGCGAAAAGAAAATCAAAGAAGCGTTGTCTGCGATTCTCAAAACATCAGAATTATTTCTAGTGTTCTCCGCAATCTAAACTAAAAATGTCAAGTAGAATAGAGATAGACTACATAAAACGAGAAATAAAAATGCAATGTTGGTCAGATTTCAAATGAAAAGATAAGAAACGAAGAGAAAATCAACAAAGTCACCGTTGCTAATAGCTGTGACCGATAAGAATCAACGACTGTGGCAAGTATGCCAATGACGGATCATTGATCATAGACATTGTCCTCGTTAGCAACGGCGATGAAGGAAAAACAGTGAATGTATAACTATTTGTTAAAATAAAGTCATAACTTCTGCTGCGTTCCGACTTTGCTGAAGACGATGACAAAGGAAGGCGAGCGAGAACCCACTTAGGGTGGATATTGATTATTGAGCTGGCCGGTTGTGAGGGAAGCAAATTCTACAATCGCCACCGTTGCCAACCAACATTTAGAACCTTTGGAGGATAAAATCACTATCACCTATTTTTTTCTCTTTCACACCAACGACGTTGACCATAGAAGTGAACTGAATGCAATCGCTGCGTGGTTTTCTTTCTAATCTTAGAGTTGCGTTGTATATTTTGTCGCTTCTTTTTCTTGTTATCCTAAAGTGATGTTCAAAAGAGACAGAGTTACACTAACGTGAGTTCAAACAATCAAGACACGATGTTAAAGTCCAAAAAGAAGCTTTGCAACTGAGTACAAGGTAGATCTTAGTGGTAAACGTTTCCAGTCATTTTGCGCTGCTCTTGCTTCCATTCCGTGTCATGGCAGGAACAGCTAATTATTCGACAAAGTTGCTTAACATCTCTTGTTTATCATACTCATTGGAAGAATAAACAAACTAAGCATATGCAACAAAAAAAAAAAACGAACTGTCAGCTGGAACATCATCGCGAATGCTGTCCCACTCGTAGCTATCGTCGGAGAAAGACAAAGGGCGTTTTTGTGGAGTCTTCTCCTCCAATTGCATCTGAAACATTAGAGTTGTAAATGATTAGAGCACATATACAATTAATAATAGACAGATGCAGACACGCTTCAGTACACGCTACTACTCCCTTAGCTTGGAGTGATAATGCGTGCTCTCGGATTACCGACTTCCGTCCAGCGCTTGTTGAGCGTGAGATGTGTTGTAGGGTGTGCTGTCGCATACACTACGCAAAATGCTATGATACAGTCGCATCAAAATGGCATGAAGCTTGGCGCATTTAGCAACACACCATGAATCTGGCGTGGTATGGATTTCTCATTGGAAGCTTCTATAAGGGGTCGCAGACTGCGGAAGACCATGTGGTTTCGCTCATCTCACTGTGATCGTAGTAAGAAACGGCATAGGAATCGCTTTATAGTCGGGTCAAAACGACATGAAACACGGACATTTGCGCAAGCGGCTGCGCTCAAGGCGGAGCGGTGGAGCGTAGCGGTTGTGATCGTGTAAGGATCCACGCTACCGCCACACACCTCTGCTGTTCGCCATGGTCCCACCTCGATTCCAGCCGCTGTCACCGCACCGCTTCCGAGCGCGGCCGCTTGCGCAGCGGTCCGTGTTTCATGTCGTTTTGACCCAACTATAGTTCTTATGAGATGCTCTAGTACGCACCCATATGTAGACATCCACCTCAGCAGTCTATTGATCAGTTTGACTTGAAAAGGTCAAAACGACATGAATCAGGAGTGTAGTTGTGGTGCATTTGTGTATGCGCTTGAAACGGCGTTTCCAGCAAGGGTTTCACCACGCTCCCAGCCAACGCGCATCGAAAGACGCCCCGTACGCAGTTGCGTACGTGCTTCATGTCGTTCTGACCCTACTATAAGAAGCTGTGTTCGAAGGATCGCAGTGAAGCTTGGGATCGAGATGGAACCATCGTAAGCTACAGCGATGATTAGACATCGGTCTCAAACCCAAGCTAGCGGTGCTTGCAAGAACCCGTTTTCGATCCCAACCGCAACGCCTCACCGCACCGCATCGAGAAGAACCTGTGCGAGAGGGGGGACCTCAAAACGGCGAAACGGACTGAATAGGATCCAAGATCGTTGAACTGGTGCGGTGCCAGAAAACAAAACTTGACATGATACAGATATTTCCCACGAAAATTTCTTCTATTCAGCTTTCATATCGCTACATTTTCCTTCTGTATTATTAACATTTGAAGGACTAGAACGCAATTTAAGTGAGAGCAGTGTGGCGCATTGAAGAGCCAATAATCCAAGGGCTATTAGATTGAAACCAGTCGCTGCTAATCATTTTACACCTTCATCATGTCGCTGGATAATTCAAAATGATTAGCAGCGAGTGGTTTCGATCCACCGACCTCTGGGTTATGGGCCCAGCACGCTTCCACTGCGCCACGCTGCTCCTGTTCTATAAATGCGCAGCCGTATTGGAGTGACAACACAAGTCCTTAATATTAATAGTGCGTTGGGGGAGAGCACCACTACCATCGAGATTGTCCACCACTGAATCGCACGCTTCGCAAGAGCAGGCACGATCCTCGAAGTCAGCTCCGGTCCGGACGGCCTAACACTGTGGAAGACTGTGCCAAAGAGGATCCGGAGGTTAGCAATCTCAGTAGTGCATGTAACCAAGCAAAAGTACTGAGGTGCCTCCAGATCCTCAGCGACAGAGAAGATGTGACTCAATGGATCTCTCATACCTTGGCACCCGACACACCCTGGTATCCACCTGTCAGGATCTCCTTTTCCGTCCGCATCGAAGAACGTCTCTGGGAGACCCGCTCACAGGAGGTGAGAGCTGAGTACTCTACGATTCCAGTTCATATCGTCCCGTGGTGCTCCGTCGAGGACGAGATCCGCCCGCGCAGGCCATATCGGAGATGGTCCCTTCTCTTCTGCTTTTCGGATTCGAGGAATGCTACACTACGAGGTGCTCCCGCAACGACACACAATTGCAGCCACCACTTACACCATCTAACTCCAAAAGAGAAGTTGTTCGAGAAAAACGGCCGAAACGAAATCTGGTGCACCTCCTTCATGATAACGAGTGACCCCATATATTTAAGGAAACCCATCAAAAGCTGATAAGGCTGGGACGGCTGGGACTATTCTTCTGACATAGCCGCTCTGATTATCACCTATTCCGCCCCCTAAGAAGAAAACTCTCACAAAGTTCGATGACATTGGTAGGTCGGTCACCGACTTCAACTCTTAGCCTCTTCAGACCTGGAAGAAGTGGATCGCTGCCATGCGCATTAGGTGAAACACCGCAGTGACTAAAAATAGCGAAATGTGGAGACCTTCCAGCTCCAGCTTCCAGATTTTCCAGACATGATGAAGGTGCAAAGTGGTTGGCGGTCGATGAGTGATATCGTTCCACTGACCTCTGGATCATGGGCCCAGGACAGTTCCACTGCACCACGCTGCTTTCTTTAACGTAGTTTAATTTCTTAAATGCTAACAAATCTGACTTGAAGTACATTTGTGGCAAAGGAAAACCGAAATAAAAGCATGTATTGAAATGAACACACTATAAAGTGCACTACAGAAACTACATAGAGGGTACCGGTGAAAGTAGTCCTTTTTTTCACTACGTGTAAGTGATTACTTAGGGTGACATTTGACTAGATAAAAAGTTTACATCTTTTTCAATTACACCAAAGTTTCTCTCAAAGAAGGATTTTCCTATGAAGATGAATTCTCTTCAGCGATACTCTTATTTATTGTTTACGTTTGTATTTACGTTAAAGCTAAAGCTTTCAAAATCGTCTCTGCAGCATCTTGAAGCTAGTGCCGAAACTACCAAAATTTGCATTCGTGAGGTAGGGCGGTAGAGTTTGTTGGGCCATACACTTTGGTGGATGATAATTACCCAGTGGTCACCCACGGCACGCCCAATGTAGCACAAAACCTCTAAAGAGTGTGTTAAAGCCAAAAGTGGCGCATCCCTTAGACTTAAGTGTTGGGGACTCTGCACAACTAGATGTTGATAGTGACGGTACTCTTTACCTTCCACAAATTACGAAACATGAGTATCCGATAGTTCTTTATGTCCTTTTTCGTTTACACAACGACGCAACATGCTACGGATGAGAAACGCGGGCAATTGGCAGTGCGTCCGCGATTGTACGAGTTGGGCAGGCGTTACACCTCTTCTGAGTCACATTTCTTAGATCCCCGACGCTGATCGACGACGAAGTTGCGTCGATGTATCGCGTAATGGGCTGCACTGTTAAGACACGAAAATCTACAAAGCTAGTGTACAAGCATTTTTCCGGATTTGTTTAGGAAACCACCCTTACACGCGTGAATCAGACCCCTACCGCCAACAACTCGTGCTGTCGCGGGTGAAATACATGGGATGGTTCCAACTACCATACTCTTTTGGCAATACCGGCTACAAATCCTTTGAGGGTCGTTCAGCGAACTTTTGAAGACACACAAGTTACACCGATTGTTGATTTAGTATTCTGAGACAGAGCTTCTTCGTAATTTCATATCGGTGGTAACGCTCAGTGCTTCAGGTCTGCAATTTTGTACCTCTCGATTTTTTCCTAATCTTTGCAGTAAACTAATTAACTAGCACAACATTCGTGGCTGCAAGGGCTCGTCTTGATTATTCTTCATCTTTCGATCTTCATCAGAAAGTCATTTTCCCCCAAACCAAAAACAACATTGTTTCATCCTTATATTTATAATACCTTCTTCCTGAGAACGTTCATTTTAGATGTAAATTTCATGATGGTATTCTTTGTTGTTTATTTGCGGTGGACTTAAGTGAATAAAAATGTACACGAAAGTGGTGAGCAAAGCAAGATGCCATAACAAATGCAGAAATGAAAAAATATGAGAATATCAGTTCAAGAAAATGAACAAGGAATGAGCAAAGTGTTTAGACAGACAATTAGTATGATATCGGTGCATAGTGGACCTCATAACTCTCCACTTTTTTGAAGTCGACGCAATCGCCGTCTTTCCTTCACGAATTTGGGGTGACGGCGGACGTATTCTAACATCTGAAAAGAAGACTCTTATAGTGTCCGATAACGAGAACATATTTTTGTTCTCGAAGGTTATAGGATCAGAAATGAACTGAGTGCGGAACGTTCTTTTGCATCATGTACAAGAAATTATGAAATTTCTACCACAGACCGTTTTTTACTCTTAAAATCTCGCCAAACGCCCTGGACACGTTCTTTTTTTTGGACAAAAACTCAGAATTTCTATTTTTCTCCTTTTCTCTTCTCGCTTGGACCATCAAACCCTTAGAGTTCAGTTTCAGAACTTTCAGAAGTTTCAGAAGTTTTAGAGTTCAGTTTGTAGAACTTTCCTCCTGATCCCTTCGCAGTAACTGAGGTTTGGTACCTGCGTTCCAAGTACCACGGCATCTATGTACTCTGCAAATGTAGCAACCAAATGCATCAGGACCACCATACTGAGCAGCTTAGTCAATGAATTCAACCCCTTGCTGCAGAACGAGCGACGAAATGAAAGCAACGCATAGGGTTGCTTTCATTGCTCTTGCACGTGTTTCTCGACATCCGTTAAATTTTACAAATTGAAAGCTTCCTATGGGGGTTACTAGAAAAGAAGAGCTTTCTTTTGTTCAATTTTTAATGCAGAATTGGTCCAGAAGTTTTTTCTTTCCTAATTATGTCTGATGATATCTAACGACTCACATCAAGATTAAATCGGAATTCGTAGTCAAAATGCTCGTAGAAACATGGTGCAGAATTCTTAAAGAGGGATTTTCGACTCAAAGAAAATCTCAGGGATTTTTTTACGGTTCTGTAGCGACAATTAGTCCTCCTCACTCTTCTAAATGACTAAAGAAATCGTGTTTAAAGGCATCACCCCACGAATTTGAGGTGGTACAGGTTTCAGGCGGAGTATTCGTAAACGAGATCGTAGATAATGGAGAGGTGAGTGATTCCGTCAATTTCTTCCTAATCGCCACAAAAAAAAACGGCCCGAAAGATACGGCTTCGAGCGTTCCGGGCGCTATTTTCTACTAGGAGTTCGACTGGAGCGCGCCAACCTTGTGCGGCGCCCAATCTTCCGAGCCGTTTTGTACGGCAGTTAGGAAGAAATGGACGGATTCACCCCCTCTCCAGAATTTACTATGCCGTATACGAATACTCCACCTAAAATCCGTACCACCTCAGATTCGTGAGGTGATGCCTTTAATGTAATGCCGCTGAGAAAAAAAATTAAAATAAAGTAAAAAAATAAAAAAAATGTGAAGAAGAAAATTTACTGAGTCACTAGTATTAATGAATAAAAAGATCGATTTAAAAAAAAGAAATTTGTTGGTTGTGGTTGTGGAGCGCCGTCCGACATTAATAACAATTTTTTAAAAATATTTTTTCTTTCAGCTTACCAAGTTCACCTGTCGTTTAAACTCTGTCGGATCAAAACGATAGTTTGTGAATTTCTTATGTGGTCCTCCATTGGTGGGATGATGGCCAGAATCTTCTGGATAGATGAGATGTTCCTGAAATAGAGAACGCTCAAAAGCGCTGAAAAATAACTAACATACAATGGACGTAACAAACCTTAGACGATGACCATGTGAAGTATTTCACTCCTCGAAGTCGAGCAAGATCCTTGTAGCAATTACGATCCTCGCAGTTGTATCTGGTGATAAATTATTTGCAAAATTCGCAGGAAGAACAAAGAAATTTAAGGAACTATGAGAAAAATTACGATTGATTTCATGAGTAAGACGTATGGTTTCATTCATAACACTAAACAATTCCAGAACAGTAAGTAGTAGGATTAACATACGTGGATAAGATCGATTGAAGAAAGAAACTGTCAAGCAGAGAGCGGGCGTGCGCAAATAACAAAAGAATGATGGTTTGATGACATTACATCATTATAATAAACCGGTACTTGAGCGCATGAATTCACTTTTTTCAGGTACTGGTAGGTCCTTTCAAATAGTTAAGCGATTTTTGAAAAGTTTCCAGCCTCTTCGTTCTTTTCTGGAGCCGCACTCGCCTCGAAAAAAAAAACTCATCTGACCCAAATAGAAGACAAGCGTTTCATTAAACAAACATCAATCTCATTCTCAGTACTTCTAGCCAGCGCCGAATGTGTTAAAGGCATGACTCCACGAATCTGAGGTGGTACGGATTTCAGGTGGAGTATTCGTATACAGGATAGTAGATTATGGGGAGAGGGGTGATTCCTTCCATTTCTTCCTAATTGCCGTAAAAAACGGCCCGGAAGATACGGCTTCGGGCGTTCTGGCGCACTATTTTCTACAAGAAGTCCGGCTGAAGCGCGCCAGTCTTGTGCGCTCGAAGCCGTATCTTCCGGGCCGTTTTCTACGGCAATTAGGAAGAAATGGACCGAGTCACCCTCCTCTCCATAATCTACTACCCCTATTACTATTACTATTATACTACTATTATTATTACTATTATAAGAATACTGCACCTGAAATCTGCACCACCTCAGATTGGCGGGGTGATGCCTTTAAGCAGAATGGGAGGAAGGTAGTGTGCACTTTCTACGTGGATAAGATCGATTGAAGGAAGAGTGTATGTCAACCAGAGAATGGGCGTGCGCAGCGGCAGGTGCGTCGCGTTCATTCGGTTGAACTTTTCCAGTGCTGACCATATGTACGATGACTTGCGGGGGCTAGCCGATGATCAACTCAAGGTTTTTATCCTCCCAAAAATATCTGGCACCAAGTTACTGACCTCGGAGGGATGAAAGACTTGCTTGGTACTTAGGCTGTTTCGAACCATCGACCGTGCGTCTACAACGGACCTCTAATCAAATGCGCCACACCCACCCCTTATTTTTTATATATGCATTTTATATAAATTTTTATATATTTCTGGGTGAATATTTATTTTTCATTTTCTTATTACTGCGGAATCGAAGTCGAGACAGGAAAAACCGTAGATCTAAAACCTAACGAATTCTTAATGATAAGAAGTACTCACAACTCCATTACAGCTGCCCAATCCGGCAAAAACAACAGATGAGTGAGGCCTGCACCATGCATTCCGATGAAGATATCCGAGTTATGAGTGGAATTAAGCTGAGCAAGGAAAGGAATACGTCTAAATGCAGAGAATAGATCGATAGAGAACACACTAAAAAAAGTTGTAGTCTCACTCATTGTAATCCACGACCTTTACTGTGAGGCCAGAGATGGTTTGTACTGTCTGGAGGAGCTGAAAGTCAGCAGTGATTGGGAATGAATAAGGAATATTTTTGAATTTTAGTGAAAACTATCTTCAGCTGTCTTTTTTTAATACTAATAGTGAGCAAAATCACTTTTTTCCTCGCCTTCGTTGACCTAATCTTAATTTTTAACATTTTCTTCGTCTTCACAGAATAAATTACGCTGTAGCGGTGCGAGGTACGCCCTAAAAACCAAGTTCGATTGATTGTGAGGGTATGCGCAGGGTCTCACGGAGTGGAAGCTCGCGGATGGTGGGAGCGGCAGACATTTCTGAGTGCACAATAATGTACTACAGCTGTTGAACAAGTGAAAAAAAGAGTTATAGCAGCGCTCTCATAACATTTCTGGTTTTACGATGGTAACAGTTGGTGGATGACATTAATATCGAGTAGTTTGGTAAGATGCTCCACATAAAGAATCTGTTCGTATCCAGAATAAGCGGTGTATTTGAGTTTTTCTTTGCGTTTAGCTAAGAAGAGGGGACATTTTCGAGTTCGTCGCTTTCCCAAAGCTACCGTTTGAAAGCAACTGCTGGGCTCTTATTGTTAGATACTTCTAGAATGGCAATCGACCAACCTAATCACTAAGAGAGTAAGAATACAACTTTTCGGTGGATCTGGTCGAAATTTTGCGAGTCCAGCTATTTCGCGGAATAGTTAAAACAAAATTTAAATTTGCGAAGCTGACAGATAAACACACTGCTATAAATTATGTCAGTTGCTTGTGATTAGCTCGCGTAGCGTTTCATAAATCGTGCTCGAAGGTATGTATTCCAGTTTCCAGATTTTTAGAACCGATTAGCCAGTGCGGATTCATGCATCAGAAGCTATAATTTTCGTCACATCCCACTTTCTATTTCGCACTTTTATTACACATCTTCCTACAAATTTCTACAGTATCGGGTGCACACCTGCAAAATGTGAGAAGGTGTTAGGTAAGAAAAATCGATGAAACACAAGAATGTACTAAATACAGTGTGTTTGTTGGGAAATACCAATTTTACACACAAATACACACAGGGCGCCACATATTTATGGCCTAAGTCAAAATGTGCCCAAAGATTTCTTGCCTAGGATCGCCTAGGACGCGCTCTAATCGAACTCGTTGTAGAAAATAGCGCGCCGGGACACTTCCGAGCGTTTTTTACGGCAATTAGGAAGAAATAGACGGAATCACCCTTCTCTCCATAATCTACGACTCCGTATAGCCATAGTCCACCTGAAACCCGCACCACCTCAGATTCGTGGAGTGATGCTTTTAAGAACCTCGTACGGTTATAACCAGCGCCGAATATGTTCAACCGAGTGATAGCCCTGCGATTCCTACCAACCACGGTTGTTCTGTGGTTGACACACGCATACTCCCTCTTCGTCCTACTCTGCTTTATGCAAAGAAGACAAGAGAAGAAAGTAGCGTTGAACTGGATGAGCACATTCTGTGACGAATTTAACGGAAAGAATAGAAGAATGAAGTTTCTGGAGTTAGTCAATCCGCTTGGGATGCACCAACGCGTTCACTTCAATTTAGAATTTGAGGTTTAGGAACGACAATGAATTGCGGGTGCTAGTCGATGTGTCAAGTCAGTGTTTTCATCAACCCATAGAAGTATGGTATGAAATATTGTCGATGCCGGAAAAATAAAAGGCTTGGTTTTTTTCAGGGCGGTGAGGGAACCCAACGATCGCGCAGTGGCAGCGGAACCTCTTATCAAATGCACTACACTCACCCCATAAAAAAGGAAATTCGGGAGTTATACGGATTAATCTCATGCCGCACACGGGCTCTGCATCCCGTCAACCCAAATAAATTAAGTACATAGAGAAAGCGTGAAATTTTTGGCAACAACTTTTTGTTTCGTAAAACTGCCGGACGTTGTCGACCTGAAGTGCTAGGGTCTCTCGCTGTCGACAGACACGATAGACAGCGAGAGGGAAATTCTCACAGGATATGGAACAGTGACAAATGGATGGATTCTATGTTGAGAAATAAAACCTACCTGCCTACTAAGCAAGTAAGCCAAAAACACACAAAAAAAAACAAAAAAAAAACATACAAAAAAAGTAGTTTTCAACATTGCTATAGGAAATCCTATGTATTGTTCATCGGTAACCTTCGATCAGACAAACGCAAATTATTTCTCCCTCTAATGGGATGGTTCTTGTAAATTTGGGAACGGTTGACAAAATTAAGAATAGTAACTAACATAACGTAATTTTGGCTAGTAACTAACTGACATTGGTTACTAGCCAAAATTTCTCCCCTGCAACAGGAAAGAAAGCTCTCAGCATGACTACGTACCATCTAAAAATAGTCTTACAGCAGTCTACAGGGTGTAATTTAAAAAAGAGTGAAGTAAATAAGTGGGAAGGACAAGTGAGTGCTACACCCAAGAAGTCGGAAGATGAATACTGTACTCAAAATAGTTTCTATTCAAAGGATGGTGTATTGAAAAAAAGAGGTTACAGAGCGCCTAGGAAATAACAAGAGGAAGTGAACAAAGGGAAATAGCAGCTGATCTTGATTGCTGGATAATCGAACGGAAGAAGTGAAGTTGGAAGTATTACCCAAGAAGTACTGCATACAAAAAAGATAAAAGGATAAAGAAGCTGCCGTATTAATTCAATTGGGATGCGCCAACGTGTTTTCACTGCAATTCGTAATCATTAAGGTTTTGGAGCTCGTGTTGGCCTATACAATGAATTGTGGGGGCTAGCCAATGATCAAGCCAGGATTTCTATCCACTCAGGCAGGTGTGATACCAGTTTTTCTACCCCGGAGAGATGAAAAGCTTGATTTGCACCAGGCCGGCTTCGAACCATCGACCATGCGGCTCCAGCAGATCTCTGACTGCGCTACACCCGCTCCCACCATATACCATAGTTGGTGCCAATTGCGGTCAACCGCACGAACGCAACGCAGCTACGCTCGCTTTTTTTGCTTGGCCAAACTCCTGCTTTCCGCATCCCGGCGCCTTCAATACCGACTATATTACGATTACTGCCGATCATATGACATCTATGAGTTCAATTCAAATATTCATATTTTCAAGAATTCAATAAATTCAAATGCTATGCGTACCTTTAAAGACTTTATTTAATTTTTCCAAGGAGAATAGCAATTAATCACTGGGACGAACCCCTTTTTAAGAGCACATTTCCGTGGAAAAAATCGCTTATGTAACAAGTTGTTACGAGGTGACTGTTGGTGGACAACCTGTAGAAGGTTAAAGGCATCACCCCACGAATCTGAGGTGCTACGGATTTTAGGTGGAGTATTCGTACAAGGGATAGTGAATTATGGAGAGGAGGGTGATTCCGTCCATTTCTTCCTAATTACCGTAAAAAAACGGCCCGGAAGATACGGCTTCGGGCGTTCCGGTGCGCTATTTTTTACAAGAAGTTCGATTGGAGTGCGCCAACCTTGTGCACGCGCCGCATCTTCCAGGCTGTTTTTCACGGAAATTAGGAAGAAATGGACGGAAGCACCCTCTCTCCATAATCTACGGTCCAGTATACGAATACTCCATCTGAATTCCGTACCACCTCAGATTCGTGGGGTGATGCCTTTAAGTATTTTCAACGAAGACGAAACGTAATCGAGTATCAAAGTGTAAACCCTTACGATCACATTTCTATCACAACGGAGTTATTTTTTCTAGTTAAAAAAAAGAAAAATAATATGCATAGGTTAAATACATATATAAATTACATACAAATATGCAAATATATAAATATAAATATAAATAAATATATATAATATAAGGCATCAATATTATTGACGCATCCGATCTATTAGAGTTTTCGTTCTCCGAGTGGATGATACATAGGCTAGCCCTTAAAAACTTCACACCAATTCACTCTTTGTTTCTTTTGGAGTTTGGTGGATCGTTAAGAATCATTTTAGCTTAGAAATTCACAGTAATTTTTCAGAAAAATCTCTTCTATATGTGCAAAGACTCCATAAAATGAAAAAAAATGAAAGAAGAGAAGAAATTCTATTTAACCGGAAGCGGAAGTCAGCCAGAGTCAACTGAAGTTTTTCAGGAGTTCGCAGCACTGGAGATAGGTCACATGAAATCAGGATGCAGGTGAAAGTATGTATTAGTACAGTCATAAGGTGACAAAATTGATCAGAGAGTAATTAAGTAGAAATGTTGCTAGGATGGCATGTAGATCTAAACAGTTCAAACGATCAAAAGTACAGCATCGTCAAAGCACATAACTAAAATAGTCTGTACAATCCAAAAAAATTTAAACAGACTTTTGGTACGATACTGTAACAGTAACCTAACACTCCAGAAAAATTTAAACAGACTTTTGGTACGATACTGCAACAGTAACCTAACACATTAAACCGTGCCAAAAATGCTACCATCATGCACTAAGCTCTTAATCCCTCAGGAATCTGGAATTTACCTTAAGCTCTATGATGAAAAGCACTAAAGAGTGGTTACCCAATGAAAACGAGTGTTTAGACGGAGTTCTAGCTCGTCTCTTCAAGAGAGAAATTAAAGGATCATCCCAAGCTTTTTCTTTCCCATTTATGTCTGATGATATCTAGCGACTCACATCGACATTAAAGGAGGACCCCACGAATCTGAGGTGGTGCGGGTATCGGGTGGTTTATGCCTATACGGAGTCGTAGATTATGGAGAGAAAGGTGATTCCGTCCATTTCTTTCTAACTGCCGTAAAAAACGACCCAAAAGATACGGCTTCAAGCGTTCCGGCGCACTATTTCAACAGCGAGTTCGATTGGAGCGCGCCAGCCTTGTGCATGCGGCGCATCTTGCGAACCGTTTTCTACGGCAATTAGGAAAAAATGGACGGAATCATCCTCCTCTCCATAATCTACGACCCCGTATAGGGACTCTCCACCTGGAACCTGTACCACCCCAGATTCGTTAGGTGATGCTTTTAAGGTAAAACAGTAAATTGAACCATGATAATCAATAATCCCGACGAGGCAGCAAATATTTCATTGTGAGAATACAGCAACCATCCATCGTTCATCATCGTCGTTTCACCCACAACATATGTATCATACCAACGTAAAAGTTCTTTTTTTTTAAATCACACCATGCTCTGTTCTATTACAAATCTCACCATTTGCAATGTGTAAGAAATTTCTCGAAGCGAGCCGAAACAAAAACGGAACCAAACTATAGAAATATGTAACAACTACGAAAGAAGAGAGGAAGATTTGTTCTGAACAGCTCACGTTTAAGAAAATCCCGGATGAATATGCTTGATCAGGTGAAGATAGAACGAACCTTTTCGTGGCATGGGGTGAAGTCGTCGTCGTCGATGGAGGAGGATCATTCGTGGAAGGGGTTGGCGGTTCCGAGCTTAACTCGTGGAATTTGAGGTTTATCGATGCCGATTGCATGGTGTAACAGAGACGGAGGCCGCTCGCGTGCCTAGCCACTTGTGTCACCTTCTCCCCACGCCGCCGCTTCACTACAACCATGGCAGGACCGGTACCGTTTCGAACTAACGAGAATAAGGTTCGTTTATCGCGGGTTCGTTTACGTTCCAGTGACCAAATAGTGTAAGGATAGATGCGATGCGTTGCTTCTGGATCATTTCGCTTAAAATAATATTCAGAATGAAACAGGTGGTCGCGTGAAAAATCTGTTTAGTTGATTATAAAATTTTATTACTGTGTTCTGAAGCTAGCACAGTTGTTTCTCAAAAGCAAATAGAAAAGGCTGCCTAGAAATTTGCAAATGTGTTTGTTATTTATTGAAAAAAAACCCTTAGGGACTTTGTCGAACGTTCAGTAACTTTGTAGTTTAAAAGGATTGGTGACCACTTGTTTGCTGTTGTAACAATTTTCTTGTAATTTTAAATTTTCAAATATTCTAATTGCAAATAATTGTAATTTTCAAGCAGCACCCGTTAACTAAACGTTACTTAAATTTTAGTTTGGACTCAGTAATCTTTTTTTTCATGTTGGCTTCAAATTTTATAGTTTTCAAACCAAACAAAGTACTTCATTCAATCTTCCTGCCTTCTCATTTGATTTGTCAGACTTTTTCTCTTTTTTTCATACATGAATTCTCTTCAGTTTCCAAACAGTTTGGAGTTCTTAGATCTCAAAACAAATAACTTTAACTACTTAATTTTTTGAGTGGATTTGAAAAAAAGATCTTATTTCTTGTAAACGTGTTGATGAACGTCGTGAGTACATACAGTTGTCTGGAAAAAGGGAAGAAAAAAATTTAGAGTTCCCCGGTAACCAAAAACATCTGGGAATTACTTGTTTCCCACAGTCAGCAGTGGTTAAGACTGCTCCCCGATCACTTTGTTCGAGCTTTCGTTTCAATTTCCTTTGATGCTTGCTCCGATCCTCTTAATCTGCTGTTTGTTTGATTTTTTTCTCTAAAAACCCTTGGTCCACAGTTTTTTCCGTGCCCCAAAAAACCTTCCTTTGCAACGTTTTGTTTTCTTTTTTGCTCACATCCATCCCAACGTCGATTTTTTCTGGAGCCACGAGGCAAAACAACGCCATTTTTTTCGAGTCGCAAAAAAAAGCAGCTGGAGCTTGAAAGCTAGCAAGGGGAAGTCAAAAATTGTAAATGAGGACAACATTACTAGATGGTTCAATCTATAGATATTGATTTTTAGACTATCTCTCGAAGAGGAGCCTACAACGCGAAAAGAAGTATGATAAATGTTGCTTCAGTGGAATCCAACTTTACAGCTTACCATTCTAAAAAAAAAACTATCAACAAAGGAGAATGATTGACGATTTCGATTAATCTATGAAAAATGGCCCAATATACCAAAAGCATGGATTCAAACAACGAAAGAAAAAAATAAATAGGGGGGAGGAAACCAAGCGACTAAGCAGTGTGGTTCTAAGATTTTCTTAGCTCTACCACTTTCCTCCTCATCTCAAGCAATTCAAAATGTGTTCACGTGTAAACTCTAAGATGACCACAAATTCATCCAGCGAATCCATCCAAGTCATTCACTATCCGTATGTATCCTTGATAGCTTTCGGATGCTATCCGGGTAGCATCGATCATCGTAAACATCTGACTCCGAGCGCTGATTAGAAACATCTTTAAGAGAGACATCGAAAATGCCGAGGATCTGCGATTTGCCGAGTGTAAAATTTTTATGGACGGATTTCACATGTTATCCGAAATGTTTTCGGCATACGATTATATGTTAGCTATTATCATACTTAATTAATTTTATTGTTTATTTGATTACACAAATATATTGTAGAATACAAGTCTTATTCTGTTTCCTCTAAAAGCTTTCACGGGAGAAAAAATGCAAATGAAAAACCTTTTAAAAAGTGTAATCAGCGCAGAATGAGTTGGAACAGGCAGATACAGTACGCCTCCGACGAAAAACTGCGATGTGACGCGCCTTCTGATTGAACATATTTGACGCCGACTATAGGCGCACAGTAAATGCTGGAGCCAAAAAAAAACAACCAAAAATGAATAACAAATGAAGTATTTTTACGTCATTCTGATTAATTACAGTATACTCCATCCTTTCCTCCAGTAGTGTACTATCGTGACACATTTGGACTAGAACCAATGAATGAAAGAGATAGAAGGATGACTGAATCTGGCGCTGAAGGCTCCGACAATGACAGTATAGTCACAAAGTCGACAGGTAGGAAATTGGTGAACTTCTTGAAAAATCATTCCTTAGATCAGATCAGTAAAAGGTGCAATCTTTTCAGTCCGGACAACAATGAATATCCAACCGTTCGTAATGTGTGACAGTACGGGATCAAAGCTCACCAATATGACTCCATCCTATCACGTATGAACGTTTCTCATTCGTACCTTAATATTTCCACTCTCATAGCAGTTGTAACTTCAATTCCAGGTCGAACAACTTCTAACGAATCACGTGCTTACCGCTGATCCTCGAACGTTGCTTGCGTTAAGCCTCGTTGCGTTTGCAAGCGCTGTTCAAGTGGTAGGTCAAACCCCTTCACAGAGAAGTGCTCTATTCCCACAGCGTATAGTCGCTGCCAAACGTTGGCAGCCAGGCTGACGCCACGCGTCTGCCGCGACGCACCGCTCCTTTCTTCCAATTATATGCTGCCTCACTTCTCTAACCTGTCCCGTCACGAAAACCCAGGAGAACACGTACAACGCCGACTTTATGTGTAATTTTAGATCATCTTCGCAATCATATGCGTATTTTATGACGGATGCCCTTACTATGTTGCAGTCGTAGTTGGAAGCCTATTATTAATTAATGCTACAGTAGTTATTGTATTCTGTAAATGTCGACCTACAAGAGGATGGTTGGTGAGTGGATAGGCTATCCTTATTTCAACTTTTTTTAAATAAGGCGTCAAAGACGCCTGGCATTAAAATCAATCAATCCGCTAGGGATGCGCCATCCCATTCATTTCAGTTTAAAATCGTTTGAAATTTGTGAATGTGTAACTAGCTTATATAATGACTCGTGGGAGCTAAGCGATGTATCAGATGATATCGATGTAGCTACCAGAAAAGTTTGGTATCAATTTATCCGGAGGAATGAAGGACCTGGTTGACACTAGGGCGGTTTCGAACCATCGATTGATCGTGCAGACACAGTGAAACCTCTTACCGACTGCACCACACCCGACCACTTTCTTAGAATTGCGAGATAATTCTATAGGTACCGAGGGGATAAGCTATGTAGAGTTATCCTTGGATACTTGATAAGTCCAATTTCCCATTCTCAGCAACCTCTTTTACACTTGGTTTAACGACAGCGCCCTATTCAGTGAGATGTATTCTCAGAATATAATCTGTCGGTGCAAACGAAATTTTCATTGGCACTCAAAACTATACCAGCTGTCATCCAATGTTAGCGCCTGAAATCCTCCGTACAGGAAGGGTTGGAAGTACCAATCGCGTTAGCGTTCATCTAGCTGTTACAGCTGTTAAAAATTACAAATAACGAAGAATGTTGTTTTACCGAAAAAAAATTCGAACCCTCAGAAACTTAAAACATAAACTGTTGTCAATTCTGCTGAAAAATTTGGAGATTTTGCAGCTTTAACGCGTCTGATTAATCTTCAATTTCTGAATTTCTGTAGGATGGAAATTTCTAACGAACGTATGATGTGGGTCCAATGCTACAATAACCTCCTATTGCGTGTAATAGAATTGTCAATTTGGGATAGCGTCAATTCTTATTCTCCAAAATAATACAGTCACCAATTTATCGAACATGGAATTTCGAAGTATATTTGGAATCAGCAGCTCATTCTACTTTCGAATGCCACTGAACACACATAATTGGGGACCTTTCAATCAGGTTTCGACGTATGAATGTCGGCGACGATTTTGGGCCCGTTGTGCGTTTGTATGTCGGTAGAGGGAGACAGAAATGCAACATAAGTTCAGCAATTTTTGAGATATGAACAAAAGCGGAGTAGAGAATAGCGATACGAGCAAAAGAATCCAAAAAATGTCAACCGCCAACTTTTCTTTGCGGAAACTGAGGTTGGGGAGAGGTTAAAAAGGTCGAAAATTCTCTTTGAAATTTTTGCTCTTCAAAGTGGTAAGAAATCGATAGGACACGACAAAATCAGATGGTCCACTTCAGAGTCGCATTATGGTTTCCATACACAGGACTTCTTCTTTACTTTTAAAGCAACACAGAATTAAAGCTATAAGGCATTAAGAAAGTACGACCAATCAAAATTTGAAAAAAATTTCATGTATTTCAGATAGCCAGCTGCATTGCAGCATCGCTCTCCTTTGTAGAAAGTGTATCATTATTCTTCTGGACAGCATACTTAGTGAACAGCGAGGATAAATACCTGGAACGGATAGGAGCCAAGGAGAATCGCATTGTGACGAGCACACGGATCGCTATGTACTCATTACAAATGATCTTCGCGCCAATTCATGGTAAACATTTATAATTTATTTGCTTCTTTAATTTTAAGAAAATAAAGGCGAAAAACGCCAACATAAATAACGCATTAATCGAATGTTCGAGTGTCTCTTCGAGGTCGAGTCATTCGAAAAACACTTCCTTCGAGTGAATTCAAATATTTGACTCGGCTTCGAAACATATAATCGCATATTTTAATAAATCCGAAGGTCAGATGATAAGCGAAAGTGAACAGATTCTCTATTTCAACAGGCAGGTACATATAACAGGTGTCGGATGTATCCAATAGGGTGAACTCGACGCGTCTTCGATTGAAATAGCCAGAAGAAAATGAGAGCCTAGCAAGAAAAAAGAGTGTGTTGCGGCGGACGCGTCGCATTCACCTGGTTGAACACATTCGCCGCCCACTGAAGTATGTACGCGGGCTAAAATCACGAATCCTACGCTACACTAATATTATTATTATTAGTAGAAGTAGTATATTATTATTATTATTATTATTATTATTATTATTATTATTATTATTATTATTATCATTAGTAGTAGTAGTAGTAGTAGTAGTAAATGAATGTTTAAAGTTGCCAGGAATCAAATTCTACTGGAACCTACTCTGATGAAGAACTCAAATACATTCGAATAAATATTCGAATGAGAATTCACTTACAAACTCAGTTATTTCAGAAATTTGAATTAATTTGAAGATTTGAATAATCGAGAAAAATTCAAAAAAATAATTAAGTATTATTTATACTAATGACGCAACGCTGACTATGCTGATTCTGTTATAATTATCGATCGCCTCAGTAAGGATCTCACACGAGTCAACCAAAAACAAAACAGATGTGCTAGGAAGATTTATAGTAGCGTCAGTAGGCGCAGGTACCACATAAACATATCCCTCTAATTTCTCGGATATCTTCACATTAAACAACATCAGACATTACATTCTCTAAACAATGTGTTTACTGAATGGGACCGCTAAAACGCGAAAACAGCAAAAGAAGAAAGTCAATACATACTCATTTTTTGAATGTTTACTAGAAAAACGTTTATTTAAATGCGAGAGATTGAAGAAAATTTCTTAAAAAAAAGTTCAAAGTTCATTCAAGAAAATCTCTCCAAAAAGTTAAAAGTTCAACTCTTCCTTTTTCAGCTATAGCCGCTGCGATAATTGTATTTCTACTTTATGGGAATCTAAATTCATTAAGTGAAGAGAAAATCACTCATGGATATTTCTTAAGCGAACCTCAGCTCGGACACCAGGTGAGTGAGTGATTCCTGTTGTTGCTATGTGAATTCACAAATTTTGAAAGGCACAAACCACTACGGCTTTACGTTTACCTCGGAAAACCCTCCATTTGTTTTTGTGCTCTCCTGTTTTAATCGAGTAAATTTGGAGACACGGGCATTCGAAAAAAAAACACGGAGTTTTCCCAATTGCCGGTGACGAACATTGACTCAGCTGATCTCCAACTTATCGACTTCCGACTTTCGTTTGTACTATGCTTACTACTGTCTATACTTGTAGAATTATTGATTAGCATACGCGTAGCACTAATAGAAATGAGAACTGCACATTCACCTTTTTACAAGACGACAACAAAAAGATGAAGTGTCGCTTCATGGTTTCTACTGAAAACAAGCCCAGACGTAAATAGCTAGTCTTTCCGATAACATTGCTGTAGGTTTGAGGCGATTCAAAGAGGGATATGTCCTTGCTGGGTAAATGAGGCCATTTTTCGCTGATATGTACCCCAACTTCTCGACTATAAGTCCACTCCGTAAAAAAAGCTCCTAGACTTAGCGATTGTTGCGTTGGTACAGTGGTTTGATTTGATTTTTTAAAAGAAATCAAATGAAAATTCTATTCATTACAAACCATGTTTGATAAATATAGTACATGCCGTTCCGTTCCACGACCTTCCCCATCTTTTCCATAACCTCCCAAATCCATTTTTTTTACATTTAAAATTTTTTGGTTTTTTAAAAAAAAGGGGAAAAATTCTTATTTTTTTTTAATTTAAAAAAAAAAAAAATTAAAAAATTTTTTTATAAAAAAAAAAAAAAATTTTTTTGGTGTGGGGGGGGGGGGGGGGGGGGAAAAAGGGGAAAAAAAAAAAAAAAAAAAAAAAAAAAAAAACGGTTAAAGACACGTGTTGTCTAACATTGTGTTGGGGTAACACAAATTTCTTTCTATTTGCAAATTCAGTCCGTTTTTGTTCGATTGCTTTCAATTCAATTCAATTCAATTCAGTTATTTTGAACAGTTTTTTTTTCGAAACAATGGGCTGATTTGTGGATAACAGCTCACAGCAAACAATTTCCTCCCAGTCCCATCAAATACATAACATAACCTTCTTCGGATGTGAACTGGTTTTTCTAATTGAATAAGCATCTACCTGACTTAGACCTTCTTTCACGTTTAACATTGTTATACAGTGCAGAACCAAGTTTTTCTCAACACCTGTAACCATCCGCTTTAAAAATGAAAAAAAAAAACGTTGGTTCTCTCAAATTTCTCTGCCTTAACTCATGCGGTATCCAAACATCGGGTTTGCCAACCATTCCAAGTTAACGTCCACGCAAAACGTGTTGTAGTAGGAAAAAAAAACTCCCCGGACCTCTTTTCTTTCTGTTATTTTTTGTGATTTTTCACTATTTTTTCATATAGTAATGCATGAATATAATTACAATTTTGTTTTACTCCTATGCATGTAGGATGCCCAGAATACCTCTAAGAGCTTAGCTTGTAGGGATTTCATTTCTGTTTGTTTGTTTGCTTGTTCGTTCTGTTCCCCATTTTTGCCCAAGATTTCCATCTTTCGTGCTCGCAACACACAGAAACGTTGTTCCCTGGTTCAGAAATTTTTCCTGATTCCAACATGCTCTCAAAGACTTCATTTTGCAGGAATTGGGTGTTTGATCAATTTCTTGTTTAACTGTGCATAATTATCTTTCTTCTGGGACAAATCTTGGGATTTTACTATGATTCCAAAAATAACAGTAATTCCATGCCTACAAAATCCTCAGCAAAAAAAAAAACAACTATAAAACCTATGGGATAGCGCTTTGAAAAGACCACGTAAGTCTATCATACATTACAGTACGAAAAAAAATAGTGAAAGACAAAAAAATCAAAAAGAAAAGAATTCCGACTCTAGAGGAAATTCTATGCGCTCCTTCATCGAAGACGTGCTGCTTCGCCATGTTACAATACGTTTCATGCCATGTGTAATGGCCTTAAAACCACTGACTGGTTGATTCCAAGAATTCCTCCGATACCTCAAAATATTCCACGCCGACGATTTCCACCTACATTTCCTTGTCGTCACGTTGCACCAATATTTTCTTGGAGTCAGCCTCAGGCGATCATCCAGAGCAGATTGTACCGTTAAGAACACAACAGTTTATATGCAACTTTCCAAGCCACTTAGGACAAGTAGGATCATCCACGGCACTATTCCGTTACGCAGTACAAACTTTTTTTCCGCGTTTGCGAGAGATTCTTGCCTTTTTTTTTTAAAGAATAAAAGGAAATAAAGGAGAATGATATTTCAGAAATAATCCTTATTTCACCAATTTGTGACACGTTGTAAAATGTAAAAAAAAACACCACCAAATACCACAACTTCTTTCTCAAGTATCCGCTCTCAAACCGCAGCAAAAATTTTCTTTGTGAGTTTGATAAAACTCCGGGATTGCGATGACACCTTTTGCATCAACCCAATGCATTTTCTGGGGTCTTTTATGAGAAAACTGTCTCATTACTTAGGTTTAACTAAGTTTTTTTGAAGCTCAATTTCTTTTGAACATTTTTTGGTGAAAAACGTGTTTGTAAGTGGTCTCCTGCCTCATTTTGCCATTTTCCAAGCTGGACGCCTATCCTATGTATGAAAATGGGTTTGCAATAGGCAATTAGGTACTTCTTCTCCTGGGTGGTGGTATTCTGGAAAAGTAAAGCAGTCCCACGTGTTAAAAGGATCATTTTCCTTTTTTGTTCTTGTCCCCACAATCGTCAGACAATCCTACTTTGAAACAAGGACAACTACATTTCAGAGTCTGTTTGTAGGGATTCTATAGAAGCACTAGGACGTTCATAAAAATTAATTTCTTCGGAGCAAAACTTTCAATCGCAATGAGCTTATTAGATGATTTATTATTCGTGAAACTAGAGATATTTTATAAATTGAAAAAAAAAAAACATGAAAGAAAGAACATGCATCGATTGCAATCAGCTAAACGTTTAGTATCAATGACGCAAAATGCCTTTAGAATTAAAGACAAAGTTCGAGTCTTGTTTATTTCGACTATATCCCCACCAATCTAATCGTTCGTGATACCCCTCCACTGGAAGTAGCTAATACTAAATAGTAATTACATTTAATGCTTAGTTAATACCAAATACCCAAATATTTGATAGCATTTAATACTATAAAAATAGTACTTGACATAAACATGGTAGTAATATTCAGTCCTCTTCACGACTCTCTCCTTCTCCTTCCCAATCACAACCTCTGGCATCATGATGCATTCAAAAGCATCATCCCACGAATCTGGGGTGGTACGGATTTCCAGGATCTTCGTATACGGGATCGTAGATTATGGGAGAACGGTGGTTCCGTCCATTTCTTCCTAATTGCCGTACAAAACGGCCCGGAAGATAGGGCTTCGAGCGTTCCGGTGCACTTTTTTCTACAACAAGTTCGATTGGAGCGCGCCAGCATTATGCCGCGTCTTCCGGGCCATTTTTTTGCCCAGATTCGTGGGGTGGTGCGGATTTCAGGTGGAGTATTTAAGAAAATAAAAATTTGACGGTGAATTTGAGCCGATTGTAAGATATGAGGTGACTATGTCATATGTGTTTATTTCAGAAAATATTGGTGCCAATCGAGTTACGACAAGTGAGAGATGTTAGCGATGATGAGACGGAAAACGCATCTGTCGGTGTGCAGACCAGTGGAACGAGGACACAACAAGTGTGAATGTGATTTAGGTGCTAACGAGTTGCGAAGGCAAAGCAAAGCATTGGCTTCACGACTAAAGGAGCCGAAAAATGCTTCAACAACACATTCCATAAGGGTATACGGACAAAAAAGAAGAATTATTCGCCAGGGGACCGTATACCTGATAATATGTAGTAGAGATGTATAACACTGTATAAATCTTAATTTTTAAAACGCTGAGAATATTCTGGAGATGCAGACACAATAAAAAAAACGAACAACAACGGTAGAAGTATGCATTCAACGCTTTTTTTAAGTCCTTCGAAATATGAAGGGCAAAGACGTGACGATGGCAAACTTCCACTCACATTTTACGGAAAAACGTCTGTTCCGGAGCAGTACTGAGGCGTTTGAGTATCAACTTAACACAGTGACAAGCAAGCGGTTCTTTACATATCCAGGACCACGCAGACTTTTTCCGGCACCAGTTGTCTGACTGCGTCATCTGGATACTTCTTTTACATTTCACTCCGTTTCCCCTCCGTATTATTAGCATTTCACTTAGTAATGTAGAATCGGGATCTATTTGGCGCTGTGGAACCATGGTGCGCCCATAACCTTGAGGGCAGTGGATCGGAACCATTTGCTACTAGTAATATTACTCATTCATCATATCGTTGGATTGGACGAATACGAATAAACGCTTATTACAGTGTGAGGTGTGGTGGTTTGTAGAAAAAATTTTTTTCCTAACTCAATTTCATCAGGTTTCGCTGCCATTTTCTGGAATTTTCTTTGGAATTGGAACAGTACTATAATTATTAAATATCAAGATATCATACGTGCAGTACAAAAACGGCATAAATCATACCTAGAGGATAAGGATGAAGTATCTAGCGTTAATCAATCGGGGTGCGCCACAGCGTTCACTTCAATCAGAATCCTTTTTGAGGTTTACGAGGTTTAACTGGCCTATACAGTGACTTGCGGTGGCTAGCCGATGTGTCAAGTCAGTTTTCTTATCCTCCCAGACAAGTCTGGTACCAATTTATCGACCCCGGAAGGATGAAAAGCTTGGTGAGCACTAGGGCGGACTCGAACCTTTGATCGATTGTGCAGACAGCGGAACCTCTTACCGACCGCTCTACACCCGCTCCTCCTGCTGAACTACTACCATTAAAGGAACTAGAATAAATTTGAAATAAATTTATAATAAGAGAATAAGAGTCATCTGATAACCTTAAAAAAAACAGATTACAGAATAGTTCAAGTATTTGATAACTTTTCATAAAGTATTTCTCTGCTGTCTTTTCAACATCATCGGACATCGTCTCATCCAGCAAAAAAAAATGTCAGACATTTTCATTTTTACAATATCGGACCTTTTCGTCAACGACTTTTATCGACTTTTGCCAAAGTGATAGACGAAATGTACGGCTGTGCAACATTAAAACTTCCTAACTTTTCCTCAGAACAGCTCCTATTTTACTTATTGGCTTGAATTCCTTGAAAGCTATCCGAATTATATTTTATATATTTTATTATATATATATTTATTTATATTTATTATATACTAAATTTTTAGAATAGCCTTTTCACTTTTCTAGAACAATCTCTCGAAACTTTCCGATCCCTTTTCTTCGATCATGGACCACATCAGATAAATTTTCTTGTTTATTTGGAAAATTGCCTTCTGCCATTTTCGAGCAATTGTATAATCGCATCCTTCAAAAAATCCTTCAAAAAATCGGTGAGGTTTTTTTTCCACCGGTACATTTTTGTTTCAGCGAAAATCCCATTCGATCGAGAATTTAGGGGATATAGTGCTAAGAACTACCCTCATCAACAACTACAAATCTTTTTATAACATAATAGTAATCTCCATCCTTCCTTAAGGATTTTATGATTCGTGCGGTAAACAATGATTAAATAAGTACAATAAGTTAATTACCTCGTTTAAGTTGAGGATTCGCCTAAACTTAGTGCTCCTCGTCAAAATTGTGAGCCGCACATTATCCAGTAGTGGTCCTGTTTGAGTAATATTCAATCGATACAGAATGTGATGGGCGAAAGCATGCATCAATCCCGATCCAGAACATTCTTGTTCCTCAATTAGTACCATTTAAAGAATCACAAAGACAAAGTGGGCAGTTTCTACGTTTACCATGGGCATATTGTAGTAAAGTCCAAAACGTTGTCTTGCCAGAAGTGGAAACAAAGCATTTCTGAAACAAACACGACGACCAGCCAGAGCTGTCAACTCCACCGGTTTCGCATCGGTGAACGCATTCCAAGTGACTCCGAAGAATGGATCCACGAAGCCGCCACTAAATGTGTCCCACCACACCACGTCCACCTGGAAGGACTGGAATAAGGCGAAGGCATAGGCGCAAGAAGCGACAAAGTATAGCCAGCGCCAAACGTGTTCAACCGCGACGCGCTGATGCGCAACAGGCTGATGCGATATCGATTGGGCAAGTTAGGAGATGGTGTATGCCCAGCAAAAGAAGAGCGCGCGCAGCGGACGCGTCGCGCAGTCCCAGTTGAACACAATCGACAGTGACATCGCAACATTTCTTCACCTGCCTACTAAAGGAACCATTGATGTGTTGTGAAGCGTAGAGATTTACGAAATCACAAAAATGATGGTACATATTCACTGCAGCGTCCAGCTTCATAACGATGGTAGGTCGCTCGAAAATGACGTCACAATGTTCGTAGTCAACGGAGAACGCATTCAAAGATACAAACTGCTTGAATTCGTCGGCCCTTAACCGAGCAATGAATTGTTATTATAATAAAGCAGCTAAAAAGCACTAGAAAAAAAGAAAAATATATTATGAAGATTAATATAACATAAGAGATTAATATGATATAAAATAGAAATACAATATAATATACAGTAGAAATCAACAAATTGATTACTACTATCGTTCTATGATGACAGTTTTTTAAATCACTTCGTGAAAAAGAAAAAGAAAGAGAAAATGAGAAGAATGCCAAGAAAACCCATTCGGATAATGCTGGAGAGAGAACTTTTCAAAAAACAGTCCCTTTGACCTGCTGACTGTTCCGAAACCACGATTATGTCCAGGTTGAACTTCTGTCGCTTGTCATTTCGTCATTCGCAGTATTTCTGGATGATCTTATCCATAAAAGGAGATATATAGCAGCAGCGTGTGGCGCATATTCATGAATCGATTAAAGGCATCACCCCACGAATCTGAGGTGGTACGGATTTCAAATGGAGTATTCGTATACGGGATCGTAGATTATGAAGAGGAAGGTGATTCGGTCTATTTCTTCCCGATTCCCGTAAAAAAACGTCCCGGAAGATGCGGCGCGTGCACAAGGCTGGCGCGCTCCAATCGAACTCGTTGTAGAAAATAGTCCTCGAAGCGCTCGAAGCCGTATCTTCCGGGCCGTTTTTTACGGCAATTAGGAAGAAGTGAACAGAATCGCCCTCATCTCCATAACCTACGATCCCGTATGCGAATACGGCACCGGAAATCCGTACCACCGCAGAATCGTGGGGTGCTGCTTTGAATAAAAGTGAAGGATAAGGCAAAAAAATAGGAAGTCGCGACTTGTAAATAATTCTGAAACCAGAAAAAGACTACCGCAATATTTGAATAGATATATGGATTTTTGGGGAGTTATAACCTGAGCGACATCTTACTTTTTATGTAAATAAGCAATTTCCTACGTAAAACACCTGTAGTACTTCAATCTGCAGGAAAAAATCCAGAGAAAAACCTTGACAGTAAACCGAGGTCGACAAAATTAGAGCTGATATCCCAAAGAAGTTGCAAATTATAATTTTATCAGGATGATAATTGTGGGATGATAAAAAATGAAACTATTGAATGCGACGATGTGATAAAATCCATACCAACTTCGTAAATATCCCCTTTCGCTCATATTCTCTTGCAACACCTCAGGGTGGAACTCTTCACAATTCCCACCGACCTCTCCCGGTTGCAGGATGTCCTCACGATATCTGGAAAACTAATTTGTTCACGTGAAGTTTACATGAGGCATACATACAGTGAATACACACACCGCTTAGAGTTTTTCCGGTCCCAACTCTTAAAATTGAAAAAGATGTTTGTCCCGTGGCAGTGACGGAGGTCATCTGAACACTGCAGACGGCTTCCTTCCTAAAAAAAACAAATGTAGAAAAAAACATGAAAAATTATTAATAAGTGCAAAAGTATAAAAATGTAATGAAAAATGTATATAAAAATAATCAATGCATAAATTAGGAAAATAAATGGATAGAAATTTCCAGTAAATGGTACACCATAAAAAAAGATAGGAGATGATAATCTTTTTTTTTTCATTTGAACGCAGCTGTTTATTTTGTGTAACGCATGCGATGACGTACGCATGCGTAAAAGACAACAGATGTTGTGTATTTTATAGAAGACACGCAAGCGTTACGAACATGAAATTCACATTTCAAAGACAATTTTTCCCTCAAAAAATTCTCAACTACGTTGTTTGGAGAGAACATGGCTTTATGATATTTTTTCCAGGTCTCACAATCTTCTCCACTTCCCTGTTCCTCTTCCTCTCCATATCTCATCTTCCTCAGTAAGAAAAAAAGAACAATTTTTAAGATACCTATGTATTACTGTCCTAGAATCTTGGTATATTAAATAAGTATGTAGCTTGAGCTGTTTGAGATATCTCTTTTCTCTCAGTCAGATCATGTGACGAAGTGAATGTTTATGGTTAATTCCATTTATAATTTTCTAAAATTTTGTTGCTAAGTTGTTTTTGAAGTTTTCAAAAGTTTTTGAAGAAATCAAAGAGTGAAAATATTTCCAAAAACATGGTGACACACGGAAAACTGAAGAGTTTCAAATAAAGTGATAATATTGACGAATCCAAATTGTCTGGCTTTGACTTTTACACTGGTCCAGTCTGGCATCACACCAAAATCAAAAGTAATTGCAATCAACTAGAAAATTTCGCCTAGAAAATTCCATTTCTTACTAGAATATGAATTTTCCAAGAGATATTCTTTTTTTCGTATGTCTTTGAGTAATCTTACATTACGGCAAACAAATGAGTAAGGAGGTCTGAAAAGGAGGAGCAGAAAAAGAATTATAAAGGAGAAAAATGGAAAATAACGTTAAGAAAAAAAGAATAGAACGACAGAAGTGTGGCTAGGCAAAGCCCATATTCTCCTTTGTAGCTGCTAAAAGTCAAACTGCTAAAAAATATTTTTAAAGTGCGTACTATGTATGTTAGTTAAACTACAAACTATGTAGTTGTATTTTGCCCACGAGATTCAATATTGTGTAATTAAATGTGTAAATAATTTAACCTTTAAATGTTATATGACACGAGAAAAAAAAACAAAAATGATGGATAAGGAGATTAGTTGGGATTTTAGATTCTCTCCAAAGTGACAGAGTGATCAGAAGAAAATCCAATACCTTACGTGAGGACAGACAAATGTCGTGCATTGTACTCCTTTCCTTCACATACCCGAAATCTGCTTGCTTGAAGAATTTTTCTCTGAAATAATGACAACTAAATTAGTAGACATGATCAAATAGATACATTGATCTCAACTCCTCTCGAATTTCTCAAACGTCTGCTAAGGTTTGATCAGAGGATTTCTTTGCTGCAAGACCTCAAGTCAGAGAATTTCTTTTAGCGGCAGGATACCACGAATCTGAGGTGGTGCGGATTTCAGGTGGAATATCCGTATACGTGATCGTAGATTGGAGATTCGTTTGGATGGAGATGGGGGTAGTTGGGCCCATCTCTCCCTGCATCACTGCAAACAGCAGCCTCCAGGATGCTGTTTTGTACGGCGCCATATATTGCAACGCTCCACCCCTTGCGCCGCCTCCGCCTTGCGATTCGTCAAAAATCAATCCGGACTGCCACGATAGGCAGTAAGCGACGCTACGCGTGCAAGGGTGGCGCGCTGCAATAGAAGGTGTCGTACAAAACAGCATTCAGTGGCCGGCTGCTTGCAGTGATGCAGGGAGAGATGAGCTGAACCACCCCACTCTCCCTAATCTACGACCCCGTATACAGATATTCCACCTGAAATTCGTCCCACCCCAGATTCGTGGTATGCTGCCTCTAAGTCCGGAAATGTGAAACCATGAGTTATGACTGATATTCACAATTCTAAAGCAATTGATCTCTGATGTTAATTTTATCGTTGGGTGAAGTGACGGAATTACTGAACTAAGAAGTTTCCATATATAATTACTGGTAGGATAAGCTATGGAATAGATATAAAGTTTCGTTTGAAGCAATAATTCCATCCTCTCGTAGGGTCTGCATAAGCGTAAAGTACGATAAAGTGTTAAGCGTTAAGTAACCCCTTTAAAATAAAGGAATTTCTATCTTCTGCTACGATTTCACTTTAGAATAGAACACTCTATACCCCTGCTCCTATCTATTCGTCGAGAGATTCAATACCGTCAACTTCGCGATATGCTGTCTTAATTAGTTTAAATAATGTTTTTCTTCTAAAAAGTATCATATCGGAAATGGAAAATGCCAATTCGCATGAACGTACTTTCATTGCAATCTACCTGAGCAGCAGAAAGTTACAACATTGAATTGGACGTGATTCCGAAGACAAATCATCTTGTGACTGGTGAGGAAGTTGTTTTGTCTTTCTCAGTGGACTACTAAGCTGGCGCGAGCTTAGGAGCGGTGTAGCGCGGTCGGTAAGAAGTTTTGCTGTAGCTGCATGATTGATCGGAGGTTCGAATCAGTCCTAGCACCAAACAAGCTCTTCATGCTTTCTGGTATAATTTGGAACCAGACTTGTCCAGGAAGATAAAAACGCTGACCTGACACATAGACTCGCGCGTTTGTAAGTCTCAAATGAAGTCCACACTTAAAGCCATCACCCCACGAATCTGAGGTGGTATGGATTTCAGGTGGAGTATTCGTATACGGGATAGTAGATTTATGGAGAGGGGGTAATTCCGTCCATTTCTTCCTAACTGCCGTAAAAAACGGCCCGGAAGATGCGGCGCGTGCACAAGGCTGGCGCGCTCCAATCGAACTCATTGTAGAAAATAGCGCGCCGGAACGCTCGAAGCCGTAACTTCCGGGCCGTTTTTTACGGCAATTAGGAAAAAAATGGACAGAATTACCCCCTCTCCTTAATCCCCGTATACGAATACTCCACATGAAATCCGTACCACCTCAGATTCGTGGGGTGATGCCTTCATGTCGAACGTGTAGGCGCATCCCCATAAAGATTGATCGACGCTGTGCATTTTGCATACTTTATCGCGAGCCTGTTGTAGATCCGTCCGAAGCAAAAAAGGATGCAGCACGAAGTTCTTGCATTCTGGACCGGACTCTATATTTGGCAAGGATATGTATGTGTATGCATTTTCCGCACTCAGTCGTGTGTAAACGATGTAAATCCTAGTGCAATCGTTTGACTGCCTCGCCGGCTGCTTTGATCCGTTTATTTCGGGACATACAACCAGCAACGAATGTGTTTTATTGGTTGGGCACAATACACGTTCGGTTGGACCAGGACAGTGGAAAATGAGCTCACAAGGTGAGGACAACGCATTGCTGCCTGTCACGTCGCACTTATTCGGTGGAAGTCATGTAGCACTGATCAGAGCACGAAAGTGAGCAACTTTTCGCAATTTTCGAGTCTGTGTGTGTTTTTAAAAAAGGAAATGCCAAGGTCACAAGCATCGAATTTGAAAGAATTCTACAAATAAGGGAGCAGAGTTATCTTCAAAGCCCTTTTCGGATTTTTTCGTGTCGTCAAGGGAAGTCGAAGCTTTAGAAATCTAATCACATGTTTCAATGATGTAAACAGAACTCCCAAAGAAATCAAAATTAATATTTTTAAAGCTCTCACCCACCGTTTCGAAGGAGATTTGCACCAAGGCACGCCCATTTCAAACGAATATGAATTTTCATACAAACAGTTCTTCTCGTATCCCCAACATCGACCATTGGAAAGAGTACCAACCTCAAATAGCGTACGATTTCATTTGAAGAGGGAGAAATATGTAAACTCAATGATTCTGAACTCCATACTTACGTCTACGGGACATCCATCGTCTTCACATCTCTTTCTAAGCTTGGCGTCATTTCTAATCGTGTATTCGAGTAGCTTCAATGGCAAATGGAGATCATTCATCCAGCTGCAAGCAATGGCAGGAATAACTAGGATCCATAAGAGCAGCATTAGAATTTATGTATGGACATAAGTAGGAGTGGGAATGGAGATCTGAAATGGTTGGAAACAATGCCAATTGCCTATAAATAAACTCACTGTAAAGTCATCAACACTTCCAAAAAAACGTTATCAGATTGAATAGTTATGAGATTTTAAATGAATGCCAATTCCCGAGCAAACCTATAATGTAGTTATTAATAATAGTTATTTTATGTAACTATTATAGATAAATCATGTCTGAATCAGTTGGATAGCTTACAATTTTGGTATAGGATAGTGCCGATGAGCTCTTCGGAACCGACTGTGGTGAGAGCTGAGTTCGTCATGGCTGCTTACTTTGAGTAAAAGTCTAGTTACCACTCCATCATACACACTGCCCCGTTACCCTGCATTCTTGGTCATGTCTTTTCAGACGTCGGAAGGTAACTGGACCAGTGAGAGGTGATAAAATCTACGATTGCTCAAGACGTGTTTGGTTCTGGCCCTAGGCGACACATACATGACTCACAATGGAGACTGTCTCAGACTGTGTACTTACAATGCGACCTCAGCAGTTGATGAATCCAAATTGGACGCGTTTTATGAGGAGCGGAGGAAATAATCTGCAACGAGAAGTCCTTCTACAAACTCGTTGCCGGAAACTTCAACGCAAAACTAGGAAAGGTCACAGAAGAGGAGTGCAGAATTCGACAATTTGAACTAGGGCAGGGAATGAAAACGGTTATCGCCTTGCCGTGCTGTTGTCCCCGCTCGCCTTTTTCATGGGAATTATCTTTTCATGAAGAAAGATCATCATCCACCACGTAATCACCAATCGGGGTGGTGCCTACTTGACTTCTCGGTAGCACTATCCTTTTATAGTGGTTCTGATCACTGTCTCCTTCGTGCAAAAGTACCACACAAAGGAAAAATATCTCTTATCGGGAACGAAGGAGCAGAGAAGTCGTTTACGGCTATTGCATACTCTTCTCCTGGACTCCTTGTCCCAAGGAGGCTGGGACGTCGAGGAGAACCTAAGCGTGGTCTACGACGTGCTGCGAGCCTGTGCTGACTTGCCTCGAAGCCGTACACGACAAACTTGGATCGAATTCGATTTCGAAGACCACCAAGGAAAGAAGAAGGGCTTTGAGGCTTGATCCGAATACACCGTTCATTGAACTGTTAGTAGCAATTACTAGCTGCAGAAAAGCCAGCCTTGCAGGAGGATCTTTTGAAGTACAGACAGAGGAATATTCTAGAAGCAACACAAAGAAAGGCGAGCCTAAAGAGGACCTCCGCAAATATTATATTCCGCTAACAGCCTTGCTGAGCAAAGGCCGGACTTGTACATCTTCTCGTCGCAAAATGAAAATCATTACGAAGGGGTTCTACTCGAATCTTTCCCGTTCGTCATCTCCTGTGTCAACCCTGACCATTTCTGGTGAAGTCTTCTTAAGTTTAACCGGCGCACACAACAACTAGCCGGTCTTCGCAGCTCCGACTTAAGAGCAATGCCCCGTCTTTGCGACACAGCGTGGTATATCTCGAAAGGAAAGCATAGATGGGGCGATCACATCATAGAAACGAAACAGTATGGGCACGTACGTCCTGAAAAGGCGGACCATCTAAGTAAGTTCCATGAAATTTACGTGGGACGGATACCTCAGAAAAAAAATCCGTAGAGCTCGGGTTGTAAGGAAACGGAAACGAGTGTTGTCTCTTCCAATTCCCCCAAGTCGTGCTAAAAAAGATGTGGCTTTCACATAAATAGACCTCTCATGAGGCCTCATTGATTTTCGACCGCTCGCTCGACTGGATGCACAAAGGTGCCGCATTTCAACTTACATCAATGGAGAACTCACTTTCCCACACCGCTTTTTACGAGGACTGGGCGAATTGAGAGCGACCACGCTCATATTCGTAATCCACACCCCGAATTCTATTTTCTCCATTATGTTTCCGCACTATGTCAATTTCGTGAAACGCTGCCTTTGAGGAACTGGACTACTTGCCGATGTCATACACCAGCTCTGCAATTGTCCAATGAATTATTATTATTTTACACGTTTACGACTGCTTCGTCGTTGCAGCGATACAGGTGTTTCTAGGAAATATGCGAAGAAATAATTCGTTATCGTTACCAGTCATTTGATTTGTTCAATCACACTTTATTCAGGGAACGTTTTGTGAAAAAATGTCCTTAAAGGACCACAGAATCTTGAGAGAGAAAGAATGACAAAAATGGAAAAGGTGATATACCAGACTCAGTCAGCTTAATATTGAGCATACACGGACAACAGCATGCTGTTCTCATAATGTAAAGAATTCAGAAGATACTTTCGGAAAATACAGGACAACTTCTAAGTTTTTGTGACTTTGTGTCGCTTTTTTCTTCACGAAGAAAATCCCTAAGAGATGTCTAAAGGCAGCGTACCACGAATCTGGCGTGGTGTAGGAATCCGCGGGAAAGTTAGAGAGGGGATTGTAGATTGCGGTATCCAGGGTGTTTCGGAATGCAGGAGCATGGCACATGGAGGAGCGTTCTAATGTACTTCGTAAGAATTAAAGCGGTTCCTACGTTGTTTTTTTTTACGACGATTAGAGAGAAATGAGCGGATCCACAACGGATCCTGCAATGTACAACTCATCCCTAGGTTTTTCCGCGGATTCCCTCACCACGTCAGATTCGACGTGTGCTGCATTTAAGCCTCATTTTCGGGCCTATAGGATGAGATTGTTTGAGAGGAAAAGTCAAGAAAAGGAAAAGAAAAACGATAGAGTTTGAGCGCAAGAGAGAAAACACAACACAGCAAATTCATAAGAATACGAAATAATCAGTTGACTCAACGATAAAACTAAGAGGAGCTGATGTGGATACGATGAGGATTTTGGAAACAAGTTGGAAAATGGCCTACTCAAACTCATCGACTATTATCCATCCATTCAGTGACGTTGGCAACATTATTTTTAAATATGGCTATTTAAAATAGAAACTAGTATAGGTTGAGAACTATTTCATATTATATACTTATACATATATGTACTTCGTGGTATTCGTATGCATAAGGTTTTTGGAAAACTCATGGATCTCTTGTCCTTCATAAAATATTTTATACAGAAACGCATTTGATCGTTTTACGAACTCCAACTCTTAACGAGTAGACGTACATAGTAGAGATGGTATTTTTTCGATGAAAAATTACCGTAAGAAGCTTTCAAACTGTGTTCAAGCTTGACCATTGAAACGAAAAATAGGAACAAATTTTTGCTACGGCTGATCTCATCATTTAAACACTTAATCTTCCACAATACTCTGAGCCACACAGACTTTGTAGTCCCAACCACTTGATATAGAGGAAGGGGTTTCTCATTCAGACAGCCGACATTAACCATGTGCAAGTTATATACGGAATTCAGGGGTGTAACCAAGGCTGCAGGAATAGTTAATTATCCTGCTTCTGGTCTAGTTGAGGCAAAATGTCCTGAAGCTTGGTGGTATTGCGTAAACGGCCCTATTAGAAGCGGCGCCAGAGCTAGAGTTGGAGTTTTGATCGAGGTGGGACCCTCGCTAGTTCAACTCGAGCAGCAGAGACAAGTATAACTACTTGGGTCCCCACCTCGATCACGATCTTTACCTCTACCACGCAGCTTCGCATATAGCCGCCTACGAAATATCCCCAAGCCTCAGAGGAATTCGATCTGACTACAACACTTCTCCTAGCACAACCTGGACCTTTGTTCCTACACCCTACCTCACGTGTTAAAGGCATCACCACACGAATCTAAGGTGGTACGGATTTCAAGTGGAGTACTCGTATACGGAGTCGTAGACTATGGAGAGAAGGGTGATTCCGTCCATTTCTTCCTAATTTCCGTAAAAAACGGCCCGGAAGATACGGCTTCGAGCACTTCGGCGCGCTATTTTCTACAACGAGTTCGATTGGAGCGCGCCAGCCTTGTGCACGTGCCGCATCTTAGGAAAAAATGGACGGAATCTCTCTTTCTCCAAAATCTACTATCCCGTATAAGAATACTCCGCCTGAAATCCGTACCACCTCAGATTCGTGGGGTGATGCCTTTAAACTGCTTTTAAATAAAATTGTCCAAATTGTGTGATAGGTTCCAAAGGACGTATTTTATAGTTCAAACCAACAGTTTTTTGTGCCGAACTCAGTGTTTGTTTGAAGGAAGTTTCCAGTTACTTTTCTTGCTCCTGTGCTCCTGTGCTCCTGTACTTATCAACCTAATCTTTCATTCTGCTTACACCTTTCAACTAAGATGGAATCGGTCCTTGCTCATCACGGCATCATATGCGCAAAATATTGCAGCTATTGTTAGTTATTGTCCAGCGGGTTACAATTGAGGAAAGGAACAGTTCTCAAAGTAAACTATTTTCTTCCTAACATTACTAGGATACCATACTGACTCTGAGAGAGGACTCTTAGTGTGGTGTTCAACTGAGCAATAATTGTCAAATTTCTTCTTTTGGAATAGGTTTTTTTCCTATTTGTTTTTTTTTCTGAAGACTTCCCCATTTTAGTAAGTGAAAATGTTGTACCTAACATAGAGTAGTGCACATGAAGAGGATTCGCAAATGTGTTTTTGATTTTAATTCAGCAACAAGAACTTGTGACATCAGTTTGATGAGACGGAGCTTCCTATGGAACACCTCATTGAACAAATATGCATAAAATCAGACTTTTGTGGTTCTGACAGAATGATATGCACCATGAAAGAGAAACAAAACGGACTCTTAGATAAACTCGCCGAAAGGAGTGGGAGGAATTTTACAAATAGAAAATCCATATGGAAGATCTTTTGGAGTCAGATGCAAAGCATGCGGGAATGCGTGTACACCCAACAATTGCAACCGATTCTGAACAGCAGCTCATTACAGGGCAAATAGGCGAAGCAAGTAATGAAGGAAAAAAGATGAAAGAAGAAGAACGGCACCTCCCACACAAATTCGTTCAAATCTGAGGATTAGGCAGAGTCTCGCACATCACTTTTCTACAGTGCAAGAAAATACAAAGTGGTGCATACTGTAGATATGTAATCTCGGAGTTTGTATTTCGTTTGTTTTAATTCTTCCAGATTGAATCATCAAATGGTAATGAAGCAACCTCATCTTAATCATCTAGAGAATAAACTACAGTAATACATCGTCAACTACCTCGAGTGGGTAATTCAGGCATTCACCACAGAAGTGTGCGATAACCATAAATTCATTCGAGATAAACTTTATCACTTCTAAAATAACCATGAATCCATTAATCACTGTGAGCATTCAAGTCTTTAGAATGGCGCGTTTCTACCATTACTACGATGTTGAAACCAAAATATAGGTCAAAATGCGTAATTTTGAGAAAGTTGTCGAGTTTTGGCTAAATATGAGTTTCAAATTATCTCACTTGCTTTGTATCTAAACAGAAACAAGCAACCTCCGCAGTTCCAGTAACATTCGAGTACATGAGAACAAAGGTAAAAAAGAGGTACAACGAAAGCGACGAAGGAAAGGCAGTTACTATTCGATAACGTCCTACCTGTCCACACATCAGAGCCGCTGATACCTGACAAAGGCAGAGGTCAGTTACTAGTTCAAAAAAAAAATTCAAGCCATTGAGTTGAAGACGTTCAAGTTTAAAGAGTGTGATACAAAGCTTCAACAAAGGAGAATATGCTTTACATGTAAGCTCGAAATAAAAGCGACCGCTAAAGAGGCAATAATGAAGAAAGACTAATTCCCTGAGAAATCCTGTATCCCATCGTATGAAAGCAAAAGGATTCTGACCGTGAAAATAAAGAGTGAGTCCAGGAGGACTTTCATGCGAAGAGCAACAGGCCATAACCCTACACCAAGCTGCGATAAGAACGCGCGTACAGATAGAGAAAGTCAGTCTTTCATACACTATTTTCTTTATGACTAGTGTCACTCCTTAAGGAGAGTCATATGGGTCACCTCGATATGGCATATCATGCAGATCTAAAGATAGCAGCTATCTATTTACAATCACAGACGAGTAGCAATATCGGTGAAGGATCAGCGCCTGACAGATTGCACTCGCAAACCAGTGAGGATGCTTTCGAGGCGGTCCACTTTCAACATTAAATCTTTGACGATCCTATTCACGCAATTTGCAAAACCCTTGCCATCTCCTCCAGAAATAGGTGTCGTAGAAATCTGAAAAATTCTAAGTTTGACGAAAAGTGCATAGGGAATTAAAATGAGATGACTGTGGATGCAAAAAGTTACGTCACTTATGTGTAACCTAACAAGCAATAGTAAGAAATGAACGATTATCCAATGTGAACAATGTATGAAATATTTGGTGGTTACTTAGTATTCGTTTTAATTTTTCTAGAAAACCGAACTCGCATCATCATAACAGAGGGAGACTCGATCCTGAAGACAACAAATTCGACTAATTTACATCAAACATCGCTAGTAAAAGAAAGATCTACTGCATTATTCGATTTCAAAGAAACAAAATCATGTACACGAAAAGGAAGTTGATTTTTTTTATCGCCTTCAAAGGAAATGGAGGTTTGCCGCTGTCTTTGAACTTAAAACGACCGCCAATTGTACTGCACTGATTAAGCAAAATCATAGTACTATATGATACTTCTTTAGAGGAAAAACCTTTGAAAACCAATAAAAGTGTAGGTTTCGCAAAAAGAATGAACGTTTGACTTCTAACAAACTTGGGTGTTATTTATTTAAAAAAAAATAACTGAATTGAAAACACATTGATTTCCTGACGACCCCTTTGTAAAGTTTTGTTAGCTAACATTTAAACAAATCATCTTCTCATCTTGAAGGTGATTAAAAAAATCTCGTAGTTACAAATTCCTCCCCATTGCTGGGAAGATGTTGAATCAAACAATCTGATTTTTTTTTAAAGACATCAACTTTTTCATTTATAAAATAACGGGGAATGATTTAAAGAACTTACGAAAATAAGAACTTAAGTTTTTAAACACAATAGAAAAGATAACTATTTTTACAATATTTAATCAAGGTTCGTCAATGGGGGCAATCGCTAACTTTTATTAGAAAAAGGTACAAAGGAAAAAAGGAGGAAAACTAACTGCTGAGCTGTCGTTTCCATTTGAGTCCTTAGAGGAACGCAATCCATAATGTACGCCATTACTCTTTTCACTTCCGTCTACTGAAGAAGCAATAGACCGTGAGATGTGTTGCGGTTTCTGTTTTAGTTGGTCTCCTGGAGTAGGTTCTTCAGGAGTATCATCGTGGCGCTCAGCACGAAGAGGGCCAACCATGAGCAGAGGCCTTTCAGCAGCTCGCATTTCTTCTCTGAAAAAAAAGTTTTTGGTTCGCACCGTAACCGATCTCTCTTCTCCTTCTTCTTCGAAAAAAAGAAACCTTTACACGCACCGCAATCGGTACATTTCTTCTGTAGTTGTCTGCTTTTCTGCCAACTCATTTTCTAACAGAGTCAAGCGCTCGGTCATTTCATTTATCTAAAACAAAAATTTGTTCAAACACAACAAAAAAGAGTGTGCTCTTGTTTCTGTCATTTCAAATATGGCATTCACCGAAAATGCACCCAGGTACGATTCAATATAATCAACGAATGATTTTTTAGTTTAAAATTCCTTAAGTTTTCCATTTTCTGGATGATCACTGACTAATATATGTACAGGTTCTCTACACAGTCGGGCACATAAAGGTAAGGAAAAAGACCTTTCATATAACATGGAAAAACTTGCTTTCTTTTCTAGATCTGTTACTTCTTGTTGATTGTTCCGTTCATGTCTTTCGAGATCGTCGTTCCTCTGCTCCAGCTCACGGATGCGTGCTCTGTTCGCTTCCTGTTCTCCACGTAAAACCGTTAGCTACAAAAACAATGGTATCTACATGATCAAACCTGACAAATAAAGAATCAACTGTAGAAAAAGTTGCTTTCCATCCCTAATTTTTGGAAATGCTTCCATATTGTCGTAAATTGCGTAGAAGAAGATTAAAATGCCAATAGCTGTAAGCTAGACGAATTTCGGTTTTGACTCTATTTTTCCATTAGAGGTTAGAACCGTGTATGTACTAGCAAACTGCCATTTGGCAACAAAAAACGTTTGTGATTGTGGGTGCACTATTAATGGAATATAGAGCAGAAAAACCGAATTACCTCTCGACGAAGAGCATCCTCGATTTTCAAAAATTCTCGCTTTTCTGCCTGGTGTTTGTTCTGAAACAAAGAAAAATGGAATAAAATATAGGGCAGCCTTCACTACACTGCAGGTGTAACTGACAACTCATCATCAGATATAACGGAATTATGAGCAAACAAATTATCTGCAACATGACACAGGATCGTCTACTTTAGAGCAATCTTACTTTTCATTCTCGAATACTCGCAATCTGAAGCGATCAAAGCGCGTGCGGATTTGTATCGCTGAACTGTTGGAAAAAATATATAAAAATGGAAATATTCCAATGCGATTTTTGAACTGTGCGCTTTTCCTCGAAGAATTAAGCATGATATACAGTTAGGCATTTTCAACATTTTCTGAAAAACAAGTTATAATCTGAAGTTGCACCACTCAACATTTTTATTCAATCAAGATTCTCGTTTGCTGGCTTTCAATGACTTGGTGGGAAATCTTCACAGTGTTAAAAAAGTTGAGGAAAAAGTGCATTTTTAAAATGTAAATTCATCCACTACAAGGAACCATGTACTGAAGAAGTTCATAAAATAAAACTCGACCAACATTGGCTCGTTCAGCATCCACTGTGACTTGGTGGAGTTTCACAGTAGCTGCCTTCGCCTCACGTTGTGCGTCCTCAATCTCTCTTTCCATTATTACCTCCATCTCTTGACTGCTGGCTTTGTATTCCTCGAAATCTTTCGCATCTCTCTCATGAAGATTCTGGAACAAGTTTACTTGAAGAATGACTTCGTCGGTGACTGGACTTCGAAATAAACTTTTATGTGTAATATTTTTGAGAGGAACAAAAATATGTACAAGCTTCCTTAGGACTCATATTTGAACACAAAAACGAAAGTAGAGTAAGTAGTGAAATGGATGTGTCTCGACATCCAATAGAACGAAACGCTTCGCTTGGAGTGTAACTGCTTATGCAGTGTTGCAAAATAAATGGAAACATTTTGAATAACAACTTTTTTTTTGAAAGGAAATAACAACAACGTCCCAGGTGAGATTACTTTAGCTGGGACTCTTCCTTTTAGTATGATATGGTTCTACAACGAACCGAAGGCAAGGGGTCGGATACTTTTGCGAACTGGTTGGAAACTTGAATTCGAAGCATATTTGAACGCAGAACTTTTATCAGCGTTCAAAAGTTCTTTTTCCACTGTTTCGAGCCATGGTCAATTTTATTTGTCTATATTCAAAAACGTCTATCATTATTACGCCAGTCAGCCTCCTGAAAAAATCCCCACTATTGCTAATTACATAGTCTTCAAGTTTCTATTGGTTAATTCCTCGTGAGATTTAAAAAATTGTTGCGTGTGCATGTACTGTAGTAGATTGCAAGTAATAGCTTTTGCAGTGCTAAAAGCCTCCTTCAGTGGATATGGCGGAGTACAGCGGTGGCCTACTACGACACGAAATAATACAGCACCGAGTCTTAATCTCAACCGTAACTGTAGGATAAATTTTGAAAGAAAAAGGAAAAAAAGTAGACTGAACAATAATTATCGACACAGTACCTTGAAGTACAGTAAACGCTCGATAAGTTCTTCTGTACTTAGCTTCTTCAATGACACCACATCCATCGCTTCCATTTCGATGGGACAAATACGCAGCAGTTCTATATGCGGTTTCAGCTTACTGGTATCGACTCAAGATCTAGAAAAAAACTGTACAGTGGAGCAGAGACAATTTTTTACATTTCTAGAACAGAAAATGAAGCAAAGTTAGGAGGAAATAGTGAGACAATCTAATGATGAAAAAAGGTGGAAGGTTGACACATGAAAACAAAATAGCTCAGAGAAGTTATGAGACGACAATAAAAAGTAGATTTTGCGTCTTTTCAGAACGACTGATGTGATTTGATCAGTTTTCGTTCTGCGAATTATAATAGTATTAGACGGAAATCAAACCCACAACTTCTTCTTGCACTCTCAGGAATATGGAGAAAACTTGATGAATGTATTGACACAATGATTCACCAACTGATGATTGTTATCAGACAAGGCAGCAAAAATGAATGGTCATTTAAATAGATAAAAACAAAAGAACTGGAAAATGAAGGATTTTTTGGAATATTTGAACATGCACCAATAAAAGTCGAAACAACAATTTCAACATAGACTAAGGTATTAGAAAACAAGAATAAAAACAAATGGTGACCACAACGAACAACAATACAACAACAATGCAACGAGAACAATAATTTATGACGATCAGCATTATCTCCACTTGTTATGACTTGTCACTATAGTTCCATCCGAAAAAGCATATTTTCTGTTTTGCTCAGTTTTAAGACTCCCCGAGTTGTTTCATCCAACACCTCCATGAGCACTTGGATGCTAACAACTAAATAACTGCAAATTGATTTTAACATTAACAAAGTTATGAACTGTTGATGTGTACAACAAGTAACTCAACCGTACATCTAAATGAATAAAAACATGTTTCTGAAACGACTAGTGTAAAGTTTTGCGAGAATAAATGTAGTTGGGTGGGGGGCCACTCAACTGCGTCCTTATTTCTGGAAGTAAATAACTAAATCAATCGGGGCCCCAAGACCTAAGCATTAGTATTAAAGGATCTATGACATGTAAGCTAAAGTTACTAAAAGAAAAAAGAAAGGTAGAGCTTGCAGAAATAGTTAGGATGCAGTTAATTGCCGTATATAAAATTAGTATTAACTGATCAGGCGAAATTTGTCTGTTACGAATGTGAAACGAGAAAAAGGATTGCTGGCACTTATTCCTTAACGAAAACGATTCTTTATCTGGCGATCATCCAAGTAAACAACAATACCGACAGCTTTGGGTGGAATTGGTAGAGTTACCAATTCCACCCAAAACAGTCGGTATCAAAACAGTATTATTGTTTCCTCTGACAATAGTCGGTATCATTGTGTGAAAAATAAAGCGTAAATGCAATGTAAAGTAGTATTCGTTCATTTTTTTAAATAATACTCAAGAAGTTCTCTAATATTACTGAGAATAACGGTATATAGAAGAAAGATCGCTATTGCTATTGAAGAAAGCTAATATGTTCAAATATCGCTGAAACAAACTAAAAAGAAACAAATTGCTAGGTGCATGGGAACATATATTCTCGTTAACGTTGGTAATATTTATGAGCCAATCGACAAGAGAACAATAAAAAATAATGCTAGCGGAATTATAAATCACAATACGTCAGATTGCATCTCACAGTCTCTCCAGTAGTTCAATCATACAATGCAATAGTCGGAGCCAGTGCATCGACCCCCTTCACTTTTGGACGGTTGGCGAGCGGACCTCCATCACTTCAGCTGCATCGCACCTATGGGTTCAAAGGAATTCCTCATTTTTGAAAATAGCATATTGTGCAACTGTCACATAACAAAATTATTATTCCGTCGAGATGTATATATAATATGTACTTGAGAATGTATGTGTGTGCCGACAGTAGACGCTGGGTACACAAAATTTTTGGTTGCGTCAACGCCAATAGTTAGCACCAGATGATTGATGAAGATGAGGCAATTTCAAGATTTTAAAATTGTTACGTCAGCGGCAAGTTGGAAAAGACAGATTCAAAATGCGGCGGGGTTTCGTAAAAAGGCTAAAAGGATTGAAATCCCCCGGTATTGTTACGATAGTATGCTTTTAAATTCGCTCCCATGATATATTTCTGTGCCATTTTTTTATTTCTGTTTGCCTAACTGTTCTTTGAATCAGCGCACACATGAGCGTCGCTGTTTAAATAGCAGTAATCCGCCAAACTGAAGCGATTTAGGATGTAAAGCTTCATTCATTACTGCATTGTTGACACCCACATCATTTATTTTGGAATTGGAAAAGACAAAAAAGCAGAAAACCTCAAAGAATAGCTCAAAATTGCGTATCCCTTATCAATAAAATGAAAAAAAATAGGATCAATTTTGATTGATTTTTTTTTCGAAGTACATGACTGTACTCTCATTGGAAGAATTGGAAAAATTTACAGATACCGTTACCCGAGAATTCGAAAAAGAGAGATAAAACGTTACTGGAAATAAGTGTTTTGACGTCGCGAAAGTCTAACGTAGTCATCATTTCTTCACATTTACTCACAAGCAACATTATTAAGAGTCTGTAAAACTGGAATCGTCCGGATGTTAAGGGTAGTAATATATAAATGACTTTTAACCAACACAATCTTTAGAACAAAGCTGACCACCAAGCAGAAACCGAACACTAAAGCATGATTTTCACACTTCAACGTTCAGATGACAGCAAAACGATGATGAAAATGAATGGATGCAAACTGTTCAGCCGCTAAAACCCCTCAAATTCTTAGAAAATTAAAATAAAATTTGGGTCCCATACGCTTCAGAACGAAAATGTACGAAAGGGACAACGTCAAGAAAATATGCCCATGCGCTCTGTGCACCATTACACGTTATCATATAGGAGCAATGAAGAAAGAATGATGAAGAATAAGATGAGAAGGAAAGAACAAACGAGAAGGATGAAAGAACAATCATAGAATGAGGTTACAAATCAAAGGATTACGAACAAAAACAAAAACATAAACGAAGCAACAATAAAAGGCGAGACAGAAGGAAATCACTGGAATGGACAGAAAAACGGGGTGCGGCTGCGACGCGGCAGCGCTACGTTCCCAATGGAGCGCATCAACCCATGCGCTAGATTTGAAACGATCTCTGATCCGAAAAAATCATCCGATCATATATTTTGTTCACATCTCTTTTTTTTTGCTGCAACAGCTTAGTGTTCTGAGTATATCCGAATTCAAACGAAATTCAATTCTTTTGCTGGTTTTCTCTCATGCACCTATTCTTCATTCACGATTTTAACCAATTTTTAAGAGCGTTTTTTTCATCATTCTTGCTAGAACTCTGAAGTTTTTTGAAAGTGAAAGATCTGTCCTTTATTCTGTGTAGAAAGATGTGTTAGAGCTTGTTAGAGTTTAAGTGTTCATCTATCCAAAAATATTGATTTCGTAGTCATCAAATAATGATGAAGCCGTGCTAAGTTCAGGTTTGGGTTCATGTCTTGATGTCTTAAAACCATGCCTTTGGAAGGTTTCAAGATACCTGGAAGTTTCCTCAAGAAGAGGAATGATCAGGATTATCCGGACAATTCTGACAGCGGTTTACCAGGCAAGCTTCCTTAGTTTTCTCTAAGGTTTCGAACGTGGTTTATGGTCATGTTCTGAGTTCTAGCACTTAACCTTAGTACTGCCCCAGAATTAGTCAATTTAAGTTTTCTCCTCAACGAATGCGGCGGCATCCATCAGAATTAGGAAATAGGACTAAAGCATTAAAAGGATACTTCGTTGAGAAACGTAAAATGAAAAGAGATTCTTCAGAGAAATTCTTCTGATCCTATGCTTCATTATCATCGTGCGTTACAGTAGTCCATTCACATAAGGGGACGAGATAAGATTACACTAGGATGTTAGCATAACCGTAAGGCAACACTATCGTATCTGATTTTACGGATTGCTGCAAAAGGCCTCGCCTCAGCAGTGCTATGGTCAGGTGAAACGGAGGTGAACTCCTTGCTTGTTCCTCTCATCTCTGGAGTTATAACCAAAGCTATAACTAAAGCTAAGGTGGCTTAGTCTAGCAAGTGACATCTATTTTTGTAAGCCTCTATATGTATTCGCAGGTGAATCTCGTGAATACGTACCACTGTTTGCGTCTTTTATTCTTCTCGAGCTGTATTTACAACTAAATGAATGCAAAAGTGCTCCAAAGAATCAAGTAGAAGTTGAGCGCAACTAAGTATAATCGGGTGAGAACGAAATGAAGCATGGCGCTGTTGCGTAAACGGCTGCGCTCGAGTCGTCACGATGGAGCGCAGCTGTTAGGATCTAGGTGGTGGGGGACTGTTGCTAGCACCACTCATCATTGCTGTTCCAATGGTTCCCGCGCAGCCGTTTACGCAACCACAGCGTGCTTCATTTCATTATGACCCTACTACATGTAGTTAAGTCTAAATAACCATGCGAAGTCTGCAGTGCGGCAACACTTGTCGGTCAATCACCTGGGAGGGTACGGTATAAGCTGGCCTCTGAAAGATCTGAAGTGGTGCCATTAAGCCAGATAAGTTTTAAACTGTATCTGCGTCATATCTTCAGTTTTTCAGCACAGAGTGGTATTGCAAGAAGGGCTGATTTTCCTTCGGGCAGACTTTTTGGTAACTTGACTAGAGGAGGTCCTACATCGGTTCAGAATCCTGTGCGAGAAGGTTAGTTAATTCGCTGCCATATTCGAAATTCATATAGCTTGTTAACGCTTCCTGTGAAATCCACTCGTCAAATATTGGGAAACACCTTAACTGGACCGTAAGGGGTAAGATCACTAGTTCAAACATTTGCTTGCAAACTGAGAAAAAGACGATTTTGCGTTCTACTCCAAGAGGATGCAGTCTCGGAGATTGTTATTGATCATCCTTTCAACACCTCCATATACCCATTTTGATTCGGCTACTTGGCTTTTACATCTTATTAGGTTAAAGTCAACTACGCTAACGAGTATGTGGAGCGTTGCACCGGAAAAAGTGATCAGTGCAACACCCTACAATTAAACGAAGGCGTTACTAACTATCGAAGAAACTGTTCATAAGTTGCGTTTATTTTGTCACGCTACAGCTTCAACAATAAGTTGGATTGAGAAGTTACGTCTTTCTTAGGCTTGGCTCTAAAGGGAATAGGTGTGTCAACGTGAATTCTCGCATTACAGCTTCAAAGCTGCCCAAAAATTCTCTCTTATTTGGATCTGGAAACATTCTATATTCTTTTTATTTTTCTTGTTGGTAGCAACAAAACATCTTTGAATCTAGTATTGGTGTCCTAATGAGGTTGCTCTCATCAGGAATCCAATTTAACTTTAGTTTTTTTTAGGTGTCCGGGTTGCACTACACAAAGGGAAAGACAGACGTTTTGTTGATCTCTTGCAAGAAACTCCGTTCGGTGAGTGCTGAATGTTCATCTTCACTTCTTTCCATTGTTAATTATTTCATAGGCGTAACTTTCGATCAACCAAAACACAACATTTTTTTAGAGAATCAGAATCAATCTGTAAGTCGGTACAAGCTAGTGCGCAATGTCGAGAAGAACGTCAGATCACAAGCTCCTGACCATAGCTTTCCTCTGACATCAGGATCTCAAGAGGAACGGCGAGCAGCCTCAGTTTTCCGAAAGAGAAGCTCCAGTAGTTTGGCAGCTAGTGCGGCGGCGGTGAAGAGAGCCACGAAACTGGTTCGTGCGAAACGGTCTACAAGTCGTGAGGAGTTGGCTGATTCTAAAAAACATGTGGGGCTCTTCATTTCGAAACCGATTTCTATGACGACGAAGATATATGTTAACAGGCCGGTGCTGGCAAGCTGAGTGACCCTTCTCAAACAGCATCACCGTCGAAATTCAGAGCAGCATCATATGCTGCAGAGTCATTGTCGGCAACACGTGAGCAGGCTGTTATTTTGAGGTGCTTATATTTTTCTTCTGCTTGTTTCAAAGAAAAACCCAGAATAAAAAGTAATTTAGAAGGTGTCGCACATAAATCCAAACCTCAGGGAGGTGGTATGTGTGAGTGTGAGATTTTGAAGGTGCTCGAATTCATTGTTTTCAGCTAAAGAAACAAACGTTCAGTTTTGCTGTGCCGTAATGATCATTTCTGAGACGTTCGTATTTCGTAGTGTATAGAATTTCATTAAGTAATTGAAATGAAACAAATTAACTCTGGTATGAATGAGATGTGGTAAGAAGTAGTTCCTTTTTAAATACAAATTTATGATGCGTTCTTCACAGCGCCCAAACCAAATATATTATAGGTCACTTCTCGCACTAGTGGGTAGAAATTGTCCCACGGAATACGACAAGTATGCCGTGTTGGAGGAGAGGGATAAACTGCTGTCTAAGCTAAGAGATGTAAGTTTTTGTTGCTCTCCATTTTGATACCTCTTATTCTCACCTACTTGTAAATAGTTGTAGTAGCCACTTTAAATAGTTTTCAAATTTTAATGATTTCTCAGCTAAATTCTAGTTTATCGACTGGTGTTATTTT